>NC_135713.1:59711498-60311498 GCF_964656455.1 Halichoerus grypus | reverse complement strand
AAGAAGGACGTTCATATTGATAAGCACCTACATCAAGAAACAAGAAAGATCTCAAATAAATGATCTAACTTTACACCTCAAGGAACTAGGAAAAGAAGAACAAATGATGCCCAAAGTTAGTACAAGGAAGAAAATAACAACAAATAGAATGGAAATAAGTGAAATAGAGACTAAAAAGACAATAGAAAAGATCAATGAAACTAAAAGCTGGTTCTTGGAAAAGATAAACAAAATAAACCATAAGCTAGACTTAACCAAGAAAGAGGAGACTCAAATAAATAAAATCAGAAATGAAAGAGGAGATGTTACTGATAACACAGAAATACAAAGATTCATAAGAGACTGCTATGAACAATTATATGACAACAAACTGGACAACCTAGAAGAAATGGAGAAATTCCTAGAAACATACAACTTTACAAGACTGAATCATTATGAAATAAAAAATCTCAATAGACTGATTATGAGTAAGGTGATGGAATTAGTAATCAAAAACCTCCCATAAACAAAAGTGTAGGACCAGATGGCTTCACTGGTGAATTCTAACAAACATTCTAAGAAGAATCAATACTAAATACTCTCAAACTCTTCCAAAAAAGAGAAGAAAAGGGAACACTTCTAAACTCATTTTTTAAGGCCAGCATTACCTGATACCCAAACCAGACAAAGATGCCTCAAGAAAAGAAAATTTAGGCCAATATGACTGATGAATATAGATGCAAAAATCCTCAACAAAATATTAGCAAACTGAATTAAAAAATACATACACCATGATCAAGTGGGATTTATTCCAGAGATGCAAGGGTGGTTCAACACACGCAAATTAATCAACTTGATACTACATTAACAAAATGAAGGATAAAAATCATATGATCATCTCTATTGCAAAAAAAGCATAAGACAAAATTCAACATTTTATGATAAAAATGCCAAACAAGGTGGATATAGAGGGAATGTATCTCAACATAATCAAGCCTATTTGTGACAAGGCCACAGCTAACATCATACTCATTTAAGATCAGGAACAAGACAAGGATGCACACTCTTGCCAGTTTCATTCAACACAGTATTGGAATTCCTAGCTAGAGCAATTAGGCAAAAATAAATAATTAAATAAATAAAAGGCATGCAAACTGCCAAGGAAGAATAAAACAGTCACTACTTGCAGATGACATGATATGATATATAGAAAACCCTAAAGACTCTACCAAAAAAACTGTGAGAAGGGGCACCTGGGTGGCTCAGTTAAGTGTCTGCTTTCAGCTCAGGTCGTGATCCCAGGGTCCTGGGATCGAGCCCTGCATTGGGCTCCCTGCTCAGTGGGAAGCCTGCTTCTCCCTCTCCCACTCCCCCTGCTTGTGTTCCTGTTCTCGCTATCCCTCTCACTGTCAAATAAATAAATAAAATCTTAAAAAACAAACAAACAAACTCTGTGAGAAATAATCAATTTAGTAGGGATGCCTGGGTAGCTCAGTCAGTTAAGTGTCTGCCTTCAGCTCGGGTGGTGATCCCGGGGTCCTGGGATAGAGTCCCGCATGCAGTTCCTTGCTCAGTGGAGAGCTTGCTTTGCCCTCTGCCTGCTGCTGCCCCTGCTTGTGCTCTCTTTCTCTCTGCCTCTGACAAATAAATAAATAAAATCTTTAAAAAAATAAATTTAGTAAAGTTGGAGAATACAATATCAATATACAAAAATTTGTTGCATTTCTATACACTAATAACGAACTATCAGAGAATACAAAAATTTGTTGCATTTCTATACACTAATAACAAACTATCAGAGAAATTAAGAACACAACTGCCTTTACAATTGCATAAAAAAGAATAAAATACCTAGGAATAAATTAGACCAAGGAGGTGAAAGGCATGTACATTGAAAACTGTAAGATGCTGATGAAAGAAACTGAAGAAAACACAAATAAATGGGAAGCTATTCTGTGCTCATGGATTGGAAAAATTTATATTGTTAAAATGTCCATCATAGCCAAAGCAATCTACAGATTCAATGCAATCTCTATTAAAATTCAAATGGCATTTTTCATAGAAATAAAACAATCTCAAAATTTGTTTGGAATCACAAAAAACCCCAAATAACGAAGGCGATCTTGAGAAAGAAGAACAAAGCTGAAGGCATCATGCTTTCTGATTTCAAACCATTTATACAGAAATCAAAACAGTATGATACTGACACAAAAACAGACTTGCAGATCAGTGGAACAGAATACAGAGGCTAGAAATAAACCCACACAAATACGGTCAATTAATTTACGACAAAGGAGACAAGAATATGCAAAGGAAAAAGAACAGTTTCTTCAACAAATTGTGTTGGGAAAACTGCAAAGCCACATGCAAAAGAATGACACTGAACCACCATCTTATACCACACACAAAAAATTACTCAAAATGAATTAAAGACTTGAATATAAGACCTGAAACCATAAAACTCCTTGAAGAAAACATAGGCGGTAAGTTCCTTAATAATGGTCTTGGTGGTGATTTTTTTGGATTTGACTCCAAAAGTAAAAGCAACAAAAGCAAAAATAAACAAGGGGGACTACATCAAACTAAGAGAACTGCACGCTAAAAGAAACCATTAATAAAATGAAAAGGCAACCTACTAAATGGGAAAAAATATTCGCAAATTATATATCTTATAAGGAGCTAATACTCCAAAATATATAAAGAACTAATACAACTCAATAGCAAACAAACAAAAAATTCCATTTAGAAAGGCAGATGATTTGAATAGAAATCTTTCCAAAGACAACATACAGAAGGCCAATAGGTACATGAAAAGGTGGTCAGCATCAGAAATCATCAGGAAAATGCAAATCAAAACCACAATTAGATCACTTCCCACCTGTTAGAGTGGCTATTATCAAAAGATAAGAAATAACAAATGTTGGTGAGGATATGAAGGAAAAACCCTTATGCACTGTTGGTAGAAATTTAAATTGCAACCATTATGGAAAACAGTATAAAAATCCTCAAAAAATTTAAAATAGAATTACTATATGATCCAGCAATTCCACTTCTGGATATTTATCGGAAGGAAATGAAAACATTAACTTAAAACGATATATTCACCCCATGTTCATTGCAGTATTATTTACAATACCCAAGACATGGAAGCAACCTAAGTGTCCATCAATAGTGTATAAATAAATACACTAGAATATTATTCAGTCATAAAAATGAGGGAAATCCCACCATTTGCAACAACATGGATGGACCTTGAGGATATTATGCTAAGTAAGTTACATAGAGAAAGACAAATACCGTATCACCTCCCCTATATGTGAAATCTAAAAACATAGTAACATACAAACACAAAATCAAACTCAAAGATACAGAGAATAGATTATGCTTGCCAGAGGCAGGGGATGAGGGTAGGCGAAATGTGTGTAGGCGGTTAAAAAGTATAAACCCACAGTTATAAAAGAAATGAGTCAGGGGCGCCTAGGTGGCTCAACTGGTTAAGGGTCGAACTCTTGATTTCGGCTCGGGCCTTGGTCTCAGGGTCGTGAGATAGAGCCCTGCATTGTTGGGCTCCGTGCTCAGCGGGGAGTCTGCTTGAGATTCTCTCCTTCTCCCTCTACTCCTCCCCCCCATTAAACAAATCTTTGAAAAAAAGGAAGTCAGTAATGGGATATAAAGTACAGAATGGTGACTATAGTAATATTGTATAGCTGAAAGTTGCTAAGGGAGATCTTAAAAGTTCTCATCAAAAGAAAAAAGTTTTGTAACTATGTAGGTTGATGGATGTTAACTAGACTTGCTGTGATGATCATTTTGCCATATATACAAATACCAAATCATTATATTGTATCCCTAAAACTAATATGTTAATATGTCAACTATAAAAAAGGATATGCGTAATACTTACCCCTGGAACCCATGAATGTGAATTTATTTGGAAAAAGGGTGTTTGCAGAGTAATTAAGTTAAGGATATTGGGATGAGATCATTCTAGATTAACCAGGTAGGCCCTCAATCCAGTGACGAGTGTCCTTATGACTAGAGGAAAAACACAGAGGCATAGGGGAGAAGATACAGAGAAAGAATAGAAGGCCACACAAAGAGGGAGGCAGAGACTAGAGTTATTAGCTATAAGCCAAGGAATGCCTGGAGCTACCAGAAACTGGAAGAGCCAAGGAAGGATGCTTGCCTAGAGCCTCTACGAGGAGTGTGGTCTGCCTACATCTGGATTTTGGATTTCTGCCCTCCAGAACTGTGAGAGGATGAGAGAGGATGATTTTCTGTTGTCCTAAGCCACTAAGATTGTGGTAATTTGTTACAGAAGCCCTGGAAAACTAACGCGATAGAAAACCAGCATCATTAAGTGTGGAAAGAAAAATTTCTCAACCCAGAATTTCAGGTCCCATTAAAATACCTTTGGAGAATAATGGAGAAATGAAGACATTTTTAGAAAAAAGAAAAAGCAAAAAAAAAAAAAAAAAAATTGTTGCCAGCAGAGATGCACGGTAAGAAATGCTAAAGGAAGTTCTTCAGACAGAAAGGAAATGATACCTGATAAAGAACTGGATATTCAGGAAAGAATAAAGAGCATCATAAATGGTAAGTAACTGAGTAAATATAAAACTATTTTTCCCTCTGACTTGGAAAAGAAATACATAATAACATTTAAAGCTTAATGCATAATTTTGCCTTGTAAGGTTTATAATGTACGCATATGTAATACACATGACATCTATGGTATAAAAGATGAGAAGGGATAAATGGATCCATATAGTTGCAAGTTCTCTATATTTTAGGTGAAGTGCTAAATATTAATTTTAAGTAGACTGTAAAGAGTTAAGGATGTATATTGCAAACCTTAGAGCAACCGCTAAGAAAATAAGGAAGAGGCATAGCTAACAAGTTAAAACTTGGTGCTAGCTGGGTTGAGTGGAGTGCTTAAGTAGGATGTGGCAGAGGATGATAAAGATTGTTCTAAGGAAAAGAAACAAAAGGATTGGTAATAAAATTGCCTGTGGCAAAGGAGATTAGAATGGACATTGTAGTGGGTTGAATAGTGGTCTCCCCCCTCTCCCACCCCCCCACCAATATTTCTACCCAGAATGTCAGCATGTGACCTTATTTGGAATGAGGCTTTTTGTAGATGTAATTAAGTTAAAGATCTCAAGGTAAGATCATCATGGGTTAGGGTGGGCCAATGATGGGTTCCTTATAAGATACAGACACAAAGGAGAAACACAGAGAGAAAGAGAGAAAGAGAAAAAGGCCATGTGAAGACCAAGACAGAAATTGGGGTTATGAGACCACAAGACAAGGAACACCAGGAAGCACCAGAAGTTGGAAGAGGTAAGAAAGGCAAAAGAATGAAGGTGGAGCCTTACCTTATACTGTATTAAAAAAATGAACTCAAAATGGATCAGTCTTAAATATAAGAGCTAAAACTATAAAACTCTTAGAAGAAGACAGGAGAAAGCTTCATGACATTGGATTTGGCAATAATTCTTAGATATGACACGAAAAGCATAGTCAACAACAACAAAAAATATGTCAAAATTTATCTTTCATGCATCAAAGGAAACTATCAACAGAGTGAAAAGGTAACCATAGAATGGAAGAAAATATTTGCAAATTATGTATCTTCTAAGAAATTAATATCCAGAATACATAAAGAATTCCTATAACATAACAACAACAAAAAGCTGAAAAAACTGGATTAAAAAAATGGGTAAAGGACTTGAATAGACATTCCTGCAAAGAATGCCAATAAGTACATGAAGAGATGCTCAGCATCACTAATTATAAGGGAAATGCAAATCAAAACCACAATGACATACCACTTCACACCTGGTAGGACATTTCTTATCAAAAACAAAACAAACAACAACAACAAAACAAACAAAAAAAAGAAAAAAACCCAGAAAATTACAGGTGTTGGCAAGGATGTGGAGAAATTAGAACCTTGTGCAGTTGCCGGTGGGAACGTGAAATGATACAGCTGTTGTGGAAAACAGTACAGCAGTTCCTCAAAAAAATTAAAATTACCATATGATCCAGAAACTCTACTTCTGAGTATATACCCCAAAGAGCTGAAAGCAGGGATTTGAAGAGTTATTTGTACAGCCATGTTCATAGCTGCATTATTCAGCAGAGCCAGAAGGTAGAAGCAACCCAACTGTGAATCAATGGAAGCATGGATACACCAAATGTGGCCTATACCCGCAATGGAGTATTACTCAGCCTTAAAAAAGGAAGGATTTCTGACACGTTACAACATGGATGAACCTGAAGATAGTATGCTAAGTAAAATGACCCAGTGGCAAAAGAACAAATACTATGCGATTCACTTTATGAGGTACCTGAGTCAAATTCATGGAGCTAGAAAGCAGAATGGGGGTTGACAGGGGCTGGGGGAGGGGGAACGGGTAGTTAGTGTTTAATGGGTAAGAAGTTCTGGAGATGGATGGTGGTGATGGTTGCACAACATGAATGTACTTGATGCCACTGTCCTGTGCACTTAAAAATGTGCCAAATGATGAATTTATGTTAGGCCTATTTTACCATAATTAAAACATGAAAGAAAAAGAAAAAAAAGAGGAAAGGAAGGACTCCGAGAGCCTTTGAGGGAGTATGGTCCTGCTCGTAGCTTGATTTCAGACTTCTGGCCTCTGGAACTGTGAGGGCACAAATTTCTGTTTGAGGCCATCAAGTTTGTGGCAATTTGTGGTGAAAGCCACAGGCAGCTAATAGAGATTGAGACTGCAGAAGGGAAGTTAAGACAGAAATGGAAACGGAAGACTCAGGTAGAAGAGCCCAGGCACTACATCATTATGATGAAGAGCTAGGGCAGCACCCCTCTGAGTGAGGCTGGGAACTGCGGACCGTGTGGCACTAGCTCAGTGAACCCTGGTACTCCCAGGCCAGTTGTAGGCGTGAATGGCCAATGGCAGCAATCCCAGCTTGATAGAAGTATAGATACCCATGGCCTCAGACCCCTCAGGGATGAAGGTCTAGGACACCCTCAGAGGCAAGCCCTCTAGAACAGCAGAAGTGTTACAGTCAAGGTTGAGGAGGATCTAGAACATGTAGAGAGGAAGATGACAAATTACTTATAGCCTTGGGATCAACTGCAGCATTGGGGGCTGCAGCTCACCTCTCAAACCTTCCTCTTCTAAGTCTTCCCCTAGAAATTGTGACTAATCCCAATCTTACAGAGGCTGTGACAGGATGACCTTAATGTTAAATACAAGTGGATCTGGGCAGTGCTTGGGATGATCTATAACAGACACTGTTAGTGCTCCACCCACATCCCTGTAACCTCCTCCCACGATTCCATGTGCTTTCTTTTCTAATGGCCCATACTAACTACAGCAGACCCTGGAACAACACGGGTCTGAACTACATGGGTCCACTTAAGTTATACACGGATTTTTTCCCCAATACAATACAGTACTATAAATGTATTTTCTCTTCCTTGTGATTTTCCTAATATTTTTTCTCTAACTTACTGTATTTTAAGAATACAGTGTACAATACATATATAAAATCTGTGTTGACTGTCTTTGTTTTTGGTAAGGCTTCTGGTCAATAGTAGGCTATAAGTTAAGTTTTGGGAGAGTCTAAAGTTATACATGGATTTTCAACTGCAGAGGGGGCTGGCAACCCTAACCCCCACGTTGCTCAAGGGTCAAATGTACTCTTTCTCAAGGGTGGCACTCCTATTGATGCAGCTTTCCTGAAGCACAGAGAGCCAGAAGTGTCTGAAAGCTGACTGACTGCTCCAGGACTAGGAAAGTTAGGACCAGCTCTGGGGAGTGACATCCCAGAACATCACGCAGGATCAGCCTGAAGCTGAAACTCCACTCTATGGGATTCTGCCTGAGAGTGCACCTTCCCTTTCTTGGTTCCCCACTCCCTAACGGGTTTCTCTTGGGAGTACTTCTTAATAAAGCCCTTGTGCAGTATCCTCATCTCAGGGTCTGCTTCTGGGGAACCCAACCTGAGGCAGGGGAGAAAATGTCCTGACTTGCCCAGTTATAATCTGGCACCTGTATCTCCTAAGTGTTTCATGTCAAAGGCTGGTATCTTTTCTCATGGGCACCTTCTGGGCTTCCTATTATTCTCTGGCTAGCTCCCTGAAACCTTCCTCCCCTCTTAATCTCCTACTTCTTATGCTCTACCCCTCACAGGGGACACCTGTAGGGATCACTTCCTCCCTCTAGATGGCCCTCTTGGTCAGCAACCATTTCAAGACAATGTTTTTGTGGAATCCCCAGCTGGCCCCCACAAACATGCATGTTTGCCCCTCAGAATTTTGGAAGGCAGGCCCTTCCGGAGACGGGTACTTTCTCTCTATGGCCCCAGGCTATGTCCACTCAGCCTTTGGCCTGCCCACATATTCACGTTTGCAGACATGAATGAGGAACCAGTGCCCATGTCTCCAAACTCAAGGGGACACACTTCAGTATCTGAGTGGTCCCTAAGGCACCCTGAGGTGCATCTGGGCAGTACTGGGAGGGAAGAATTCTCTAAATGTTCTTCCATCTCAGCAGATCAGTCTATAGGCCTCTCCAGTCCACCCTCAAAGTGGGGGATGGGCTGAAGAGCTGGCAGAACTTGTTTTTGGACAACCTTCTTCACAGGCCTTCCAAACTTCATCTAGAACTTTGCATTAAAATGGCACCTATTGTTTTCAGGTTCAAGGCCACAGCGGAAACTCCAGACTAAAAGAGTCCCCTTTTTACATCCTGTTGTGTAGATAAGGCTCCTGGTACATATACTTTGCTCCAAGTTTGGTAATTCTGAGCCACTACTGGTTACAAAGCTCCTCCAGTGGGGAGAAAAAAGGGAGAATCAGGCACACAACATGCCCATTCAAGTGGGAGGGAACAGAATAAGGCCACCAACAAGAGACTGTACCTGCATACACAAGCACAACTCATTGGGATTAATGCCGGAAACCTCGGGCCTATAAATTCTGTGTGCCAGCAGCTAGAATCTAGTTCATCAGGAAATCCCAAATAACTTCATCCCTCTTTACCTGTTCTCTGCTGGCCTGTTTCATCAGAATTTAGGATACTCCTCAGGATAAATTTTTCAATACTTGGAACCCTCCAAGCAGCTTAGGGCCTTACAGAAGGGCCTGAGTTAGGCTCCAGCAAAAAAGTTCACACTAGAGTTGAATTATGCACTGCCCTGCCTCTCATTTTGTACCCTGCTTTCAAGCAACCATCTCATCCTCTCTAGGATGCAAGAACTGCCAGAGAGAGGGACATGCAAGCATGAAGGAATGGACCTGTTCTGGGAAACGTGAGGAGACAGAACGGAGGTGAGGGAAAGCAGAGTGAGAAACAAAGTTGGAAAGATGTACTGGAGTTAGACTGTGAACAGTCTTCAGTGCTATAGTGGGTAGCCCACCACGGAGCTACTCAGGAGTGAGGACTGGGACAAAGAGATTGGCTACCTGATGGTTATTTTAACCGGTATGTCCTTAGTTATTATTGAAGGGAAATCTTTTCTAAATCCAATTCTTTCACATCTATGTCAAAGACTTCTTGGCAAATGTCTAGTTTTGTTCAAGATCCTAGACTTGAGTCTGGCACTGAGGATACCAAGGCCCTTTCTGCAGTCACCACAGTGATCTAGAGCAATGATCTTTGACTTTTTTTCCTCTTGTAACCCCAAAAGAATTTTGAAACATTATGTAATTACTCATTTCTTAAAATACCTAAATTTTTCAGCATAAATTTAAATAGTTCAGAATATGATTGTCAGTGTATTATAAATACTGACATTTATTTTATTTATTTAATTTTAAAAGATTCATTTAGAGAGAAAGAGAGCTCACATGGGCAGGGGGAAGGGCAGAGGAAGAGGGAGAAAGAGAAAGAATCCTCAAGCTGACCCCTGCTGAGTGTGGAGCCCAATGTGGGGCTCCATCCCAGGACCCCAAGATCATGACCTGAGCAAAAATCAAAAGCTGGCAACTTGACTGAGCCACCCAGGCACCCCAATAAATACTGACCTTTAAAAATAAAGCTGTTAACTTTTCTCAATGAATTTAAATATATAGTAATTTCATACCATTATCCTTTTAAATATACATGAACAAGCTGTTTTCTGATAGGAGGAAATTTTATATCCTTTTTTCCCTCCTTAATTCATATCTCCATTCCATTTCCCCCCAAAATTTTATGCTTGAAAGTCTTATTGCTCACCTTATCCTACTTCTCTTCTGCATGTTGTGTTATAATTTTTATTTTTGGTGATCCCAGGCTTGGAATGTTAGCAAAAAAGCTTTCTGCATTTAAATTATCATTGTAATTGTTATTAAATGCATTTGGCCAAACAATAAGTACATGAACATTTTGATAATGACTACACAGAATTTTATTACAGCTACATCTTTAAACCAACCAATAACTAAAAAAATAGTTTGCATATCCATGCATGAATATTACTTATTGCTAGAATGAGATGATTTCGCATCAAATTTATTTTTAGGTCACATTTTTATAGATGTTAGTACTTAAAAGACTTGTTTGTACAAGAAGAATGAAAGTTGTCTCCTAGCAATGTTATACAACTTCTTTGGATTCCTTCAATGTTATTACGTTAAAAATTACATAGTGATCGGTCAGCAAAATTATTTTAAATTATCATTAAAACTTAATTCAATCATCACTCAATTTTGTTGAGAGCAAAGTACTGGAAATCACCTGACTAGTAAAAGCATTTTTTTCTATCATCACTGGAGAAATTCACTTTCTCAATTTCGGGAAAGCATACTTAAAAGTCTTTATCAAGAATTAGGAAATAATTATTAATTAAACCCAGGTAGCAGAGATGATCCTATGTACTTACACATTCTACTTCATTTCCTTTTTTCTAGGCGGACAGGGAGAGTATGTTGCTTGGCCTCCCTTGCAGCTTCTCCAGGCCGTGTGATTCGGTACTGACCACTGCACAGTGAGCAGGAATGATGTGCTTCTGAGATAAGGCAGTTAATAGCTGGGTGACCCTCCCTTCTGTCCCCTCTGTCCAGCCATATCGGAGACCATGAATTCCAGACCGTGTAACAAGATAGAAGGCTAGATAGCCCCTTTGGACTTTGCACGAACAAAACAGGTGTGTTAAGACATTATGTTCCCAGGGTGTGGAAACTTAGTAATGTGTCAGCTTGGCTAGGCTGAGCCACATTTCCCTGAATTTTGTTCCTGTGTTTCTGATTAGGGTGGGCCACAAGAGAGTAGAAGTAAAACTGAAGTCATTTTATAGCCCATATACATTGTCATTGATCTGCTCCCATACCTCCTTGGTGTGAAGAGTGGCTGGGTCTGCAATCACTCCAAGTTCCCTTACAGCCTCCTTTAGCTTCCCTGATTCCTGGGCCATGGTTGTGTGTTCAGCTCTTTGACAAAGGGCTCCAGCCTCTGCAGGACAGCCACACCACCAAGGTCAGAGGCAATGAGAACTGACAGGTTTCAGTCCATCCTTATGGACTCCAGTTTGGCTTATGCTTGCTCTCACACATCTTATTTCCATCTTCCCTTCCTGACTGCCTGCCCCAAGGTCTTTAGATCCAGTGCCGACTGTGAAGACAACAGGCTTACAGAGATTGCTTAATTAGATTTAACAATTACATAAGGTCAACTCCTTGTAAGAAATCCCTTAATACACTCAGTGGTTCTGCTTCTCTGACTGAATTTGGACTGATACATAGGGTTGCACAGGATTAATTTGCTACTGTGGCATAGTGTATTTTATTTTGACTAATATAACTTTTCTTTACTCTTTCACTTGGAGATATCTTCTTTCACCTGATAAGTTTAAAAAGGGTTGGGAAACACAAATATTAATTTCAATACATGTTTGCCAATAAATTAATTGGTGAAATGTTTCTATTTATGTGCTTTAAGTGTATCTTCCTAAAAATTGTAAAACTAAAGATATAACTCATCTAACATCTATTATTGACAAAGCCAGTCTACACTATCAAACCAGTCATCCAAAAAGACTGTCAAAAACTTTGGCTGTTTTTCAGTTCAAATAAATGTGCTAATCTGTATTTTATGATAACTACCTTATTTTTGATTCTATAGATGGATAAGACATGGAGCCTAGTCATATGGATAAATACAGTGCTGCTATCTTTAATACTTCTTTTTTTAAAATTTATTTATTTTAGAGAGAGAGAGAGAGAACATGAGTGGGAGGGACAGAGGGAGGAGAGGAAGAGAGAATCCCAAGTAGACTCCACACTGAGTGCAGAGCAAGACGCAGGGCTCGATCTCATGACCATGAGATCGCAACCTGAGCCAAAACCAAGAGTTGGATGCTTCACCAACTGTGCCACCCAGGCACCCCTTTAGTACTTCTTACCACCATTCTCTTTTTTAGAGTTTCACAAGATTCTCCCCTAAGAGAACTGCATTCTTTGACATCTGTTGGAAATGAATTAAGTCAAAATTTCAGCGCAAGGAACCTGGCTGGCTCAGTTAATTGAGCATGTGACTCTTGATCTTGGGATCATGAGTTCAGCCCTACATTGGATGTAGAGATTACTTAAAAAAAAAAAAAAAAGGCAAATAACAATATTTTAAAAAGTGGAGGCGCCTGGCTGGCTCAGTTGGTGTAGCATGCAACTTTTGATCTTGGGGTTGTGAGTCTGAGCCCCATGTTGGGCACAGTTTACTTAAAAAAAAAAAAAAAAAAACTTAAAAAAATTTCAGTGCACTATCCCACTCTATAATGTATCTGAATTCAAAAAACCCATTAGAGGTCAAATACACCATTTTAAAATGCCAGTCTTTACCTTCAACAGTATTCAAAAGAAAGGGAAAGACCTAAAGCCCTACCAAGGGTTTATGGTGCTTTGAGTAAAAGAGAGTTCACTGAGTCGAATATGTTGAACTAGCTCACTTGCTCTCTCTTTGTGCATCTCTATTAGTTATCTATTTCTGTGTAACAAATTAACTCAAAATCTAACAGCTTAAAATAACAAATATTCATTATCTCCTAAGTCTCTGTGGGTCAGGGATCCACAAATGACATAGACCATTGGTTCTGGCTCAGGGTCTCTCATAAGATCAAGATGTCGAATGGGGCTACAGTCATCTGAAGGACTGAATGGGGCAAGAGGAGCCACTTCTCAGGTGACCCCTCTCACAGGCCTGGCAAGACAGTGTGGGTTTTGGTAGGTGGCTTCAGTTCCTTACCAGGTGGACAGCTCCACAGGGCTGCTTGAGTATCCTCATGACATGGCAGCTTCCTTCCCCCCACCGAGAGAGTAATCCAAGAGAAAGCTAGGAGGATGCCACAACACCTCATGATCTAGTTTTGAAAGTCACATACCCTCACATCTGCCATATTCTTTTTTGGGAAAATTTGATATAAAGAATTATTGTTTATATTACAAAGCTTTAATAATTGAAACAGTATGGTACTGACATAAAGACAGACACAAAGATCAATGAATCAGAATAAAGAGACAAGATAAAAGCCTACACTTACATGCAATTAATCTATGACAAAGGAGGCAAGAATATACAATGGGGAAATGACAGTCTCCAATAAATGGTGTTGGGAAAACTGGACAGCAACATGCAAACTAATGATACTGGACCACTTTCTTACACCACACACAAAAATAAACTCAAAATGGATTAAAGACCTGAATGTGAGACCTGAAGCTATAAAGCTCCTAGAAGAAAATATATATAGGCAGTACCTTCTCTGACATCAATCTTAGCAACATTTTTCTAGATATGTCTCCTCAGGCAAAGGAAACAAAAGCAAAAATACAATATTAGGATTATACCAAAATAAAAAGCTTTTGCATATCAAGAGGAAATCATCAACAAAATGAAAAGGCAACCTACTGAATGGGAGAAGATATTTGCAAATGATATGTCCAATAAGGGGTTAATATCTAAACTATAGAAATAAGCAACTCAACACCAAAAAAATTTGATTAAAAAAATGGGTGGAGAACCTGAATAGACATTTTTTCCACAGAAGACATACAGATGGCTAACAGATCCATGAAAAGATGCTCAACATCATTAATCATCAAGGAAATGCAAGTCAAAACCACAATGACATGTCATCTTATACCTGTCAGAATGACTAGTATCAAAAAGAGAAATGACAGGTGTTGGTGAGGATGTGGAGGAAAAGGAACCCGCTTACACTCTTGATGGGAATGTAAATTGGTGTAGCCACAGTGGAAAACAGTATTAAGGTTCCTCAAAAAAGTAAAAATAGAAATACCATATGATCCAATACTCCACTCTTGGGTATCTGCCCAAAGAAAACGGAAATACTAATCTGAAAAGATACATGAACTGCTATGTTTATTGTAGCATTTACAAAAGCCAAAATATGGAAGCAACTACAAGTCCACTGATAGAGGAATGGATAAAGAAGATGTGGTATACATATACAATGGAATATTACTCAGCCACAAAAAAGAATGGGATCTTGCCATTTGGGACAACATGGATGGACCTAGAGGGTATTATGCTAAGTGAAATAAGTCACAGAAAGACAAATACCATACGATTTCACTTATATGTGGAATCTAAAAAACAAAAGAGGGGCGCCTGGGTGGCTCAGTTGTTAAGCATCTGCCCAGTGTCCTGGGATCGAGCCCCGCATCGGGCTCCTTGTTCGGCGGGAAGCCTGGTTCTCTCTCTCCCACTCACCCTGCTTGTGTTCCCTCTCTCGCTGTGTCTCTCTCTGTCAAATAAATAAATAAAATCTTTAAAAAAAATAAATAAAAAATAAAAAACAAAAGAAACAAAAAGCAGAAAGAACTATTAACTAGTAACAGGGTATTAAGCACTAAGGGGCAAAGACAACGCTAAATACAGAAACAGCGGTTATAGGGAGCAAGCACTACCTTTAGGGCTGAGGCAGAGTACCGAAGGAAGAAACAAACTTGGAAGAGCCCTCCCACCTCCACTGCTAGGCTGAGATTCAGACCTCACTGGGGAGAGGTTAGTTATGGGCCATTGGATGGTTGAAGTTTGCTGAGGTGCTACAGGTTGCGTCTGGCAGGCAGGAAACTGCCCACTGAAGTGTCACTGAATTCACTGGGAAGCCACCCTCTGAATGTCCTAGCCACCTGTGTGTGTGTAATGTTGGGGGCGGGGGGAGGGAGGTATGGTTCTGCAAACCATTTGCTTCTGTACACAAAAACAAGAAGGAAAATAAAGTATACTAGAACTAGGAAGAGAAGATCCTTCATTTGCCTGTGTTCCTCTAGGGCTCTCTATTGACAAAATTAAGTGTTGCGCCAGCTGGCAGAGAAGAAACATTCACAGGGTCCTAGTTGGACTCCAGTATTCCAAAGTATGTAAAAGAAGAATGGAGTTTGGAACTGAGAGGCTATAAATTGGTAACGGCAAACATATGGTCTGAGGCACAAAAGTTAATGTGCTGATTATCAAGTGCTCTCCAAGACTCCACTAAGTGTGTTTCATTATATATACAGTATGTTTACCATACTGTCTTTGTATAATCTAAGCAACTCTGAATTCTGAATATGTTTCGGACCTCAGGGTTTCGGTTAAGGGATTGTGGACCTGACCACTTTGCTGTTAGTGGGTCTTGTAAACCCCAGAGCAGAGCTATCTGAAAAACTGGGGGAAATATGACTCAAGGTCTTCTGCCTTTAGTGATGACCAAATCTAATCACTAGTTGGCTTCCAGCCTGAAGCAGTTAAAATACCTGAGAACCTGAGTTCTTGTCTGACATAAGTAATAAGGCTTGGCTCAGCTTGCCTCTCATATAGCTTGGGTAAAGCTTCTATCAATATATGACTTTTTAATCACATTGAGCTCCTGGAATTTGACCTAAAAGTATTTTTTCCTCTTATGGTGGGATATGGTTTTAATAAAAGGACAGAAACCTTATCTCCATTACAGTTCTAACAGCAGGGGTTGCAAATTCAAATCTCTCTATGGGTTAGGCACACAAATTAAGTGAGTGGAACATGCAGATATAAGACAACAGGGAGCACTGGGGACAGGAGAAATCTATAGAGCACATGCTTCATGTAAAAAAGGCAGTTGCTACTTAACCCCTGAATATTGTTGCCACACATAGCCAAAAAGCCAGATAGTCTGAGTTTTCAAGAGAAGATGGAAATTCAGACTTTAAAATGTGAAAATGTCAAATTTTAAAACAATAAAAATGCTGTAGGGTAAACATACATATTGGGGAATTCAGCTTGTGACTCCTACCCTAACCCTATGTGCTAGGTCCTGTGGCAAATGCTGGTACCTCAGGGGTCTTGGTTGGCTGTTACATTAGTAGTCCTCAATGAACCTTGACTCTCGGCATTCACAACCTTGCATAGTCCCTTTCTACATGGACTCTGGGCTTGGTTGTATGACTTGCTTTGGCCAATGGGACATTAGCAAGCATGGTGCGACTGAAGGCTTGATAATCATTTGCTCATTGGGGCTTGTCTTCTTGGAAGCTAGTCACCATGCAGAAGCTTGAATAAGACACCAGGTGAAGAAGAGAGGCCCTGGAGGATGAGAAGCCATTTTGACGAGCTCCCAGCTGATTGCAGTCTCATGAGTAACCTCAGTATACTATGTGGGCCCAGCTGTGTTCAGTCAACCCACACAGTTGTAAAAATAAACCACTGTTATTTTAAGCTACTCAGTCTTGGGCATGGCTTATTATGATACACCATATAACTGAAACAAGAGGTCATTTATTCTAACTCCTGTTTTACTAACCAAGGCCCAGGCAGGGGAAGGGGCCTAGTGAAATTCAGACAGCAAGTTAGTGGCAATAACTTTCTAATTCTGTGCTCTTTCTTCCTATTGCTTTTCTTTTAATTCTTTTGGTGGAAAGCACCAGATAAGGACTACGAAACTTCAAACTCTACCGGCGTGGAACTTACACTGTGCCCTGCATGCATACAAATTACTGTAATAACTTGATCCTTAGAAATGGAAAGATTTCTAGGTCATTAAGGCCCCTCACTTGACAGGTGCAGAGAATTCAAAACACTAGAGAAAGAGAAAAGCAGCCTCTGATATTTGGAAGCTGGCCTGGTACAATTATCCAGGCTGTAATGTTACTAGATGATAGATGGCCCTCTTAGGTAGGCCTTGTGCTCTCCTGTTGAACAGAATTTCACAGAATGTAAACATCAGATGGGGCCATTCTCTGACTGTGGATAGATCAAGACAGAAACAAGATCACTCCTTAATTATATTTGAACGCAGATAAGTCACAACAATGTCCAAACGGTAAAAAATGACCGAACATCCCCCATCCTGATGAGGGGTTCCTGCTTCTTTAGCAATTACAGCTTCAACCTCAATCTACTGGTCCCTTGTTCCAGGCATGATTGAGATGCTCAATCATAGAATCACCCCCACTTCCTGACAGCATCTAATCCAGAGTAAAGCCCCATTTCCTTAAATCCTCTCCCAAAACACGTAACAACTCTTACCGAGACGCCTATAATTTCTCATGGTGGGTATTCTTCCTCACTGCAACCAGTAATAAACTCAACTTGTTCAATCAGTATGTATCTGGTGGTCTTTGGTTAGCGGGCACTAATAGACCTGACAAAGTTCACACAGAGCTGAAGGCAGAATTCACTAGGAGTCTCCAGCTGCGGTCCTTCTTAGCGCCTACTCTTTTGGTTAATGTCTGTTTTCCCACCACTAGAATCGGAGCTGATTCCCAGTGCCTAGGCTGGTACCTGGCAGAGGTTGGAAGTTTAAAAAATAAATATATTCTGAACGAAGGAATAAGAGGGGCTCAATATACACAGGTTCCCTTTCATCTCTCAGCTCCTCCCAGTTCGTGGTGCGTACAGACAGCACCACAGTTCATCTCCATAAACCCACTTTCCCCAACGAAATTTCCAAACCCCTCACTTCTGGGATGCCCATACTCGCAGAGCCTCTCCCTTGGCCGAGCTTCTCTCGCTTGTTGCCCCTCCCACACCTGAGCCCCAAGTCCTCCTAACGCATCTAGAACCCACCTGTCTTCATCATCTGTCCCTAGCACCAGACGCTCACGGACCAGCAGCGCCGCTACCCAGACGTCGACTAGGCACTGCGGCATCGACTGCGCATGTGCGGAAATCGGTCTCACACTCAGGATCTCTGACGAGTGAAGAGTTACCTCTGAGTTTCCGTCCCGGTCTCAGTCGCCTGGGGCTGCCAGGAAGTCAGGAGAAACTAGCCGGAAGGAGAACCCGCGCGCAGGGCTTTCCGGGACATGTAGTCGTGGAGTTTCCGAGGCCCTATTTTGAGGGAGACCTTAATTCTTTAGGTTTGCACGTCCCACAGTCACAGTCCAGTGCTACTTCTGCTCAGAATTCAGCTTCGGACTGCCAAGAGAGAGTAGCCTGGTGTTGACTTCTCGTTCCCACAACGCTCTGCGGGGCCCCCGGCGCCTGCTGGGAGCTGTAGTCCTCGGTCTGCGTACTGCGTTCGCCGAGGGGGAGGGTGGAGCTGCCGGCGGCCCGGGCGGGCTGGCAGCTAGAGTGGGTACGATAGCCGCCTCCGCTTCTGCCGCCTCCGCCGTCGCCTCCTCCGCCCGGGCCGTTCGCTGCTGCGCGGGGAGAGCGAGGCGGGGCCGCCGGGGCCGCCATGGAGCCCGACTCGGTGATTGAGGACAAGACCATCGAGCTCATGGTGAGTGCGGCCCGCTGGACCGTTCTTCCGTCCGTCCGGCCCCGGGCGGGCCTGCCCACCTCAACGTCCGGCGCGAGGCGGGCCCTGGCCCTTTCCCGCCGCCTTGGCCGGGACCTGGGCCCCCGCTTTCCTGGCCTCGGGGCCGGCGCGGTTGCTCCGGATCCCTGGAGATCTCAGGCCAGACCTGGCCCGGCCCCCTCCATGCTCCTCGGTTCTCCTTCCTCCCTCTGTCCTATATCCGGGCCCATCTCTCGAAGGACCCTCGCTCGATTATGCTGTGGCCTTAGCTCACACTCGCTCTAGCATCTCATTCTCCTTCTCTTAGAAGGGGATTTTCCCCCCGAATTTCTCCGGCCCAGGCCTGCACCGCTCTTGGAAGCCCCACTCAGGCCGAATGAGATGGTGGTGGGAGGGGGGGTACGGAGGAGATCGATCAGGGCCTCGGTCTCCGCATCCTAGTAGGGGTCTCAGCAGCCTCTCCTCAGCGTAGGGGTGTGTGGATTCCGGAATAGGCCCTACAGGGGTGGAGGTGGGGAGCTCTGGGGTTTGAGGCTGTGACGGATAAGGGGCCTCTTTCCCGGGCCCCTGTGGTGTCCGGCTTCTCGGACAAAGGGTTTCCTACTCCGCGGTGAGGGATGTTTGCATAGCAAGGCCCCAGGTACTCTGGATTCCATCTCCCAGGGAAGGGAAACCGTAACTTCGTGTTTCCCAGCGTTGCTTTGGGAAGATGGGGGAGGGGAGCTTCTTCTCATCACTGCCGCCAGTTCTTTCTTATTAAAAAAAAGGGGGGGGGGGAGAGAATCCTAGGCCCCTGGGGAAGCGCTCACTCTTCTGTTACAAACCATTGGTAGCCATGCCAGACTCCCCGGTCCTACGGATACCCCAACCGCTTTCCGTTTTACGACTTGGAGCCAGAAGGGGTTTTTAGAAACAGAACTATCAGAGAGTGGCTAGTAGAAGCGAAGAATTTGCTGCTTGGTGGATGATTTGGTGGAAGAAAAGAAACATGGCAGCTATTACCTGCCAATTTGAGCGTTGGGGAAATCAAACTGGGCTCTGGAGAGTTGGGAGGAGAAGTCTTTACCTCAGCAAACGGACATGCCCAGGGTTTCTTCCTGTGGAAACCTTGACAGTTTCTCTGTATCTCTCCTAACACAGTAACAGCCTCTACCCCTGGGTTGAGAGGAAAGGTGAAAGAATCTACTTAACCCAGCAAAATGTTTTCCTAGCCAGATTTCTCCAGTGTGAAAATGTTTATTGAGTCAGTGATTCCACTGGGTAGGGTCGGTGACATCAGAGCCACTTCCCCCATTTAATGCTATAAATAATAAATGGTGACACTGAAAGTCTGTTGGATAGCTGCATGGTTTCTGTGGATGATGGTATCTGGGGAGTTGAGATGCATGTTTTAAAAATGGAAGTACAGTAGCATAAACACACAGCTTAATATTTGCTGTCCTTTGCATAATCCACAGAACTAGACTTCTCCAATATTCTTTAAAACTAGAAAAAAAAAACAGCTTTGGTCGTTTCTGCTTTGTGTGCAGACATATGTGCTTGCTTTTTAAAGGATATTGTCATGTGTGAGTTTTTATTTGCTTTTCATTATTAAGTAATTTTTCCTTTTCAGTATAATTTATCAAACTATTATTGTAGCGAAGCCTTTGATGTTCTAGAAATTTTGTAGTGGGTTATTTTGGTAAAATCTCTTATTGGAATTCCATATATAGTACATATTTTTACAGATCTACAATACATGTCCTCGCAACTGGAGGAGTACTTCACATTGAAAAGTTGTAACTTGGTGCCTCTGAAATTGGCTGTTCTGTGCTCCTTCCATTTCCATTCTTTTAAAAAATAAAATGTCTTTATTTTCAAAAGAATTAGAAGAAATACAATGTAATTCATTTAGTATTTTTGATTGTATGGTAAAAAAAAATCTCTGGCCTAAATTTATTGGTTTCCCATGCTCATAACTTTAAAAAAGTTTTGATTGTACATGAGTTTACTTGTTTATGATCTGAAAAGATATTTCAGCCTTTCAAGGACATTATAAACGGAGATTCTCAGAAAATTTAACAAAGAGATCAATTTTGAAACGGGTTTTCATATACGGATTTTGATATTCTCTCAAAGGGATACCCAGTTAAGACTCTTAGGCAACCCTTTTCATAACCGTATATGTATTTATTTTAGTGTAGTAGATAGCACAGGTATTTAACAACTGATTTAGTAAATCCAGGATTGAATGTAGGAATGATAATGCCTTAAAATCTAATTGCATGTGGCTCTCTGTATTCACTGCATTTTAATTACAGTTTCCAAAACTAGGTTAAAAATACTTTTTACATTGGTTTCAAAATAACATAATTGAGAGAGAGGAATGGGATAAACTGATGGTATGTTGAAAGCCTTAAGCATGAAATATTTTTAGATTTTTATGAGTCAGCTTCACTACTCAAATATTTGTGATTGTGCTACCTGTATCAGTTTGGTACTTAATGGTTAACAGGGTAACTTTCATTTGATATTCCAGAGAGAGCTATATTAAAGACAGGAAATAGGCTTTTTGATTATCTCCAACTTGTTAATCTTCATCCTTCCACTTCCTCTGATTTGATTCTTTTTCTTTTTTTCCCTTGTACTTTTTTTTTAGTTTACTAAGAAATAAAGCTGGTGATAGCCTAATAATGAAATCTCCAAAATATGCCCTCCCACTCCCTTTGTGACTCCTACCTCTGCCTCAGGCCGAGTCCACAAAGAGTGCTTCTCCAGTTGACCCACCTCATAGGGTTCAGTCTTGACTATAGACTATAAACTCTTGATTGAGACAACTGAATTTATAATTGCTGATGGTAAATAATTTAACCACCAAATGACTTTCATGGCCTTATCTTGGACCAGTATTGTATGTACCTAGTTTGTGGGACTGTTTTTGAAATTTCTGACTTTGGTAGAATGAGCATTATTATTAATGAGGTAGAAAAGTAGTAATCCAGTTGGAAATATACAAAGTTTACAAGGCTATGTCTATTGCGGTGGACTTCACTGGAAAGAAGGAAAACTGCATTATGTATCACATGATGTTTATCAATGCTTGAATTAGGAATATGAGCTGATGTTCGGCCCTCATTGCTAGAAAGCACTCACACAGCTGCTAATTGGAAGAGAAAGATGGTAAGTTTTCCCTATTAGAAGATAGCAGAAATTGATGTTCAAGGTTAGGAAAGGTAACCCTGCTTCCTCTGTGGGTGTGAGAGCATGCCCATCCCCCTCCCCCAAACACAAATTAATGGACAGTTTATACTCTATTGCTGGCTGTTGGTTGGTTCCCCTCTTTGCTAAGTGACCTTAAGTGACTCATTTTCCTTTTGTGTTATCTCTAAGTGGCTGTATTACTTGTTGAATTTAGTAATATAGGTAAAATACATTGGACCTTATTAAGAAGGTCAGATATCAGTGTTGTGTTTTAGAGCTGTTGAAGTATAAGCGGGCCACAAGGCCAAGGAGAAGTGAAGTTACGGAAAATTTTTCTCTTTTTTCTTTTTGGATTTTTCCCCCCTTCCTGTCACTGGTTTTCTGAGTGGAGTAAGTAGGATTTAGTGACTCTTTTAAGAAATTGGATCTTAGTTTGTCACTATGACTTATCCTTATCTACTCCTAAGCTTGTGCTGATTTACTAAATGCAGATTAAGTATACAAAGGTTTAAGTAGGATCCGAATGAAATAAACTACATAGGTATTTATAGACTCATTTACCTGCCTCAAGGGGCTGTGGCTCAGATATATCAATTTTGCTCCTGGTTTGGAGTAGGTTAGATGTCCCTTCAGAATTGACGAGGACAAACATGATCCAGTGCACGTGTCTTCGTACCCCTGGCTCTTGACTGCTCTAACCGGAAAACAGAGAGCTTGCACAGGAAAATCACTAGGCCATTACATAGGTTCACAGAGCAGCACATACAGCCACTTGACCCTTGAACGACATGGGTTTGAACTGTGTGGATCCACTTATATACCTTTTTTTTTCTCTAGGATAGTACTGTAAGTGTATTTTCTATTCTTTATGATTGTCTTAGTATTTTCTTTAGCTTACTTCATGTAAGAATACAATATATGATACATACGAAATACAAACTGTGTGTTAGTCATCTGGTTATATTATTGATAAGGCTTCCAATCAACAGTAGGCTCTTAGTAGTTAAGTTTCTGGGGAGTCAAAAGTTATATGCGGATTTTCTGTTATGTGGGGGTCAGTGTCCTTAATCTCCCATGTTGTTCAAGGGTCAACTGTACATCCCTCTGAGTAGTGCTGTTTGATCCTATGAGTTTTGCACTCTGAGATTCCTGGGTTCCACCTGGTGGTATTTACACTTTAAGGGAAAGAAAGCATTTCAAGTCCTAGTAATTTCAATTCGAGACTCCCAGCTTTTCTTCCCACATTCCTCACTTATTCTGTATTTCAGCCAAACAGCGGACCAGGGTTCTTCAGATTTTGCTCACACTATTTTATTTTTTCCATCAGCACTGATAGTAACTGACCAAGTCTATGTATTGAAGGCTACTGATGTTTACTAGAGGGACCTAATAGTTGGCCAAATTGGCTTAGGTCAAATCTCAGCAATTCTCTCTTGCACCTGCACTGAGATTGTCTCCTCAAACACAATTTAGATGCTAACTCTTTTGATGTCAATTTACATTATGGTGGCACATACCATTTTGTTTTTATAGCACTGCCTACATGATGTTTACTGTTAAATGAACGAATTCTGGCACTTTATATTTATCTGGTGGCACTTAGCATATTCTGGGTTCGTATTATAGTTTCCTGTTTGTGTCCCCTATTGAATGATAAACTCTCAGTGCCTTTTATGGTACATGTTCAGTAAACGTTGAGTTGAATTTTCCTGTTGATTGTTGACGTGCATTATTGCTGTCTGTATGGTAATTCTCACCTGTATCATTAATTCTCATAATAATCTATTCCTAACTCTTATGGGACTTATCATACCCTTCTGTGTATCATAAAAGCCTGTGATTGTGTCTAAATTTCCCTTCCAGAGGCTGTATTGTCTTTTGAATCCTTCATAATTCTTAGCACTCGGGTGTGCAATAGATACATTGACTTAATTAATATGAGGTGATTTTTTTTCATGCTGTGAAATGTTTTTAAGATTTCCTTTTGATGACTTTAAGACAAAGGTGTAGATGAATAGAGGAAAAAGGCTGATAAAGCAGAAGAGGAGGATGGTGTGTGGTACACAGAAATCCATAGACATTTCAAAATCACTATTTACAGACTTACACATAGCAGATTGATTTATATACATCCCAGAGAGTGGTTGATAGCAAAGTATTGAGGAAACCAAATTCCTTTTATATCTTTTGATGTGAACTTGCCAAAGAGCCAGTAAGTTCTGAGGATTCTATGACCTTAGAAAAGCATGATTTAGCAGCAAGGGTATGGGCTTTAGAGAGAAGCACCCGAGTTTATATCTTAGCCCTGTCACCTGCTGGCTGTGTGACCTTAAGAAAGTTAACCTTTCTGTGCTTTGATTTCATTATCCGTAAAAATAAGAAAATGTAGGTTTTGTTTGCTCCAAGTTGTTGGGAGGATTATGGGAGAGATGTATGTGAAAACACCTTGCAGACGTTTGTCTCAGCAACTGCTTGCCGTACTAACTTCCCCACAAGTACAGGGACTGGGTTTTGTGAAGCACAGTCAAGGCAGATGGTGTTTTAATTTTTACCCCTTAGTTGTTCATGTATTTATTTGTGAAGCTTTACAGAGGCCTGACATTGAGTTGCTTTCAGCTCTCTGTTTAATGAGGTATCTTTAGGGGAAATGATGAAATCATACAGAATCGTATTATCTTGGAAATTTGGGAAGTGGAAGTAGTGTTACAATTACTAAGAATTGCCAATTAGGCATAATTAGACCTGTACTCTACCTACAGAGAGAACTCACCCAACCCTGTTTTAGTAGAAGGTAGAAGGGGACTGGTGATTAGTTTGTATTAACATTGAGCATTATGTTTGATCGGTTTAGTTTTGATGAGGAAATTAGGATTTTCGAGTTCTTATTCTTGTTTTAGCAAAGCTCGACCTTTAACACAATAAGCCGTGAGTATTATACAAGATTTCCTCCTGAGTTGTATCGTTATTCATTGAATTAATTGACAAAGGGGGAAAAAAACCTGTCGGTCAGGAATGTGCTTGTTAGCCTCAGTTAAGGTTCTGCTGATCACAATTGCCTAACAGGAAGTTTGTCTGTAGGCAAATGAGAGACAAACCAGGAAGACCTGACAGTCCAGTAGGGTATCTCTAACCTGGATCTTATTTTTGTTTTCACAAAATTCAAAGATTGCAGAGTTCTATGATGTCAGCAGGAAGCATTTTTAGGAAATTCCCTCTCAGGGTTAGTCAACAATGAAGACCTTCACAGAATGGAAAGCTGTGAAGTAGAAACAATGGGATATTAACATGTAAAATGAAAAAAAAAAAAAAAAGTCTGTGAGTAGAGAGATGGCTAAATATAATAATTATAATGAATATAGGAAACCGTTCTAATACTTGCCTCAGATCCACAGAAGAAAAATTAAGTTAGAGCTCTACTGTTGAGAAAAAGGAACTTGAGTCATTTTTAATTTTTATTTTCTTAAGAGTTAAATTGAGAACGCTTAACCAGTTTTGGAATAATAAAATATATTTTGGTTCTGTGAAATGATCACTTGGGAGACTCAAAAAAAAAAAAGGGCAGAGAACAGGAAGAACTCAGTCCTTACACTCCTGGTCTGGCTTCTATTAATCTTTGTAGCTCTAGCATAAGGCCTGCCACCAATTAGGCATTCAGTAAATATTTGAAGGGAAGAGAAGAAAATTAACATAGTAATACAGGAAAAGGCTTGGTGATTCAAGAGGTTCAGAAATGAGTCCATTAGTCAGATTGTGGTTGTGTTTTGCTGTAATTGCTCAGCATTTTGGTTTACAGCAGTAAGTTATACTTTGAAAAGCAGAGTGTGTTCTTTTAGGAGTTAGCTACTAGCCATAGCTCACTAGCTGCTTTTATCAAAACTGGGTTTCCAGTTTATTCTTGGGTTTCAGGGTAGTATCACTTAATGGGAGAAGCTTGAGCACTCATTCTTTGCTTGAGATTTTACTTATGTGAGCTCTTTTAAGTTGTGGGTATTAGGATACTTCCATATGATTGTTATGGTGAGGCTAATCATAGACTGGTATTTCAGTCACTCCCATTGCTTTACCTATGATATGATACATCAGAACATCTTTAGTTATTGCCTGTGGACTATATATTGACAAATCTTGGAATTCCTCTGTTTCAACTGGATTTGAGATTCTTTGTCACAGACACAGTCTTTGATGCTAAACACAAAGACTTACTTGAACATTATAATGTGTTTTATCATTAATATTGTGAGCCTCAGAATTGCATGCCTCTGTTAAGGAAATGCCTTTTTAAGTGCCAAGATATGGAGAGATAGCCCTTTCAGGATGGTTTAACTGGTTCAGTTGTATTTTAGTTAGGCTAGGCTGAAATATTTATTCTTCGGTATTTTTGTACTTCTCCATTCTGATGTTAATTAACTCAGGACGTTTGAGAGTAAAGCTCAGTTTCTTCTGCCCCAGGAATCATGGCCTTTCTGATCCTTAGACTTGGCAGGCTGCAGTGCTCGGTGGAAAGGGCATGGTCTCTACCACTTAGTAGATGTAGGACTTTGGGCAAGTTATTTCTTCTCTTTTTTTTTTTTTTGTGAATTAAATATAAGTAACAAATGTAAAGGGCCTGGCCCATTAGTATTCCTTAAATAAAGGTAGGTATTATAATTACTGCAGGAACGTTTTGGCAGTAGGGTGGCAATTGAGGAAGAAGGCAATTTATGTGCAAGTAAGTTAATCTTTTGACTCCTTCTCAAGTTTTTATCTTTGTTATACCCGTTGAATGCTTTTTTTTTCCTCTCTCCCTTATATTTTGTTTATGTATTTGCAGGCTAATGGAAAAGTTGGTATGGTAGTAAAAGAATGTTGATATAATGTGTGGACTGGGCTTACGGATTTAAAGGTGTCATATAGTAAATTGTTTATTAGTTTTTTTTTTTTTTTAAATAATTTTCCTTAGTTTACCCAATGACTGGCCATTGTGGGGGATTGGCCTTTAATGAATCAGAAGTTCACTCTTAAAATTATGCCATGTGTTTTAAACCATCCTATATTTCAGGTGAGGGTTGAAGACTTGTATAATGTGTAGATTTGATGTCTTATATGTAGCAAACCAAAAGATTTCTTGCCAGGTGCCTAAATATCTTTATTGGGAGATATTTGAGCCCTCTCATATCACTAATTTTGGGTGACAAATTTTTTGTAATGGTGGAGGAGCTGTCTTAGAAAATGGATAAGGAAGTTCATTGTAGCCGAACGGTCTGAGACAATTTATGTGGATAATAGAGTAAGTTTTTAGCTGCTCTCATTTGGAATTGCATATTTATCATGAGTAAAAATTAATACTAGGGATGTTTCCTTCTTTGCCATGTAGAATTTCTTATCCTTTTGTCAGCACAGAGGTGAGGAATGCCGCTCCAGAACTTTTATCCCAAATAGCTGACTCAGGGGTTGTAACTTTTTTTCTGTGCCTCAGATCCACCACTCCATTGACCATTTCTTGGTGGCTGTCCTTTGCCGCTGGTGCCATGGTGGGTGTATGGATTCCTTTCTGTCTTTCAACAGTTACCGAAGTGCATGTTTGGGATTTTATTGAAGAAAGCTGGATACAGTAAACGGAAAGAATCTTGGAAGCTGCTTGACTGCTGTCTTTTCTCAGACTAGTCTGAAAGGGAATACCCCCATTCATTCTGGATTGGTGGATCTGAAGTACAAAATATTGTCCAGGTAAGCAATTACCCTGTATTGTTTTGTTATGTGGAACTCAACTCACTGAAAGAAACTTAAAATTTCTTTACTTTTTTCTATTGATAGAGAAAGGAAGAAATGTTAGATATTTAGATATAGTGTTCATGTTTGGGATGGATTAGTGAAGGTGTCTGTGGAAGAATTGCTAGTAGACACTTTGTTTTAGTGTAAGAAGTGCAGTTATCTTTATTGTAGGCCCAATTGGTTTATAGTTATAGTCAAACAGGACATACAGTAAACAAGGGAAATTTGTTTGGGGAATAGCTTGTAAAATATGGACAACAGGTGATAATTTTAAGGTATTATCTCATGATTTATAGCTAATACCTGGTCAAAATAGTTTTTGTAGTTACCATGTAAAGTAGTGGTGTTTTATTCTTGGGACTCTTGGAGGGCCTTCTCAGGAAGATTTACTTACTGTAGCAACTGTTTATTGAGCATCTGCTAAATGCCAGGCACTGTTAGAGGCTCTTTACATAATTTCTTACTCAGTTGGCACATGCTTTACCTTATATTTTATAGTTAGTGAAATGAAGCTCATAAGCATTAAGTAAGTGCAAGTTGCCTGGGGTCATACAGCTAGTAAATGGCAAAGCCAAGCTTTAGGCTTGATTCTTTATGTTTCCAAAGTTCCGGCTCTCTCCATGTGACTGCATTTGCTGAAGTTTGTACTTCAGCTTCTGGATTTTCAAATTGCCCATCTGCAAGAGCAAGGTGTGGTTTTCTATGATGGGTTTCCACCAGGAAAACACATGATAGATCATTGTTTGGCATGGTATTTTTATATCTGGTGCTCTTTCTGCTTGGTGAAGAAATTAGATCTTCAGTCAGTTCATCAAGTCAGAACATAAAGGTAACTTAGGGAGTATAAGAGAGGCAGTACATTTAAATGTCAAAACATGGTTTATACAGGGAAGTATCACTTGCTCTAGTGAACTCAAACCTGTATCTTCTCAGTTCCTCCTTAGTTTTTGTTGGTTATTTAAATAGCTCAGTAGTTTATTATGTGGACTTCTTTCGATCTGTGGTTTGTTAGCCTTACAAGTAAGACATTGTCCAACTCTCTTGAAAACATGACTTTTTTTGGTATTTAATATACTCTCCAGATTATCCATTTCCTTTAATCTTAAAAAAATGTCTTTTTATCATAGACTGATACCCTGGCTTTGTGATCCTTCTTGTAGTTTAATTCCTTTATATTTGCGAATGTTTCTCCTAAGTGAGCATTTTCCACACTTGTCATCTGAAGAGCTGTGAGGGTGGTGGTGGTGGTAGAAATAATAGCAGTTAACACTTTGTGGGCACAATTATAAGCACTGCATATGTATAAACTTTTTATATTCATAGTAACTCAATGAGGTAGGTACCATTATTTCTTTACTGATGAGGAAACTGAATGATAGAGTAATTAAATAACAGGTCCAAGGTCGCATGTCTAGGAAGAGACAAAGATGAGGTATGAATCCAAGCAGTCTAGCTTCAGAGACTTCTAGAAAAAGTCCAGCTTCTAAAGTCTGTACTATATTGTCTCTAGTATCGAGTGTCATCCAGTGATAAAAAGAGGGGTGGAAATCCTGAGGCCTAAAACTGAAATCACTGTAAAGAAAAAGGAAACAATTGTTGTGTCGAGTATCTACTTCTGACCTTTGGTAGAAAATAGTCTAGGGGCACCTGGGTGGCTCAGTTGGTTAAGTGACTGCCTTCGGCTCAGGTTATGATCCTGGAGTCCCGGGATTGAGCCCCGCATCTGGCTCCCTGCTCAGCGGGGAGCCTGCTTCTCCCTCTGACCCTCCCCTCTCTCATGTACTCTCTCTCTCTCTCATTCTCGCTCTCTCAAATAAATAAATAAACCTTCAAAAAAAAAAAAAAGAAAATAGTCTAGATCTCAGTTCCGTGTTAGCCATCCAAGACTATCGGGCTGTTTTCCCAAGAGGACTCACAGTAGGGTTTGTTGGAGGCTATCTTCCAGAATAGTGCTGTTCAGTAGAACTTTCTACGGTAATGAAAATGTTCAGTATCTGTGCTGTTCAATATGGTAGCTACTAGTCACATGTGGCTGTTTTGAAATGTGGCTCTGTAACTGAGGACCTGAATTTTAAATTTTATTTAATTTAAATAGCCACATATGCAGTTTTAGAATTTACCTTCATCCTGGGTCTGTTCATTGGTTTAAAACCCTGAGAAATCTGATCTGGTCAGCATGCTCAAAGCAACTCCTTATTCCAGATATGGACCAGTATTAACCAGATGTGCAAGACTGATGTGTAAAGCCAGAATTCCAGTTTACTAGTTTATAATGGTGTGTGCATGTTGGTATGATTAATGTAAACTTTTTTGATAGGTAGGTTTGCTTACTAGTTCCTAATTAATATACCAGTTTAAGTTTTTCAAATAAGAAACAGAATTAGAGGGAAGTGAAGGCTCAAGCCAAATGCCTGGAATATTGTTTTTATGTGTTTTTGACTTGACCTACCAGGTCAGAACATAGTCACTGGGTTAGTTTGCATGGACTCAACCAGAAAAGTGAGATATTTGCTGGACTGGGACTGAGACAACCTCATTCAGCTTACGTTAGGGATGGATGGTTTTTCCCTATGGCAGAACCTTTTCCTTCAACTTCTCTCCTTGCTTTTAACTTCCCAAAATATTTTCTGATTAAGGCACTCATTTTTAGACAAGTTAGTACATTCAGCTTGAATGCACTCTTGACTTTATAGGTCTGGGAAGCCCTTCGTTTCCCTTCAGAAAACTGAAGGAAATAAATGCCTTTATCACTGCTATGATCCATTTTGTATTCATTTTTGACTCTAGGAAGGCAGTTAGATTTTTTTGCTTCCCTGTAGCCTCTTTTGACCAAAACAATGTATTAGCTTATTTAATTTGGTCATATAGTGTGGGGTGGAATAATAACATACTCATAAAAAATAAGCTAGGTGGTACATTCTCTTTGCATTTTATTGTGTTATTAAATGAGCTTGTTTTAAGCTTGCTGTATCATTACTTTGAGACTTGCTCTTGTTTTTCTGCTCTGAAAGAAGAAAGAGTAACATAACCAAATTTGTATTTTAGGAAGTTAACTTTTCAGGTGTGTGCAAGATGGATTAAAGAGACTGAAGGCAGGGAGACCAGTTAGTTCAAGTGAGCAATGAGGAAGGCAAACCAAAGCCTTGACAATGGGCATGATGAAGGTGGGGTGGACTTAAAAAAGATGTAGGTGGTAGGATCTACAGAACTTGGGGATTGGTTATTGGAGTAGGTGATGGATGGACTATAGTATGAATTTTTAGATTTTTGCCTTGGGCACCAGGATGGATGTTTACTATTTTTTCCAGGATAAGGAATATTAGAAGAAGGGCATACAGGGCATGGGAGAGGTGCAGGAAAAATAATGAATTTAATTTATAATGAAGTTGAGTTGTGTATCGTGAGTCCTCCAAGAGAAGTATCTAGTGGGAATATGAGCATGAGAGAAAGCAGGGAGAGAGAGAAAGATTTGGGAATTTTTATTTTGCTTCAGTGGTACCTCACTTTACTCAGTAGAGTTACAAGATTTCTCAGAGTGTAGATTGAAGAATCTATGTATCAGTGTTTGGGAATGCTAACAAAGAAATGGACTATAACTAAGTTTACATGACCTTATGAGATCATATGTGATATTGATCAAGCATTGTTACCACTCTCCTTTTCATCTGAACCTGGATATTCCATTATAGTATATTCCCAGTCTGTAAATTAGCCTATTATGTTTGGGTTATGATTTTCTTTTTTTACTATATGGCTTGTTTAATGGAGGTACAGTTTTTGAAATGTGTTTTTTTAAAACTCCAGGTTGTCACTATGTATCTTACGGACATTTATGCAAATTAAGTTCCATGCATCTGGTGACCAAAACAAGGGGAAAATAACCTAAACAGTGAAGGTTCTGGATAAAGTGTGACATGAGAAATTAAAATTTGCTCTTCTCTCAGCCTATCTCAATTCCTGACTGCTTTCATCTAGCTGTGATGAGTGTGATTATTGTATTTAAAAGACCCATTTTTAATATCACAAGATGAGACCTAAGGACAAGCCAGCTATTTTGTATACTAGTCAGCTGAAGAAACAGTGAACTGTTCAAGTGGAGTGAAAATTAGCTGTGTTGGAATTATTGAGATGGTGTGTCAATCTAGTGTGGCATGTATTTAAGGGATTTGTAAGGCAGATGTTTACTGTATGCTATTTTCACCTTATGCACTGACTTCAGGCCCTAATTCCCAGGTGATCTGTAATGCATGGTTTTGGTAATGAAAGCATGGAGATATGAAGAGTTCATTATAGCTACAGTAAATCAGTACTTAACAAAAAGGTTTTTAGGATACATTGTATGAGTGTATGCTACAAAATTCATAAAGTACAAAAAGGAGTAGACATTTAAAAAGAAAGTCTGCAGGTCTCCCATTCCCTCTGGCTCCAGCTATTCAGCCATATTTTTGTGTAGCTTTCATATGTATGTATGTGTGTGCTGTACATATTCTGCACCTTGAATTTTTTTAAATGTAAAACATGACATGGTTATCTTTCATATCAGTTCCCAAAGAGCTCCCATAATTTTTGAAGAGATAATTTAAAAGATGCATGCTGATTTATTGTAAGTGCTATAATTTGTTAAACCAGTCTGGACTGATACACATATAGGTTATTTCCAGTCTTTTGCTATCACATACAATGCTGTAAAGAATAACTTAGTGTATATGTCATTTTACATGCGGAGAAGTATATCTTCAGGACAGTTTTCTAGGAGTAAGTTTCACTAGATAGGTGATTTTTAAAAAAATCTGATAGACATTGCCACATTGCGCTCCAGTTGTACTGCCACAGTATATCCTCTCACAGGCTCTGCTTGAGAGTATTCTTTTTTCCTGATACTCTCATGGTGTCATGTGGATTTCAAGCTGATTGCTTTTTAAATTGTTCTTCTCTTTTCCCCCCATAACTTTTTATTATGAAAAATTTCATATATATATAAAAGAGTTGGGGAAAGCCCAGTCCAACAAGCACTTGTATAGTCTTTCCACCTAGACTCAACTGTTGTTAAAGTTTTGCCATATTTGTATCATTTCTCTGCTCCACGCCTCCATTCCTCCTTCCCTCCCCTTGCCACTTTCCTCCCTTTCTCTCTCTCTCATCTCCTCCTGTCCTTATCTCCTCAAATACATATCCTTTGTGGTTGTTAAAAATTTGATAGTAAGTTGCAAGCATGACACTTCACCCTCTAAACACTCCCGCACCTGTCTCCTGAGAATAAGGATAGGCTCTCTCTCTAAAACTACACACACACACAGAACCATGTACATATAGATATATATATCCATATAAAACCACGTATTATGTGTAGTCATTTATATTTCATACATATATAAAACCACAATACTATTTTTATGTCTGAGAAAATGAAAATAATTCCATAATGTAGTATCAGGTATTCAATTAGATTTTCCTATTATCCCAAGAATGTCTTTTCTAGCATGCCACCCCCCATTTTGTTTTAAATGCCAGGATTCAAACAAAATACACCCTTTGTTTCTGGTTATTATATCTCTTTAATTTCTTTTCATTTGGAACATTCCCTCTGCCCTTTTCCCTCCTCTCCAGGCATTGATTGTTTTTGAAGAGTCTAGCTCAGTTTCCTCTAGGATGTGCAACATTCTTCATTTGTTTATTTCCTCATGGTGTCATTTAACTTGTTTCTCTAGCTACTCTACTTCTTGTAAACTGGAAGTTAGGTGAGAGCCTTGATTGCAACCAGGTCAAACATTTTGACAAGAATGCTTCATCGTAGGTGAAGTATACTTTGCACTGAGTCATGTTGGGAGGCACTTGATGACAGGTTATCCCATTATAAGCTATGCTAAATTTGATCCCTTGGCTAAGGTGGCAATAGTCAGATCTCTCATTTATAAAGGTACAGTTTTATCCTCTGCAATTAGAAAGGAGTTTATGGGATAATATTCTGGAACCTTGTAAATATCCTGTTCCATTACAACATTTCACCCAGTGGTTTCAGCATCCTGATCCTGAAGTCAGTTATTAAAATGGGAGTTACAAAATTGTGGTTTTCTGTCATTCTGTCTACATTTATTAGCTAGCATTCACAGAGCCATCCCTGTTTCTCCTCCTTTCTTTTGTGTACCATCATACTCTCATGGACTTTTTATTTAGTGTGTTAACAATCAGTCTTTTTTTGTAAAGATTTATTTGAGAGAGAGAGAATGGGGGAGTGGGAAGAGAGAGAGGGATAAGAATAGAATCTCAAACCGACTCCCCGCTGAGCACGGAGCCTGAGGCGGGGCTCAATCCCACCACCCCGAGACCATGATCCGAGATGAAACCAAGAGTTGGACGCTTAACCCCCTGAGCCACCCAGGTGCCCCAATAATCAGAGTCTTTATTGGTGTTCACATTGTCCCAGATTTGGCTAATGAGAGCCCCTTCAAGGTAGTGCCCTGCTTCCTTTTGATATGATCCCATCAGTCTTTGTGTGTTTCTTGGCTTTTTACTTTCTCTGCATTACAGGCATCAGCCATTTCTCCAAGAAGCTCTGATTCCTTTTAGTGGGGAATGGTATTTAGTGGGGAATGGTATTTAGAAGCCTTGTTGTTGGGTTGTCATTGCTTCTAGACCCTTTCAGTAGATAGAACTAAAGAGTCTATTTAAAAAGAACCATGAGATCATATTAGTTCTGATTCAAATTTAATATTGGATATTTTTCTAAACTTTTTAGCCTTTTGATTTTCAAAATCTAAGGGACCATATTGGTGTGTAAAACTTGTAAAACTTACAAGTTGAGATATAAATTGTTATGTAAATAGCCAGGTAAATAACTTCATTCATTATTGAGCATGTACTCAAACAGGTACTCTTTGGTTATGTGGGGAGTATAGAACAAAATCAGATATGTACCTTGCTTCCAGAAGCTTACAGTCTTTTACATAAAAAACTATAGTACAGTGTGAAAACTGGTAGGGATCATGAGAGGTAGACATACAATGTTTTATTCACCCTTAGAGGCCTGAGCAGAAGTTAGACATGAATATGGATGAATTGGGGAAGGGGAGGGCTTTCTTAGCAAAGGTAAACAGGTGAACGATGGCTGGCAGGCAGGCAATGCTGTGTAGTGCCTTTCGGGCAGTTCTGTGAAAAATACTGGAGTATAACTTGTGTGGTGGGATTGAAGTAGATAAATTTGCAAAGATAGATTATAACCAGATTTTGAACTTTATCCTTTAGGTCCTAAGTTATGAACTAGTAGCCTATATGGATCGAGCTTCACAGATATATTTTCTTTGGTCTGCATAGATTTAAAAAATTGAGATATGGGGGCACCTGGGCGGCTCAGTCGGTTAAGCGTCTGCCTTGGCTGGGGTCATGATCCCAGGGTCCTGGGAATGAGCCCCGCGGGGGCGGGCTCCCTACTCAGCGGGGGGGGGGGGGGGGTGCTGCTTATCCCTCTCCCTCTGCCCCCCCCGCCTGCGTTCTCTCTCAAATAAATAAATAAAATCTAAAAAAAAGTTGAGACATTTTTTATCAAAACACTGATTTCTGGTTTGTCTGAAAATTGGAGCTGAGGAGTGGCTGCCTTTTATTAGAGTCAGGGCTTGTGCTTTCCTGGTCCCTATAGCCCCTGTAAATCTGTTTTTATCTGTCTGGCCCTTACAAGCTTCTGAGCTTGTGTGATCCTGCAGGATTGGAGGTGGGGTGTGAGGGTGGGAGATGGGATTTGAGAGGAGAGGTGACTGAAAGCTTGAGCAAGATCTGTGCTTTAGAAAGATCACGCTGGCAATCGGTTTAGAATATGTATTGTAGCAGGGAGACCAATCCGTAGACTGTTGGAATATTCCAGGGGAATACAGGATAGTAACAGATGGTGCAGAGAGGAGAAAATGAGACATTTTAAAATGTAGAGTGGTTAGATTGTATTGTTGGATAAGAGTATGTGTGTGTATGTATTGACGAGAATGTAAATCAAACTCTATTAAAACATGAAGTCCCGTTTTTAAAAAGCTTTGCATTCATAAGTTGGTTTCTGGAAGTTAACCACATGTTTTCATAATTTATTGGTTAATTCTGGAAGACAGTAGTAATAGTTTCTTGCATTGTCACTGTGTAAAGTTTAGTTTTGTAATATGCCAATAGCATCTTTTGTCAAAAAATCTAACTCTGGCTTTATTTCTGAAAGTTGTGTATGAAGTGAGTATATTGTGATTTTTTTTCTTAATTATAGAGCTCAATTTCCAGGCAAAAATATTAGCAACGCTATATACTTATTTTTAGAGAGTTGGCTGCTTTATTTAATTCCCCCCAGAATCTCTGCAAGAAGTTAATCCAAAGGATAATGAGTTAACATGGGACTGTCCGGTACACTTAAAATCACACCTATATTAAAACCATCTATGTTGTTAGTAAGTATTTTGGACATCTTCCCTGTCCAATTGGGGCATGACTTGATCCAGTTCCATTGCCAATGCTATTACTCTAGATATTTAGTGGCACCACCAGCTTAGGCAGTCTAAGGGAGATAGACCTGGAGAGCATGTAAGTGACAAGACTGGGAGTCAGAGTGACTCAGGCTGACAAGCCATATCTGGATTCTGTGTAATAAGCTTCGGCTTCAAAGGGTGAACAAAGATTGGCTTAAAGGGTATTTGTATATACGTTTGTTTGTTTTTGTAACTTACATATAGTATAGAACACAAATCTTAAGTGTACAGCTGAATGAATTTTTACCTATGGAAACAGACCTCTGTGTAACCACTACCCAAATCAAGATATAGAACACTTCCAGAGCACCTTGAGGGCTTCCTCATGTCTGTCTATGCCTCACCAAGTCAGTAACCCTCCCAAAGGTTTATTCTGGTCTTTTTCACTGTAGGTTAGTCATGACTGTTTTTGGATTTTTTTTTTTAAAGATTTTAATTATTTGACAGAGAGATAGCCAGAGCAGGAACACAAGCAGGGGGAGTGGGAGAGGGAGATGCAGGGATCCCAGGACCCTGGGATCATGACCTGAGCCGAAGGCAGATGCTGAATGACAGAGCCCTATTTTTGAATTTTGTATAAATGGAATCATACAGCTTATACTTTTGTGGTTTTTTTTCCCCTCTGCTTGCTATTACATCTATGAAATTCACCCATTTTGTTGTAACAGGTCTTTTTCCCTGTGCATTATTCAATTGTATATATAGTCCATGCTTTGATTATTTTACTGTTGATGAATTAGTTGGATCGTTTCCAATCTTTGGCTGCTATATAACATTTCTAAGGTGGACATAAGCACTTGATTCTGTCGGTTATAAAAAACCAGGAGTGGAATTACTGGGTCATAGGATAGGCATATGTTCAGCTTCAGTAGATACTGCTAAACTGTTTTCCAAGTGCTTGGGCCAATTTACACCCCCACCTCTAATGTGCGAAGTTCCAGTCACTTCGTTTTGCTAGTCCTTTTATTTTATTTTATTTTATTTTATTTTATTTTATTTTATTTTATTTTTTAAGATTATTTATTTATTTATTTGACAGAGATACAGCGAGAGAGGGAACAAACACAAGCAGGGGGAGTGGGAGAGGGAGAAGCAGGCTTCCCGCGGAGCAGGGAGCAGGGAACCCAATGCGGGGCTGGATCCCAGGACCCTGGGATCATGACCTGAGCCGAAGGCAGATGCTTAACTGACTGAGCCACCCAGGCGCCCTTGCTAGTCCTTTTAATTTTAGCCATTCCAGTAAGTGTGTAGTGGTATCTATGACTATGGTAGTTTACATGCAGTAAAATGTACTCATTTTAAGTGTAGTGCTTGAGATTTGAGAGCTAACCTCCCCCCCCCCCACAAAAAAAATTCTCTCACTTCCCTTTGCAGTTCCCCCACCTCCATCCCTGGCCTCAGGTAACCTGTTTTCTGTAATTATAAATTAGTTGTGTGTGTTGTCGAATTTCATATAGGTTAATTGTATAGTATGCATATACTGCAAGCACTCTCTGTTTAGCTTATTTTACCCAGTGTAATGTTTTTGAGATTTATTCTTGTTGAATCAGTTTTTCATTCCTTTCCATTGCTTAGCACTATTACATTACAAGATCTGGCAGTTAAAATGTTTTGTTTATTCATTCTCCTGCTGAAGAATATTTGGATTGTTTGGATTGTTTCCAGTGTTTGACTTATGAATAAAGCTTGTGTGAACATTTGTGTTCAAATTTTTTTTGGACATTTCTTTTCTCTTGGGTATACCTAGGAGTGGAATTGCTGGCATAGAGTGTAGTTGAATGTTTAGTTTTTCCAAGTAACTGCCAGATCTTTTCCCATAGTGGTTGTACATTCTTATGACTTGCCCCACAATATATGAGAGTTTCAGTTTCTTTTATAGCCTTGTCAGCACTTGGCATTGTCAGACAGTTTTAGCCATTCTTATATGTGTGAAGTAGTGTCTCATTGTGGTTATAATTTACATTTTCCTTTTTTTAAAGATTTTTATTTATTTATTTGACAGAGAGATAGCACAAGTAGGCAGTGGCAGGCAGAGGGAGAGGGAGAAGGAGGCTCTCTGCTGTTAGCAAGGAGCCTGATGTGGGACTCAATTCCAGGACACTGGGATCATGACCTGAGCCGAAGGCAGCCGCTTAACTGACATGAGCCACCCAGGCCCTCCTATAATTTACATTTTCTTGATGACTAATGATGTTGATCATTTTTTCATGTGCCTTTTAGATACTGTCTTTAGAGAAGTATCCATTCAAATCTTTTGACCCTTTTAAAAAATTGAGTTATCTTTTTATTTTGATTTGTGGGAATTCTTTATAGTAGTCAGGAAACAAGTTCTTTGTCAGATACACATACTGCAGACATCTGTTCTGTGGCTTGCTTTTTCAGTGTCTTAATGTTGTCTTTTGATGGACAGAGGGTCTAATGCTTACAAAATCGAATTACTCAGGTTTTTCTTTCATTGTTACTGGTTTTTGTGTCCCATTTAAGAAATTTTGCCTACTCTAAGGTCTTAAAGATAGTCTACTCACAACTTTATGGCTTTACCATCTTTTTTTTTTTTTTTGACAGAGACAGCAAGAGAAAGAGCACAAGCAGGGGGAGTGGGAGAGGGAGAAGCAGGCTTCCCACTGAGCAGGGAGCCAATGTGGGGCTCGATCCCAGGACCCTGAGATCATGACCTGAGCCGAAGGCAGATGCTTAACAACTGAGCCACCCACGCGCCCCATGGCTTTACCATCTTAAAATAATTGTTTTTTTATGGTTGAGCTAGGGATCAAGATTCATTTTTCCCCCATATGGTTATCCACTTAGCTCAGTCCTGTTATTTACACATACATTAAAAAACTATTGAAAAATTTTGAAGAACATATGAACATAAGAAGCTTATGTTTTGTTTTTACAGAGTTAACCATGTTTATTATAGAAAAATTCAAAATAAAAATAATGTAAAATAAGAAACAAAAAGAATCAAAACTTCCCCTGATGACTGTTAATATTTGGTGTATTTCCCTTCCTTCATATACATAGTTTTTCTTTTATGTATGTTTCATATATATTTTTCACACATAAAATCGTTTTGCAAACTGCTTTTATTTATTTATTTAATTTTCTTTTTTTGAGAGAGAGAGCATGCGTGTGACCTGGGATGGGGGAGAGGGAGAGGGAGATTCTTTTTTTTCATTCTTTTTTTTTAAGATTTTTATTTATTTGATAGAGACAGAGGGAGAGAGGGAACACAAGCAGAGAGAGTGGGAGAGGGAGAAGCAGGCTTCCCACTGAGCAGGGAGCCCGATGTGGGGCTGGATCCCAGGACCCCGGGATCATGACCTGAGCTGAAGGCAGACGCTTAACGACTGAGCCACCCAGGCACCCTGGGAGAGGGAGATTCTTGTGTAGGCTCCACACCCAGGGTGAGCCTGATGCAGGACTAAATCTCACAACCCTGAGATCATGACCTGAGCCGAAATCAAAGAGTCGGACACTTAGCCAACTGAGCCACCCAGGTGCCCCTGCAAACTGCTTTTATTTATTTATTTTAAAGATTTTATTTATTTATTTGACAGAGACACAGGGAGAGAGGGGACACGAGGGGGGAGTGGGAGAGGGAGAAGCAGGCTTCCTTCTGAGCAGGGAGCCCGATGCGGGGCTCGATCCCAGGACCCTGGGATCATGACCTGAGCGGAAGGCAGACACTTAACGACTGAGCCACCCAGGCGCCCATGCAAACTGTTTTTAAAACTCAACAATATTTGTGGCATTTTTCTGAACCATTTTCTATTTCTTTTATAATATTTTGAAGGGGTGCCTTGTATATATGAATGTGGAAATGGCTAACTAGTTAAACTATTCCTTTATTAGACATTTAAATTCTTTTTTTTTTTTAAAAATTTTATTTATTTATTCATGAGAGACAGAGAGAGAGAGATGCAGAGGGAGAAGCAGGCTCTCAAGGAGCAGAGAGCCCGATGCGGGACTCGATCCCAGGACCCTGGGATCATGACCTGAGCCGAAGGCAGATGCTTAACCATCTGAGCCACCCAGGCGCCCTAAATTCTTTTTTTAAAATTATTTCTAATTTATAGCAACTTCTTAAAAAAGATTTTATTTATTTATTTGACACAGAGAGACACAGCTAGAGAGGGAACACAAACAGAGGGAGTGGGAGAGGGAGAAGCAGGCTTCCCGCGGAGCAGGAAGCCCGATGTGGGGCTCAATCCCAGGACCCTGGGATCATGTTCCAAGCCGAAGGTAGACGCCCAATGACTGAGCCACCTAGGTGCCCCTAATTTATAGCAACTTAAAGCTGGGTTGTTCTTTCTTGTAGTTTAATCTCTGAACACATCTGTGAGTATTATCTTGGGATAATTTCTAAGGGGCGGAATTGATGGGTCAAAGGATATACACATTTTTGGGGTGCCTGGGTGGCTCAGTCGTTAGGTGTCTGCCTTCGGCTCAGGTCATGGTCCCGGGGTCCTGGGATCGAGCCCCGCATCGGGCTCCCTGCTCAGTGGGAAGTCTCCTTCTCCCTCTCCCACTCTCTCTGCTTGTGTTCCCTCTCTCGCTGTGTCTCTCTGTCAAATAAATAAATAAAAAAATAAAAAGATATACACATTTTTAAGAACGTGTATTTTATATGGCCAAAAGTTTACCCACTTTCTGTTACTTATATGAACTTGACACAACAGACCAAATTCTCTCTATAATAGTGCTGTTTTCTCCATGTTTATGCCATTTTAGAATATTAATAATTAAAAAATAATACCAATTTGGTTGAAGAATTTAACAAGTTATTTCTGGAATTACTAGTGATATTGGATATATTCTGATGTTTGTGGCTATTTATGTTTCTTTTGTGAAAGAAGGGAAATGTGTGGAATAGCTGTAGTTGTACTCTGTTGATTTAAATCCAGGTGCTTGGGGCGCCTGGGTGGCTCAGATGGTTAAGCATCTGCCTTCGGCTCGGGTCATGAGTCCAGGGTCTCCAGGGTCCTGGGATGGAGTCCCAGGTCCGGCTCCTGGCTCAGTGGGGAGCCTGCTTCTCCCTCTGCCTCTCCCCCTGCTCTCTCTCTCTCTCTCTCTATCTCTGTGTCGCGAATGAATAAATAAAATATTAAAAAAAAAATAAATCCAGATGCTTTGGGGGAATGTGGCGGAAGGAAGTCACCAGGGTGAGGAACTTCTGAGTTTGTTGTGGCTGGGACAGTGTTGCCTTTTTGTGAACAAAATGGCCATTTTTGGTAGAATCCAGCTGCAGAAGTATTTGCTTTACCCAGTGTACTGTCTGTGGCAAGCTTAAGCCAGTCCCTGCTCTGGCCAGACCCTGGCTCCAGATCCTCTTTATGAAGTACTTAGGGATCTGTCATGTTTGGCCTCATTCATTGCTTCAAGGACCCTCACTCCTATTAGCCTTCTTTGAGCTAGGAGGTGAGGTTCTACTGGGAATTCCATTCACTTTTTAGGTAGGCTTTTCTGTGTTTACATTCAGTGAACCCTATTTCTACTCTAGTTTTTTCTTTTTTTGTATTTTATAGAAATTCCTTGAAATGTCTTATATATGTGGAGGGCAGCCTAGCCAGGTTTCCAGTACCAATGTACATTGTCTTTTATTTTGACATTTCTTTCATGATGTCAGTTGCACCAATCAGAAATCCCAACCTTCACACCTCTATTTCCCTCCGAAGTCTTGCCTGTTTTTGTTTTTTCCACTCTAGCTTTCTGCACTTAGTCATAGTCATTCCCCCACCCCTTCCTCCAATGCCTTGACCTAGCAAGCATTGTCATCTGTTATTTGTTATCTGGAAGGCTTCACCCTGTCCTCCTTTCTTGCTTATTAACCCTTGTTTGTCCTTTAGAGCTGAGCTCAAGCATCAGTTCTTCAGGGGTTGTGTCTGGGTCCCCTAGATACCCCTACAGGTTATATTCCCTTGTCATATTCTTACAGCACTCCATTCTTTCCCTTCACTGCTCTTAACATAATTGTAATTAATAAATGTATTGCATAATCCCCCACTAGACAGCTCCTTGATTAGAAAGTAATGTCTGTGGGGACAAGGATCATGTCTGTCATGTCATATTCAGCTCATAGCATATTTCCAGCATCTAGTACAGTGCATGCCCTACAGCTGCCCAGTTGAATGAGGGAATGAATTTGGGAGGGCAAATAAGAATTACCGTCTTGTATCAGAAGTTTATATTTACTTTAAAAATGAATACATTTGGGGGCACCTGGGTGGTTCAGTTGGTTAAGCGGCTGCCTTCGGGCTCAGGTCATGATCCTGGGGTCCTGGGATCGAGCCCCACATCCGGCTCCCTGCTCAGCGGAGAGCCTGCTTCTCCCTCTCCCTCTGCCTGCCACTCTGCCTACTTGTGCTCTCTGTCTGTGAAATAAATAAATAAAATCTTAAAAAAATATATATACATTTGTTCCTTAAATGCCTGGCATTTTCAGTTTCAGTATCATCTCTTAATTTTAAATGACTTGATCCTGAAGTTTATTTTTTATTTTTTAAAGATTTTATTTATTTATTTGACAGATACATAACGAGAGAGAGAACACAAGCAGGGGGAGTGGGAGAGGGAGAAGCAGGCTTCCTGCTGAGCAGGGAGCCCAATGCGGGGCTCGATCCCAGGACCCTGGGATCATGACCTGAGCCGAAGGCAGACGCTTAAAGACTGAGCCACCCAGGCGCCGCTTGATCCTGAAGTTTAAACTGCCATCATTAGAAACTCCTTTCAGGAGGTCAAAAAGCATCCCTACTTTCCCTCTCTGCCTCTTGGCCCATTTTTAAACCTGTCATTGACTTCTAATCTGTCCAGATTATTTTGCTAATACTTCAGCTGTCATTTTGAAGGAGTTGTCAACTGCTGTAACTACTAATTCTTTTTTTTCTTTTCCTCCTCCCACTTTTCCGTGTGTGTGTGTGTGTGTGTGTGTGTGTGTGTGTGTGTCAGTGACTAATAGGATCACTATTTGCTTCTTTAGGTCAAGTAAATTTGGTAAATTCCTCATATAATCTCCTCTTGGAAATGGACTTGATAATTGTCATTTTAATAATTTGTTTCCCAGCATTTCCCAAACTTTCTGACCCCAGAATGCTTCTCCTCCTTTATTTTGGTTCAAAACCTATGGAATCCAAGAGCTATTCTTGACTATTTTTGTGCATTTCATCCCAACTTCTTGTATTCACCAAGAGTTCTCTATCTTCCTGCCAAAGTAATGAGGGAGGGAACTAGCACTTGTTAAATGCTAGATTTACATCTACTATTCCTTTTAACCTTCTGTAACTTTGAATGAAAGGTAGGCTTATTTTCTACATTTTAGCATGTGAGGAAATGGAGACTGGAGAAGGGATTTTTTTTTTTTTCCTCAAGGTTACATAGCGATTTTATCTATATTTTTCATCTGTCTATCTCTACAAAGCCTTGTGTTCTTTCTCCTCACTACCTGGGGAAAGAAAAGAAAAACTCTTCTGATGATTTTAGAAGCTGTACCTCTTGTTATCACCTTAGTTAGGGGAGTGTTCGGTGGTAGTTGGACTCTCAAGAGCCAAAGGCCCAGGAGCAGCAAGGCCTCTAGGCTCTAATAGGTGGGCAGCAGCATATTCTAAGTACTTGGGGAGATGGAGAAGAGAAGGCCAAGAAAAGCCTTGACTACCCTTGCCCAGGCTGCCTTTGTAAGTTCTCGTACTTTCTTGCCTCCTCCATTCCAGGCTTACCTCATTCTCTTCAGTTCCAGTCTTTTCTACTGGTATATGACTTCTTTGTTGGAATTTTAGATTGGCTTTTATCAATAACATAGGAGCTAATATTTATTGGGTGCCTGCTTTAATGTAGCCAGCCGTTCCTCTCTAGCCCTCCAAATAGTTGACTTATTTAAGGTCACATAGTGTTGGATCTGGGATCTTAACCTCACCTCAGTAAATTTTTTCAGAGGGAAAACCTACCGTAAGCAATTAAAATCTACGAAATCATGGGTTTGATGTGCTAGTTATGTGTTTTTTTATAACATATACTTAAATTAAACATATGGCTACTAAACATTAAAACACCTTTATGTACCACCAAAAATCACCTTGAATACTAAACCTTGGGAAATGTTCCTGTAATCTACTTTTTGTCTTTATCCATTTATCCACGAATAGTTCGGTGTGTATCTGTAAAAGATGAGGACTTAAAAACAAAGCAAAAGATTATGAAAAAGACATACATACACACAGCACACAATTCCATTATTATACCTAAAACATTACCAGTTGCTACCTTGCTATCAAATAGTATTAATATTTGCCTACTTGTCTCATAAATAACTTTTAAATTAATAAACTTAATTTTTTAGGACAACTTTAGGTTTACAGAAAAATTGAGCAGGTATATTCTTCCTCCCCCTTCAATTTCCCCCATTGTTAACATCTTACATCAGTGTGGTTAATATTGATGTTTTATTATTAACTACAGCCCCTGGTTTATACAGATATCCTTGGTTTTTTACCTCATGTCCTTTTTCCACTCCAGGATCCCATCCAGGATTCTGCCTTGCATTTGGTTGTCATGTGCCCTTAGGCTCTTCTTGGCTGTGTCAGTTTCTCAGATTTTGTTTTTGATGATAATGACAGTTTTGAGGAGTTTGGTCAGGCATATTGTATTTGCTCTCTATTGAATTTGTCTTGTTTTTCTCATAAATGTTTTTTTAATAATTGGTTTTTTTCAATTCAGGAGCCAGACTTGGTTCACACTTTCCATATAGTTGATAGCCTCTTAAATCTTTTTAATCTGTAAAAATTGCCTCTCCCATCTTTTTCTCTAGCCATGTATTTATTGAAGAATTGGGCTTTTGTTCTGTGTAACTTTATGAATTTTGGATTTTGCTGATTACATTCTCATTAGGTCTATATAATCTCTTCTTGGGATTTCTTGCAAATTGGTAGTTAAGTCCAGAGGTTTGTTGGATTCAGGTTCAGTGTATTTCTGTATCAATTAAAAAACAAAACAAAGTACAACCCATGCTCTTTCCACTGTGTCATGGTGCTTTCTTATTTTTGTGATACTCTCTATCCTTTCCAAGTAGCTGATTCTTGAAGAAACATAGGACTCTTATGCATGTACATTTTTCCGAGTTAAAACTGCATAATTTATTGGTGGTAGATGGTGAAGCTGTAAGCTGGCTGCAGGAATGCCTGCATGTAGTTGTCAGTTTTGCCAAGGACAATGATGACACATTTTATGGTATTGACAATCAGTTTTAGAGTATTATTCCTATAGTTTATTTTCAACTTTCTCCTTTTTCTCACTTCAGATATGTAATGGCTTTTGCTACTGTTAGTATATACTTAAACCTTACTTTATCCCCCCCCCAATTTGAATGATTACATTGACACCTGTAATGTAGGAAGATAAAAACAAAATAAATGGGAAAATGAAGATGAAAGGAAAAATAAATGCAGGGAAATAAGATGAATGAAGGAATAAAGTTACATAAAAATGCAGAGACTAAGGTTAGTTGTTAGAGGAGGGGCACAGATTAGTCTCTGCTTGTAATAGTAGTGTTCTTTGTAGCCGTTTGCAGGAATTTTGTATTTTTAGATGATAAACGTCTTTCTTTCCCTAAGGTTTTTTATTTATTTGGTGTTTGTACTTGGTAATGCCATTCTCATTGCTTATTTGAAATGAAGTGCCTATAAAGATGTGGGTCAGGTTTCTCAGTGTTGGGTTTCAGAGCTCATTGGAAAATCAGGACTCTTTTTTTCTGTTGTGCCTTCTTTGTACAGTCTTCTGAGAGTTTTGATTAGTTTATCCTATTATGTAGGTTTTTCTTTCTCTAGTATCTGTGGTAGAGCATGAATGAGATATTCTTGGAACATTTAGTTTTGAATACCTTTGTTTATCAGTAGAATAAAGTGATTTCTTAGGAAAGAAAAAAAGAATTTAAGAATGTTTCACCAGCAGAATACTGTGTCTTTATAACTTCAGCCATATCAAATACCTTTTTTGAGTTTTGCCTGTTGAATTTGAACTAAATATTTAAGGTTTGTTATGATTTTTCTAGTTAAAGTGGCAGAAAAGCCAACTTAAAACTGGCTTAAGCCAAAACAAGGAATTTGTAATTTGGAAAATCTAGAGGTAGGTGTGGATTTAGGTTTCTTTCTCAGACTAAAAAGTGGTATCTTCTGGTAACCAGCTCCACTCTTTCCCTTGTGGTAGCATGAAGGCATCAGTAGCTCTGACTTTCATCCTGATATGTTCAAGCTCAGTGGGAAAAGAATCTCTTTTCTTGTGGCTTCCTGGAATTCGAATTTAGAACATGTGCCCACTCCTGAATCAATCACTGTAATTAGGCGATGTGGCCAAAAAACAAGTGTCTACCATCAACCCATTAAAATTATAACATATTCTTCTCTGGCCCCTGAATCAAGTTTTTGCTCTGCATGTAAACTTTCTGGACTTTCCATGTTAATTATTTGATAACTTAACAAATATTTATTGAGTTCCTACTATGTACAGGCACTGTAAGGATTTAAAAACATTACACTGTAAATTGGTAAATTCCCTTACCAATTGCTTGTAAATTACTCTATTTTTTATAAATTATTATGGAAATGAAAGTTTATTTGGAAATGAAGTATAATTTTTGCTTTCATTTTTAATTTTTTATTTAAAGATTTTATTATTTTATTTATTTATTTTAAAGAGATTTATTTTATATTTTTTAGGGAGAGCTTGAATGCACAAGCGTGGGGGCAGGGGGAGATGTGCAGAGGGAGAGGGAGAGAAAGAATCTTAAGCAGGTTGCACATTCAGTGCAGAGCCTGACCTGGAGCTCAGTCTCACAATCCTGAGATCATGACCTGAGCCGAAATCAAGAGTCAGAGGCTTAACTGATTCAGCCACCCAGGTGCCCCCTGAAGATTTTATTTTTAAGTAATTTCTATACCCAACATGGGGCTCGAACTTACAACCCTGAGATCAAGAGTTGCATGCTCTACCAACTGAACCAGCCAGGCGCCCCTGGAAATAAAGTACAATTTTTTTTTTTTTTTAAGATTTTATTTATTTATTTGACAGAGAGAGACACAGCGAGAGAGGGAACACAAGCAGGGGGAGTGGGAGAGGGAGAAGCAGGCTTCCCAGGACCCTGGGATAATGACCTGAGCTGAAGACAAACGCTTAACAACTGAGCCACCCAGGTGCCCCAGTAAAGTACAATTTTTAAAAGAAGACTTGCTACTTTAAGATTTTCCTGTGGTTTTATAGACCAGTTTTTGGTTTATGAATTTGATTATTTTCAAAGTAATAGTAATATCACCCTTTCAGGCTTTTTTCTTTTCACTCACAGTCTTGGTAGCTGTTTCTGTTGTTTATTTGTAGAATTTTAACTCATCAATGAAAAGAAATGTGGCTTAAAAAAATAGAGAAATGTGGCTCGTGGATTATTTTTCCTCTTAAACACAGTAGGAAATGTCCCTATGAGATTTGTCTTCTGATCCTCCTCTCAATTCTGTATTTTCTCAGAGTTAATGAAAAATTTATTATGATGGCGACATCTGTGTTCTGTGCTTTGTAGAACATCTTGGCTGATGGCTTATAGCTGAGTCATTCATAAAGTTATTAAAATAGTGAAGTTGAACAGTGTTTTTTGACAAAGAAGTCCAGTATCTCTTAAATATATATTTGGGCTTTCCATCTTAGACTTCATTGCTTCCTTTGTGTGAAGACTTCCAGAGTGTTACAGTCTACCCATGTTCATATGTACTCCTCCAAAAAGAGTCTGAAACTTGCAGGTTGACCTTACTGTAGCATGTGTTTAGCAGTAATTATCTGCTGTCGAGACTAGATGCTTTCAAGGGGATGCACACGAAGAGCACAATGTGAGAGATTTAGAGGACCTGGGCTAGAAAAGCATTTTAAGAAGATGGACAGAATGCTCTGTAGAGTCCCTTTCAGAAAGCTCCAGAATATAATGAAATCTCTGGCTTCAAGCGGTGAGAACTCTCCTTTACCCAGTTGCCTGCAGGAGACAGACAGTGTGAAGGGAATCAAAGACATCCTGGCTGTGCAGCAAGCAGCAGGAGTCCCTTGCTCAGGCAGCCTTAGCCCCTGGCTGAAAGACAGATTTATTTGTTCGCAGAGCCCAGTGGATTGTGAGGCACACAACTTCATTCTTATTTGAAACCAAGGTCAGCCTAGGATATGAGGACAATGGGCTATATGAGAAAGTAGAGCAAGGGTAAAGTTTGCTATAAATTTAATTAAGGGATGATAAAATGTACCTTTTATAAAATGTTGGCTTTGACAACTCACTTTTCAGGCTATTCCCAGCTAAAGAAGCAAAATTTTGATTACCATTGTTTTCTAAATAAGTCAACATACAGTTGAATGTGTTTGTGTATGTATAAAATTTTAAAGATTGAGACTACCAGCTTGGAATGTGTGCTTCTTTGGGATAGGGGCTTGTTAGGTCTCTGAAAATAAGTATATATTTGAGAAATGAGCAGGGTTTCGAAAATATTAGAGGGCTTGTTTAAATGGTGTAAGGTTTGAATTCAAAAGGTTTCTTTGTAGGATCAACTTTCATTCCATAGATGCTTGTTCAGAGCTAATAATGAAAAGGAAGCATGGTGGAAGCTTGAAAGTCTTTGGAAGTTTTTTTATTTTTGGTATTTTGGTGTTTTTTAAAATACCCTTAGTAGGGTTTAAGTTTTAATACTCTTGAAAGCAGTGAAACTGCATTTCTTTAAAATATTTTATACTTCTTTTAGGAACTTAACTGTTTTCTTTAGTGAACTGGGAAATAGTATAGCTTTATTTCCAGAAACAATTTTAATATCACAGTATTTGGTCTTGAGAATTCTTGTGTTGTCTATCGAAGCATTTAGTGTACTGGCATGCTCAGTAAGCCTTTTTGAATGAATAATCAGTTTAAAATGAACAGTTAGAATAAGATTGTAATGTGGTCTGACTGTAATTGAGTCAGACCCTCTGTGAGTAGATAGAAGTCAAGACATCTTCCTGAAAGTGGTATCTCTTCCTAGAAAAAATGAGAATATCCATTATATCAGAGAAAAAAAGTTTTCACTTTCTGTACTCATGTTCTTTTAAAATCATGGCAAACTTTGTACTCTCTCACATGAAAGTAGGGCAAGGATTTTGATTGAGTGTATCGTAGGTCAATCAGATCCTGTGCAGACATGTTCAGAAATTCTCTTTCTGAACTCTTAAGTTTTTTGACTCATGAGAGTTGGTAGAAGGACTAGGAAGGGTTCGAGCCAGGGCCTGTCTCTGGAATAGCAAGGAACAGGAAGTTGGATTAACTCAAGAGTGGGGCCTAGTGCTCTGGTATAGATAATGAGATCAGATGTCCCTCAATTCTCAGATGATGTCTAAAACACAAGGTGAATTTTTAGTTCTCTCACCTGGAAGTCCTCTCAGGTGTCATGCAGTATGGAGTATGGATTGTCAGATATTTGGAAGTGGCATCCTCATAAGACAGAACACCAGTACCTAAGAGTTTTCTGGCTAAGTACCCTCAGCTATCTAGAAGCCTTGGGCATTGGAATGAATTTAGGTTAGTGTCTTTGTCACCTCACAGTGCAACCAAATTCTGATACCTAGCTTAACCCCATCTGTTCTCCACCTTCAATGAAGGGGAATAGACTAAAATCAGGGACAATTTGTTATGACCAGATCCTTAAGGAACAGTGTGGAAGTGCCAGTTACTCTGTTTTGAGGTGGCCTGGAGGAGAGAGGATTGAGAAACCTGAGTACTGTGTTGCCCATTTTCTGTCAGCTGATCTGAAAATCTATAGTAGACCCCCCCCAATAAAAAGTAAACTAAACATCACCTGTATTTAATTCTGGTATTTTATATATATTTTATGTTTTATTAAATAAAAATGTAGGATCATAATGAAAGTCCTGATTTGTAGCCTTTATTCACTTAATGTTTCTTGAACTTTTTCAGTGTATTGTAACTTTCCGTATATTGTAAACTTCCTTCTGGGTCAGTAAATATACTCTTACAACGTGTTTTTTATTTGGTGGACACATAACATTCTGTCTTCTGGAGGATCTATAATTTGTATAACCAATCTCTATTGTTGGGCCTTTTTTTCCTTTGCTGTTATGACTGATGTGAATGATAAACATCTTCTTAGCTGTATTTTTGGACATGTCTTTATTTCTTTCCCTAGTATAATTTCCTGCCCTTGAATTACTGAGTCAGTGATGTGCATGTTTTTCAAGTATTGAGTATGTATTGATAAGTTGAACAGGAGAGGTTGTACCTATTACACTCCCATCAGCAATATAGATGGGTGACAAGTAGATAGAATTTGTAAATAGATGAGAAGAAATTGCTGCTCAAGGGAGTTTAATGTCAAGCAAAGGAAATGAGAGGCAGTATAATTTAGGGAAGAAAGTAAGGATATTGGAGTCAGAATTGCAAATCTGCTGCTTTTGACCAGACAGCAAGTTATTTGCTGTCTGGTCCTCAGTTTCTTCCTCTTTAAAGCTAAGGTACCAGTCTGGCCGGAGGTGGTGTGAGAGTTAATGAGACCACAATAGTTGTACAGTGTGTGGCGCACAGTAGGCATGCTGAAATATGAATGTGCATCCCCCTTCCAGTTTATCCTTTTTTGTAAACTTTCATTTTAATTTATTGTTTTCATTGAAAATGAGGTTAAGCTTGTAGTTTAGTGGTCTCCCCTAGTTCTGAATAACCTTCCTCTTTGGACTGCAGATGCTAATTGACAAAGGCTCAGATGTACTTAATTTAACTGTTTAATTCTCTCCAGTCTCAGGATTTGTGGATCTTGGTAAACCCTTTCGGGATTGGGTTCAGACTGATCTGACCTGGAGCTTGCTGGGGGAATCTGTTCCTTTTTGGCAGCTGAATCTCAGACTGGGCCTGGTACAACCGAGGACCCATGTGGCTCTGCCGGAAATAGGTTTATTTTGTTACATCCTGTTCTCTGTCATGCTGCTTAGAATAGAGATTTTGCTCCCCCACCCCCATTTTTCTAATCCTCCATTCCAGTAGCTTCTGTGAGAGCTCTGAAAAACCTGGTGACATTTTTGGATCCTGGGTGGTAGTTGTAAAGTGGACAAGGATATTTTTTTCATTTGGAGTTACTCAGGACTAAGGTGTTAACCACTTTGAGATTTACTGCTATTTTTGAGGGTCACTAGGTAAAATATGTTTCTAGGATTCCAGCATCTTGACACATTTTAAACTGCAGTTGTTTAAAATGGACTCAACTAATTTTTGGGAAAAGAATTTGTTTTTATTTAAGTTGTCAAGTTACTATTTATAATGTATAACAACTTATATAATTATTTATATAATTAAAGCATCACTTAGAATTATGCATTGTAATATTATTAAACAATTATAAGTACTAGATAGTCATTGGAGAAAAATTCGAAAATGTGAATGGATAAATATTCAAAAAGAAAAATTACCTTCATTCGTCTACCAAAGATAACTGCAAAGATCCATTTTAATTTTATTAGCTTCAGGTTCTGGTATCTCATCTTAGATAATCATTCAAAATGAGGTAATTGGACATTGGAAGATTTGTCTTTTAAATTATTATAGGGTTTAAGGAAAGTTTGGGCTCTGGCTTTGAGTCCTGATTTTATTCCTATTTAGTGACGTTTGAAGCTCGAAAACTTGCAGATAGTATCAGTTTTCCTCACTCTTACCCTTCTTTTTTCCTTCCTCCTTCCACTGCCTCCTGTTCCCCATACACTTTTCTTCTTTGAACATATATCCCAGCCTGAAAATGCTCTGTGGTATATTGTCTACAAATCTGTAGTTCTACTCTATAGTTGCTAAGAATTAAAGCAGTAACTTTCTTGGTTATATGTCACATGGTTGCCGTGGTTATATGTCACATGGTTACCATCAAATTCTGCTATAATAAAATACCATTATAAAGAAAAGAAAGTCTTTCATACACAGAGGCACTGGACTGGTATTCAGTTCTTTAAAAGGCTTTGGAGAATGCCTTTAAATTGTGTATTAACTTTTATTCTGCAACCTGATTATTGTATTATGGTTCTTGGTTTTAAAAGCAGTACAGTTTTTTGGTGAGAGTTTGCTCTTATAGGTTGCCGTCAAACATTTTAACAGCAGAAGCCTAGGTTCTCAATCTTAGGGGATGCTTTTAAAAGCTTTCTGTGGCTCTATTTTCATTACACCACTGCTGCTTCTTGAAAAGCAACAGTCTGAGAATTCAGACACAATAGGAGTAGTTCCTGATTTGGATGATTTTTTTTTTTTGGATGAATTTTTATATTTGCTTTATTTGCTTTGAGGTGAAGACAGCCTCCAGCTAAAAGAATGGATACTCTGTAGCTTGCACACCCAGGTTTAGAGAGCTGGAGTTACATAATCTCCTTGAGCCTATCTGTTGTATGATTCTTCAGGACCAAATCCCCACTCCTGGATAGAGATTCCCAGTGGAGAGTGTTATGGCCAAATAGTAACCATAAAATGGACCTTCTATTTCACTTCTTCTGTTATTTGGTAGCCTCCATTTCATTATCATGGCACTGTTTGTTTTATATCCTATCCTATCGGTAGGGCATGGTGGAAGTTTTATTGGAAAAAAAAAAAAAGAACCTAGACTGGGCATGAAAATTGACTTTAGACATGTACTTCCAAAGGTAAGTGCCGGCCCTTGTATCTACTCTTTGTAGCCTGGCTGAAAGAAATTTGTATTGGTTGTACAATAAAAATGAGAGGCTGTCTTGTTAGATTCTCCAAGAGACTTCCGTTTCTAACTTCTCTTCAACATGCTTCTCTCCAACTGCCAAGGATCTTTCTTTGATGCTGGCTTGAGTTGGCTTGGCTTTGGCTTGATATTTTGCTTTGTCCCTGACTTTTAGTCTAAGAACCTCACCCTAACCCTTGCCAATATGTTGCATGACCTGCTTCTATCCCTTTGACAGATATGGTTGAAACAGTATGTATGCTGAGTTGCTGAAAAAAGCTCTTGGGCATGTTGATGATAAATTGGACTGCACACTTGGGAAGGATTGGTTGTTTACTGGTGAGCTATATATATAGCACACAGTATAAGAGCTGTTGTCTATAGGATGAAGTCCCAAGTTTGATAGAGTGGTTTATGAAAGACCTCTGTGATTTGGCCTCTCAGCTTTCCCCATCTCATACTGAAATACTTTAGTAATGCTAAATTAATTGCAGATCCCTGAGTAGGATGTGCCATTTCTTAGCTCTCTGGCTTTGCTTATGCTATTATTCTGCCTGGAATGTCTTTCTCTTTTTACCCTGGCTGCCTCCTACTCATCCTTTATGGCGTAGTTCAGGCATCCTCCTTCTTTGGGTGGTGTGTGTGTGTGTGTGTGTGTGTTACACTGCACATTCTCAAAATTGGGTGGGGTGTGTGTGTGTGTGTCTGTGTGTGTGTGTGTGTTACACTGCACATTCTCAAAATTCCCTCCTATGAACTCCTGGACAAGAGAGAATGTCTTAATTGCTTTTCTGTCTGCAGATGTAAGTTCAGATAAGTTGTTTGTTGAATGGAATAGTGTTTAAGCCACTCAGTTATCTCAAACACGATGACAAGAGTTAGATGAGGCTGGTAGTGATTCTGTGGGAGGTGGTTTAAAGAAAACAATTAGGGGGATTTATAGGAAACCCCTAAATTTATATTTATAAATATATAGAAAATAGGGCATATTTCTGAATCAGAGTGACATTAGAGAGAGATTGACATAAAATACCTCTTTGGGTAGCTTTTAAAAGAATTGCCTCTTTGAGAAGGAATCAGGGCAGGATATTCAAAACAATTCCATCTAGAAAACAGACCAAAGTAAGCTTTTGTGAGTTCTCCTTCAAGCCAGCCAATTAGAAGACAAGGTGCCTGCAACCACTTTTTCCTTTTGATTTGTGGTTCCTATGGCAATAGGAAGAGAGCCTAGGACATTTCTCTTCTACCTCTTTTAATAACTTTTTGCTTTTGAAAAATGCCAAAAGCTATTATTCTTCTTGTCTTTACTGACTTATAGTGTTTCTCAGCATGGTGGCCCTGATTCTGGTTTTTGATTGTACAGTGGGTATGCCAAAATTAATGAACACTATCAGTTTCCTTGACTAATGCTATTTTCTTTGGCCGTAGAACCTGCAAATATAATCAATCTAATTGGGTATTTGCTGTTAATATTAGAACACTGTGTGAAGCATTTCTTATTCCTTATGAATAATTCTAAATTAGAATACTAGTCATTACAAGTAGCTAAATGTGAAATCAGAGCAAACATTTCTTGGGGGTTTTCTACCCCTGAGAGCCCTCTCTTAAGTGTCCCCATTGTGACCCCCGTGGGTTTCTCTTGAGCTCGAGGCTGAAGTCTCAAGAGGAAAGAGGCTTAGTTGGTATTGTTGTTGGCTTAATAAGTAGGTCAATAAGCATTTGTTAAAATTGGTAAATACCCACAGTGTTAGGGTAAGTTTTTGAGACATATTTTAATAATGAGATAGTGTTCCTCAAGTTTAAAGAGAGACCAGTTATCTTTAAAAAAAAAACACAAAAAAACAAAATAGTCTACCTTGTGAATATAGCTGATATGACAAAATCTTTACATTATACTGTTAAAGAATGATAGATAATAGTTATTCTACAAGTCAACATTGATTTCCAACCAGGTCCCTAAATTTAAAGTTAGAAGTTTCAAGAATCAGTTACTGCTGTGGTCCTAGCTGCATTTTAATGCTCTTAGGTTGATGAATGTGGAACTTTTATTTTTATCCATTATTTTCAAGTTAGATCAATGTCTTCTTGGTCCATTACACTTAAGAGGAGCCTTGTTTAGACTACTAGCAGGTACATCCTTATAAAAAGATGGGTGTATTTCCTAGAGTGGCATTTTGTGTTGTGTAAAGACTATTTTTCAGCACTGTGGTTGGTTTCTTAGCTTCAAGGAATTGAGTATGAAAGTAAAGAAGTTCTAATACCTTTAATAAATACTGGCATCACTCTCTGTACCCCACAGTGTCTTTCATAGATATTATAAATTCTTGGAAATTAGATCTTGAGGGGGTTCTTATCTTTTCCTGAATATACAATTTCAATATCAAGCTTTTAAAAACATTTGTAATAAATGGCTACTATTTTGAAACTAAGTTTTCAGAAGATTTTCTTTATGTTGTTTTCCATATATTTTTAAGTATTAGGTCATTAGATGGTTAGGAAACTTTGGGAAGATCATTATTTTTCTTCTTTAGTTTCTTCTAAAATCAGGGGTGGAAGTGCAGACTAAATTGTCTTCCAGTTCTATATGATTCTTTGCTTTATTAAATATGAAAATGTGTCCCCCTTTTTTTTTAAGTTTTGGATCCCAAGGCATTACCAGAATCTAATCAGGGTATAGTATTCTTATGCCTTCATAGTTTTACTGTTTGAGTCAAATACATATTAAATTTTGAAGAGGGAACCTGTTTCTGTGGAATAAATGAAAATTAATTTGCAGGTGAACTTTGGTGTTAATTTGGTATCAGTTGTTGAATCCAGGTGTAATCCTTAAACTCCATTCTCAGATCTGAGTGATTCTGTGATTTGGATAATTACAAAGATTCCAAAAAGGAAACTTAAAGTTGAACTATGGGGCTGTTGGGAATTTATTTAATTTAAAATAATCGATGTAAGCAATGTATACAAATATAATGTGTCTGGGCCTTTTCTCTGCCCATCTGCTTCTGATGCATACTGATGTAAGTATTCTTTTAATAAGCATTTGCTAGATATCTCTGGACAGAGTTTGTTTTAGTGGAAAGAAAACAGATTTGCTTAGAGTCAGGCAGAATTAACTTCTAGTCCTAATTTTACTATCAGTTAGCCCTTGTTTTCTTGCTCCTTGAACAAGCTGCTATTTCAATAAATCAAGCACTCCTTTACTGATCCATGGATTCCTCATCTTTAAAATGGAATAATGCCTCTCTTAAAAGAGTTTTTGCGGAAAAAAGTTTTTGTGGGGGTTTACTCTGTCAACTGGCTATCATATAATGAGCTTGATAAATGGCAGCTGTTTATATTATTATACAAACATTTATTCAGCATCTTTCGTGGCACTCTGTGAAAGTGTTGGGGTAACAAAATATGGATCCCTGGAGGATCAGTGATACATTTCTATATTAGCTATGGTAAACTTTGCAGTAAAGGCACATGTTGGAAATGTATGGTTGTTACCAAAAAGCTGCTTAATTTTTTATTCCATTTGATTCCCCAATGGTTTTGGATTCTTTTAATGCCTTTTCTAAATAATCTCAATATTCGGGGTGCCTGGGTGGCTCAGTCGGTTAAGCGTCTGACTCTTGATCTCAGCTCAGGTCTTAATCTCAGGGTTATGAGTTCGAGCTCTGCACTGGGCTCCATGCTGGGCGAGGAGCCTTCTTCACAATAAATAAATAAGTAAGTGATCTCAATACTCTAGTTAAATTATAGGTGAGATGTAACTAGTAAGTGGCAGATGCTGGAGAGGAGCCCAGGTCTATTTGATGTCAAGCATAGTTGTCTTTGTTTATATTATAATTGGTATGACCACAGAATTTGTCTCCCAAACCAGAATGCTTTTGAGAATGAAAGTTAATTTGTCTCCCAAACCAGAATGCTTTTGAGAATGAAAGTTATGCTGGGACAACAAGTGTAAACCTGGACTGTCCAAGGAAAATGAGGATGTCTGACCATCCTAATTATAGCTAGGATAAACAAGTTTATGATGTTGAGTCTAAGACTTCTGGAGTATTTTGGTTAAATCCAAACACCCACCTTCAGTTAAAAAAAGATGTTTTTTTGCATGGTTATTGTTTTTGCTGTAGTAAACTAATTGACCTTAGATCTGCAGAAAAAAGTACTTATTGAATACCATAAATAATCTAATGGCTTAAAAATACTAGCCACAATGCATATGTTCATTTTTATATTTTTCTTTTTTCTTAATTCCCTTAAAGCCAGCAAGCTTTTAGAAGAGAATGGGAATGGGTAAATGAAATAAGCCTTTAAGTTCTTACTTGTGTCAAATGAACTTTGTAAAAAAAAGTCTAAAATTAAAATCATCATATTCCAAAGTTTTTCCTTTGGAAAGGCAGAGATGTGGATGACACTACAAAATCAGATATGTTTTTAATCAGCTCTTTTATTGCCTGTATCTATCAATCTATCACTCATCTCTCTTATTCCTTTTGCCTTATGTCTCTAGGTGTCCTGTGATTTTATTTAGGGAAGTACAAAACTGTATCTACATGATAAAAATTCAGATGATCAAAGTTTTTACAGTAGAAGCATCATAGTCTTGTAGAATTAATGTGGGTTTAATAGACTAACGAAGGTTTGAAATTCTGGCTCTCCCCTCCTTTGCTGTGTGTCCTTGTGCAAACGATTTAACCTCTGAGCCTCCGTTTCTTTACTGTGGTGTGGGAATTAGAAAACACACTTAAAGTCCCTGGCACATAGTAGGTGATGTAATGATGGCATTTATAATTATATGACTCCAAGACTAGAAACGGTTATTTTTATTGTTATAGTCACAATCTTACCATTAATCTTGTTGCTCATTCAGACCTTCACAGTTCCCTTTAGTGGGTTTTCATTTAAACATTCTCTCTCTCCCTCTTGATTCTGTTCACTGTGTCCTGAGGAATTAGTGGTTGGCAGCAGAAGCCTCCTTTCTGTAGGACAGAAAGTGGGCCCTCTCCCAGGGTTTCAGTAAGTTGTCTAGGACCACCATCCCTGACCTCCAAACTGCCAAGGGTGCATCCCCTGCCCAACTAACATTCAAGTTGCCTGTGTGAAGGAGTGATTTGTTGCGGCCTCTAACTGCTTCTTCTCTTCCTTCCTTTTTGTCATCCTGCAGTGTTCTGTGCCAAGGTCTTTGTGGCTAGGCTGCGCCAACCTGGTAGAGAGCATGTGCGCACTGAGTTGCCTGCAGAGCATGCCCAGTGTCAGATGTCTCCAGGTGCCTCTCTTCTTTCTTGTTGTAAATGTGTTTTTTACGTATGCCATGAACATTTGTTGAAACTTGCAGTAGTGTGTTTAATCCAATGTTAAGTCTGCTAAATGTTCTGTGTAACCCTCTGCTTTTCTTCAGCCTGGGTGCCCCACATGGAGGAGTTAGTACCAAGAGGGGCCTCTCAGAGAAAATGGGTCTTTGGCTGGGCCCAGTTCTACTCCTCTTTTTCTGCTCCTGCTTTTTATTCTCCCCTCCCCCCACCTTGAAGTTCTGATTCTCATGTTTAATAGTTGTGCATGTGCCCACAAAACCCTGACATTTTCCATTTGGCTACTTTTAACAGTTCTTTGTTGAGTTGGGAGGGTTTCATAATTAAAGTGGTGATTTTTCTATTTTGAAATTCATCCTTTTGGCATGCTTTCTCTCCCTCCTTCAAAAAAGGAGTAGGGAGGGAATTACTAATTGTATAAAATCTCAAATTGAAGTTTATTAAAGGTCACAGCTTTATGCTGCCAATAACTGTCGGTTTGGGCCACTTCCCAAAGGCCAGATCTGACACCTGTCCTCAGGGTCCACCCAGGTTTCCAGGCCGAGGCTGGCAGAGAATTCCACAGATAAAAGTAAAACTTTTTGGGGGTGGGGAGGGGTTGCTCAGGAAAAAACTGTTAGCAGGAGTGTGGCTGGACTGCACTCACTTGTTGGGATGGATTCTAAGGGGAGCCAAGGCAGAAAACTTTGCGGCTTTATTGGGGAAGTTCTGTTTAGAGAAAACGTGTATTTAATTAAGTATGGTTTCAGTAGCAATATTCAGTTTTCATCACTGCGTATTCCACACAGTTTATTATATCTTTAAAAACCGATATTAAATTCCTGGTGTCCTGTGGAGACTGCCCTGTTTTAGGAGAACACTGTAAAATGAGGAAATGAGTTAGAGGGATATTATTGATGGCATGGATGACTTCACTGTTCTCAAGGTTATCTTTCTATTCATGTTTACAGTCTCTAAATGGAGTGGGGGAACCAGGAAGGAGGAGAATTTCTTTCATATTGGGATTGTGTATTTTATTTACTTATTAGCAAACATTCTGAGGAGCATTGGTGTGGTTATTGATTCAAATTGCTTTCTTTAGAAAACTGTACTGGAACCTCACTAACAGAATTAACTAGAGAGTAGATTCAGTATAAGATCCAGTTGTTACAGGAGTGTGCATAAAAAGGCGGTACAACACTTAGGGTCCAGGGATTGGGTTTTGCAGTGAGGCTCCAGTGTAATGTATATTTTGTTTTTGGAAAAGCAGCTTCGCTGCATGCAATGTAACTTTAACAAAAATGTTCTTCAAATGGCAGATGTTGTTGCATGGACTCTCCTTGGTGCTAAATAATGGATATTTGCATTATAGTCGCAGTGTGTTTTTCTGAAATGCTTATTACTTGAATGTTTAAAGTTAATTGTTAGTGGGGCGAATGAGTTTTTTCCAGAAATTTAAGTAGGGGAAGAATTGTAGTGCAGATTGAAGTGCAGATTCTTCTTATTGCATTCAGTTAAAAGTAATTGACCAGTGGGAAACATTTTTCAATATATTTTAGTATCAGTATTGTGAATTCTCTGGAGGTGGGGTGAGTGGGAGGAAATATGGGTTCTTACCTTGTTGAAAGTAGAAACCCAAATGTGTTCAAAGTTCTTTGACTTCTCTCTCCCAGGGAAAATCATTTAAGAGAAAAAATGTAAACTTTGCCTTGACTGGACCTTGAAATACAGTGGAATACTGAATGATATTCACTGAAATGTGAATGGAGCAAATACTGTTTTTAGAGATATATTGGGAATTTTGTTTATTTAGGTTTTTGTTTTCTTTAGTATATAATTGAGAGTCTACAACACAGTAAAATGAAATATTTACTCAGCTGATTTGGAATTAGCAAATCATTACTCTGTTTTGTTCCGTTTGTGAATGGAAAGTAAACATGTATTAAAGAACGTGTTAGATTTCCTTCCTGTCTACTCACTGGTTTTACATATTACTGTTTTAACACCAGTGTTCCTGCTCTCTACCTCCGGTCTCCAAACAGTGCTACAATTTAGTTGACTTAATTTGTCCTTGGGTTTTCAAAGAATGCCTGTTGGTTTTATTTGCTTATTACATCTTTGGTTTATCACAAAGATGACTCTTGCTTGACATTGCATACCTCTCAGGGAACCCATTTTAAGAAGGCCTCAGAAGAGAATAGGTTGCCTGAAGAGCCTGCTTGACTTTGCTTGGGCTCTGGAGTTGCATGACAGGGTCCTCCTTAAAATTACCACACCGGACCCATTGCCAGTTGGAACTTGAGCCAATTACCTGTCTATGTGGCTGAATTAGTGTACCTTTTCAAAAGCAGAAATAAAGATAGTAGATGCCTTTAGGCATTATACAATCCCTCCAGGTTCTGCTGTCTGTGAGAAAGGAAAACAGATAGCTAAGACTGAAAAAATAAAAATCACTCATTTACCTCAATAAACTGTTAAAAAAATATATATTAGCTTTGTGACAACCCGGTGAGGTAGGTGTTATTATCCCCATTTTTCACATGTGGAAACTGAGTTTCAGAGGTGATATGTGTGTTTGGACCCAAGTTAATACTACATAGCTGTGAAGTGGTAGAGCTGGCATTTGAACCCGAGCTTGGCCTGATTCCAAAATTGTTCTTTCCTCTGTGCTTGAATGCTACTGTTTCTAGAATTTTCCATCTTAGTTTTGTTTGTGAAAACTTTACTTTTGAGATATCTGGTGTGTGGCTTGTTTAGCCATTATTTATTTGAAAATAAAAAAAAGAAAAACCTGACAAATCTTTGTAGGTGGAAAAAATTGCATTCCCATTGCCAAAATGAGCCCTCCTGAATCTTAAAGCTAGTGAGGTTCCTGAATGGCTTGTCTGCAAGAATATTTACTGTGCATTTGGTATGTGCCAAGGCCTATCCTGGTGTTGAACACATAAAGATGAACAATACAGACTTGTTCCCTGCTTTGAAGGAGTGCGTTATAGTAAGCAGACCCGTGAAGGAAAATCCAGTCTAAACTACAAATAAAGTCTGAGAGAGAGAGAGAGAGAGAATATGTGTATAATAAACTATGAAGTTAGCCAAATGTATATGTGCTTTTAAAAAAATGTGAACCAGTTTAAACTAGGACTAACTCAACATTTTTTTAGAACAGTTGAACTGGAATATCTGGATGTCTCTGAACAAGTTGAACTGAATCAGTTTCTCAGTTGGTTCAGCTCTCCAGATTGAACCGGTTGATTGTTACATCCGATAATCAAGAGTTCAGGCCACGTAGAATATTTGCTAAGACTCTAAGACTAATCTGTCACAGGAGTAATATCAGTGTTAATAATAGTGTGTATCGTTTATTTTCCACTTTCTTTTTATGTGTCAGGCTCTAGGCACTAGGTTATTTCATTTAATCCTTATGGAGAAGTTATCCGTGATTGCTTTTTGCTATATGCAGTTATTGAACTGAATTGACTTGCTTAAGGTTACACATTTATTAAAGTGGCAGAACTGGGTTGTGAACGTAGGTCTGGATAACTGCAAAGCCAGTGCTCTAGTCACCATGCTGTAGTGATAGTAACTTGGCAACTGCCATTTTTAGGTTGGAACAAATTCTCCTTTATTTCTAGTGTTAAAAGTTGAAAGCTAACGCACCTAGAATGGTAGAGGTTCCATGTAATGGACTGACAAATTTTCTTGGGAGTGCCATTTGCAAGCTCTCAGCTGGGGAGAGTATTAGCGATAAACTTTTCTCAAGGGGAGGACTGATAATTTGGATTGACAGCAAGCACCGTGTGAATCAAGTTTTAGTGCCTCCTCCCTTCCAACTCTAGTGTGGATAGTGCTGGACAGTCAGTACAACTTTGTGAAGCTGCCTTTTCCTTTTTCTTTTCTTACTTTCAGTATGGATAGTGAGCCACAGAGGTTTAAGAACACTACAGTTGGAAAAGAACACTACAGTTGGAACTTGCCATAGGATAAAAGGATATTTTTTAGCTATGGGCTGTAGGTTGGTAGAAAGAATCCTAGCTCTGGAGCAGACAAATTCAGTTCTAGTCTTCTGCCTGCTACTTAGTAGCTCTCTGACATTAGGCAAGTTACTTAACTTATCTGAACCTCAATTTCCTCATCCTTAAAAATAGAGATAGTTATATCTACCTACAGGATTTTGTGAAATAGAGGAAGGTAACATCTATGCCTTACTGATTGCTTGTTGTTGAGGGATGAAAATCCATTTCTTTCATTGCTTCTTCCTGGTTCCCTATTCAAGGAGAGGGAATTCCAGTCTTACAGTCTTGGATTCCATACCAGGGCAGGCTAAGAATAAGATAAAGGACCAGGCAGATGATATGGCCCCTACTGTCAGGTGTTCTCCTTTTGTTCTGAGCTGTTTCCTTATGTGAGACTGGCTGTTCCAACTCACTGTCTTTGTCTCTTTTCTAATGAACATTGGGGATTTATCATTTCTTGTTGCATATCCTGAGGCTACTGTGAAGGCTTGGAGTAACCTTTTGGATTGTTTAATGGTACAGTCTGTTATATTTTATGAACATTAAAAATTTTTTTCTCTTTATAAGAAAATTTACAAAATATCATTACTAAAACAAACAAATAAAACCCCAGCCATTGGTAAACTCACCACCCAGAGAGAACATCTGTTGCTGCTTTTAGGGTCTGTCTTCCTTCTGTTAGGCAAGGAGGAATCCATCAAATTGTGCAGGCTGTCTGTGTTATTATGGTGATGATAATGAGTATAACCAGTGGTTTTTTACATGTCCCTTGGAACCCCAGAGTTTGACTTTGGAGTCACTAGAGGGATAAAGGAGGGCGTTGCATAGTGCTTACTCTGAATTTATCTGTACTACATAGCAGGGCTCTTTGTAAGATTTTATGTGAAAAATTTTACTGTGGAAATTCCCAAACATACAGAAAAATAGAACCATTCAACTCAACCTTGAACAGTTTTCAAAATTAATGCTATTCTTAGTTCAACTTTCTTCTTCTCTGTTTTTTGCCGGGGCATTATAAAGCAAATCTAAGATGGCCTAAAAAGTAAAGAGGAGTTTGACAAATCAGTTTCATGTCAGCATTAAAAAAATTGTTCATAGACTTAAAAATAATATGATTGGTGCTGAAAGTTAGAAAAGACATATAAAATTTCCTTTGACCCCAGATCTCACTTCCCAAATTATCACTTACTAGTTTCCCAGTATCCTTGTAGACAAAAGCTTAAAAAAATACAAATATAACCATACTATACATAGTTTTTTAATTAATAACTTTCTCAATTAATAATATATGTTGACCATTCTTCCCTGTCACCACATAAAACCCAATACAACCTTACTTTTTTATAGCTGCAATAATATTCCATTATATCATTTATCATTTAAAAAAGAATTTGGCCAATTCCCTATTGAAGGAACTTTAGACTTCAGTTTTTTTTGTATCCTAGCACTCCACTTTACTATTTTCATTGGACATTTATCTTAGGCTTGTAAGATTATGTCTGTAGAATAAACTCCTAGATCTACAATTGCTTGATCAAAGAATATCAGTGTTTTATTGTTAATTAAATTATCTGTATATAGAAAAGTTTAATAATCTCTCCCTTCCAATCTCCCCTCGCACCCAAATGTTAACAGTTTGTTGTCTACCACTGCGTATTTGGGGTTTTTTTTTGTTTTTAACCTGAGGGTATATAACTCTGTAATTAAGGGATTTCCCCTCCTTTTTTTAAATAGGGAGAATGGGCTCACCCTAGAAAAACTGATACGGCACCTTCCTTTACTTCCTTTATTTACTTAACACTATATCACAGACATGTCCCCAGATTTATAAAGTCTAAATAACTCTTTCATCAGTGGTACTTTTATCATTCGTAGATTTGGTGGGGCGGGGGTGGTGAGAAAGAAGAGTACAGTTTTTTTTTTCTTTTTTGAATTACAGCAGTTATAGAAAAGTGCAGAAATCTTAAGTGTATGGCTCAGTGGTTTATCGCAAATTGGGCAGTGCTTTTTTTTGTTTGATAGGTATGGCTGAATTGTTTTCATGGAGGTTGGACCATTTTATTTATTTGTTTGTTTGTTTGTTTATTTATTTATTTATTTATTTTTGAGAGAGTGAGTGAGTGCGGTGGGGGGTGTGAGGGGCAAAGGGAGAGAGAGAGACAGAGAGAGACTCTTAAGCAGGCTCCACACCCAGTGTGCGGAGCCTGACACAGGGCTCCATCTCACAACCCTGGGATGATGACCTGAGCCAAAATCAAGATTTGGACACTCAAATGACTGAGCCACCCAGGCACCCAACTTGGACCATTTTATAGACTTCGAATGTTCAGTGCACTAAAGAAATCACATTTCCTGTGGAAGAGAATCTCTACTATGGGAAAATTAAAACTACATCTTGTGTTACTAACAGTTTTAAATTATGGTTTCTAAAACAGAGTGCATGATGATAAGGTTTAATAGCATAATTTGAGGACAGGGAAGCAAACAAATGGGATTCAGACCATATTAGAAAATATCTTTACCTTTTCAACAAAAATGATGTCTTATACGTCATATAACAGACATTTATTATGTTACTTATAAAAATGCTGGTTTTATGTATTTCTATTGATTTATATTATTCCTTTTATGAAAGTAACACTTTTTCATTGCAAAAATCTTAAGAGAAATATGAAAAAGAAATGAACCATTCAGCCATAATCTCATTTCATTTTAGTGTCCATTCTTTTTTTTCTTGACATTTTCTGTATATGTATTACATATATTTTTGTTTCTTTGTTTATATATAGGCTGATACTCAATATACTGAATTATAACCTGATTTTTATCAATATGGTTCATATTAGTAAAAGTCTCAATTTTCAATAACTGTATAGAGTTTCATTGTCTGAGTGTACAATGATCAGTCTCTTTTGATGGACATTAAGGTCACTAAATTTTAGTGTCTATGATTAATTCCTCAGATTGTATTATTCATTGGAAAAATTCTGAGTCAAAGGATACAACCTTTCTTGGGCTTCTAAATTTTGACCAAACTTGAACGAAAAAGATACTAATTTACATTATAGTAGTTCCTCCATTATCTGTGAGGAATACTTTCCAAGACCCCCAGTGGATGTGTGAAATTGCAGATAGTACCAAACCCTATATATACTATGTTTTTTTCTGTACATATATACCTATTACAAAGTTTATTTTTTAAATTAGGCGCACTAAGAGATGAACAAAAACATAATAAAATAGAACAGTTTTAACAATATACTGTAATAAAAGTTGTGTGAGTGTGGTGTCTCTCTCAGATTATCTTATTGTACTGTACTTATCTTCTTGTGATGAAATCAGATGATAAAATGCCTACGTGATGAGGTGAAGTGAGGTGAATGATGTAGGCAATGTGACGTAGCGCTAGGCTACTGGTGACTTTCTGATGACAAGTCAGAGGAGGATCATCTGCTTCCATACTGCAGTTGACTGTGGGTAACTGAAACTGCAGAAAGTGAAACTGTACATAAGGGGGGACTGTTGTATTCTCAGCAATGTATGATCATAGTAGGAATACATGCCCAGTGTAGAAAACTGGAAAACAGGAAAGCATAAAGACCAAATTTAAAATCAGTCATTGTTTACTCATGTGTTTTTCTTCAAGGCAACAAATATTTATGATGCTCCTTACTGTGTGCCAGGGATTAATATAGGGGATGGGTATACAAAACAGAAAAAAAGCCACTCTGTCTTGAAACCTAAATTTTAATGCGGGAAAAAAGAAAATGAGTAAAGCACAGAATATGTTAGATAGTAATAAGTGCTACGGAGAAGAAGTGAGATAGGGCACTCCAAGATTTGGGGCTTTTATTCTGTATGAGATAGGAAGTTCTTAGAGAATTTTGACCAGAGGAGTAATTTGTCTCTGTCTAACATTTAACAAGATCTTTGGCTGCTGTGTAGATGATAGAATGAAGAGAGGAGGCAGGGAGACCAAATCTAAGGTTGGCTAGTGTATTAGGGTTCTTCAGAGAAACAGAACCAGTAGATAACATAGGTAGGTGGGTAAATAGATATTTCAGAGCATTGGTTCATGTGATTGTGGAGATTGGAAAGTTTGAAGTTTGTGGGACAGGCCAGCAGGCTGGAGACTCAGGCAAGATTTCTCTGTTGCAGTCTTGAGGCAGAATCTTTGCTCTTAAGGCCTTCAACTTATTGGATGAAGACCACGTACATTATGGAGGGTAATCTGCTTTACTGACAGTGTACCAATTATAAATGTAAATCACATCTACAAAATACCTTCCCAGCAACATCTAGACCATTGCTTGGCCAAATAATTGGCCACCATGATCAGATATCTCTTCTTTAGAGGCCTTCCCTGACCACCCAATGTAAAATAACTTCCTGCTTTTCACTCTGTTCCTTTACCCTGCTTTATTTTTTCTTCATAGCATTTAGCACTGCCTGAAATTATATTCCATGTTATTTTCCCCCCTCCTGTCTGTTGTCTTTCTCCCCCACCAGAATCTAAGTTTCGTGAGAAAAGGGGTCCTGTCTTGTTCACTGTATGGTAAATATACCCATTTTCTAGAATAGTTCCTGAATAGGCATAGTAAGTTGGAATATGAAGGAATGGCTATCTTTAAGCTTTGTTAGGATTATATGGTGTAGTTGTAGTTGCTGCCCTAGCTAGAACTACTTTGGATTTTATTCTCTGAGTTCTTTGAATCCAAGTGTTCATGTGAGTTGAAAGTATTTTGAGTAAAAATTGATTTTGCTTTGAAGACTAGCTTGTATTTTTGTTTTGTTTAAAAAATACTTTTTTCTGGGGCGCCTGGGTGGCTCAGTCGATTAAGCGTCTGCCTTCGGCTCAGGTCATGATCCCAGGGTCCTGGAATCGAGCCCCATGTCGGGCTCCCTGCTCGGCGGGGAGCCTACTTCTCCCTCTCCCTCTGCCTGCTTGTGCTCTCTCTATATATCTGTCAAATAAATAAATAAAATCTTTAAAAAAATACTCTTTTCTGATTATAAAAGTAATACATGCATACTGTAGAATGTTTGGATGAGAGTGGAAAGGAAAATGAGAAATAATCTTCAATTTAGGAAGTGCCATTCTTACTATTTTGGCATATTTTCTCTCAGTATTTAATCCGTGTATATGTATATGTAATTTCATATGCTTATTTTACTTTATACTTTGTACACTTATGGTGATTGTGTTAATGTTTTCCTATTACTAAAAATTTCTCATGACATAATTTGAAATTACCATGTAGTGTATTTGATGAATATCACGTTATTTGTCATTTTTCTGGGTGTTTAAATCTTCATTTTTAATTATTTAAAAACTAATCACCGTCTTTCTGCATAAATCTTTGCCTTCATTTTGAATGACTTAGAATATATTTCTAGGAGGCATACTGTATATGTCTTGTTAAATTGTTTTCCAGAGAGTTTGTATCTCATTATACCCACACTAAGATTAAACTTTGTTATTTTGAAAAAGTTTAACAAGCTTTTCAGTAGTATATTCTAAATTCATAAGCCTCTTTACAAATGGTACTTCTCTCTGAGCAGTTTGAGTATATGCTGAGTCAGCTAAGGCATGGCCTACTAAAAGAAGGTCTAATACTACTGAATATGCTTGGCCAAGGAAGAGAACTCCAGAGACATTTTCAAACACATAGCAACTGTGCCAGCCTGTGCCTTCCTGTTGAGTTGCCTGGGTGCTATCTTTGATGGACTTCAAAACTGAGATCAGTCAGTTTGAATGAGATTATTCAGAAAATACTTAAGAAAGTATAGAATCACTTGTAAATCTTGTACATATTTACTGACTACCTACTGTGTACCATGTACCGTGTACTGTGTACCATGTGATGGCCTGGTAATACGAAGAACCAACTGCCAATTTTTGTAGATAGGCTGTACATAAAGACTCTCTACCCTAATATAAGGGAGGTTCTTTCTCCCCTCTCTTTCCTTTAGAAAACCAGGAGTCATTTATTGGAGTCCTTATAAGATCTCTTATATTATAGGATGCTTCCTAGTTATTTAATTTGGAATAAAAGGCAAATGTTAAATCCTCCATCTTTAAGACAGCAGGTTATGAAAACTTAAGGATTAAAGTATTGGTAGCAGAAGACACTATCACCTAATTAATTTCAAAGAAACAATTTTGCCAAAGGAAACATTGCCCCAGGGGATCTGGAAGAGTTCACAGGAAAGGGATGGATGGATGAACTACTAATTGTTGACTTCTATGAACGGTTGGGGAAGACATGAACTTCATTCAGTACTAGTTTTAGATGTTTATTGAGATCATCCGACAGTAGTGGTGAAAAGGAGCACAGAAGATTTCAGCACATTTTTTCTGAGAGATAAGATCCCACAATTTGTTTTATTTTTATTTTTAAAATTCTTTAAACTAGGCTCCACCCCCAACATGGGGCTTGAACTCATGACCCTGAGATTAAGCGTCACATGCTCTACTGGACCAAGCCAGCCAGGTGCCCCGATCCCACAATTTGAAGTGTTGGGTATTAATTAATGCACACCAGCTGTTGAAAGATTTTGCTTTTCATTTATTTTGAGACAGTTTCAAGCTTATTTCTCAGTACAATGCAAGAACTTTTTGTTTCTCAAACTATTTGAAAGTAAAGTTGACTGAATGTTTTGTCGTGCTCTAATGTTTTAGTGTATGTTTCTTACAGAGGAGGTTGTTTTACATAATCCTAATAGGAGAATCAAATTAGTAAAATAACATTGACACATTACTGCCATCCAGTCTTCTAAGTTTCATCAGAGGTTCGATAATGTTTTGTTTTGTTTTGTTTTATTTTTTTCATAGCAAAGGTATCCAGTTCAGAATGATGTGAAGTTGTCATACTTATTTAATTTCTTTCAATCTTGAATAGTTTCTCAGTCTTTGCTGGACTTTTCATGACCATGACACTTCTGAAGATTATAGATAATTTATTTTGCAGTATGTCTGTCAATTTGGGTTTGTCTCTTTCCTTATGATTAGAATTAGGTTATACCTCTTTGAAAGGAATATCACAAAAGTGATGCTGTGTTCTTCTCATTGCATCTGATTATCAGGTGGTATATGATTTTGGTTTGCCTCACTACTAATGGTGATCGTCTTGATTACTTAAGTACGGTGGTGTCTAGCAGCTTTCTTCACTGTAAAGTTATCCTTTTTTCCCTTTGTAATTAAATATTTTCTGGAGGTGTTTTGAAACTATATAAATGTGCCCTTTTCATTAGAATTTCAGTTTATTCATTTATTATATCAGTATAGATTTGTGGTTCCTATCTTATTCAGTAGTTACAATTTGTTATTATCATTATTTATTTTGATGGTCAGGCAGTTCAGTGTTTGGCTAGTGGATGCCCTTTCAGCTTGGCTCCTATATTTGATCTGTCCTCATAATTCTTTAAACACTTCTTACTTTCTGTTGCAACAAAAATGTTCCAGGCTCATTTTGTATTTTCCTATACTCAGCGCTGGGATGAGTCAATTCTCCAAGGAGCGTTGGTTACTTTTAGTGAAGAATGGTATTTAAATCTCAGTGGTAGGTGTGCTTAGTGCTACTGGGATTGCTTTTAGGCCCTCTCAGCCAACCATGTTAGGTAATATATGTATAATTTTGTCTTTCTCTATAAAAAAAATTCCCTCCTTTTCTATGTATTAAAAACCATGAGTTCACAATATCTCCGATTCTAGTCAAATCTCATAGATTTCATTCTAGCCTTATGTAAGGTAACGCTTTTTGTTTTTACTTTTTTTTTTTTTCTCTTTAAGTAGGCTCCATGCCCAGTGTGGACCCCAGTGCGGGGCTTGAACTCATGACCCTGAGATCAAGACCTGAGCTGAGATCAAGAGTCAGATGCTTAACCAACTGAACCACGCAGGCGCCCCTGCTTTTTGTTTTTATAACTCCCTTTTCTAACAGCGAGAAACCTGGCTTCCATTTTCCACAATATATTTACTCATTCAGTTCTAGAATGTATATTAAGTAGTTTTAGAATTGCTCACCTACATCACTGGAAAATAAATGTACTAAGCATAATGAATATTTCTTCATAATTAAAAAATAAATCTTTTGCTTGCGGCTATATTACTGAGTTTCAGGAGTCACTTGATTTAGTTTTTCCCCCATCATTAAGTGTGATTATATTATTCATTTGAAGTATATTTAGTTTTCTTTCTTTCTGCTCTCCTAATCCTTGTCGATTGTATTTTTTAGTACATAAAGCATTTAATGTACCTAGTTCTAAGAGTCAAAACAACACAAGCAGATACAGTCATCCTTTCTGTCCTGTTCTCATTCTTCCCATTTTGTTTCCACTGGATAACCAGTTTCCTTAGTTTCTGGTTTATCCTTCCTAGGTTTTTTAGTGTACTAATGAACAGGTACACATATGTATGCTTATTTCTTCTACAAAAGGTGGTGCATAGATAGGTACATAGCTACTCTTTTTCACTTTTTTTTTTTTCACCTAAAAATGTACCTTGAAAATTATTCTATATCAGTCTATAGAGGCCTTATTTATTCTTGCTTAAGGATGCCTAGTATTCCATAGTGTTGATATGCCATAGTTTATTCAACCAGTATCTTATCTATGAGCATGTAGGTTGTTTCCACTTTTTTTGAAATTAGAAACAGTGCTCCACTGAATACTGTGCATATGTATTTTCATAATGTTATTTAATTGACAATGCATCTTCAGGGATAATTCCTAGAAGTGGGATTGCTGGATCAAATGTAATTACAAATGTAATTTTGTTAAATATTGCCAAATTATCCTCCAAAAGGGATGTACACGTTTGCTTTCCTACCAGACATATATGAGAATGCCTGTTTTCTCACTGGTTCACTGACAGAATATTTGCCAGTGTTAGGTGAGAAATATGTAGCTTTGATTTGCATCTCTTAAGAGTAAGTCCGAACATCTTTTCTTATTTAAGGGTCATTTTTATATCTTTTCCCCATTTCCTATTGGGATTTTGGTAATTTTTACCCCTCAATCTAAAAGAAATTTTTAGGCATGTAAGTCCTTTCATCTGTGACATATGTTGTAAATATTTTTTCCATCTTTTCATTTTCCTTTTGATTTTATAGTGTTGAAAATATTGCTGTGCAAAAGTTAAAATTTTTATCTAGCCAAATTTTCCTATTTTTCCTCTTATTGCATCTGGATTTTGACTCATAGTTAAATCACCTTACCGTACACTCAGATTTTAAAGGAATTCACACATACCGTTTTCCAGTACTTATGGTCTCTTTAAGTTTAAATTTCTGATCTATTTGGAGTCTATTCATGTATAATCTATTAAGTATGGCTCTAATTTTATCTATTTCCAAATGGTTAACAAGTTGTCTCGGCGCTTCTTGTTAAAAAGATCCAGCAATTACACTTCAGGGAATATAAGGTATGGAAAACACAGATTCAAAAAGATATCTGCACCCCCCACCCCCAGTTGATAACAGCATTATTTACAGTAGCCAAAACACGGAACAACCTAAGTGTTCATTCATGGATGAATGCATGTAGAAGTTGTGTTATATATACACAATGGAATATTATTCAGCTATAAAAAATGAAGAAATCCTATTATTTGTGACATATCATGGATGAACTTTGAAGGCATTATGCTGAGTGAAATGTCAGACAGAGAAAGACAAATACTGTATAATTTCACTTGTATGAGAATCTTAAAAAGCAAACAAACAAACCTCTCCAGACTCACAGAGAAAGAGATCAGACTTGTGGTTACCAAAGGTGGGGGATGGAAGGTGGGGGAATTGGAAGAAGATGGTCAAAAGGTACAGACCGTTAGGGATGTAAGGTGCAACACGATGACTGTAGCTAACACTGCTGTACAATATATAAGAAAATTGTTAAGAGAGTAAATTTTAAGAGTTCTCATCACAAGGAGAAAAATAATTTCCCCTTTATTCTTCTTTCTTTTTATTGTATCTGTATGAGAAAATGGATTTTAGCTGTTGTGGTAATCATTTCACAGTATATGTAAATGAAACCATCTTGCTGTATGCCTTAAGTTTATACAGTGATGTTTGTCAGTTATTTCTTAATAACTCTCAGAAACTCCAAAAAAAAACCACAAAACACCCTTCATCATTAGGGTTTAACATTCCTTCAGTGATTGGTAACGTATAACATGCCGTTCTTTAACAGTGCATACAATGATAAGATTAATTTATGTTTTTTTTTAAGATTTTATTTATTTGTCTCAGAGAGAGAGAGAGAGAGAGAGAGAGTGAGCAGAAGCAGAGGGAGAAGCAGGCTTCCCACTGAGCAAGGAGCTTGATGGGGACATGATCCCAGGACCCTGGGATCATGACCTGAGCTGAAGGCAGACGCTTAACTGACTGAGCCATACAGGCACCCCAAGATTATTTATATTTAAAATATGTATGGTTTCATCTGTGGAACTAAATTAGAGGCAATATGTAACGTTTAATGAAACTTACCTGTAAAGCCTGTTGGTGGGTCCTGGCTTTGTTTCAAATGTCTGTATAGAATAAATAAAGAATAAAAAAATAAGTTACTCAGTGATGTGAGATGCCACTTTTATCATGTACTGAATGTCCATTATGTACTTGGGTCTATTTCTGGACATTCTATTCTGTTAGACCAGGATTTGGCACACTATGGCTGGCTGGCCAAACTCAGCCTTGTTTTTGTAAATAACGTTATTTTGGAGCACAGCCACACTCATTCATTTACATAGTGTATATGGCTGCTTTTGTGCTACACCAGAAGAGTTGAGTAGTTGTGACAGAGACTGTGAGGCTTGCAAAGCTTAAAATATTTACCTTTTGACCCTTTACAGAAAAAGCTTGCTGACCCTACACTGAGGTAATTGCATATACCTATGCCATAAAAGTACCTTATTTTTAATTAGAATGACTTATGGTAGTGGGTTTTAGTGCCTGGTAGGCCTGACCCCCCCCACCCCCTTGTAGCTTTTCTTTTTCCATGTTTTTTTTTCCTGAGTATTCTTATAAGTTTGTTTTCCCGTATGAACTTGAGTATCAGCTTGCCTGTGTTTCCATAAGAAGCTTTTTATGTGATTGTTGGGCACATGTCAAACATATAAATTGGGTGAACTGCACTCTTTGTAGTGTTGAATTGTCTTATCTAAGAATGAGTTATGAAGACTAGAATAGAGAAACTTCCAAGGAACTGGCCCACAAAACTGCAGCAGACCAGCTAATTTCTTTTTTTTTTTTTAAAGATTTTATTTATTTATTTGAGAGAGAGAGTGAGAGAGCATAAGAGGGGGGAGCGGGAGAGGGAGAAGCAGACTCCCCGCTGAGCAGGGAGCCCGATGCGGGACTCGATCCCGGGACTCCAGGATCATGACCTGAGCCGAAAGCAGTGGCTTAACCAACTGAGCCACCAGGCGCCCCAGACCAGCTGATTTCAAGGGGAATTCTATTAAATCTTCAAAGGACATTTTAGGCCAGAAGCTTCATGGATTGTTTTGTAGCATTGATTTTGAAGGAAAATGTTTAAATTATTTTTATGGGAATCATTTTTAGTTTTTTTCTTTTGATCAGAGACTGTTGTTAGTTGATTTTTCTCCTTTATGGAATTTACTATTTCTTTGTGATCTAAATTATGATCAGTTTTCATAAATTTTTCATGTGTGCTTGAAAAATAGGTTTAGTCTCTATTAACAGAGTGTAAAGTTTGATATCTCTAAGATTTGCCTACCTTCTTGGTTATATTTATTCTTTTAAACTTTGTTTTTTGTCTTCCTGTTCTGACTTGGACTGGGAGTAGTATGTGTTCATGTATTTTTAATCTATGTTGTCTCTTTGCATATCTTCTACTTTCCTTTCATGATGTGTTTTTTTTTCTTTTATTTTTGAAACTTTTAAAAAGATTTATTTATTTATTTTAGAGAGAGGGAGGGAGAGAGAGAAGGAGAGTGAGATAGAGCTGGAGCACGGGGAGGGACAGAGGGAGAGGGAGAGTATCTCAAGCAGACTCCCCATTGAGCATGGAGCTTGATGCGGGGCTTGATCTCACCACCTTGAGATCATGACCTAAGCTGAAATCAAGAGACACCTAACTGACTCAGCCACCCACATGCCCTTTCGTCTTTGTTTCTGAGTCATCTCTTGGTTACTGAAGAAGGGCTCATGGGTACAGAATTCTCTGACCTGTTAACTTGTTTAAAACTGTTTTTCAGTTGCCTTTGGATAGAACATCTTTGCTTTATTTACACTTTATTTCTACAGTGTTTTGAAAATGCTGCTCCGCTGATGCCTTGCTTGGTATGCCGTTTGTTTTTTTTAAGATTTTATTTATTTATTTGACACACAGGGAGCACAAGTAGGCAGAGCAGCAGGCAGAGGGAGAGGGAGAAGCGGGCTGCCTGCTCAGGGGTCTCGATCCCAGGACCCTGAGATCATGAGCTGAGCCGAAGGCAGTCGCTTAACCAACTGAACCACCCAGGTGCCCCTGCTATGCCGTTTTTAAGAAGTTTGATGCTAGTCCAGTGCTCTTTCTCCTGTAAGGTTTTTTTTTTTTTTTAATTAAAATTATTTGGACTGGAAACTGAGAAATTTCCTCTTTATCTTCAAAATCTAATAATTTCTGTAAGATACTTCTCTAAGAGTTTAATGCTGTGGACCAATTTTTCTGTAGTACCTGGACACCTTTTATTTTTTATTTTATTTTATTTTTGAAGATTTTATTTATTAGAGAGTGAGCGAGAGAGGAACAGCATGAGAGGGGAGAGGGTCAGAGGGAGAAGCAGGTTCCCCACTGAGCTGGGAGCCCGATGTGGGACTCAATCCCAGGACTCCGGGATTGTGACCTGAGCCGAAGGCAGTCGCTTAACCAACTGAGCCACCCAGGCGCTCCCTGGACACCTTTTAAACGTGCAGTCAAGTTTCTTTTTATTTCTGGAAAGTGTCTGTGAGTTAGTGTTTTTTTTTTTTTTTTTGACAGTTTTGTTGAGGTGTAATTCACATATCCTACAATATGCTCATTTGAAGTATACGATTTATCGATATTTAGTATGTTTACAGAGTTGTGCAACCATCACCACAATCAGCTTAGAACATTTTTATCACCCCAAAAGGAAACTCTTTTAGCTGTCACTCTCCTTTTCTTCACTCACTTAACCCTAGAACTTGATCCTAAAACTTGGATTATAGTTTTAAATGTTATTCTATTTCATTTTTTTTGTGTCTGTGTGTATATATATGTGCATATGAACTCCAATTATACATGAGATGGATCTTCTTTGTCTCTCATTTCAACTACTTTCTGTCCCATTTTGCTTCTTTTTCTTATTTCCATTCACTTAGGTTATTTTCCTGCTTTTCTTCAGTGACACTACATTTTTCATTTGAATTTATCACTTTTGGGCATTGTAATTTACTTTCATTTCTGTTATAGTTTTGTTTCTGTTTCTTTGCTGAGTGAAATCTTGTTTCATTTCTTCCTGCTTTTGGTTAATTTCTGTTCTTGTTTTTGAACTTCTGATTTAAGACATTTAAAAAATAACATCAAAAGCTTGTTTGAGCAAAATTTAGTTCACTTGGGAGTAACTCTTTTCAGTTAGGTTCCCTAAGAGCAGTAAGGCATACCTGGTATATAATAAATTCACTTCTGTTATATGTAACTAATATGATAGTTATCTATGTATTGTCCTTCAGAAAATTAAGAAAATAGTTATTGAAATCTCTCTTGTTGGGGCTTAATTATCTTGCTGAACTCCAGTTAAGAAAGATTGATTTGTGGTGTTTTAGTTTTCTTCTGCTCTCCTCCTACTCTCTCTGTCCTTTTATGTGTGGGTTGTTTTTTGTTTGTTTGTTTTGGTTTTTGTATAGCTGAAGATTGCTCATGTTGCTACATTTTTTGGGACAGGGCTGGTAGTTTGAGGTTAAATTTACAAAATTCTTAGTTTAAGAACATCCTTTGTCAGTGTAAAAAAGTGTAGTTTCTTTATTGGAAGATTTTTTGGGGGGATAGGTAGGGAGTAGGAGATTTTGTTGGGGGAAGCTTTGCATCCTTTGAATGTTTTTAAAAATTCTTTAATGTTACAGAATCTTAAAATCCCTCCCCTGGCATTTCTTTTTCCTTTAGTCATATAGTTTCCAAAAGATGCCAGCCTTTTCTCCCCTTTTTAAAAAGATAAAGTTTATTTTTTAATGCAATTTAGGTTCATAGCAAAATTGAGTGGAAAGTATAGAGGGTTCCCATACATTTTCTGCCTTCATACATACACAACCTCTCCAGTATTGACAGTGGTACTTTTACTACAATCCATGAACCTACATCATCATCCAGACTTCATAGTTTACATTGGTATTCACTTGATGGGTTTCAACAGATGTATAGATACATATTCACTATTACAGTACCATATGGAATTGTTTTGCTGCCCTCAAAATCTTGCTCTGCCTATTCATCCCTTCTTTCCTCTAACCCCTGCCAACCACTAATCTTTTTACTGTCTCCATAATTTTACCTTTTCCAGAATGCCATATAGTTGGAATCGCATTGGCTTCTTTCATGTAGTAATATGCATTTAAGGTCCCTTCGTGTTTTTTCATGGCTTTATGACTTATTTCTGTTTAGTGCTGAATAGTATTCCACTATTTGGATGTACACAGTTTATCCACCTACTGAGGGACATCTTGATTGCTTCCAAGTTTTGGCAATTATGAATAAAGCTGCTATAAATATCTGTGTGCAGGTTTTTTTGTGGACATAAGTTTTCAGCTCCTTTGGGTAAATACTATGGAATGCAATTGTGTGATCATGTGGTAAGAGTATGTTTAGTTTTGAAACTACCCAACTGTCTTCCTTTTTTTTTTTTTTTTTTAAGATTTTATTTATTTATTTGACAGAGAGAGACACAGTGAGAGAGGGGACACAAGCAGGGGGAGTGGGAGAGGGTGGAGCAGGGAGCCCGATGTGGGACTCGATCCCAGGACCCTGGGATCATGACCTGAGCTGAAGGCAGATGCTTAACCACTGAGCCACCCAGGTGCCCCTACCCAACTGTCCTCCTAAGTGGCTATACCATTTTGCATTCTCAGCACCAGTGAATGAAAAATTTCTGTTGCTCTACATACTCATCAGCATTTAGTGTTGTTCATGTTTTAGATTTTGGCCATTCTGATAGGTGTATCGTGGTATCTTGTTTTAATCTGCAATTTCCTAATGACATACGATGTTGAACATCTTCTTCATTTACTTACTGCCATTTTCTGTTCATGTCCTTTGCCCATTTTTAAAATTGGGTTGTTTCTTTTCTTATTTTTTTCAGGGTTCTTCATATATTTTAACTAACAGTTCTTTATCAGATGTATCTTTTGTGAATATTTTCTCCTAGTCCGTGGCTTCTCTTTTCTTGACAATGTCTTTCACAGAGCAGAAGTTTTTAATTTTAATGAAGTCCCGCTTATCAGTTATTTTTTTCATGGGTTATGCCTTTGGTGTTGTATCTAAAAAGTCATCACCATACCCAAGATCATAGATTTTCTCCTACATTATTCCAGTCCTGTTGGTAGAAGAGCGTGTCTTTGCTCCATTGTATTGTCTTTAGTCCTTTGTCAGACATCAGCAGACTATATTGGTCTGTTTCTGGGCTCTCTGTTGTCTCATTGATCTGTTTGTGTATTCTTTCACCAGTACCACATCATCTTGATTGCTGCTGTAGTTTTATAATAATTCTTGAAGTTGGAAAATGTCAGTCTTCTGGTTTACTCTTCTCCTTTAATATTGTGTTAACTGTTCTAGATCTTTTACCTCTTCATATAAACTTGAGAATTAGTTTGTTGATATCCATAAAATAACTTGTGGGGATTTTGTTTGGGATTGTATTGAATCTTTAGATCAAGTAGGGAAGAATTGACACTGTGACAATATTGAATGTTCCTATCCATGAACATGGAATATCTGTCCAATTACAGTGTTTTCTAATCTTTGCTAATCTTTCATCAGAGTTTTGCAGTTTTTCTCATATAGATCTTACACATATTTTGGTAACTTTATACCTAAATATTTAATTTTTGGAGATCCTAATGTAAATAGTAATGTATTCTTAATTTTAAATTCCACTTATTCATTGCTGGTGTATATGAATGCAAATGACTTGTATATTAACTCTGTGTTCTGCAACCTTGTTGTAATTGTGTATTAGTTCCAGAAGTTCTTTTTGGTCAGGTTTTGTTTGTTTTTTTGTTTACATAGATGGTCATGTCATCTGAAATCAAAGACAGTTGCATTCTTTTTTCCCCATTGTATACCTTTTATTTCCTTTTTGTCTTACTGTATTATCTAGGACTTCCACTACCACGTTGAAAAACAGTAATGAGTGGGGACATTCTTGAATTGTTCCTCATCTTAGCATAAAAACTCCTCAAGTTTTTTACCATTAAGTATGATGTTAGGTTTAGGTTTTTTTGTAGATTCTTTTTATCAAGTTGAGGAGCTTCCCTCTATTCACCTTTCCTTTTACACTCTTTTTTTGCATCTCTGATCCTTTTTTTTAAAGTCCCTTATCTGTAATCAACTCTGATTGATCAGAACTCTTTCTCAGAATTTTCATACTTAATGTGCTTTTATGTCCATCTCCATCTTGTCTGTTCCTTGTTTCTCTCTTTTTCTTTTTTGTACATTTTATCCTGAACTACTCTTGCTCTTCAGGAAGGCTTATGGCAGGAATATATTGGTGTCCCAGAATCTATTTATTTTTTTACTCATGTTCTGTTCCTTTTGGTTATGCTGAGGGCTTGAGTTTTATGCAATTTCATTTGCCCTTTTAATTCTTTGTATCCTATGACTTTGCTACCATCACATATTTAACTTGTTTTGTGGGTTTTCTAGGATTTTCTGTGTAGACAGTCATGCCATCTGGATCTTTTCTGACATTTATGCGTTTTATTTCTGATTGCATTATTGGACTGGCTATAACTAGTGAAATTTGTATGAAATACAAGTATGAGAATAGACATTCTACTTTCGTTCTTGAGTACAGGGGGAAGTTTTCCATTTGACCATTAAATATGACATTAGCTATAGATGTGTGGGGGGTGTGCATGCATATGGATATATACATTCTTTATCACATTGAGAAAGTTACCTGAGAGTTTTTAATCATAAGAGGGTTTTGAATTTTGTTATATGCCCTAAATACTTGTATTGAAATCATCATATAACTTACCATCTTATCCTGTTAATGTGGTGTATTATATTGAGTTTTTGAATATTCAGCCAGTCTTTAATTCTGGGAAAGCCCCAACTGATCATGATATATTAGCCTTTTTATATAATCTTGGATTTGATTTGCTAATATTTTATTGAGGGTTTTTGCTCCTTTATACCTGAAGGCAATAATGTCTTTTCTCAGGTGGTAGCATTAGGCTTATCCTAATAAAATGAGTCACCCTCTCTGTTTTTCAAAAGAATGTGAAAGATTACTGTTATTTCTTCCTTAAATGTTTGATAGTATTTACTGATCAGGCCATTTGGGCCTTGAATTTGCTTTGTGGGTAAGTTTTTGTTTTTGATTTGCACTTAGAATTTTTTAGAAGTTAACTTTTTTGATGTATACCTTATAATACAATTCACCAATTTTAAGTTTGCAGTTCATTTAGGTTTGACAAATGAATATAGGAGAACATTCACAACAATCATGTTTGTCTGTTTTTTTTTCTTGCGATGTGTTTGAGGGATTTTAGTATCAAGGTAATGCTGGCCTCAGTATGAGTTGGGAATGTTTCTGCCTCGTCTACTTTCTAGCAGTTTCTATAGAATTGATATTACTTCTTTCATAAGTACTAAATAAAATTCACCAGTGAAGCCAATTTCTTTAATAGATATGGGGTTTCTGAGGTTATCTATTTCTTGTTGGTATTCTTGTATCTTTTAAGGAATTTGTCCCTTTCATCTGAGTTGTGGAATATATCAGTGTAAATTTACATTATTTCCTTATTTCCTTTAATGTCTACATGATCTGTATTTATGTTCCTGCTTTTGATATCTGAGACTGGAAGTTTGTTTCTTACCTATTTTTTTCCTTATCAGTCTGGCTAGAGGTCTATCAATTTTATTAATTGTTTCAAAGATTTGACTTTGGTTTCATGGATTTTTCATTATTGTCTTTCTCTTTTCTATTACATTAATTTTGGATCTCATCTTTATTACTCCTTCCTGTTGCTTATTTTGGGTTTAATTTGCTAATTTCCTTGTTTTTTAAAATGGAAGCTTGGATTATTGCTTTGAAGATGCATTTAATGCTGTTAAGTTTCTCTCTAATTACCACTTTAGTAATATCCCATAGTATTTAATATGTTGAATTTTCACTTTCATTCAGTTCACAATATTTTCTAATTTTCCTTGTGGTTTATTTTTTGATTCACATGTTATTTAGTGATCCATTGTTTAATTTCCAAACTTTTTGGGATTTTCTATTAGATTAATTTTAGATAAATTCTGTCATCCTAGAGCATACTTTATATGATTTCAGTCCTTTAAAATTTATTGAAACCTGTTTTATGGCCCAGAATAACATTTATCTTGGTGAATGTTTGTTGTGTACTTGGAAAGAATGTGTTCTCTTGTTGGGTAGAGTGTTCTATAAATGTCAATTAGGTTAAGTTGGCTGATAGTGTTATTCAAGTCCTCCATATCTTTACTCTTTTCTGTCTGCTTGTTCTATGTATAACTAAGAGAGGAGTGTTGAAGTGTCCAAATATAAATTTGGGTTTGTCTGTTCCTCCTTTGAGTTGTGTCATTGTTTTTTTTTCCCCAGATGTATTTTGGAGCTCTGTTAGACAAGGGCAAATACATTTAGGATTGTTAACATTCTTTTGATAAATTGACCCCTTTATCATTATGAGATACGTTACTTGATCTCTGATAACATTCTTAGCTCTAAAATCTCCTTTGTCTAATATTAATACAGATTTTCTTTGATTTTTAGATTTCCTTTGGTTAGTCATTTACGGTATATATTTTTTTCCTGTCCTTTTACTTTTTTTTTTTTTACTGTCCGAAGTATTTGTTAGTTGTTTATTTATTAAGACAAACTATTCCATAACCCAATATTTGTGTTTCATAGTTCAGGAACACAGGTCAGTGACAAACTTCAGTGGAACTCAACCCAAAGAAATTCTTTACATTCCAAAATCACTTTGCACTCTGAAAGATACCAGCCTTCTTCATCTCCTCGAAATCTTTCATGGAATCATAATTTCTGTAGAAATCTGCATATGCCTTCTTTCTTGGTTCGGCCACAGCAAACTGATAGAAAGCTGCAACCCCCAGGGATACAGTGAACGCTCCAACAATATGAAATCGCAGACGCTTGGCCAGAAGGCCTCGCATCTGAGGTTTCATCAAAGCACTGGAAGTCATGGTGAATTTATTCTCCTCAACACCAACCTCAAATCTAACGTCCTTCCCAACTGATATAGGAATGGACCTGTCCTTTTACTCTTAACCCGTGTGTCTTTGTGTTAAAAGTGGGTTTCTTTTAGATAGCGTATAGTTATCCAATTTCACAGTTTCTGCTTTTTAATTGGAGAATTTTGACTACCTATATTTAGTTAATTACTAATATGTTTGGTTTTAAATATACCATCTTACTGCTTTTTATTTGTCCCATCTGCTCTTTGTTTCTTTTTTACTCTTTTTCTGCCTTTTTTGGGATTCATTGAGTTTTTCAGTGAATCCATTTTCATCTTTACTATTGGCTTATTAGACTTCATTTGCTTAATTTATTTTTCTCATGGTTTGTTGTAGGGTTTACAGTTTGTGTCTTGAACTTGTCATAGCCTGTCTTAAAATAATAAGATACTACTTCATGTGTGTGGGAAGAAAGACCTTAAATCTGTGTACTTGTGCTTCCCTCCTCCCTTCCTTGGTGCTATTGTTGTCTCACATTTTATTTTTACAAAGGCTATGATATATTGTTACTGTTTTTACTTTAATCAGTCACGTGCTTGTGTGTATATAACATTACTTCAGAAGCTGTTTATTGGTTTTTAAAAAAATTTTATGTGATAAAATACAAATAAAATTTACCATATTAATCATTTTTGAGTATACAGTGCAGTAGTGTTAAGCATATTCACGTAGTTGTACAACCAGTCTTGAGCACTTTTTTGTATCCACTAAACAACTCCTCATTTCCCCTAGAGGGAGAAGGAACAACCATTCTACTTTCTGTTTCTATGAATTTGAATACTCAAGAGACCTCACGTAAGCGGAATCGTAAAGTATTTGTCTTTTTGTGACTGACTTATTTCACTTAGAGTAATGTGCTCAAGGTTCATCTGTGTTTTAGCATGTACAAGAATTTCTTTCCTTTTTAGGGCTGAATAATACTTCATTTCATGTTTATATCATATTTAGCAGTGTTCCTTCAGTGGACACTTGAGTTACTTTCACTTTTTGGCTATTGTGAATAATGCCATATGAACATGAATGTACAAATATCTCCTTTTTATTTTGAAATTCTTTTAATTCTTTTGGTAGTATACCCCAAAGTGGTCTTGCTTACTCATATGGTAATTCTATTTTTGATTTGTTGAGGAAGCACCATTTAGTTTTCCATAGCCAGTACACCATTTTACATTCCCACTAGCAATGTACAAGGATTCCAGTTTCTTTACAGCCTTGTTATTTTCTGTTGTTACGATAGTAGTCATTCTGATAGGTGTGAGGTGGTATCTCATTGGTTTTGATTTTCATTTTCCTGGTAATTAGTGATGCTCAGTATCTCATAGTCTTTTTGGCCATTAGTATATCTTCTTGGAGAAGTGTCTATTCAGGTCCTTTGCCCATTTTGAATTAGGTTGTTTGTTCTTTTAAATTTTAGGGATTTTTTTTTTATATATTCTGGATTTTAATCCCTTATTGGATATGTGATTTGCAAATATTTTCTCCGATTTCACAGGTTGCCTTTTCACTCTGTTGATTATACTTTTTGATGCGCAGGAGTTTTTAAATTTGATGTAGTCTAATTTATCTATTTTTACTTTTGTTGCCTATGCTTTTGGGATCATATCTAAGAAATCATTGCCAAGTGGAGGGTCACGAAGCTTTTCCTTTATGTTTTTTTCTAAGAACTTTACAGTTCTAGCTCTTATGTTCAGGTCTTTGCTCCATTTGAATTGATTTTTATAATATGGTGTATAGTAAGGGTCCATCTTCATTCTTTTGCATGTGGATATCCATTTTTCCCAACACCATTTGTGGAGAAGATTGTCCTTTGAATGATTTTGGCACCCTTGTCAAAAATCATTTGACCATATATGTGAGGGTTTATTTCTGGGCTCTCTATTCCATTGGTCTGTCCATATGCCAGCACTACATTGTTTTGATTACTATGGCTGTGTAGGAAATGTTGAAATCAGGAAGGGTGAACCCTCCAATGTTGTTGTTTTTCAAAATTGTTTTCGCTATTTGGGGACCCTTGAGATTTCACATGAATTTTAGGATGGGGTTTTTTTGTTGTTGTTTTTTTACAAAAGGTGCTGTTGGGATTTTGTGGGGATTACCATGAACCTGTAGATTGGTCTGGGTAGTATTGACATATTAACAATAGTAAGTCTTGCAGTCCATGAGCACAGGATAGCTTTCCATTTTATTTGTGGCTTGTTTAAAATTTCACTCAGCAGAATTTTGTACTTCTCAGGTAGTCAGTCATATTTAAAAAATTGTAACATGGGAAAAATTATTTTATATATACCCTAACTTTTACCATTTTTCTCTTCATTAATCTGCATTCCTTCATTAGATCTAAGTTTACTTCTGGTTTTATTTTTCTTTTGTCTGAGGAACTTTAACATTTCTTATAGTAGAGGTCTGAGAACTTGCCAAATGCAGAGTCCTGGGAGCCAAGTGAATGAAGTATATCAAGAAGGAGGAAATGCTCAATCTTACTGATAGGTCCAGAGATGTGAGCAGTAAGAATTGGCTATTGGAGTTAATAACTTGTAATATGATGTCTGTTTTAATGAAAAGAAATGATTAGACAAAGGGAATGAAACTCCGTTCAGACATCCATTGACTAAATGCACATTCTCATGGATCCAGCAATTCTAGGAATTTGATCAGAAGAGGTAATGACTTAACGTAGGCATGAAGGTTTCTTTGCAGTGGTGTATAAAGTAATAAAAAGTTTAATGTCCATTACTTCCTGTGTTGAGTAAGTAAATAATGAGATGAAGCAAACTGGTAAAACCATTAAAAATGAAAATGTGGGTCGTCAGTAACCTAACACATGCATGACACATGGAAAAAGCAGTGATTCAAGGGCATGTTTCAAACAATTTTTTGACATGTAGTTTTCAGTCTGTATACCAAAATGCAAATGATATTTGTCTTTGGGCAGTACTTTGGTTGATTTTTTATTTTTTAATATGGCTTGGATATTTTCTTTTGTGAAGTGCCTATACAAAGGTTTTACTCCTTTTTTGGTTGGGTGTATGTGTGTGTGTTTTCCTTATTGATTTGAAGTGTTGTTTTTGTTTTTGTTTTCTCCTTAATGTTCCAGATGTATTATCAACCTCTCAGTCTGTGGATTGCCTTTTTTTTCTTTTAAATTTAATTCTTTAAAAAAATTGAAAGGTATTTTACATATCATTAAATGCAGCTGTTTCAGTAGTATGCAGTTCAGTGTTGCACCACCAGCATAAATCAGTTTTAGAACATTTTAATCACCTTTTCAGTCTCTTAATAATGCTTTCAGTGAACAGAAACTATTTTAATAGAATTCATCATATTTTTCTTTCTCGTTAGTAGTTATGTCCTGTTTAAGAAAGCTTGCCTATTCCAAGATTATGTTCTGTGGTTTCTTCTAAAAGAGAATTATTATTATTTTACCATTACATTCAGATCTGCAATCTATCTAGAATGGATTTTTTTCCCTCCTTGGTGAGAGAAGAGGGCCTTGGTTTTCAGTCAGGTTGAGTCATAATGTGGGATCTGAGTTTGGATGCTATTTTGTTCTGTTGATCAGTTTGTCTACCTTTGTCTCTACATAGCACTATTTTAGTTACTATAGCTGTATAATAGATCTTGATATCTCATAGTGTAAATTCTCCAGCTTAGTCCTTCCAGGTTGCCTTGTTTTTTAATATTTTCATATGAATTTTAAAATCAGCTCAATTTTTGGGAGGGGGGAAAATGCCTGCTGGGATTTTGACTGGCATTGTGTTGAATTCATCATCTCGTACTCTTTCAAGTTTTTGGTGGGTTTAGTTTTCTTTAAACAGTATAATCTCTAATTGGTGCTCAATAAGTGGTAGCTAGTCTTCTTACAAATGTAATTCATTGCTTTGTAATTTCTTCAGCTAGGTTTTATGTTTGAATCTTAGATTAGTCTGCCAAGTTATACTTAAACACAACAATATAAGAAGTGATTGTAATGCAGTATGGTATTTCTCTGGCTTTGGCTGACATCATTGATAGATGCTTTAATTTTTTTTTTTTAAATGATTAATAATGGAAGCAAAAAAGTAAAAATGTTCTTCTGGTTTAACCACCCCCCCCCCCCGCCCCGCCACTGAGCAGTGATATGTTATAGGTGCTTTGCACATGTTATTTCTCTGTTCCTACAACATAGACAGTGTTATCCCTGCCCTATACAAGAGGAAGCTGAATCCAAGAGAGAGAAGTCACGTAACTTACAGGAAGTCAGATAGTTTGTCATTGTCAGAGCGCAGAGTTTGCAGTGGGGGCACTGGGTCTCTTCAGGCCTGCTCTTTATACTTCAGCTGACTGACTCCCTCTGTGGTGCCATGACTCTGTGTCTTTTGACCATTCTTCTACTAACTTCTTTGAAAGCACCTTGTTTTTCTGGCTTCCTTTAGTGAATATGAAACATATTACAAGTTTTACTTTTGTAGTTCCCTTCGAAGCGTTAATAAGCACCAGGAAGCATGGAAGTGCACATTTTGCCTCTCCCCTGTTTGCTTTCTCAGGGAGACTCCAGCAGACTTTTATCCATCCTTCTGTTGGACCTTTTTAAACAGTCAAATAATTAATGATGTGTTCTTCTTTTATTTAGGTAAATGAATACTTGAGGGGTGATAAAGATGACTGCTTTTCTGAAAATAGATTTTTGTTTCTTAACCACTTTTTGTGAGGGCCAGAAATTGTGTTGCATGGTATTTTTTCCCCCCACATTTTGAATCCTTGCTCATTGTAGACAATTTGGAAAATATGGGAAAGGAGTAAGCAGAAACAAAATTACTATATTTGTCATTACAATTCATAGGAAGATTATAATAACTTTAGCTAAGGTTCATGTCAACAAATATCTGTTATACTTCTGTACTTCAGTAGTGTGTGAGGAATTATCCTAAGTGGTTAAAAATACAGAATGAATAACACAGCCAAGCATTTCTGCCCTTTGGAGGTTAAATTTGACTAAGGGAGCCCTTATAAGTGCCAGGATTCTCTTTTAAATTTTCTCACTCCCTCATCAGGGAGGCCTGTTTCCACTTCAGTTTTCTGGATGAGGAAGCAGGCATGGAGAGGTCGAATGATATGCAGCAGGATCTGACTCCTGCCTTAACTTTCAGGAACTAGTTTCTGTTTCCTTAGCCTAGAGCATATGTATCTGGGGTCTTGGCATAGAGTTTTTACTTTTTAAGTTTAATTTTAAAATCACTGTTCCTTACTATTAAAAAGAGATGTGCCATTTAAGCAAATAGAAAATAAAATATACAGAGATAATATTGTTAGCATTTTAACACACCTTTTCTAGATATTGTTCTAAATAAATACTTTAACAGATTAAATTTTATTCATAAAGATGGAATCATACAGATGTATTTTGAAACCCCCATGTTTTTAAATTTAAAATATACTTCAGACCTTCTTTCATGTCATATTCTTCTGAGATAGTTTTCCCCAACTTTAGACAGGTGAGTATAACCTTCACAGTTTTTGACATATCTGCATACCATTTTTCTTTTTATCTGCTGCACATGTTTAAAATATCTGCTTTCTTTTAAAGATTTAGAAAAGGGGACTGTATCACTGCATGACTAGAAAATCAAAGGCACTTGCTGAGACTATATGAAATTCTAGCCAGATACTGTTTGTTACAGTAAACTGAATAGGAGGCCAGCTCCTTTTGTTAAAAACAGACAATTGAAAGTATTAAAGAGATGTAAAAATACCTTTTGATATAATTAGAAGAATTGGAAGAAAGCTGAAAAGGTGGTAACTTTTGCAGCATGGGATTCATTGTACTTTAATACCTTTTTTTTTTAAGGATTTTATTTATTTTATTTTATTTTATTTATTTGACAGAGACATAGCAGTGAGAGAGGGAACACAAGCAGGGGGAGTGGGAGAAGGAGAAGCAGGCTTCCTGCCGAGCAGGGAGCCTGATGTGGGGCTCGATCCCAGGACCCTGGGATCATGACCTGAGCTGAAGGCAGATGCTTTACGACTGAGCCACCCAGGCGCCCCTGTACTTTAATACCTTAACCGGGGGTTTTCAGTGTTTTTAAGTATTTTCACAGCAAGAAATAAAATTTACGTTTGGAACAACAACAAAAAATTTACATTTAGATCTAGTACATGTGAGCATGTGTTTGTGTGTGTAATTTATATATATATATATATATATATACACACACACACATATGTATTTATGTATATGTTTTATATATGTATTTGTGTGTGTAGAACATAACATACACTCCTATAATCAACCCAATGTATACTGTATTCCATTGTGAAATATAATACAGCATGGGAGTGGGTGCCTGGGTGGCTCAGTCACTTGAGTATCTAACTCTTGATTTTGGCTCAGGTCATGATCTCGGGGTCATGAGATCCAATCCTGTGTTGGGCTCTGTGTTTGACTTGACTGCTTAACAGGGAGTCTGCGTGAGATTCTCTCCCTCTCTCTCTGTCCCCCCACTTATGCTCGTGCTCTCTCTCAAATAAATAAATAAATCTTTAGGGGAAAAAAAGAAATCTAAGACAGCATGGATTGTAAGATATGCTATTATTTTACGTAGCATTAAGAAAAAATCCTACCATTTTTAATTGCAAGATGGCCATTGATTATAAGAAATATCTCAATTTCAGAGGTTAAAATGTAAAAAAAGTATGTTACAATTGATGAAATAGAGGATGTGCACTGTGTTCTTTTCTATTTCATCTTTTTAAAAAAAATGCTGGTTATCCATTAAATTGATAATATAAACCACAAAATTGATATTATAAACCACAATGGGTTGCAAACTACAATTTGAAAAACATAATGAATCCTGACTCCTCTACTTTCCATAAAGATTATTATAGATGAATTTTAGATGTAAGTGTTAGAAGGTAAAGTAAAAACTTCTAGGCTACTACATGGGAGAATATATTTATGACTTTAGGAGAAGAAATATTTCTTAAACAGGACATAGAAATCACAAATTATAATAAAGGAAACAATGGATAAATTACACTTCATTAAAATTAATTGCTTCTCTTTATCAAAGACACCATTAAAAGAATGAGAAGTTAAACCCCAGATTAAGAGAAGACCTTTGCAATAAACACGTTTGAAAAACGACTGTAGAATATATAAAGAATTTCTAGATACCAGTAAGAAAAGACTAATTAAAAAATAGTCAAAAGCTTTTTAAAAAAAACTTTTATTTGCTTTTATTTTATACCATATTTATTCTTGGGCCATAAGTTTTTGTTTTCTTCAGTTTATTTTGGGATATCTTTTTCTTCTGTGCAGCCTACCTCTTCTGACTTAGGAACAGTTTGCTGCTTTTCAGTAAAGATCATCTCAGTGTGGCAGGGGGGTTCCACGAGTGGATTAATCTGACCATGAGCTCTGTAAGTTCTGTGCCACAACTTGGAGGCTTTGTTTATCTGGATGTGCTCAATGACCAGAGAACGTACGTCTAAACCCTTTAGCTCAGCATTACTCTCTGCATTTTTAAGCATGTGCGGTAAAAATTCAGTACTCTTGGGCCACCAGCCCTATATCTAGCCCCACTGTTTGGCCTGGGCACACCTAACGTCGGTAGCGATGGAGTGGCGCACATTGTTTCTGTCAAGTTCATCCTTACGATACTTGGTGGCTTTTTGGTGGATGTGCATACCTTTGATGCCCTGGGCAGTTTCACAGGTCTTTTTAAAGTGAATGTGAAGATTTGAATCTCTTTTTTTTTTTTTTAAAGATTTTATTTATTTATTTGACAGAGAGAGAGACAGCGAGAGAGGGAACACAAGCAGGGGGAGTGGGAGAGGGAGAAGCAGGCTTCCCGCTGAGCAGGGAGCCTGATGCGGGGCTCGATCCCAGGACCCTGGGATCATGACCTGAGCTGAAGGCAGACGCTTAATGACTGAGCCACCCAGGCGCCCCAAGATTTGAATCTCTTGATTTGCACCTCTTGATTTGCATGCTTTTGTGGGGTTTTCTGGGTCAAGTGAATAGTGAACCATTTTCAGAGATCAGGTTAGGCCACTTACGGAAAGAGCTGGTACAAAGCTTTAAAGTGTCACTTTACAAAAGAAGATATCCAAATGACTGATGAATTTGTGAAAAGGTGTTCAACATCATTAGTCATCAGGAAAATGGAGATTAAACCACAGGGAGATACTACTATACACCCAACAGAATGTTTAAAATTAAGCAATAACACCAAACAGAAAACCAAACCAAGCAAAAAAATACACTCCATACCTGCTAAAGAACAACTAGAACTCACATACACTGCTGGTGGGAGTGATTATTAGAATTACTTTGGAAAAGATGGAAGTGTATATACTTTATGACCTAGCTATTCACCCCTGCTGTAGACCTGATAGAAATATATACCCATGTACACCAACAGACATGGCAGAATTCTTAAATGCCAAAAGTGGAAGTGTTCATTAGCAGTAAAACGAATAAATAATTTTTGAAATAATATGTAGCAGTTTTTGAAAAAGAATGAACTGCCGCTGAATTTAAGAATCTCAAATCATAATTTAAGCAAAAGAAGCCAGACTCAAAGAGTATATATGATATGAATCTGTTTATTTAAAGTTCAAAAATGAATCTATGCCTCTATGGTGATATTAAAAAAATAGTGGTTACCTTTGGGCATTAATGACTGAGAGGTAATATGAAGGAAGTGGTATGAGGGAAGTATTTGGGGCCCTGGTGATGTTCTTTATGTTGGTCTGAGTACTAGTTACACTTGAGAATTAAGCCCTTTACTATATTATACTTCAGTAGAAAGGTTTTAAAAAGAACTAAAAATTTCTCTTATAATATTTTTAAAAGACACTCTTGTTGGACGTTCACATTGTTTTCTGTTTTTCCATGTTATAATGTTGCAGCTACTATTTTATATAGGTCTACAATTCCTTAGGATAAATTGCTATAAGTTAAATTATGTCCAGTGTTATGTAGTACTTTTTGAAGTTATATACTGATAAATATTCTCTGAAAAGTAACAATTTATAATCTTACCAGAGAGCCCAATTCCTATATAGTATATAGAAATAAAAGTTGCTGATATTTGGTAGGTGAAAAATTGCATCTCTTCTTTTGTTGTATGTGTTCATTTTTAATGGCCATTTAAATTTCTTGTTTAGAAATATCTGTACTTACTCTTTGCTTATTTGCCTATTAAGAAATTAGTTTTGGTTTCCTGATTTATTAGAAATCTTTATATAGGGACTCCTGGGTGGCTCAGTCGGTTAAGCGTCTGCCTTCGGCCTAGGTCATGATCCCAAAGTCTTGGGATCAAGTCCCGCATCCTCCCTCTGCCTCTGCTGCTCCCCCTGCTCGTGCTCTCTCTCTGTCAAATAAATGAATAAAATCTTTAAAAAAAAGAGAAATCTTTATATAGTAAGTTATTTATCGTACATTATAATATTCCCCCAGTGTATTTGTTTCCTGTATTGATTGTGAACATTCATGAGTTTGAATTTTTTAATCTAATCAAATCCATATTTATTTCTATGTTTGGTATCATGTTTAGACAGCCTTTCCCCTCTTCCATAAATTTTTAAAAACTCCTGTGTGCTTGCTTTTAGTAGTTTTATGGTTACAGTTTTTCACACTTGATTCTTTTTATCCATAGTATATATTGGAATGTAATATGAGGTAGCATTTTAGTTTTTATTTTAAATACTTTTTTTTTTAATTATCCCTTTCTCACCAGTTCAAAGCTCTAACTTTATCGTATACAAATTCGTAAGTATAAGTGAATCTGTTTCTGGACTTCCTATTTTGTTTCATTGATCTTGGCTTTGCCAGTTAAAAGCACTACACTGCTTTAATTATTGTAGCTTAAAAATATTTTTAGTATCTAATATAAGCATTCTCCTCTTTTAAAAAATAATTGGTGGTGAAGAAGGGAAGAAAAATTTTACCCTGTATTCATTTTTCCAGATACTTCAGTATGATACTGTACCTAGTTAGACATTTGAATGGAACTTGCAGGTTAGATAAACTGAAACAAAACTTCCTACTATATATAGAAATCATGTAGCAGTGATTTCAAACTCCCAGTGAATTTACATTTTTAATTAACTTTTATTTTAATTATATTGTGGAAAGAAAACAACTGGTTTGTTCCTATGTTTTGATATTTGTGTGGAGGGACAAGAAGGTTTTTGATTGAGCTGTGTTTAATGGTGGCTGGAGTTGTTGTTTTAAAAAGTCATGTATGCATAGCTGTATTTGTGGCTCTCTTCCTTCTGAGTTGTAAGATTAGTATGAGAGAAGGGACTGCTTTTTGGACAAGCTTGTCTTGTCTTTTTCCAAATGAATGTTTCTGCCTCTTCAGTGATCTCATTTCCCAGCAATGTGTTGGTAAGATTTCGGTTTAAGGGGGAAGCATTTTAGGCTACATTAGGGGCCTGGGTGGAATTAACTGTAACAACACAAAGGTGTTTGGTTTGTTTGTGCCAGTCATTGTTTTGTTTATCTTTGGAATTTATGGTACATAGTGACTGGTAAACTAGATTTCCATATTTCTGCTTGGCCTGATCTTAAATATACAATAATCTTTTCCTGATTTCTAACTGTATTTCAGATTTTGTCTGTGGCCCAGGGTGCTCTATCAGGTTTTTTTTTTTTTTTAATGTCCCATGGAAAGTCAAGTCTTTTGTTTTTTTATTTGGTCTACTTGATCTGTCAAAGACAAAAAAGTGTTTTAAAATTTAAAAAAAAATTGTAACTTTTTTCCTTGATGTATTTTGTGGAATTTTATATTCAGTATTAAGAGTTCACATTAACCTCTTCATAAATTATGGCTTTTAGAGATTTTAAAAACTCCTTGTCACTCAGTGATCTGACTTGAATATTGTTCTCCTTGTGCAATAAAGACTTTTGCTTTCCTTTAATTTGAATTTTCCTGTTCTGTTTTTGCTCATTCCTTTTATTTACCCTTTGTGATTTTTGTTATGCTTACCATTGTGGGCAGGGGAATGCCCAGATTCAATTTCATTTTATTAAAATTTGCTGGTTGCAGCCCATTAAATTAATTTCATAGGCTACAACCAGCAGTTGGAAAACACCTGAGATGTGTTTTTCTGTATGGAAAGTACATTGATTTCTGAGTAGAACAGACCTAGATCTGAGTCCTGCATCTCTCATTTACTAACTGTGTGACTCTTAATCACTTAATTCTCTGTTCCTCAGTTTTTTTCTGTAAAATTGCAGTATATACATTCATATTTTTTTCTGAAAATTAAAAGACAGTGAATGAAACAAGCCTAGGTTAGAGACCCAATAAAGTTAGCTAGGAGCATTTTACGTTATATACCTGTCATACTTAATGCCTTAAATCCCCAAATTTTAAAACACTAGAGAAAATGGCAGCATGTTCCCGTGTTTTCCAGATCCTTTGTAGGGTGTTTTTTTTTTTGTTTTTTTTTTTTTTTGCTTCCTGTCAAGAGTAAAGATTCTTTTTGTATGAAAATCTTACTTTTTTTTTTTTTTTTTAAGGTTTTATTTATTTATTTGATAGAGCGAGAGAGCACAAGCAGGGGGAACAGTAGAGGGAGAGGGAGAAGCAGGTTCCCCGCCAAGCAGGGAGCCCGATGTGGGGCTCGATCCCAGGACCCAGGGATCATGACCTGAGCCAAAGGCAGACGCTTAACCATCTGAGCCACCCAGGTGCCCCGAAAATCTTACATTGTTATAAGCATTTCTCATCATGAAACTCATAATGCAGAGTTTGCAGCTTTTTTAAAGTAGGAAATTTATTCCTCTTATATAACTCTTAAAGTAGAGAATTTTCCAAGTGAAATATGTTCTGTTGGTGGCACCTACTGGCAAAGATAAATCACTGCTTAGAGCTTACTGTACCTATACACAGACTCACCTCATATAGTAAGTAGTCTGGGAAAGATGATGGGGAATAGGAGAGGAATATATTGTGTTTACCAAAGTGGTCATTTCCTTTGTCTCCCAGAAGCATTGGTCCAGTGAAGTGGGAGGAGGAAGGACTTAGGCTATGCATTGCCTGTGGATTGCCTTAGTCTGGTGTTTGCCAGTATGTGCTGAGCTATTGTTAAAATTAGGTATTATTATAAAAGGGAGGTGTCCATGTCCAACAAACTTGGGAAAGCTAAGTTAAACTGTCTTAACCGGCTGTCAATTATGAGACATTTCTGAGCCTTCAGTATCTTAATGAAGTGTGTTTTAACTTCGGGGGTGGGGAGGGAGAGTGCCAGGTGCTTTTGTAGCATATGGCATTTGTCAAACTTTATTAGACCCTGGGGCCCTTTTTTTTTTGTCTGAGCATCGAGATATCACCTGGAAGTGACCACTTTGATAAACATAATATATTCCTCTCCTATTCTCCATCATCTTTCCCAGTCTTACTTACTGTATGAGGTGAGTCTTTGTGTGGGTACAATAAGCTCTCAGCAGTGATACTCGTGGGAAATGATTCTCTGAACAGTATAGCTTGAGAGCAGCGTTTTCCCTCTGGCATCTTCTCTTGAAGGCTTTATAAGAGAAGGAACAGGCATTGGATTCTTGTAGTATTTGGTAGTTCGGAAATACCACATATTGGGATGTAGTCTGTTGTGATGGTATCAGTGCAGTTTCCTTACTTAGGCTGGTGCTACTACATAGACCACATCATTTTGCCATTGCGGTCTTTTTAATGCAGAGACATAGGCGTGTATATACACTAACTTTTGTATATGACTTAAAGGTATTTGTAGCCCTTATCCACACCCCCAAGCCATCTCTAGCAAAGAACTCCTGATTCAGATTTTCCCCAGTATGAATTTAATGGCAAGTGGATCTTACACCAGAACTTAGATATCTACATATTCCATGAATTACTTGGTGATGGTGATATCAGACTCCATTTGAAGAAATCACGTACTGTCACGGGGGCCAAAGGAAAGACGCCTGAAGAGAAAGAAAGGCCAGGCCTTAAATGGCAATTCATTAAGTACAGCTTCCCAAACAGGCCACACCCTTAGAGCAGTGGCTCTCAAGTATTGCTGCTGGTAACTTCCCCCCTTGCTTCTGGCATCCAGCACATAGAGGCCAGGGATGCTGTGAACCGTCCTATAGTGCACATGACAGGTCCCCCAAAACACAGAATTATCTGACCCAAAATGTCAGTAGTCCTCAAGTTGATAAGCCTTCAAGTCTAGCTGCTTCTTCCTAGATTGTGTCTTTCATTGGAAGTAGTATCAGAATAGGAAGGTCTGCATTTTTATTTACATGTAATGCTGCTTGGTAGATGTAGGAAGAAAGTGATGATGATGAGAAGGGTAGGAAGTGAATAAGTCAGGTTTGTATTTCAAAGAACTTTCCTTTCCCAGAAGTGTTGAAGACTTAATGAGGGTTTCGGCTTTCAGATTGGCTTAACTCATAAAGTTTCATCTGAGAGTATGGAGGTAGGAAAACACCTTTCTTTTCTTCTGGCAGACTCATTGTTCTTTCTTACCTCACCCTTGAACCTGCGACCTTGTGTCTATTTTAATATTTAAGGAGTAAAAGTCAAAGTGATTAAGAAAAATTTTGGCTCTTATAAGAGAATTTTCTATTCATGCCATCCCTCCTTATCCTCACGGTCCCATGTTGTAGGCTGACAAAGATAGGGAATAGGAGAGGAATATATTATACTTAGCAAAAGTGGGTATTTCCCTGATCTCTCAGAAATATTTGCCCAGTAAAGTGGGAGGAGGAAGGGATTATGCCATGCTAGTGTCCTAGTCCAGTGTTTGCCAGTATGTGCTGAACTATTACTAAGAGATATAAAAGGGGGATGTCCATGTCCAACAAACTTGGGAAAGCTGGATTAAACTAATTTAACATGATTTAATTATAGGACATTACAGAGCCTTTAGTATCTTAATGAGATATTTTGTGACTGTGTGTGTGTGTAAGAGAGAGGGAGAGGGAAAAAAAGGGGGTGAGGTTGGGAGGAGAGAGCATGCACAGGAGCATACAGCATTTGTCAAACTTAATTAGACCCTGGGACCCTTTTCACTCTGAGCTTCTCTTGTGTCACCTGGAATACTCCTTGGAAATGCTCCTCTGATCAGTGTAGCTTGAGAGCAGCATTGTCCCTTTGGCATCTTCTCCTGAGGGCTTTATGAGAGAAGTTGAAAAGATATGTATGATGGGGGAGCTATTCTAGCCACCCCAGGGCTTTATTAAATATATTTTTATTAAATTGTATATCTTTATTCACTTTTATCAGGCCTTAAGAGAATAGTTGCTATTTTTATCAGAGGGGTTGTTTCTTTCTCAGCTATATAAATAAACACCATTTCTCTGTTTTGGAATGAATAAAAGGAAGAATTAAACTGTAAAGAAGGTTGTTTCTTGTGTAGTCTGTGGGGACTTCTGACTTTTATTTCCTCCCTGAGTGAGGAAGCTATTTAGGTAGCTTAGGTCAGAATAGCTCTGGTGGGTTCAGACTCCTCCTGTATAACACAAGTTTTTAGTTTAAAACACTACATTTATGCATCCCTCATACATGTCCTGGGGTGCCTGAAGATGGGGGCAGGGACCTCCCATCTTTCCTCTACTTTATATACTTAACTTTTCATGTTTCCAGCCATACTTTCTTCTTCTCACTCTCTTAGAACCGAGGACATTGTGACCTTGCAAAGATGGCTTTGTAACTACCAGTCAGACCCAGAAGATGATGTACCGAGTCACTGTTCCCCCTTTATTCACTCCCCTGCCAGCTTTATTAATCCCAAGTCCTTCTAGATAGCAGTAAAAGGAAAATTACATGGAGAAATACTACTTTTGTTTTTCTATACTCCATCTTCTTCTTCCCATTCAGGATCATTTATCTGTCTTCACTCTAGACCTGTTTTGGCCCCTTGGACACATTGCCTTCCTCTCTAGCTCTTGGCTTTCTCATACAGGAAGCCTGGCCCTTCTGCCCCTCTCCCCCATTGCAGACCTTGGCGCTGTGGGGCTTACAAGATTTTAGTGAGGGAGCCAGTGGATTTTCTCTATACGCAGCCATCTGGAGCTATTCTCTCAAAGTCTGAGGTTAGAAAAGTATGAGAAGATAGCACTTGGGGGAAAGTAGCATCTTCAAAACAGGACATAAACAGATTTTTTTGAATACCAGTTACACACCAAGCACTGTGCTGGGGATTCTGAATCCCCACAACACTTTTATATGGTTTGTATTTGTCCAAAGATCGAACACACACACATACACACACACACTGATGAGTGACCAGATTGGCATTCCAACGTCTCTCTGGTTTCAAGGCCTTTGACTCTTGTACTACATCATACTGTATCCCTCATCAGAGCCAGCAATGTGACCTACAGTGCACTAGTGTTCAGTGGTATTTCTTCTGTCATTACCCACATTGGGTTTTTCAAACAAATTGTTTGAGAATACTGTATGGGTTTGAAGACTTGAAGAAAATAAAGGAAAAATAGGGAAATTTTGAGAGATAGGCTTATCCCCAAAGGCAATAAACAGAATCTTGTAAACATTCATAACTTAAACAGATCTGTAGGATCCTTTTGAATACTGCTACGGAATGTTATAAATTTTATACCCTAATGTTAGAATTTTAGGTTTGGGAAGGAATCTTAGAGGGACTTAAATTGTTATTCCTTTCAGAGCACAACTCTCCCACTTTCCCTTCTCATTAAGTTTCCATTTAGCCATTAGGTAGGAGCTTCAAAAGGGAAAATCCAATCATGTATAATCTCCGGTTAATGGGCATCTATTGAGCGACTAGGTCACCAGAAGGATTACACAGTGCCTCTTTGTGCAGTAAACACAAAAATCAAAAGCTAATGCATTCCCAAGGCAAGCCAGATTGTTACTGGCTACCAGCATCATCCTCTTCAGGGAAAAAGTTGGGGTACCCACCATGCTTGCTAAGGGAGATTGTAAAGCCCGTCCAGAAAAACAAGGTTATCAAGGGAGGAAAGAGAAAAGCAGAGAGGGCTTCCAGAGCTTTGTCAGTCCTACTTGCTGAATGATGGTTGGGATGGATTCCTGAATAGCAGACATTCTAGTTAAATGCTTTGAGCAATCATCAAGAACTTAGTGGGTCTCTGGGCTTCTTGCCACAAGTGAAAGAGTAATAGTGACGACTGAGGTAGAGCCTCAGTCCCAGTCCCATAATTTAGCTGTTTTCTAAGCATGCCCAACCTTCATAAATAAAGACTTTATGCTTACTTTTGTCCAGCCACTAACTGTATTGATTTATGAAAGATGAGCACAACCCTCTTGACCCAAAATGGCACGTGTTAGTCACAAGCCAAATAGTTCTTGGGTTTGTGTCGATACATTCTAGTTTGGGATTTCAAAATTATATTTTGTTGTAGTTATTTAGGATTTGTAAAACTCGGCATAATTCAAATAACCTGTTTTTCCCCCCTTAGAACACTTCAGTTATGGAGGATCAAAATGAAGATGAGTCCCCAAAGAAAAATACTCTTTGGCAGGTAGGAATGACGACGCACAGATAAGATAGCAGTTGACTTACTATAGATAAGATGCTCCCTCAGCTCATGTCCTCAATAAAAACAAGAGCCAAGCATTTTCCTTTGTGCATTTTTGCTAGTTTCAGAATTCACCCTAATTTATCTTCTGTTCCTTAGGGAAGTGTCATTATGAATAGTAAAGAATTTTGGGGTTACTACAGAGATTCTGAAGTGTCTGTAGCCTAAAATACTCAGTTTATTGCCACGGGCTAAGCCAAAGGTGGTGTCCTTTGTCACCAGAATAGTACCATGCCATACCAGTGTGTGCATTGGTGACTTAGTCTTGCTACCCTCACCCTTCTCCCCCATTTCTTGTTAGTTTGCTCTTTCCTTTTAAACTCTGTTTTCTTCTCCTCTGGCTCTGTTTTAGTCTGCCTGTTTCCCTCCCAATCCCCCAGGGTTTTTCTGTTTTGTTTTTTGTTTGTTTGTTTGTTTTGCCAGTGGGGGTGTGTGGACAGTGGTATGTAAAGTTTCATGATTTGATCCTTTCATCAACCATTATGGTACAAATAACTTTTCCCTTCATAAAGACACTATTAAAAGCAAAACAAATCTTAAATAATGTTAAAATATTCTCTGGGTTCATTTTATTTGAAACAAAAGGAGTAGATTAGTTAATAAGAATAAAGTATGCCCAACAAATTTAAGGTGGAAATGAAACAAAGCAAAACAATGCCAGGAAGATGCTTCTGGTTCCAGCAGGTGGTTAGAAGTAGAAATGGAAAATGTGCTATAGAATTGTGCATTTGCCACTATTTGGGGGAACTGTGTGCAGATTGACTTCTGTTCCTCCTTCACATTTGTTATTTTCCAATAGGAGTCTCTTCATTTACTATTGATTTTTCAATTCACAGTGGCTCTTAACACTTTGGCTTTCGGTTTTTCTTTCATAAGTTCTGCTTTCAGTCAACTAGTTATTCATACGCCAGTGCTGTAGGGAAGCTGGGTGGTTAGGAACTCTTCTGTTGTAGATGAAATAATAACCCTTTTGCTTATCAAATGAGATAATGGATATGAAAGTATTTTGTAAATTATAAAGCAGTACACAAATGCAAGTTGTTACCATCATATTTAACCTGTTACGAAAGCAATTATTTTGACAAGTTATAATGAACAAAATATAGAAAGAAAAGAGGAAGGAAAACATACAGCTCTTTTTCTCAAGAGTAGGCACATTTAGCATTTTTGTACATATCCTTTACTCTGTCTTGTGTGTTCCCCTTCACACAAATAACTATATTTATAGTGCTGTATAAAATTGTGCATCTTGCCTTTTCTTCCTTAACATGATTTCATAAACATGTTCTCTTGTTATTAAAATCTTACTTTATAAACCTAATTTTAATGGCTCCATTATAGTACTCTACGTAGATGCATTATTATTTGCTTTAGCCAGTTGCCTATAGTTGGGCAGTTATTTCTAATTTTTCTGTTATAACATTATGGTGAACACCCTTATACTTAAAAGTAGCAAAGTAGCAAAGATGCTCCTTATGCCAGCAGATAATCATCACAGTGAAGAATTTTCATTTTTTTCTGACTGTTTTGAATGTTGATTTTTAAGGTCTGTTAGATAAGAGGTCTTACTATAAGCAGCATCAAAAATTTCTGTTCAATGCTGCCCTCTGGTGGTACCCAGTGTCAGTGAGCTCTCCTTCACCCAAATGACAAGGGAAAAAAAGTGGTACTCCATGTCGTTGAGCTCTTCCTCACCCAAATGACAAGGGAAAAAACATTCCTAGAGAAGGAGGTGGTAAGATAAATGGGGTGGGAGCCGAAAGCCTTCTGACTATACCTCTAAATGTGGACATAAAACTTGCTTCAAGCAGGTATGATATATAAGATTTTAATAAGGAAAGCCAGACTTCTATGGATATTTATGGGATGGATTCAGTCCATTCTAATTTAGGGGACATAGTGATAACAAAGCTGTTGGTTCTTTCTGTGTGGAACTTCTGAGATAAGCTCCTAATGGAATTAATGCATGTTTGTAATATAACTCTTCAGTTATCAAAATTCTCTTCTATGCTAGTCTTTTTGGTATTACACATGAAGGGGCTATCAAAGGAGTGATGGGCAGATAGCTTGGCAAATGTTTGATAAAAGCATGGAGGTAATTTTGTTTTTAAACGGGGATGTTATTGAGCCTTATAGCATCAGTGACAGTTGTGGCTTCAGTCTAGGCATTCCTGTTTTTTTGGTTGTTTTTTTTTTCTGTTGCTGTTGTCAGATGCAGTGTATGTAGTTTTCATTTGTAGAACAATATACTGGTTTTGTGCAAGGACCATGTAGATTTGATGAGAAATGCACAATTAGTATAGGAGTCTGTGGGATATCATAGGCCAACTCTATAGGATAAGGATCATTTCAGGAATATGTGGTTTACCTTGGGTGACTTTAGGAGTAGGTGATCAAAAAAAGGGAGTGAAAGTCTAAACTTTTTTGCCAGCAGTTTAGTAACCCTGGATACAATTTGGAGATGGATTCAGTTTTTAGATTGAATTGCCTTCAGGTTTCTTCATTAGATAGACCAGTGGTTTTTAAATTGTGTTCTGTGGACCAGCAGCGTCAATACCACCTGGGAACTTGTTAGCAATGCAAATTCTCAGGCTGCATTCCAGACCAATAGAATGAGGACATCTGTGGTGGAGCCAGGCAATCTGTGAGTTAGGAAGCCCTCTTGTTACTGTGATGCACACAGGTCTGAGAACTATTGGCATAGAGGAATATAGCATTGACTTTGGTCTTTGGGGAAGTAAAACAATCATTGCTACTTGGCCAAGTTGAGCAAGTTCTCTAAGATGGTTATCTAATAGCCCCATGGTTTTAGAATAAGCTTTGGAGAATGATGACTTGAGATGCCATTTAGCTTTATAAATAGCTGTAAATTTGACATTTACTTTAGAGACTAATTTGAGAACACAGGCCCTGAAGACATTTTAAATTACTTCATGAATGAGTTAATGAAGGAATGAGTTTGACTTTAAGGTATAACTGGCATTTTAAGATGAAATGCACAGGGTGAAAAAATGTTTCCAATGAAATACTAATTAGATTTCTTTTCCTTATCAAACTAATTAATTTTTTCTTTATTTTTCTGAAATAGATAAGTAATGGAACATCATCTGTGATCGTCTCCAGAAAGAGGCCATCAGAAGGAAACTATCAAAAAGAAAAAGACTTGTGTATTAAATATTTTGACCAGTGGTCTGAATCAGATCAAGTGGAATTTGTGGAACACCTTATTTCACGAATGTGTCATTATCAGCATGGACATATTAACTCTTACCTGAAGCCCATGTTGCAGCGGGACTTTATTACTGCTTTACCAGGTAACTGTACTTGTCTTTTAAAAAGCTGAGCAGTGGAAGAATGTCCAGCCCAAGGGCCTAGGTGGAGCTGAGTAGATATCTGTGAAATGCATGAGTGAGTACAGTGTGACTACAGTGTGAGTTTCTTTGGAACCCATATTGTATTTTAATATATGGCACTTGAAAAGGAGTTATAATGTAGCATCTATATAGGAAATGTAGGCCGTTTCTGCGATTAATGGTGTTGGTCTTTGGTCATATTATTGTTTCATTTAATTTAATGAGTTAATGCTATGCTGATAGTTTTGATGTAGTCTATATATAATCTGTATTTTGCCTTTATAAGTAATTTTAAAAAATATGAGACAATTTTTCCTACAGTGTTTGTGTTTTAAGAAGTGTCCCAAAGTTTAGGATGTTCCTTTGTACCTGAAGTGACATTTAGGATAGGGAATGGCAAAAATATATTGGAAAAACTGATGGCATGTCTTTATTACATTTTTTGAAACTTATTTCTGCATCTTCTCCCTCATTATCTCTCTCTCTCCCTCTCTCTCTTTCCCTATCTCCCTCACACCCACATACTCCTCTGGTTAAGTTTACTTTGATTAAAAAAAAAAAAAGACTTATATTTTTAGAATAGTTTTATGTTTATAGTAAAATAGAATATATAGAGAATTCCCATATTTTGCATATCTCCACCCCACTCCCCATCACCATCCCATCCAGAGTTGGCTCATTTGTTATATAACACATAGGCCTACATTGATACATCATTATCACCCAAAGTCCATACTTTACATTAGGGTTCACTCTTGGTGTTGTACATTCTATGGGTTTTGGCAAATATTTAATGACATGTATGTATCGTTATAGTATCCTATAGAATGGTTTCAGTGCTCTAAAAATCCTCTGTGCCCTCCCTATTCTGTCCCCCTTTGATTTTTGATCACTCATTAATTCTCTCTTTTCTCTCTCTTTATCACTCCTCCTCTTCCTCCTCCTCCTCTTCTTTTAATTTTAAATATAAATTTGACTAGGTAAGATAGATTTCACTTCTGAAGAGAATGGTAGGCAGAATGTTTTCTTTTAATACGGTCAGTGTAGTCTAGAGGTTACAACTGCCATGCCAGGGTAGACCTACAAATGGCCAGGGATAAAACAGTGCCATTGCCACCAGCCCTAACGTATCAGAGCTTTGGGACAGCTCTTCAAAGAGTAGCTCCTCTCTTAGCCTGTCTGTGATTTACAGTGCATCAGGACTCCATATTCTAAGGATTTCCACAGCAGATAGGACCAGGGCTCAGGTCTCTGGGCAGCTTCGAATTTCTAATTTTTCTTCCAAAATGTGTTCGTACAATGGGGAGTGTTTAAGGATATTTGAGAGTTAGCTTAGAAAATTTTTACTCTCCTGTTGTTTTTATGCTTAAATGTAGTATTGTTTGCCCTATTTCATTCATTAGTATTTCTAGAAAAGAAAATAAGAACCCTCTCTTTTTAGAATTGTATAGTATTTAATTGCTAAGAGGCATCTTAGCCATCCTTAAACCTCTTTTTCATTGTATAGACTGGGAAGCCAGCGATCAGAGAAATTGCATGAAATGACAAAGATCATACATCTTGGTTATTGTGTTGATTATGTGGGTGATGGTGGGGGCTGGTTCAAAAGTTAGTGCAAAGGCTAAAATCATTATAGTTAGGATTACTCTGGAAAATTCCTTAAATTGGCCCTAAGTATAGAATACATGTTTATAACCCAGTTCAGTAATAATTACTTTTACTTATGAGAGAGAGAGAGAAACAGACATGGTTTTAATTGTATGAGAGGGAGGGAGGGCGAAGAGGTCGGGGAGAGGGAATTATAGGTGGGTTTAAGTAAGGTGAGTGAGCCTTTGGTGCAGCATCTCTGGTTTGTGCAGTGCCAGAACTCAGAACCCCTGGCACCCAAGTCTTTCTGTGGACTCAGGTTGCATCTCACATCAAGAAAAAGATAGGGCAATTTTTATAAAGTGGATGATTGTAATTGTTCCTCATAAGTGCTTTTAACTAAGTGAAGTTATGGCTTCATTTTTCTCAGGCAAATCTGTTGTTTTTTTGTTTGCTTTCTACTGTTTTGGTTTTATTTTATTTTTGCCTGTAATTTGCTTCTCAAACATTTTAGAGTGCCAAGAAACTCACCTTATATTTACAGAATATCCACGAGGTGGCACTGTTGAAGTTCTCTTGATTTGCAGAACGTAGTTCAGAGGCAACCCCTTCTCTTGGGGAGTGTACGGTCTTGGAGAAGAGACAGAACAGATGAACATGTGTTATGTATATAAATATGGTTAGTATAATTGCATACAATTCAGTTTTCATTACAGCGAATTTTAAGGCATTGTCCATATCTCTGTTAAAGTGGAATTTTGTGGTATTGAATATTACATGAAATGAATGGACCATTGGCTGGGACATGGAAATATTTTTGTTAAAATGCTATTTGTTTTAAAAGGATTTGATCTGAACATATATACATATGTCAGTGTATATCATACGTATGAATCTAATAGCTGGGGACAAGCTGGCCTAGTTGATTGTGTTCGTGTCTAGTAGACTTGGATTAAAATTGGCGTTAGTTCCTTAACAAAGACCCTGCCTTAAGAGTATTAGGGAAGAAACAGGTCCATGTGTATGTTCATACTTAAATTTAATAATGGGTGGAGCAACTTACTAATCACTATTCTAGTTTGGTGTTTAACTTTTACTGTAGACGATCTTGAGTTTGAAGTTTTACTCTGTTGAAGTTGTCAACTTAAGACTTCTTTTGATTGTAGAAGCCATTAATTCTATAAAAATTGTCTATAGTTCTCACTTTTAAATGCTTACTGTGAATATCATACCTGTCAGTATAGGGAAAATGGAAAATGTTTGTGGTCTCTGGCTCCTTTTGGTTCAGTGGAAAAAGTGATAATTATGATATGCTTTTCTAAAAATCATGGTAAATGTTTAGTCTGCAATGTCAATTTCTGCAGGCTAAGTTTGTGGTTTGTGAGAACTGTTGTTAAAGGGAAAATTTATACCATTTGAAGTAGAGGCAGATTGTACTTCTAAGAGGATGATAAGCATTGGCAATCCTTTTGGTGAGGTATCTAAGCAATTAAGAATTTTGAAACACTTAGCTTCCTGGCCATGGTTTATTCATTTGTCTTATCCCCAAGTAAGGATGATAAACCGTTATGGACTGTAAATGTGACAGACTAGATCAAAGGTCTTGGGAGACATGGAAGAACCAGAGCGTAGCTAAGGCTTTTTAGGCTGGATGCAAGGGCCAAAGACCAGCATGACAGAGTGGAAAGAGCTTGGGTGTTGGATTTACACAGCCCCTAAATTTGAATCCCAGCCCCTGCACTTAAGAGTCCTATGAGCCCACTTTTTGGAGCCTCGGTTTCCTTTTTTGTGTGGGAATAATAATAATACTTCATGGGATATTGTGAAGATTAAGAACAATGTATGTAATATGCCTGACATCTGGTGGGTATTCTGAGGATGGTAGCTTAAAAAAAAAAAAAAAAGAAAGAAAGAAAAAAAAAAAAAAAAAGCCCGGAGAGGCAGGAAACACCTGCTTCTCCGGAGGTTAATAAGATTTGTTGCCAGGAAGTTTTAATTATTCACCCGCTAATTTCTGAATTGATTCATCTTGACATCATATAGGTAGGCGTTTGCACCACTTTGTTGGTACAACAACATGTTGGACTTTGTGACCTGAGTGTCATTTCACTTCAGTTCTGTCTGAATCTTTAGGTCAGTGTATTCCTTAGTTAAAGACATTGACGTCCTGTTGCTGTCAGCAGTTGTATTGTTTTTTTTCTTTCAAAAGGTTTCTAACTTCAGATTTTACAACTAGATCTGTGACTAGGAAGGGACAGCAGGAGTGGGTGGGGAAGGGAGTTTCTTTGCAGCTGCTTTTCGAAATGTGTTTCTAAAATAATAAAAGGTACTATAATTGTATGATCTAAGCAGCTGTGTTAAAACTGGCTGTAGTCAAGGGCATTGAACTGACATTTTACAGTTGAGTTTCATTTTGGTATCGTGTTATTTACATGTTGAGCTTTGAAATTTGTGCCTTTTAATTGTTTTAATTTATTGAAATTTTTCCAGACCTTCATCTGGTGCCTATAATTAGCAACAGAAGCACTTCCTCAGCATTGTGTGTGCCGTATTCTGGCCTCGTTTTCTGAAACCATAATGTGTCCTCTTGTTGCCTTGGGAAGGGGGGTGGTGATGGGAGATGGGGGAGTCTCAGCAGGATAGAGTCAGTGAGAGCCAGATATTGGTACTTAAGAAATGCTTAGGTTTTTTTTTTTTTTTTTTTTTTTAAGATTTTATTTATTTGACAGATAGTGAGAGCAGGAACACAAGCAGGGGGAGTGGGAGAGGGAGAAGCAGGCTTCCCGCCGAGCAGAGAGCCCGATGTGGGGCTCGATCCCAGCACCCTGGGATCATGACCTGAGCCGAAGGCAGAGCTTAACGACTGAGCCATCCAGGTGCCCCAAGAAATACTTAGTTTTAACACCTCAAAGCGCTTTTTAGCCAGAGCAAATGGACCACCTTACTCAGTAACTTCTTTGTCCTGAATAGGCTTGAAACAAGGAAGTTAAATGGTCTGCATGGCCCCGGGGATAGCTATTCTAAGGTGTTCAGATAGAGGTTGTGGGATTCCGATACCCTAAACTTTGAAGGGAATGTGAGTGGGCTTAGCACTTTGCTAGAGTGCAACATTTTCTCTGCAGAAAATAACAAAGAAGAGCAACATTGCTTAGCTTCTTTGACCAATGATATCAGCTAAGGGGATTTGGGTATGAGGGAAGAACAGAGACTGACACTTAGCAAGTACCAGTTCTGTATCAGGCTCCTTAATAACCTCTTCCTGTTAACTTTCCTAACAAGGCTAAATAGTTCATAAAATGAGCATATTGAGAGTAGCTGTCTCAGAGGGTTATTGTGCAGATTATATCAGATCATCCACTTCAGCCATTTAATATCATTCCTGTTTTATGGAAAACTGAGATCCAAAAGGGAAAACCGATGTGCTTCAACCCAGGTTATCTGACTCTACAGCCAGTGCATTTACCAAGAGACTAAAACATGCTGCCTCCTAGAATGATGGTATGAATTTAAAGTATTATCCGAGGAAAGTGAATCTCATAGATGTCATAGAGATGTTACTGAATTGGAGTGATGGCATTTTGAAAGAGGAGGAAATATGTGTTCGAGATTTCCTTACGCAGAAACCCAGTGATAGTCTAATGGTGAGCTATTGAAGGGGGAAAAAAATCAAAGAGGACTAAAAGGTGTATCATGGCTATAAAGCAGTAGTTCCCAACCGTTCAGAATTATCTGGTGGCACTTCCTAAAAATACAGATTCCTGGTCCTCACCATCTAAAGATTCTGATTCAGTAGACCAGAAAAAATGTCCAGGGAATCTGTTTTTGTTGCTTGTTGTTTTTATTTGTTTTAAAAATCACTTACCCTAAGTGACTCAATTACAACCACACAGGCTTCTGAGAACCAGCTCCTAGACCACCCAAGCAGGTGGAAGATTTGGATGCTGCTTTCCCAGTTCATAGTCAGACAATGGGGATATTGCAGTTATTGAGAAAGCTGCATTGAGAAAGCAACTATCTGATGCAATCTTGTCTCCTATTCATTTCCTCTCTCAGAGAGCAGGGGACTCACGACGGGAATTGGTTTAGGGGTGTGTTTATGACCAATTAGGAGGATTTGGTTAATGATATGGAAATAAACTAGATCTTGAAAGGTGACTGTGTTCTCATAGGATGTGTAGAAACTAGCAGATAGTCAGGTAAGTACCCAGAATTAGAAAAATTCAGAGAAGAGCTAAATCTATTAGCCCATGACTAGAGACACTAGGAGAAAATATGAATATAGAGGTCTGAGAGATTCTGAAATTTGAAATTCTTGTTAATTTGTTAGTCCTAGCAGTGGAGGGCTACAAGTAAGACTGTATGTGATTATCCATGGATTTCTCTGATTTTAAATGAAGATGGAAGAAAGGGGCACATGATCATGGAGATACACAAAAAGGAAACCAAAGCTCCTACAAACAAGCAGACCTAAAGACATTGTGTGCCAGGATATTGACGGAACCTGTAGTTGTGATTTTCAGAATTGTGGAACATTGAGAAGCAGCAGAGCTGCTGGGTATAGTTGTGCCCTTTACAGCTTGTACAGTTGTGTTTGGTAGCCTTGCATGAGAGCACCCTGAGATATGATCGGTGAGCACTTTTCCTGGTTTTAAGAACTGCAGAAGTAGAGGTGGGTGTATTTGGGGGATGTTGGCTGATAAATTTGATGTTATACTCTAGCATACCTTTAAAATGGATTATCAAAGGTAAATAATTTGCAGCCAAAAAGACTCTGTAGGGTTGTGTAAGCCTAGAAGGATGTATACGGAATGTTAGGAGCCCTTATCTCTGAGAGGATTTAGGGATTAAAAATTTTTTGCTTATATGGATTTTATAATTTTTCTGTAATGAACTTGGGTTATATATGTTTAAAAAAAGGGACACAAAGCAGCTACTTGCCAACTTGTAAACAAAAAATGTGATACCAACTTTATGTAGTAAGCACCAGCAAGAGAATACAAAGTGTAGCCATACCAAATTCGCCTGACTTCGGGGTAGGGGAGGGGGATAAGGTTATCAGATTAGTGGGTCAGAAGAATGATGTAAAAGGTAAAGGTAGTAGGGTCTTTATATGGGGCAGAGTTTCTCCAAATATTCAAACACTGAATAGAGAGATATAGGCTGAACAGTGGTACATCCAGATGGTTACAGAACCAGTGGCTCAGTATTGGTATGTGTGAGTATTTCATGAATAGACCCACAGAAGCCTGGATAGAAATATCTAGAATCATGGGTGCTGTCCTTGGTTCTGACCCATTTAACATGTTTGCCAAGAACTTGGGATAAAGACTTACTGCATTTGACCATCATGCAGAATTTTGGTGTGGAATACCCACTCTTCTGGAGGACAGAATCAAAATTCTAGAGGCTGACATGGAAGGGTCAGATCAAGTCTCAAAGGTGAATTATAGCAAGGATAACTATAAATTCCTGCATGAAGCTGCCCTTCATCTCTCCATTAGCCATACAAATTTAGACCTGGGGGAATTTTTTAAAATAAATATTGTTGGGGAACAGGCTTAGAAATTTATTTTAACTTACTGCCATCTAGGAATCTACTGTGATAGGACTACTGGATAAAGGTGATGTAATCTTCGCACCAACTGTAATATAATGACATGTACAAGAAAAGATCGTGGCTTTAGGGTAGTCTTCATGATCAGGTCAGAGCTTGGGTATTAGGTCTAGACCAGAGTAGGACAATTAGGATATGAAAGGCTTGTAAACCAGAGTCGACAGTAGAAAGTGTCATTCTCAGAGTTGAAGACAACATTAGTTTGTGAAGCATTTTAATGCATCATCTCATTTTGATACTTTCAAAATAGAGATTATTTCCCCATCTTATACAGATGAGAAAACTGAGCTCTGAAACTTTAAAGACTTACCTATTTCCTGCCAAGTTAGTGCCACTATATGGCTTCTATTTATCTTGAAAAAAGAGAGCAAATATTAGTCTTGTATGGTGCTTTGTTGTCTTTAAAATCTTTTCATAAAATTCTTTCATTTGATTCTTAACTGGTGGTGTGAGAAAGGACAATGGTTACTGGTGATTACCATTTTATAACAGTAAAAGACCAAGGGCCAGTTATATTTCAATATTTATTTCATGTCAAAGAACTGCTACATGGTGAACCTAGACTTGAAATTGAAATTTTCTGCCTATATGTTTAGCATTCCCACCACTGCAGTAGGCCTGGGGGTGAGCTTTATTTTTTGTAGTTATGGAGGGCTTGACTAGAACCACAGGGTGGGAGTTCGCAGGTGGCCACAATGTTGACTATGTTGACACCATGGCAGTGTCAGGCAGACTCTGAATCTTAGTTGTCTTTGGGAGGACCCTTGCATTGCGTGGGATAAGCCTCATAAGGTTGAGGAATTTGTAGGCATGTATGGTTCTTGCTTTTGAGCATTTTACCTCCGTAAGAAGGAGATGAAGAATGATTGACAAAAATACATCTAAGGAGACCTGACTTTAACTCTTAGATTGTCACTTAACTTTTCATAAGCTTTTTAAGCTGTGTCAGTGTTTCACCTTTTTTGTCTCCTTGGCTCCGAGGGATTCACATAGGTCATGTATTAAGAGGATGATTTGTTACGAGAGACGGTAGGTCAGAGGGGAAAGAACACCAACTTAGGAGCAAGAGATCAGAGTTGCAATGTAGGCTTTACTACTCTATAGTTGTGAAACCTTGAGAACTTTACCTCTCTGTGCCTCATCTGTAAAATTTGAGGAATCGTTCTCCTGTAGTGGTTTTGTAAAAGAGTTATGTAAAAGAAAATGCAAACAAGTCTTTTTTCCTAATATCTGACAGATAGAAAACTGTCCAGGATCGGCTTTTACACGCAGGAACTGTTGCCGTAAATTTATGTATATACATACATACGTACATATACACATACATACATATATACATGCACACATATGTATGTATATATATATTTTTAAAGTAATCTCTATGGCCAACCTGGGGCTTGAACTCAATGGCCCTGAGATCAAGAGTTGCATGCACTACCGACCAAGCCAGCCAGGCGCCCTGCCAGCAATTGTTTTATCTTAAAAACTCAGAGTCAAAAAGAAGCGTATGTGTTTATGTACTCATGCACTTGTATATCTGCAGAACTTTTGATATTACTCAAGTATGTTACCTGCTTCAGGATTTCTTTATTCCTCTTCCCTTTACAGAAATGGTGACTGGTACATTTCCATCTCCCTTCCCATTCCTTCACTGCCTTTTCTATTTTGTAGAGCAAGGCTTAGACCACATAGCAGAAAACATTCTTTCTTACCTGGACGCCAGGTCTCTGTGTGCAGCAGAGCTGGTATGTAAAGAATGGCAGCGAGTGATCTCTGAAGGAATGCTTTGGAAGAAGCTGATTGAACGAATGGTGCGCACTGACCCTCTATGGAAGGGGCTTTCAGAAAGAAGAGGGTGGTAAGTTCTTGGGTTGTTTGTTGCCTTAAAAAAAGTTTCTTGGTACATAGGGTCAGTTTGACTGCTTAAATAAGCAGTTATACTCGCCAAATGTGTTGGCCCATTTTCAACAGGTGGGAAAGAGGAGTGGTCTGGAGTGGTGGCGTGGTGGGGTGGGAGTTAAAGCTGTTAATTTCTTTTGCAATGCATATTTCCTTTATAAGGATTAACCGCTAGGAAGTATTATATAGTTTGAATGAGCGATTTGCCTTTTCAAATCTATGTATTTATGGTTTTCCTTTCACATTATTCTTTTTTTTCTTTTTTTAAGATTTTATTTATTCATTTGAGACACAGAGATACAGAGAGAGAGAGCATGAGCAGGGGGAGAGGCAGAGGGAGAGGGAGAAGCAGGCTCCCCGCTGAGCCAGGAGCCCGATCTGGGGCTCAATCCCAGGACTCTGGAATCATGATCCGAGCCGAAGGCAGATGCTTAACCATCTGAGCCACCCAGGCGCCCTCTTTCACATTATTCTTAAATGATGATACTATTACCAAAAGATAAGAAAAAAAGAAAATATAAGAAAGTCAAATAATGCCATTTTGCTATTTGTCATTGCTTCTGATTGAAGATGTGGAAGGCACAGTGGGCAGGAGTTTTCAGATAACCCATTAACTTATATACAACTTTAGAGCCTTGTACACTTATGTAACCTGGCCCACTTAGCACAGAGAGAATGTTACAGATGGAAGTACGGGTTGCGGTGTAAGGGTTAGGACTATATTTTCTTCATGGGAAGAAGTTTGATGTGTACCAAGTAAGCTTCATTAACATTTTTTATTAAATTATAGAATGAAAGGCTATATTAATAGGTGTTGGGTGTTCAGAAAATAAAAGGCCAGGATTATGATACAGAGCTGGAAATTAAAGTACACTTGTGTCTAATGTGTGAATTTAACGGTCAGAAACCCTGCTTTTAACTGAGTTGAAAGGTACAGAATCTTTGTAAGCACCATGTTTAAATAAAATTCACCCTTTTATGTGCAAAAATGTAACATCTGTTTGTTTTTATTTGCCAGGGATCAGTACCTGTTTAAGAACAGACCTACAGATGGCCCTCCCAATTCATTTTATAGGTCATTATACCCAAAGATTATCCAGGATATAGAGGTAACTTTATGATTTATCTGTTTTATGGGCTCTTTGTGTCTTGTTCTCAACTTTTTATGTTGCCTTAGAGTGTTTTTTGATCTAGCAACATGGAGCTAGTAATTTTTTTTAAGTTGAACTCTTGAAGCAAATGTGTCATAATCACTGTATAATCTGCAGCCATTCTTCAGAGTAGATAATGCCTGTTTGTAAAAAAATGATCTAACTTTTCTAAAACGTGAAAAACGTCTGCAAGGTTGCCAGTTAATTAAAACCTGAATCCAAAGTCAGCTTTTTATTCTGATTTGATAAATTTTCCAGAATCCAAGGCACAGTTTTTCAGGTCAGCAGTTTTACATTTTGAGCCATCTCGAGGGAACTGGAGAAGGCACAGTCTCAGTTTCCTCTGTAAATTTCCCATAACTTTTTTCATAAAAATGACTCAAATATGATTCTAAGCAATAGTTAAGTGGGTTTTATAGAGCATATTATGCTCCTGGACCATTTTGGATGTGAGTGTAACTTCACCAGACCAGTAAAACTCTGTAAACTTGATGAGAAACATTGGAGATGTTTGATATCATTCATGTGTTCTAATTAGTTCAGTTTTATTATTTAGCTCTTTTCCTTGAACCAGGAAAGACATGCACAGGCATTTCTCATTAACTCTTTCACATGTGTTCTTGGCAGGTCTTGGTTACTTCAGTATTTCCTCCTTGGCGAAAAGTTTAGCCTTTGCTAGGCAGTGCTGTATCACCCATAAAGTTATACTCAGTTTCCCAAATGTGAAGTAATCCTCTCCCCCAGGTGATAGACATAAAAGTTATTGTGCCAAAATTCATTAATGGAGAAACATATGCCTTTTGGGGAGTCCCCTCCTCCCCCTTTAAGGCAGATGTGAACTGATGGAATCATTAGGCTAATGGTAAATCTCAATGTGACTAGAATATCATATTTAAAAAACAAATCCTTGTCTTGAGTAGACAGCTCCCTAAAATGAGCTGTAAAGTAATCTTTTAGGGAAGGCTAAATATATAAAACTTCTGCCTGACAAATCATAAAGTTTAGGAATTAATTGATCGGTTGGCAGTTCAAAACTTAGAATAAATTGCTCCTACAGTGTCGGAGCTGAGACACAGTGTTAACTTGAATCTTAAATTGGGGTGTGTGTGTGTGTGTTTCGGGGGAGAGGGGCTGTCTCTTACTCCGAGATAGTTGTACTCAGATATTGCTTGTGCATATATATTAGAACCTGTATTACTTGCTTTTTTTTTCAACTATTCTTTACAGAGTATCTCTAAATTTCCTTGAATAATTTTAGCAAGTCCTTTGTTATGAGGACAATGTTGAAAGTCAATATTAATAAACGGGAACTCTGGAAGAACTTTGATCAGGCTGAAGATTTTGGTGACATAGATTATTTTATTTAATCCTCATGAATACTGTTTTAATCGACAGTATGAACTCAGTATTCTGTAGCATGATAGCATGTGACACCACCTACCATAACCATTTCCTCAGGCTGAAATAATATTTTAAAGTTAGTGGAGGAGGCAGATGTGAGGGAAATGGAGCTATGGGGGAAAACCCTATTTGATACAAAACCTCTACATCATGGTGGTCTACCCAGTGGTTCTTAAACTGTGGTTTGGGAAAACCCACTGGTTGGCCACAAGAGTCTCCTCCAGATTTTTGTGGGCTAGATCTCTTAGTGTAAGGGATAATGTTTTATACTTTGGTATATTCACTAATAGTAGTAATAATAAAAAATAATGTATCACACATATAATAAGAGTGTTTACTTGTGCTAGATACTTTGTGAAGCATTTTATAATACACTTCATTTAACACTCTGAACAATGCCTTGAAAGGTAGGCCATGGTCTTATTTAAAGTTAAGGAAACTGAAACTTAACAAGGTTAAATAGCTTGCCCCAGAACACACAGCTAGTGAGTAACAGAGTCTGTGATCAACCTTATATTCTTCTGCACTTAATACAGCTTTCTGTATTATGGATCACTGGTACCTCATCAAAATAGAGTTCTTTACCTCTGTTTTGGGAGTATGTTTTACTCTGTCCAGGGTGGATGCACATGTAAAGGGTTGTGTCAGTGATCTATGGATCAAACAAATGGAGACTCAAGGGCTTGGCTCTTGACCATATGGCTGGTATGAAACTCTTATGGCGGAATATAATAATTACAGTACCCTCTTTTGAGCCTTTGCAGTATACCATGAACTGTGTTGGGTGACTTACATAGATTATTGCATTTAATTCTTACAAGGTACATATTATTCCCATCTGTAACAAGGGGAAGCTAAGACTAAGAGAAGAGATGGGAATTTAACTGAGATCTGTCTAGCTTTAGGCTTAGTGTTGTTGTTTGTCATTTTCAAAGTTGGAAAATTCAAGAAGTGAGGGAGAAAGAGGTATGTTGTTGCATGCCTATGGACTTTGCAAGGTGATCTTCTCATCTTTCCCCAGTGGTGTGAGTACTCAGCATCCTTGAAAAAAAGGGTTTGAGTTAAGATAAAATTAATTGGCCTATTTTAGTTCCAGTTATGGGAAAGGTAGTATTTTAAAAGGGTTTTAAGCACATTGCTAAAAGATAAATTACACCCCCTGAATGCTAAGTGGATGTTTGTGCCCCCTGCCCAGTTGCCCATACACAGCTGCAGAGTCTGTGTGGTTACCATGTGCTTTGCAAAGTTGCCAATTCACAACACCTTTTTCTCTTTCTTTTTCTTGCTCTGCTTTGACAGCTCTATTTCATGTACTGGCTTCTGTCATCTGTCCATTCCCAGATTTGACTTTGATGAGCAGATGACCTTGCCCTTCCACAGTGACTTACAGAAATTGGCTAATTTTTAAGAAAGAAGTAGAGAATCTAGCTTAGTGTGGCCAATCCCCATTATTCAGGAAATAAAGATGTGAGAGATGAAGTCTGGGAGAATAAATTAGAATTCTTAGCTTTCTGCGAAAGTTCATCTCTCATGGGTGTTCTTGCCACACAGAGAGAAGAGAGGGTTTAGAGTACCTCTGAGGTGAGAAGGAATTCCTGGAAAGACTGAGGCACATTCCTAAAGGAAGCAGCCATATTTCCTCTACTATCTAGAGTCTCGGTTGTTCTTCTTGTTACTGGTGAGCTTACTATTAGGTGCTTTGCTACAATGATTTAATTTAACCCTCAAATTAATCAAAACTGAGATTCTTAGTCCAAAGCTCATTCTCTTTTCATGCCCCCCCTCTCCCCCCCCAGCGTCTCTCAGGAGAGAGATGCAAGTTGTTATAATAGACTCCAGTCAATCAGAATTCTGTCTTGAACTTGGATTTTTTTCTGTTGCCATCTCGGAGTAGTGGCAAACTCTTTCATGTAATATGTCTTTTCCCTCTTTTTATTCACTGGATTAAAGCCTTTGAAGCACTCTCCTTGGAATAGACCACTGGTAAGATGATGGTGTGTTGTATCGCACCTTTTAATAAACCACATTTTATTCAGGGAAAGTGGGGAGCTTTTTTGTGGTTTGCAAACTTGATATTAATATTGTCCTGACCAGAAAATGCTGAAACTTGCCCACCCACCCAGTTGTGTTTAGGCTTCTAAAAATAATGTTATTCCTCCATACTCAGACATCTGTTTTCACTCTATTGCCAATTTAAATGCCGCTGTATACTCTGTGTATCATGGCTACTTTCCCAGTATTTTGAAAATTTGCACAGGGTAAGGGGATTTTACAAGTTCTCAAAAACACGAAATATTCCTCTACAGTAGCCATATCACATGATGTCTGAGTGAAATGGCAGGTATCTGCATAATTAAAGAGGTACACCTGTGTATGCCCTAGATCCCTGCTGCTGGAGTTGAAGTGGAATTGCGTTGGAAGGCTGAGCCTCTTCCTGGGAATGGTTAGGGAGGGCTCGGGGCTAGCAGCGTTAAGTATCAGCCTAGACCGAGACAGCCATTCCTGACATTTTGGTGAGAAGATTTTTTTTTGGTCATGGCCTACTCCTTTTGGTCCGTGTTCTCCGCAGACAAGGAAGAGCATCACTGCTATCATGTGAGGCACTGTGACGAGCACTTTACATATGTAATCTCACTTGATCCTTAAAACAGTTTTGAGGAAGTAGATACTATTTTTCCCATTTTACAGAGGAGGAAACTGCAGCTCAGACAGTCCCAGCTCATTTGCCAAAGCTGCTAACTGACTTAGGTATTTTCTATACCACAGTGGGCTGTCTTCCATTTTTAAAGGCCTATTTATTTATTTATTTATTTATGTAAAGTTAAATAAATAAGTAAATAAATACCTGGCTTATAAGCATTCTAGTAAGAGTTGAGGTCGTCAAATATGGTGGTAGGTAGTATTTGGGGCAGGCACAGTCAGCAGGAAGTGCTGCTTTCCTTTGTGGGTGGCCTGGGCAATTGAGAAGAGTGAAGTTTTAGGAATTACATGAGATTGGTGTTCAGCAAAACGATCAGCTCCCTGAACTGGTTTAGTGTCCCTTTCTTGGCATTTTGAAACAAACTACAAGTGTTTGGGGATTCAGGAACCTAATAATTTTTTTTAACACAGGCCTAAGTGGGAGCTTCCTAAAATGACCCATGAAGAATTATCTGGCTGTCCTTTGCTTTTAAAATTCAGAATTGTATTTTAGAAAATTAGTCTCTTTTCTGAATGTTGAGAAGCTAAGCCATTTCCTATTTCTTAACTTCCATTCAACTTAGAAGAAGAGCCTGTTACCTAGCAGAGCTTTTGAGAGGTTCCGGCCCCTGCTTCTTGTTTGAGGGCCAGAGATCAAGGGTATGGCTCAGGCTTTCACGTCGGGTGGTGGTTCTCTGTCCAGACTCTCCGGGAATGTGTGCACCCCAGGCTGACTACTGCCTCAGCCCAGCTTGTCTTTAGTCCTCTCTGCTGTATCTTTAGGTTTTTAGGTCCAGTAAAAGACTGTAATCAAGTCACCCAGTTCTAGAAAACATTTTCCAGGAGAGGGGGAGAGCATGTAGGAAATTCTTTTTGGTATGGGGATTCCTCTACTTCCTCTTTTTACATTAAATTATTTTTTTCAGTCTCCCATGTGATAGTTAATATACTTCTCCTTTGCATTGAAACCTATAGAGTAACGAAGCTACTTACTGATTCAATAATATTTTAAAGCGATTGTTTTATAACTAAAAGCAGCTATATGAATTTTAAAAATAATCCAATATATATGTGTAAGATATATTACATAGTCAGCTTTGTAATACTTAGGGTTTATATGGAGTCATGCATTCTGCAGCAACTCTGGGCCCTTGTAGGGTGTGGCCCGAACATCAGTAACCACTGCCAGGAGTCACTGGCCACGAATAAGACTTGTTACCAATACATCTGTCTCCTAAGTCAGCGTTTTCCTGGTATACTTAGCTTGCTGAGGTGGCTCAGGCACTATCTAAAAATATGTTAGTTCTCTAAATGATTTTAAGCATTGAGTTCAGTTTAAGTAAGTTTTTTTTTTCTGGACCCCTTTTCAAAAAGTTGCTTATACAGGCAGATCTGTTATCTATGTCGGTAGCAGTAGCAGAAGTGGGGTGAATTATTTTCTTTTGTTTGTTTTGGAATGTGCTTTTATTTCTCACATTTTACAAACTTAACTAGAAATGATGACGCTGCCTAAGAAGCTCTGACTTGGTAGCAGCTGGGCAGATGAGCGTTCTCTCGCTCCTCGTGTCTCCATGGCCCCACCTTCATCCCATGGGTGTTGGACATATGTGATTCTGCCCTCTCTCAGGGCTGTACATAGGAGCTCTTTGAGGGCAGGGATTAGATTTCCAGGCTCCTGTGCTAAGTACAAAGACCACAAATGATGGAACATTTTCCTTTTTAGGCATATGTATATCACCATCTCCGGCCTTTCATTTCTTTTTCTGTGAAATGAGGACAATAATTTCGGCTTCAGAGTTGTGATGATTAAATTAGCTATACAGTATTTAAAACACATAGCGTAGTGTTACAAAAGCATAGTACCTGGCACATAACATTCAGAACATTTTAACATTTTAGAGCACACAGAAGCATACTGCCTTCAATGTAAGAGGAAATACAGTTTGTTAGAGGTCAGCAGAGCCAGTAATTAAGTGCGTATCGTGAATGAAGTTGAGATTTGTCACTTTTCTCTGGCAAAGCAACTAATAAACTTTTAGCTACTCAGATAACTAACTACTCAGAGATAATCTTTCGAACTGTATCCTGAACTTGGGTGTAACCAATTATTTTAGTCCGGTTTGCCCCCTAATTTCCAGGATTTGGAGTTTACACTTTGGTTTTTCTTAGTAGAAATAGTGTCCTTTGATCCTGAAAATGCCTCATATCCACTACCAAGGGTTAGGTCTTCGAGTGCTCTGGGCATGACCCACTTTCTCATTAAACTTTGCCCCCTGGTGTGAAGCCGTAGTACATGGTACATAGCGCTGTTTATCTCATGTAAGTGTCCTACAGCACTTAGAGTTTTAATCACTCATTTGGCGCTCATGTTATCTGGAATTGTTACTGATCCTATGCTCTATGTTCACTGCCTCAGTAGCTAGGACTATACTTCTTTATAGACACTGCATATTTTAGTGGAAAACATGGACTCCGTGTCAGGAAGAACTGGGTATATTTTCCAGCTAGTCCAGCTCCTAGTTTTGTGACCTCAGGAAATTAAACTCTTTCCATGTTTGCAAAAGGGAAACAATAAGAACATCCTTCCAAGGTTAATGTGTGGATCGTTTAGCCAAATAAACATGTTTAGAGTATATCCAATTCCAGATACCTGTGTGCCTCGAGTGGTAGCTCCCTTGAAAGCAGTATGCTTCCTGTCCTTTTCATCCCCAGCACCTAGCATAGTCAGTATTGTGGAATAATGTAGCATCTCGGTAAATGTTACGTGAATGATGAAAGAATGAGAATCCAGGGCAGAAATGTGCCATTCTTATTTTAAGGACCTTTCAGTCTGGTAGAAGATTAAAAGTAGATGCCAAATAAATTTCTTTCTGTAGTAGTTGGCATGTGATGGTTGTTCAATATCTTTTCTCAATGAAGAAGACAGTGCTTTGGATGGATACATAGATTGTCAGTATATGCTTAATGTTGGTGGTTAAAATGTTTTAATTGGCATTAGAGAATGACCCAGTGAGTTACTGTTTATTTGTATGTTTTGGGTGCAAAAGGCATTCTTTAAACATATTGAGTTCTGTCTAGGCTATTTTTTTTCAAACCCAACTCAAACTCATTGGAAATCCTATGACGGTTGCCAGACAGGGAGCATTTGAGAAAAAACACTGTTGGGCTAATGTCTTACTTGGAAAAGAGCATGATTCCTATCCACAGACAGTTATGCAGACCAAGATGGGGTATCTGGTATGCTGTTCCTGGAAGCAACACTAAAGTCTGAAGCCTAATAGAATAGTTGATTCACAAAAACTCATCTGTTTCCTCCTTCTCCCCCTAGACTATAGAATCTAACTGGCGGTGTGGACGACACAACTTGCAGAGGATTCAGTGCCGCTCTGAAAATAGTAAAGGTGTCTACTGTTTACAGTATGATGATGAAAAAATTATCAGTGGCCTACGAGATAATTCTATTAAGGTGAATGACTGTATTTTGTATGTATTATTTTTAGAACCGTGGTTATGTGTTAGACACTGTATCACCGAATCCCTCCGTTTACTCCAGATTGTTTTTTATCTGTTCCACTCCATCTTGGCAGCCGTCAGTGTGGTTCTAAAAAAACTAGAGCCAGAGTATTTCCCTATACTAACACCAGACCCCTGGATTGTCTCACTTCTTATCCTTCTCTAAGCACATTCACATTCTGTATTCTGTGTTTAGGTGCACATTGAAAATATCTCAGTATCACAGGGCTCTTGCTGACTTTGCTAGCTGGTGGAAGTGTTGCTAACTTGCCTGTAAATCAAAGTCATTACCCTTTATGGGTGCTGACAAAGGTTCAGATGATAACACAAAAGAATGATAGAGCAATTTATATTTGTATGTTTTAATTCACTTTTCAATAGATAGTAGATAAACTGGATCATTTCTCTGTGTTTAATGTCTGGCAGCTGATCTGACAGATTTTGTTTTATACTGTTTGTAGCTTATTTTCTCATATTTAAGAAAACATCATGGTTTTTTTTTTTAACTTTTTTTTAAAGTTATAATTTGCATACAGGAAAATTCGCTCTTTTTGGTGTAAAGTTTTATGACTTTCGACAAGCACAAAAAATTGTGTGACCGTAACAAAAATCAAGATATAAAACAGTTCCATTATCCCCCAAAGTTCCCTTATTCAGCCCCTTTGTGTTTAATTCTTCCCCCTTGGCGCTGGCCTTTTTTTAAAATATTTTTTTTCCTGCCCGTATAATTTTGCATTTTAGAGACTGTCCTATAAAAATGGACTCACTTTTTGAGTCTGGCTTCTTATACTTAGCATGGTACATTTGAGAGTTGTCATTTAGCAATAGTTGATTCCTTTTTGTCGCCAAGTGGTAATCCACTTTATGGGTGTACCTCAGTGTGTTTGTCCATCTACCTGTTGAAGGACGTCCATGTTTCCAGTTTTCACAATTATGAATAAAACCACTATAAATATGTATGCAAGTTTTGGTGAGAATATAGGTTTTCAGTTCACTTGAATAAAAACATAGGAGTGGCATTACTGACTCATGGTAAGTGTATGTATTACCTGCTAAGAAATGGCCAAGCTGGTTTTCAAATTTTATGTTCCTATCAGTAATGAATGAGCGTTCCCCTTTTTATGCAACTTTGGCAGCCCTTGGTATTCTCAATTTTTTTTCCTTTGATATTTGCCATTCTAATAGGTATGTAGACACACCTCCTTTTGGTTTAAATTTACATTTCCCCAATGGTTGATGATAACATGCATCTTTTCTTGTGCTTATTTCCCATCTGTGTATTTGTTGGTGAAGTATCTATTCAGATCTTTTGTCCATTTTTAAAATGGGTTCTTTGTTTTCGTATTATTGAACTTAGAGAGTTCTTTACATATTCTGGATACAAGTCCTTTTTTTTAGGTATGTTTTGCAAGTATTTTCTTCCAGTCTTGTGTTTTCATTTTCTCGAGGATATCTTTCACAGAGCAGAAGATTTTTATTTTGATTAAGTGTCATGTAGCATTTTTTTCTTTTATGGATTATGCTTTTGATGTCATATCTAGGAAGTCTTTCATGGAGCTTTTTTAATCTATAAATTTATGTCTTTCATTCACCAAATTTCAAAAGTCTTTGTCCATTATTTTTTCACATATTTTTTCTGCACCATTTTCTTTCTGTCTCCTTCTGAGACTCTAATTACATAAATGCTAGATCTTTTGATATTGTCTTACATTTTCTCCAATCTTTCCCCCTCCCCGTCTTTTCTGGATAATTTCTGTTGGTCTGTCCTCAAGTTGACTGCGTGCTGTACCTCCTTCATAGAAATTCACAGGATAGAGTAGCATAGAAAGGCTCTGAGAAGGTCTGCAGTAGAGACATCCAGTGTTTCCCGACTTCCAAAACATATTTCACCACAGAACTCTATTTTTATGTCATACTTACTGATAGCCCTGATAATCTGTGGCCACAGGTTAATTAATGTAATTAATAATAATTTTGGCAACTATCCTTTAAGGAATAGATAAAAATGATTTGTAAGGACCTTGTCAAAGTGTAGGCTGGCCATGGGCTTACATTTCATTTACAGTCGATGTATTTCTAAAGAATTCTATTTATAGAGGCATACCATGTTTAATTTAAAATAGGCATGCATTTGATTTATGACATAAACGGTAGAGCAGACGTGTGTTTTAGAGAGATCATCTAGACCAGTGGTTGGAAACCTTTTGTATTTCATTCTGTACCAATCCTGGATCACTAATCACTTTTTCAAAAAAAAAATTTTTTAAAGTAGGCTTTACACTGGGCATGAAGCCCAATGTGGGGCTCAGACCCACTATCCTGAGGTCAAGACCTGAGCTGATACCAAGAGTTGGATGCTCAACAGACTGAGCCACCCAGGTGCCCTACTAATCACTCTTTCAAAATAACCTGTTCTAATAGGTCTTGCTTTTGTAGAAAGATGGTTAAATGTCTGTAGCACTTGTTATATCTTGGCTATTTGCAGTAAACTTGAGGGATGCTGTAAATCATGATAGTATTATTTTACAAGGGAAGAAACAAGTCCACACAATCTATTTTTAACAATCCAATCTTTAAAAGAAAATGATTTCCCATCCCCCATTATATAGGGACAGTATTGAAAACTTGGAAAATACTGGAAAGATCAAAAGGGAGAAAAAGAGCACTCAGAGAACAAAACCAACTATTATTAACATTTTCTTCTCTATTTTTCCTTTTTTAAATATGCATATTGGTTATGTCACTATATAGATGGCTTTTATTCTGGTTTTTAAAAACCATTACTGTAATAAAGCATTCTGTTCTCTCATTAAAAACTTTTCATAGTTTAGTTTGAAATTTTTCTGAAATGTCAAACATTTTTTATTTAAAAATTTTTGTCAATAAACATAATGGGTTAGGGGTATGCATTTTTAAAGGCTCCTAATAGATACTGTCACATTGTTTTCCAGAGGGTGAGCCAACTCTTTTCAGAGTTTAAAAATTCCCTTTATAACGCTGTAAAGTATAATGAGTACGATCGTTAGAGGGACAAAGTAAGCAAAATAGTACATCTATTTTGGAAATTATTCAATATGGCCTCTTCCTTTTTGTCATTTTCCACCTGTTTGAAGTTTAACTGCTCTTATTTACCATAACACAGGTCTGTTTTATGGTTCAGAGACAAACACATTTATCAGAATGTGATATACTAAATCACTGTTTGTGGTTGATCTTGTCTCAATAGATTTGGGATAAAACCAGCTTGGAATGTTTGAAAGTGTTAACAGGACACACTGGCTCTGTCCTTTGTCTCCAGTATGATGAACGTGTCATTGTGACTGGTTCTTCAGACTCTACAGTGAGGTGAGTGATTTGGCTTCACTGGTCTGAACTTACATATCTTCCATGAGAAGACTGAGATTGCACCCTTTTCTGGGATAAGCACACACATACTTTGTATATGTTTTTGCATGCTGTATTTTCAAAACCACTTTAGGTGTAGGTTTATTTGAACAAAGTAGGCTGGAAAGACCTACTTTTGTTAAGTAGGTCCTATTCCTGTTGCTGTATGTTATAGAGATGGCAGTGTACTTTTCGTATAAAAGCACATTACCTAGTGTTAGACTAGCTTTTTCCTGGGAGACCATGCTCCAGACATTTGAAAAGGTCACCAGCATGCTTAGTATCCTTTCTCGGACTCGGTGCTTTTAGGCCTACTTTTGCCATATAAGCCTGCGTCTTTCCTCCTTTGCTCTGTGTGAACTTGTCCTCTTGGGAGATTGGGTTTACAGAAAAGCTATGACATGAAAGGGCTGCCCCTGAGAACCCTGTATGTCGTGGATGAAGCAGTAGGGATACTGGCTTTGTCCATAAAACAGTTGGGTAAATAGATGAGTGTGGAAATTGATGAGATGTCATGACTTACAGTCTCTAGTTTGCAGTGGATAAATAGACTCAGAGGCCTGTCAAAGGTCAAGAAGAACCTTAAGCTTGGAAACTGTCCTCAGTTCCCCAGCTGCCAAGCTGCCTTCCCCCTGTCATCTCAGACTCCCTGCAGAGACCACCTACTTGAAGAATCATTTTTGTTGTCCTCAACACAAGCTTACAGGCACTGTCCCTGAATACCTAACATTAAATAAACCGAAACCTGGGCAGAGCCAGGATTGGCCTTCCTTTTTTGAAACCCTCTCAGTACTTCTCAGCAAATCAAATAATTGCTTCTGGGGGCTCCTTTTAAGCATGATCTTAGGTGTCAGATCCCAGTCATCAAATACAAGTGAAGCTTACACCTCCCCAGCCTCCTACTAAGAATGGGCCCAGGGTACAGACGCTGGACTCTTTTCCTGGTTGTCTTAACAATAACGCATTGGGCTTTTCTGTTCCCATCTAGAGTCTGGGATGTGAACACGGGTGAAGTTCTGAACACATTGATCCACCACAATGAGGCTGTACTGCACTTACGCTTCAGCAATGGACTGATGGTGACCTGTTCCAAGGACCGCTCCATTGCTGTGTGGGACATGGCTTCTGCCACCGATATCACTTTACGCCGTGTCCTGGTTGGCCACCGCGCTGCTGTCAATGTAGTAGACTTTGATGATAAATACATCGTGTCTGCCTCTGGTGACAGAACCATCAAAGTGAGTGTGTTTTCCATCATAACTCTGCTTACTCCTGTCCCTATTAGAACACAGAGAAAGTAGAGGTGGCTTTTACCAACCTGGTACCTGGCAAGATCTTTATTCTCCTCCATTTGTGCTTGATCCCTTGAGGCAATCCCATTCTCCATGCTTCTGGAATCATAGGCGAGATAGGAGGAAAGGGTCATGGGTCCAGGATACAGAGCGGCCCTCTATTGCATGAAATGACACTGTTGATCACATTTTTAAGGGGAAGAGAACTAACGTGTGGAGTATGTGCTGTGTGCTAGGAGATTTTCATTTCTATGTCACTCCATCTTTTCTAGCACTCTGCTGAGGTAGGCATTGCCTCCATTTTACAGAGGGGGCTCAGAGAGTGAAGAACTGGGCCGACCACACAGTGAGTTAGTGGCAGAGCTGAGATTTGATTTATTCATTATTCACTTAATTTTGAGAACCTGCCATGCCATAGACCCTGGGCTGGATGCTGCAGATACGATAATGAATAAGACACATTCCTGCCTTCAAGAAGCTCAGCGTGTGGTGGGTGGCAGGCATGAGACAAACAGTTGTAGTCTAGGGTGATTCATAGGATGTGGTAGATGCACTGATAGCAGTATCCATATTTTTTAAATTTTAGTTCTGTTTTTATAACAACTTTATTGAGATATAATTCACATACCATTAGATTCACCATTTAAAGCCTGTGATCCAGTGGCCTTTAGTATAGTCACAGTGTCAGCCATCACTAGTTTGAGAACATTTTCATTGCCCTCTGTAAAGACCTCATACCTATTGACAGTCAACCCCCATTCTCTTCTCCTGGTCCCTGGCAGTCACTAATCTACTTTTTGTCCATGGACTTGCCCCTGCTAGACATTTCATATAAATGTAATCATATGATATGTGGCCTTTTCTGTCTGGCTTCTTGCACTTAGTGTAGTGTTTTCACGGTTCATCCATGAACATTGTAGCATGTATTAGTACGTCATTCTCGTTCTAATGACTGAATGAAATTCCATTGTGGATGTACCACGTTCCATTTGTCCACTCATCAGTTGATGAACATTTTGGTGGTTTGCACTTTTTATTTGTTATGGATAGTGCTGCCATAAGCATTTGTGTACAAGTTTTTGCACGGACATAAATTTTCAGTTCTCTTGAAGGTAATTCTGGGTCTAACATTTTGAGGAACTGCCAAACTTCTTTCCAAAGTGGCTACACCATTTTAAAATCCCACCAGCAATGTGTGAGTGTTTGGATTTGGCTCAAAAAACCTTTTTGTAAGCAGCACTAGTTAGCATTCTAGTGTCTAGTTCCTAGCCCCACAAATCACAAAGGTGGCATCAAACTTTAGATTCAGTGGTCTGGAAGCTGGACAAGTAGGGTTTGTATGCCGTCATTGACTCACCGCTCAGTCACAGCAATTGGAACGAGATCACTGCCTGGAAGTCAAGAGGGTTCGGGCCTTTTTACAAAATAGCTGATGCATAATATCAGCCTGGAGAGTTTCTCCATATCCTTGCCAGCACCTGTTATTGTCTGTCTTTTTTATTACCGCCATCCTAGTAATTGTGCGGTGGTATCTCTGGTTTTGGTTTCCATTTCCCCAGTGACTAATTATATTGAGCATCTTTTCAGTGCTTCTTGGCCATTTTTATATCTTCTTTGGAGAAACAGCTATTTAAATCTTTCACTTAAAAAATTGGATTTTTTTTTTTATTGTTTAGTTGTAAAAGTTATTTATATGTTCTGGTTACAAGTCCCTTATCAGGTAAATGATTTGCAAATATTCTCTTCTATCCTGTGAGTTCTCTTTTCACTTTCTTGATGGTGTTCTTTGAAGCACAGATGACTTTCATTTTGATGAAGTCCAGTTTATCAGTTTTTTGTATTTTGCTTGTGCTTTTGTTGTCATGTCTAAGAAACCATTGCCTAATCCAGGATCACAAAGATTTACTCCTGTGTTTTCTTCTGAGAGTTTCATAGTTTCAGCTCTCACATTTAGCCCTTTGATCCATTCTGAATTAAATTTTTGTGTATCGTGTGAGTTAGGGGTCCAACTTCATTCTTTTGCATGTGCAAGATATCTAGTTATCTTCTTCAACTACAAATGCAGCTGGTAAAGTAATTCAGGGCACTTTGGTTGCTTTGCATCTCCTTATTTGGCTTGTAATATATTAAGTGTGTCTGTGAACATCTAAGTCTTGCAGATGGTTTCACAAAAGAGGGATTATTTATTCCACATACATAATATTAGGAGTGATGTGTCAAAACAAATGGAGCTGTTCAAGAAACTATGCTGGAAAAGAGGAGGATGTGAAAGGTGAAACTTTTTCACATCAGTTACATTGGATTTGACATGTCAGCTGGCATGAAAACATAAAATCTGGCCCACACTCTTCCTTCTAGGCAAGTGAATGTCTGAACCATCCAGGAGATGTTCTCTTTGTGAATATCTCAAGGTTTGGAGACTTCACAGCTTCCCTCTGTGTTTCATTCCTGTTTTATCACTCCACAGCCAAGAAAACTATATGCTGGCCAATCTGTCCCCCAGCCTCCGAACCATATTTCATAGTCAAGTATTTTGGTCATTCTTAGAAGCTCTGATTTTTTTTAAAAGGTGTATTGTGAGGGGACTTTTCTGCATTTTCTTGAAATATTGCTAATCTGTTCTACAGGTCTGGAGCACGAGTACCTGTGAATTTGTTCGTACTCTGAATGGGCACAAGCGAGGCATTGCCTGTCTCCAATACAGGGATCGGCTGGTTGTTAGCGGATCATCAGATAATACCATAAGGTGGGTAGAAGTTGGTGTGCTGACAGGGCAGGTCGATTTTTGCCATATTTTTGACTCCTCTCCCAGTCCTGATGTTTGAAGGACTCCGAGCCTTTGGGGATACTTCAAATAAGAGAAACTTTTATTAATCTGTTTGGCTCTGCATACTGAAGCGGGTAAACTGATTCCGCCAGTACACATGTTTTAAACATCAGCTCCACCCAAGATCCCTTAATACCAGAAACCCTCAGAACAGAGGACGCTCTAGCCTGATTCTCAACTTTCCCTTACTTATAGCTCCTGTCTCCCTCACTAACAGCTGGGAGGAGTGTACTTTATTTATCTGTCTCGTGCAAAGACTGTGCTACAGAATCTCCACTCTTGTTCTGGCTTGCATTTTATCTCCCTTTTTTCCTTCCAGCACTCAGTGACCTTGCTTTCTAATAAATACGACTATCCTTAAACATTTTATTTATTAAGAACTTCCCTTAGGGGCGCCTGGGTGGCTCAGTCGTTAAGCGTCTGCCTTCGGCTCAGGTCATGATCCCAGGGTCCTGGGATCGAGCCCCACATCAGGCTCCCTGCTCAGCGGGAAGCCTGCTTCTCCCTCTCCTGCTCCCCCTGCTTGTGTTCCCTCTCTCGCTGTGTCTCTCTCTGTCAAATAAATAAATAAAATCTTTAAAAAAAAAAAAAAAAACTTCTCTTAAATATCTATTCATCAATCTTTAGTCATTTTCCCATTGTCCTAACATATGCCAGTAGCTGTTTTATAACCAAATTGTTTAATGTTTGGGTAAAATAAAGATTGGATTCAAGATAATTTTTAAAAGAAGGAAGGAAGGAGGGAATGAAACCACAACAATAGAGCTAAAACTGCTGTGAGTTTTCTTTTATCATTTTAAGGTTTAAGGTATTCTGCAAGTCATGTGAGAACCTGAATCTTCGCACTTTGTATTACTTAACTATTTCAGCAGTAGATAGTCCTTAATTTTCTCACTGGACTCTCTGAGGTTTTACAGAGTAGTAATGTATATTCCTTTATAGTTTATAGAGGGGGCCACTTTGGAGTCAGTGGCAGTGCTGAATGGCTCTGTTCACAGTAGATTAAAGAAGCCATCATCACTGACACTGATGAGAGTATTTGCTGAGGCTGGCTGTGCTCAAATACTCACGGGGTGGATGGTAAGAGCTACTGGTAGAGAGGCTAAGAAAAGGTTGTTACAGAATTAGTTTGCTAACTTTGTTTTCTAAATGTTAGTTTGCTATGATTTCTTTTGGCAGACAATGTAGAAAAACCAGTAATAGAAAAATGTAAAAATCTCAGTTTTCAGAATTATTGTATATAAATCATATATCAAGAAAAAGGCTGGATGTAGTCTATGGGTTTATATTTCTTTTTTTTTTTTTTTAAAGATTTTATTTATTTATTTGACAGAGAGAAACACAGTGAGAGAGGGATCACAAGCAGGGGAAGTGGGAGAGGGAGAAGCAGGCTTCCCGCCGAGCAGGGAGCCCGATGCGGGGCTCGATCCCAGGACCCTGGGATCATGACCTGAGCCGAAGGCAGGCGCTTAACGACTGAGCCACCCAGGCGCCCCTACGGGTTTATATTTCTGAGACACTTCTTATACCTAATGAGAGGCTCCCATTGTGACCTCAAAAACTGGACAACCCTATAGTATGCAGGATTATCTAGAAGGGGTGTCCCTAAGCCTCATCAGGAGAGAAAGGCCACCATGCTGGTGCACTGGTTCTAACTTCAGTGGGCCTCATGGATTCCAGGCCAGAAGTGCCTGGGGTGGAAGCCTAACCCCCCTGGCTATACATATTATATCCTCCCCTGACCCACACACATACATGCCTTTTCTTCTTTACTGCCTGTAATCCGTGCCTCCCCCGGAAAAGTCCTTGTTAGACCATTTGGCTACATGGTTTCATCAATTCAGACATCAAGAGAATGCCTAGGAACTAAATTTAATTGAAGTTTCTTATTTGTTGATCTTATTTAAATAGTAATACATGCATGTGATTAAAAAAACTGAATAAGGAAATATAATGAGAAGTAAGGCTTCTGTCCAAATTAGTGTTTTTTGTTTTTTGTTTTTTTTTTATTGAAGTAATTTCTACACCCACCGTGGGGCTCAAGCTCATGACCCTGAGATCAAGGGTCGCATGCTCTTCCAACTGAGCCAGCCAGCTGCCCCCCAAATTAGTGCTTTAAAATATACAAATGGTATAAATGTACATACATATCTTTCTACGTGGATAGCATGGACTGGGAGTGAGATAGAAACAAAGAAGTCCAGGAGAGTGAAAATCATGTATGGAACAGATAAAAGGAACTCAAGGATAGTGTGAATCATGTGTGGGAAGTTGTTTCACAGAGATCTGTTTTACTTCCAAGGCTATGGGATATCGAATGTGGTGCCTGTTTAAGAGTCCTAGAGGGACATGAAGAATTGGTCCGATGCATCCGGTTTGATAACAAGAGGATTGTCAGTGGGGCCTATGATGGGTATGTATTTCAGATTTTTAAATGCACTGCTGTCACTGTATCTAGAGGGAAAATAAGCGCTGTACATTCAGCAGCTATGTATGTGCCAGTTCTGTGTTAGATCCTTCCTGTGGTGACGGATGGCAGATGTTACTACACTGCCTGGTCAAGTGAGGCCACTCAGGCCCAGAAAGATGACTGGTCTTGCCCCAAGTCCTCCAGTAGCAGAGCCTCTGTAACTCCTATGCTTACACTTTTAACCATTATTGTAGATTTTGGGAGTAGCTTAGGTTGTGCAGGAATTCAGTTCTTAGCCTTAGCCCTAAGTTAGCGCAGCTGTGTGTGTGTGTGTGTGTGTGTGTGTGTGTGTTTTCAGTGATACATTTCCTTTCCCCGTTTGTTTAATTGAACAAATACTCTTTAAAAAGCCTCATGACTTTAAATGAGCAAATGGCAACTGTAAACCTTTCAAGGTGACCTTATGTATACTTCACAAATGGACTAGTTGGTCTGTTTATGGTCCTATTATTAACTTAGAGCATTTGCTTAGTTTGAAGAAAGGTATCCCTGGAATTTCATGGAGAGCCCTAGCTTCTGTCAGCAGCACCTACTCAGCCCCAGAGAGCCCCCTGATTAATGAATTTGGTGACATAGATTATCAAGTCAGGAACTGAATTTAGATAGCCTGAAGTTGTTTTCTTGTCTCCCTGAAAAAATATTTCTTCACAGTTTCAGCAATTCTGAGAATGTGGAGGTCCTTATTTTTTCCCAAATCGAGTGTCGTTGGTTTAAATAACTTGTAAAAACATAAGCATGTTCTCCATTCGCTTTTCTAGTAGCAGTTCAGATGCACTCCTTTCTGTCAAAGGAAGTGCTTGACAGTACATAAAATAGTAACTTTCCTACTAATTGCAATTTCCTTTTCTTTTCTAGGAAAATTAAAGTTTGGGACTTGCAAGCTGCTCTGGACCCTCGGGCCCCAGCAAGCACTTTGTGTTTGCGCACGTTGGTGGTATGTAATCTGTTGAAACGAGAGCGGTTCTTGCGCTGGAGGATGGCTACCTGCAGATAGCCCTGCCTAGGTGTATCACAAGGAAGCTGTGTATCTCACAGTGTGCCTTCAGAGAAATGCACCATTTTGTTCATTTTGTTTAGCCAAAATCAGAGAATACTTGACATTTACATTACAGTGAGCTCTTTCCTAAGGAGCATTAATACAACTTAAAATGTGAAAGCAGGCATCCTCATTTGTAGGTGGATTGGTTTCTTCATAGAGCACAAAATATTTCCTTCCTGTAGATTTGGGAGATTTCTTAATTGTGGGTATCTGGTTACATTATATTTTTATAATACAGCACATGTTTGTATTATTATGATGGAATTTCCCCTCAGTCTATATTGTCTGGATTATTGCTTTGGCATATAAAAATATTTTATTTTTATATGTTAATCTTGCTTTAGCAACTTTGGCAGGCTCTTTATTTCTAATAGGTTGGTTTTGTTCCATTGATGAGAGACAGTTGTTTGAAAATACTGATAGATTGTTCTTATTTTCAGTAGCTTTACCTTTGATTTTGGTTTCTTTGCTTCTTGCAGTGATTAGAACATGCAGAACTATGGTTAGGGCCATTCTTGTTTTCTTCTAGATTTTAATGAGAATGCTTCTATTTCACCATTAATTTTGATTTTGGCTGTGGTTCAGATAGATGTTCTTGGTAATGTTAAAAACATTATCCTTCTGGCTCTGCTTTTTACAGTGTATCAAGCATGGGTATTTAATATTGTTGTTTACCTTTCCAAGATCCTTGGTGAAGCGATCACATGGTTTTTCTTCTTTGACATATTAATGAGCCAGGATCTCAGATACAAAGATTAATTCAAAGAAAAAGGTTAGAAGGAAAAGCCAAAGTATTTGCTCCTGGGGTGAAGGACAAAGCTCAGTAAACTCTGGAACATTATTTAGGAAGCATGGATAAGTAGCTGCATTTTCAGCCTGTGCCAGGTCACTGATAGTGAGATCTGAGGGATTGTAAAGGTCTCATTTTACTCATCAGTTTGTTACATTTCACAGGAACATTCTGGACGCGTGTTTCGGCTGCAGTTTGATGAATTTCAGATCATCAGCAGCTCCCACGATGACACTATTTTGATTTGGGATTTCTTAAATGTGCCTCCCAGTGCCCAGAACGAGACCCGTTCTCCCTCCAGAACATACACTTACATCTCCAGATAACAGTCTGCACTTTACCCGTTTCAGGTGAGTACCTCCTCATGTTTAATCTTGCTCGTTGAATTCACCTTCCCTTTGGGGCAGCATTGTGATTTGGGTTCCCCGTTGGTAGGAACCGAGGTGGTTAGTGTTTATTAGCTGCCTCAGCTTTGCAGAGTTCCAGTATCAGGCTAGATCTTTATAGTCACATTGAAATAAGGTTGAAATTGGAATCCTACATATTGGGGGTTTTCACACTGGCAGACAATGTGATTCCTGTTTTTTAAAACTGTTTTCCTAAATGGTTTCCTAGGTCATATCAATTTAACGCAGGTAAAGTCATTCAAATTCTGTTTTAGGGTGTAGGAATCTCCTTTTTCTCTTTCCTGTTTTTCAGTTCTTTTACTTGAAAAAATCACCATCAACCGAACGCTCAAAATTCTCCCTCTGCCCCTGTTATAATCCACCCACCACCACTGTTCACTAGAAGAGGGATCAAAGAAAGGTGTTTGTTGAGAAAGGCCCTAAAACCCGTTCTTCATCCATTAGACACAACAGGTACCCTGGAAGCAAAGCCCTTTGCTCTGGTTACAGGAAAACTTAGAGCCATTGTAACCATTGATGATGGCATGTTTTGATTACTAAGGGTGTCCAACCTAGAGGATGAGAAGCCTTACTTGGCTGTGTCCTGGGAACCGATGGCCCTGTTCATCTGGAGCAGTATTTCCAACTCTGAAAATTTTGCAAGGGGCCAATAAATTCTGTGCATGTTAAACTTTGCAGATGGAATAAATATGTTTGTACTTATCTGTATTACTGTGTATATATGTATGTAAAGACTGATTAATAAAATTCATACTTATTTTAAAATGTTACTTAATACTTAGTGGCTCTTTATCATTACATATTTTCCCGTCCATTAAATATTAACAGTGTAAAGGAAGTTTATGTGCAGAATTGTGAGATTCTTTTTGATGAAAAGATAGGGTTCCTAGATCACCAAGTTACCATTGTTTCTAATATTTCTTAAGACTCTTAAGACCGAAAACACAGATGTCCAGGAAGTTTGTCTTACCCAAGGGTAAGCCGACTACAGCCAGAGGCCAAATTTGTTCCACTGCCTGATTTTATTCCCCTACCGTAGCAAGCTAAGAATAGCTTTTTACACTTTCAAATAATTGAAAAAAATTAAAAGAAGAATACTGTTTCATTATACATGAAAATTATGTGAAATTCAAATTCTAGTGTCCATAAATAAAGTTTTATTATAGGGACATCTGGGTGGCTCAGTCGTTAAGCACCTGCCTTTGGCTCAGGTCATGATCCCAGGGTCCTGGGATCGAGCCCCGCATCAGGCTCCCTGCTCAGCGGGAACCCTGCTTCTCCCTCTCCCACTCCCCCTGCTTGTGTTTCTACTCTCGTTATCTCTCTCTCTGTCAAATAAATAAACAACATCTTTAAAAAAAAAAAAAGTTTTATTATAATAGCCATGCTCATTTGTTTACATATATTGCCTCTGGCCATTTTCATACTTCATTGGCAGAGATGAATAGATGCCACAGAGACGATATGGCTTGCAGCGTCTAAAATATTTATTATATAGCTCTTTGAGGAAAAGTTTGCTGACCTCCGGTCTTGCCCCTGTGCCATCTATTAGTGATAAACCAAGGGTCTGCATCAGGAATGGCAAATAAGCTTTTTCTTCATGCTGGCTGAGTTTGATCAGCTGTGCCTGGCTGGAGTACTGCCTTTGGAAGGATTCTGGGACCCTATATGGACCCCAAAGGGATAGGTGCTGTGACGGGTTGTCAATGTCTGCCTGGGTGTGGGAGGTGAGCAGTAATGACCTGTAAGCCACATACATAGGTGCTGTCCCTGGTCCCAAGTGTGTTCATACCATCTGTCATGATAGTGACCATCTGCTTGCTGCTTTCTCTCTGGATAGATTCTTCATAAGCTGAAAAACCCTTATGGCAGAATTATTACATTTATTGAATCGAGTCTTAAAATGGATATTATAGGGAATTACAGAGGAAGAAGACAAGGATCTCTTGAATGATTGCTCCTCCCCACTTCAACCTCCCTTCCCAGAAATCCTAAGGAAAATACAGGGAAGGAGGAATGGACCCAAATGAAAACTGATTTCCCTTCTGGTCTTTCTTTTCCCTCTCCAACTCTCCGTTCTGCTCTCAGTGAGGATCTTCTTAAGCCCTGCCCCTGCCATCCTCTGCCTTACTGGCTTCCTGTTGCCTTCAGGATTGAGGTTCAACTACTTCAGTTAGCTGACAGGAGTTTCAACATCTAGCTGTTACCTTCTGTCCTCACTATCCACCCTCCCCATGTCCCAGTCTCCCATTACTCCCTTCCAAAAACCTAGAGTGGCAACCAGACTGAATTCTCTTTCTCTAATTACATTATAATCATACAGAGCTTTACCATCTCCCTCCCCTTGTGTGTGTTATTATGGCTTTTAGACACCGCCACCTTTGCCCCTGTACTTCATCTGACTTAATTTATTATTTGATACTGAAATAGTTTGTATGCCTGTCTCCTTGCCAAGGCTGAGGAGCTCCTTTTATTGTGGAACTCCAGTGTTCAGTAGAGTGCGTAAGTGTATTGTAAGTGTTTATTGGGCAGGTGACACCCGGGGCCGAAATGACCTATTTTGTGTTTTTTCTCCTAGGCCACATAAGAATTTGCCCTTAAACAGATAAGCGTGTGACAGCTATAGTGTATTCCTGCAGTCATTTTCAGCAAACATATAACTCAGTAAAAAATTGGAGTAAGTCATCTGAACTGGCAGGGTCAGCTACTAGATAGGTTCCCTACATAGACAGGTACCTAGATGTACAGGTCTCCCTCTGCCCTGCCCCTGTTGTTGTTTTTTAAATCAATTTTATTGAGGTACAATTTTTGTAAAAATTGTACTCATTTAAAGTGTACCATTTGATGAGTTTTTACAAATGTGTATAATCCCTGAAACTCCCTCCACAATCAAGATAAGAACATTTCTATCACCCCTAAAAGTTCACTTCTGTCACCTTTGTAGTCAAAGCCTGACCCCTGCCAGCCTTAGCAAACACTGACCTGCTTTCTGTCACTAGATGAGTGTGTATTTTCTATAGCTGCACTGTTCACTCTGGTAGTCAGTAGCTACTTGGGGCTATTGAGCTCTTGAAATGTGGCCAGTGTGACTTAGGAATTAAATTTCAAATTATATTTTAATTGAATTTAATTGAATGTTTAATTGTATTTAATTATACCTTACTTAACTTTAAATTTAAATAGCTACATGGAGGTAGTGATTACTATTTGGACCAGCATATCTTTGATCCAGTTAGAGTTAATTTTTGTGTATGGTGTGAGATGAGAACGTCATTGGTCTTGTTTTTTTTTTTTTTAATAGCTGTCTAGTTGTTAAGCGCTATTTGATTCCTTTCCCCATAGAATTTGCTTTAGCACTTTTGTCCAAAAATCATTTGACCCCTTATTTGTAGGTCAATTTCTGGACTCTATTCTAAGTCCATGATTTATGTGGCTGTTCTTTCGCCAATACCATAGTGTATAATAATCTTCCAACTTAAAAAAATTGTTTTGACTATTCTAGGTTATTTAGGTTTTCACATTTAGTTTTGAATTAGATTGTCAAAATCTGTGAAGAGGACTGCTGGGATTATAATTAAGACTTCATTGAATTATATCATTTTGGGGGAGAATTCACACCTTAACAAATGTTGAGTCTTCCAATCCATGAACATGGTATATCTCTCTATTATTTAGGTCTTCAGTTTCTCTTAGGTAGTATTTTGCAGGTTTTAGTGTAGAAGCCTTGCACATCTTCTGTTAAACCTCATTCTTTTTTTTTCTTAAACTATACGTTTTCATCTGCATATTGGTTTAGCTGCATCCTGCCTCTGCTTTTATTTTTCCACATAAGGGAAGCACGTAAAATAGGACATGGCCAACTGCAGCTATAGCTGAGCTTCTGGAATAATGGATAGGTTCAGGGGAATAGGTGTATCCGAGAACAACTTAAGCGTAACTCTTTTGTATTTTTGATACGTGTTTTTTGTCTTTATACTCTGTTTAGAGAGGCACGTGATAAAATCCAAGACATCCATAGTATGTTTCCCCTCTCTGGCATATTTAATAGATGAAATTTAGAACATAGTAAACTAAACTTTCACAAATTGGACAACTTTTATATATTACTTTTAAGTGCCCTGAAACAAGATTTCTTTGGTTGAGAAATGAAATAATGATCGCCAGTGGTGTTTCTCTCATTGGCTGTGGTGGAAGGGAAACTGGTGTTACTTCTTCTAGGCCTTCCTCCTGCCCCCTTTTTGGGAATCTCAGAACAACTGCCCTTGTTATGATCCACAATTATAAATCAATGGAAAAATCTTATCTGCTCTTTAAGCAGCACAAACAATGAAACCTCAAATGTGTTTGTCTCTTCAAAGTGAATTACTTTTGACAACCTTGGCAGTCAGCTCTATAGATTTTACTGCTCTTTTCCAAATTCTTTTCATTTATTGTAACATGAAAAAAATTATTACCATGTGATACTGTAAGATTTATGCATAATAAGAAACACTACCCTAATGATGATTTAACCTTGCAGTAAAATATTCAACCCTAAAATATAAGGTAAGAGTGTTTCTGTGTCAGGAAGTTTAGCAATAGATTTATTTGCTGAGTCATTTTTTAAAAATTACTAACTCCTAAGAGCCTCATATATACAGTAGCTCTCTTTTTTATTACAAGACAATATATGATCATTAGTAGGAAATTAGAATAAGTAGATAAGCCAAAAGAAGAAAATAAACTCCTACTCATGGCTTACCATTGTTAATTTCCTTGTATATGTCCTTTCAGGCTTCTTAAAATTATGGCTGAGAAATGTGCATGTTTTTAAAATACTTTTTTTTTCCATTTGTTGCAAAACTCTTCTATGTCCATAATGTCAGTATTGTTTAAATTACCATTCCTAATGGCAAAGGTAATATTCAGTTGTTTGCATAGGCCCTGTTGTTATGTATGTATATTTCCCCCCAGCTTTTAGCTGTTATAAAACACATTGCCATGACCATTTCTTTAGCTTAATCTTTGCCTTTTTTTTTTTAAGATTTATTTTCTTTATTTGAGAGAGAGAGCATGAGCGAGAGGGGCAAAGGGAGAGGGAGAGAGAATCTCAAGCAGACTTCGTTGAGCACGGAGCCCGACTGGGGGCTCGATCTCACAACCCTGAGATCATGACCTGAGCCAAAACCAGCAGTCGGTTGCTCAACTGACTGTGCCACCCAGGCACCCATATTTGCTTTCGTTACCATTGGATAAATTCTAGAAATGTCTGCAGTGTCTAGGTTAAAAGGTAAGATGTTTAAAGACTCGGATGCACAGAGTCACATTACTCTCCAGAAGAGTTAAGTCATTTTACTTTCCCACCAGCAGTGTTTGAGAGTGCCTGCTTCTTATCTGTGGGCGTTACTATTTTACAAATAATAGAATTTTACAAATAATAGAAAAGATCCTTCATGCGAAAACAGCGGTGAATGAAATTAAATCTCTCTTGAACTCATTGAGAAGGATTCTTGATCTTTATGAAAATTGACAACCTTTTCACGAAGTTGCCTTTAAAAAAACACACAAGTTTTAAAAAAATCACTCTCCTCTCTCTTTTTTTGTCAGAGAATTTTAGACATAAAGGTAACTTTTAAATCTTCTAGGCCAGTGGTTTAGTGCTGTGTTTGGAAAGGATTGTGACCCATTAGTGACTGTGAAATCATTTTAATGGATTTTGACTTTGTTTTGATGAAATTTAGAATAGAAAATGTCAGCCTGCATTGTATGTAGTAATGGTAAGTTTAGGTATGTGCGTGCGTGTGTGCGTGTACGTATTTATCTACATAGATGAATGTAGAGATTATTACTGAAATGTGTTTCTGACTCAAGGTCATGGTCAAAACAATGTGTAACGTTCAGTAGTCTTTCCCTCTACACCGTATTGTCCTTTTATAAATGATTTATTTAAAAAAGAAGTAACTTCTGATTAGCATTCTATTTAGAAGGAATACTTTATTTACTAGCTTTTTCATATTTTTGTTTTACAGTGATAGGTGAGGGCTCTCAGGCAGATACGAGACCAGCCCTCGTAGGCTCTGGATGTCATAAAAGATAATACTAAATATAAAATCTAACATGAAGCATATTTTGTTATATGCATAATGTTTAGCAGCAAGCACTGACAGTTGACAAGTTATAGGGTCAGTCATCTCTTCGAGTCCCCTCTGTCCCTTAATGGCTAATGCTTTGAACTAAGCAGTGTCTCTGAGCCTTCATTCTCTCATTCATCAAGTGATATCATAGTTTCTACCTCATAAGATTGTTGCAAGGTTTAAATAAATATGATGCCTGGTATGTATTACACTCAGAACAACTTGCAGCTTTTATTTTTGATGCTGATTATAAAACTCAGTACCATGTCATGTGTGCACAAGTACATGTCTGTGTGGATGTGGACGGCCTGTGGTGTATATCTCCATGTCTAACCAGAATATCCATCCATACTCCCTTTGTTTTTTGTTTTGTTTTGTTTTGTTTTCCCAGGGTTTCCTAGTCTTGAACTACTGGCTACATGGCTACCAAATGCCTAAGGGAGTTCTTCACAGCTGAGTTATGAAGCTGGAATTGGTTCTAGACGCTGGGTAGATGCAAAGCAGCCTAACTCTTCCAAGTACCAACATTTCTCACCTCTGATTCCGGCCTCTACTTTGAGAAGGATACCTTAGCTTCACCGACTTCCAGTAGAACAGAAGCCCATTTCCTCCCCCCATCAGTGAAAAAAAAATCTAATGCTTCAAATGTAAATTATTCATATAAAAGGAACGTACAGTCTGTTTTACAGAAGTAAATCGACCATCAAGAGAAGACTGGCCTCTAATTTATATTGCTTTGCACTTTGGTCTGATATTAAGAAACAGCATTCTTCTTTGGTGAAATTTTGGGTGCCAAACACCTACCCAGAATGTCCAGGGCTTTCCTTTTCAGAAGTTAGCATTCTCCTTTTGACCGTCCAAGTCATTATGAATTCTGACCTGTATTAGGAACATGTTGGACAATGGAAAAATTTCTCTGGATTGTTTTAGTAATATTTTTTGGATTATACTTCCTTTCTGTACCAATTTCTTTTAATTTAAAGAACTATAAGCCAGGTTATATTATCTCCCAACAGGTAATATAGCTTTTTTCTTTTATTAACTATTCTGTCTGTACCCCAGCCATCTCCTGATATTTGGTAGAGTAACACTTTTACACGTGTGCTTGCCTCCTAATTTAAAATACTGTATCCGCATGTAGATATAATGTACATAACAGTTTAACCTCAAGGTTGCTGGAGTCAGGGCCCCTGTGCCTGAGACACTAATACAGAGTGTGTTCGCACTTAGCCATGGGCTGGGCTCAAGAACCTGATACCAGGGTTGATGTGGATTACCTAGGACCCTTCCTGCAGTATTCATATGATATTTTTATTTTGTCATTGTCATTTTGTGTGTATGTGTGTGGTGTGTGTGTTTTTAATGGGAATCTTGTTTTAAAATGTAATTTCTAAAGTTGAACACAAAATGTTTTATTCGTTGTGTAGCATATATAATAGAGAGGTACCTTAAAATTTTTTTGTTTTTCTTTTCGTCATAAATACTCCTGAGTACTGGTGGTCACTTCCCATGGTATTCATTTGACTTTACTGTCAAAGATCATTATTCTGTGCATTAGTAACCCTGGAAAGGGAGGAACAAGAAGGCCCTATTGACTGGGTTTCGTGGCTCTGGAATGCATGCATCCTGGCATGGATGTCGCATCCTCACCAGGGTGTTAACAAGGCCTGCTCATAATGTTGGAGCCCGTTACACCAGGTCAGGTTGGTTCAGAGGCCCACCTCCAGTGGAAGGGTACTCCTACGTGGTGCAAAGCTTCAAGCTCATGAATCCCATTCCCGTCATCTCTGGTGTCACCTGCTGCTGTGGCCCCGGCAGGTTCTCCAAACTCCCAAGTGCTCTGCAGCCCGAATGTGTGAATGGCACTATCACGCTGACCGTGCACGGAAAAGACTTTGGCATTCGGTTGGCACTCCTTTTCCCTTGTTCGATATTAGGTTCTGATTTGCCCCTTGCCATTGTTTCCAAAGATTAAGGAATGTCAGTAACATTTTCAAGGACCAATAAGAACCTCCTGTTGACTAAACCTCTTCCCGTGGAAGCACACTCTACTACTAAAGGGAAGGGCCCTGGGCTCTGTTTTGTCCTTTGCATTGAGAACGGTGTGGGGATCAATGTGTGTGTATGTGATTTGTTTCTTGGGTTGGCTTGGCTTTTTAGTTTTTCTTTTTCCTTTTCTAAAAATACATCCTTCCCTCCCACATGTTACCAAATTAATTTCTATTTTTGAGCAGTTGAGTCTCCAAGTGTAAAAAAAAAAAAAAAAAATAAGGAAATCTCTATTTGTGAGGTAGATGTTGTAAGCTTGACAGTGGTTGTGGAAGTGAGTTAACTTTTACCACTCTCCACATGACAGCTTTATATCAAACTGGTTAGGAGAGCCCAGGGGTGCGGGAGGGGCGGGGGGAGGAGGCAATTCTTCTGAACGAATGGACTTTTTGTTGTTGTTTTTGCATGTTTAATATAGAAGTTCTTGTTCCTTGGGAGATCATGGCCTTCGAATATGCACACAACCTTTGAATTGTGCCTACTAAATTATAGCAGGGGACTTTGGCACCCAAGGAATTCTGACTTTCTGGGATTATAGTAGTAATTCCCAGCCGTACCCTGGACTTTATTTTGCTAACCATAATTGAGCAACTGTAAATTACTGCTATATTAATGTTTTAAAGCACTGGGATAGTCTAATTCTAACTTGTAATTAATTATGTTTGCCAATTATCTGTTTGAAATAAATTTGTGTCTGAACAGCTATGGAAACTGTTAAATTGTACAGATATTATTCATGACAGCTTTGTACTGTGGAATGTGCTTAATAAAAAACAAAAAGTTTGACTTTTGTCCAATAAATTGCTAAGTAATGTCAATAAATCAAGTATGAGTATTATGCAGTACACCTAATCTGGCTTCATGCAATTGTTACTTCAGCTACTAATTCAAAGCCAATACTCTTAATAAAGTGTTGCAATACTCTGATGCTCTGTTAAGAAATTTTTCAAAAAACTGTTATGTTCTTTCAGTAATTCATTGACGTACCATTAAAGTTGGTAGTTCTAAAAAATCTGCTCTGTAAAGTGGAGTTGAAAGCAGACTGCTTTCTGGCTCTTGGGGGGTTTGTGTGCGAGAATGCCAGTGCCTGCCTGGGGGTGTTTCGCTGCAAGCTCGCTTTCACCTCCGCACCTGGGAGCTAGCTTCCCATAAGTTCTTAACTGCTTCCCGGGTTACTGGAAAAATAGGAAGGGGGCCCCTTTGGTGTCCCGAGTGGCTCTGAGGGTGAGCGGATCCTCTGGGTCCCGAAGGAGCAGGTGGCGGTGTGAGAAGCGCCCTTGCTGCCTGCCCCCTGTGAGCGGCGGACGTGGGATCGTCCGTTTCCCACGCTCGCAGATGTGCACGTCACGGGTTGAGGACTCTAGCGGGCGGAATGCCATTTGCGTGTGCAGGGTTCTGCTCCGAAGTCCCGCGTAGTAGCAGAGGTTTCCCGGTAACTGGCTCTCCCCCCATGAGTCCACCAAATTGGTAACGTGGACCTTGGGGATGAGAGTACTTCTATACAGTATTGCCTCCACCCGTTTTTCTTATAAATGTTTTAAAAATAAGTAATACGCATATGGTTAAGAGAACCTCTTTGCAAGCCATAAGAAGACTAAAAAGTGATACTTTCACCCTTGACCTTCAGTCGCCCACTCATCATCATCCAGTTTTTTATATATCCTTCGACAGTGAGTAATAGTCTGTGTATAGCAGGCTATGTGTATGTATACATCATGTGTATATTATACACGTACACACCCCACCCCACCCCTTCTAATGGCAGCGGTAGCATGCTATAGGTGCGGTGCCGCGCTTCGCTTTTTCATCTCCTATTCATAAGGAGATCCCTCCGTGTCCGTGCATGTGATTCTGCCTCCTTCGTGGGCGCGACCGTGTAATATTGGTTACCATAATTTATGTACCAAGTTCCTTGAGGTGGAGTTTAGGTTGTTTCTTGCCTTTTCCTATAGCGACTATCATCTTTCACAGCTCGCTCTATCCCTGCCTGTGCTAGGTGTGAAAAACCACTGGGATTTTGGGCTCATCATGATGAACAGATGTTGAGCCCAGACACTGCTGCAGAGCGGGAAGGACCTCAGGTGTCAGGTGGTCTTAACCTCTCCGGTCGCCTCCGACCCTCACAGAGTTGGCGTTCGGTAAATGATAGTTTCTTTCTTCCCCAACAGGTGAGGTGTTAATGCAAGAAATTCACGGCTACAAATGCATCCCGTATCGATTATGGAGATTCTAAGAGAGGTTTTGTAGAACTCTTTGGATATATAATCAGAGGATAGAGTGGTACTTTGCCATTTCAGCCTGTTGGTTTTCTAGTTAATAAGGAGAAAGGAAGTTGGACCATCTGGCTAATAATCCTGTTACTAATTAGCTGTGTGGCAATACCCCCTTTGGGGTCTTAGCTTCTCCATGTATAAAAGAAGGTGTCACTAGCTCAAGTCCAGGAGGGCACATGCCCCAGCTCTGGATGATCTGTTGGCTTGCAGGAATGCAGACCCAGTAATGCCAGGTCTAAATTTTTAAGAAAAACTGAAAATCCAGTTTATGTAGAGATCCAATTTATAAAAGTTGGCAACTTTTTTTTGTGGGGGGAGACTTCTTAAATTCAATCACTGGAGCACCAGTTTGCTATCCCTGAACCAACATGATGTTAAGCATTTCTAGTAGTGACCTCTTGAAATATTGTGTCTAACTGAACACTTGGAGAATAGAAGAGATTCCAGAGAAAAGGGACAAATTGAATGATATGCCTTGTGACAAAGTGACCAGTGCACAGAATGTCTCAATACATGTTTCTTTAGGAAAAATGACCAAACAAGGGAGGGGTTTGAAAAGGCAAGAGGAGGAGGGGGAAGGAGCCAAGAGCTGGCAGCCACCGTCTCCAATCCCATTGTGAGTGTTTAGACCAGCTGCCTGATCTTGTGCTGGGACTGAATTCACATTACGGCAAGGCAGGCTTGGGGCCCAGGATCGACTTGGTCTTCCAGCTGGAGGAAATTCTGGGAGCTCCAAGACCTCCAAGCTCCTGCTTGTTTGTTGCCGAAAGCTGGGTCTAAGACCTCATAAACACTCAAACTTGGATGTGGGATGACTGCGTACATGGCTATCTTCAGGTGCTTATCTGCCCAAAGATGGGGTGATGGACCCCACACACGAAATGCACTGAAATCCTAATCCAGTGTTTAAAAATTTTTATTGGTTAGGTGTAGCCATGTGAAGGAATTACAGTGCATGTCTTAAGTAACTTTTGTGTGTGTGCATGTATGGTAAACTGGAAAGCAGAATCCTATAAATGGAGTTGTATTGTTGATTGCTTTCAACTTTGTGGTTTTTTACTCATCCTGTCTCCAGGTTTTACTTAATTGTATTTTTCAGAGTAGGTATGTTGTTGGACTGGCCTGGGAGTGACAAGACCAAAGACTTAATCTGTAGTGGGACATGCCCGAGGAACAGCCTAAAACTGGCGTTCTGGCAGGATCTCACAGAGTACAACTTAAGCTCCCTCCACCCTTTATCACCATCTTTGGATCCAATGGACCTTTCTGTTCTTGCGTGTGTTTTACTGACAAATACCCTGTGGCTCTGGGGGTTGAGAAGGAATGCTCTTAGAACACTGCAGACTTTGGGACTTGGTATCACGCCTAGAGCTATCCTGTGGGGGCACCGGCCTACTGGATGGCAGAGAGGAAAAGAGCATGAGCTTTGGTGTCATCAGACCTAGCTTGAGATTGGAGCTCTGCCTCCTAACTGGCAGCAGCCCCGGGAGCAAGGACATTCTCTGCCTTGAACCTGAGCTTCCTCGAAGTGGAGATAGTATTTTTAAAATCACTTTAAGAATTAAATGACATAACCTAAAATGCGTGTCTAAAATCTAAATTTAGATCTACTCAAAGCACTGTACCAGTATACACCTTCAATGCCGGGTGTTTTTGGTAGCTTCTACTGTGGTTTTTAAGCAGATGGTACAGAATGTCCAGAGCGGAGAAAGGTATAGTAAAGGTTAGGGCTCAGGATGGTGTGAGATGAGACAAAAATCAAATGTGCTCCAGCAGCCTGAGGCCCGTCTGGGCCTCTTGAGGGGCAACACAGGAGCTGACGCTCGGAAGGATGCTGACGGTCCCCAGCGAGGACGTTAATGACCTGGGCTGCTCAGTGGGTGCAACTGAGGGAGAGGGACCAGATGAACAGTACCTACGCCAAGTTACTTTTGTTAGTTTTTAAGAATAATCCAGCTTTAAAAGTAGTCAGCTTATATCCCCTGGGGGTATTTCTGGGAAGAGGATGAGACCTCAACATGCCAACAGGTTCTGTGAATTGTTGTGTCTCCCAAATGGACAGGCGAGAATTTCACGTCCTCAGCGTGCGTGTGCATGAGTGTGTGTGTGTGTGTGTGTGTGTGTGTATAGGTGGTGGGGCGGGGAGAGGGGTGGGCAATGCAGGGAAGAGGGTGGTTCAACGCCAACAACAGCGACAACAAGAATAAACATACCCACCGAATAGTGAGTGCCAGGCCTGCTGGGAATGGCTTTACACATGTTGTAATCCTCACAGAAGCCCTGTGTGGTGTATGTTAGGACCACTTGACAGCTGAGGAAACTGAGGCCCGGGTCTGTCTTGCTTGTGAGCAGCTGGGCTTAGCCTTGATTCCAGCCTGTCTTGGCTGCCACCACTGACCTCTTACCGTGTGGCCCTCGCCTCTCCCTCTCCATGCTCCCTGGCCACCGTGATCCGCAGTGTCCCTGAGGAGCCAGGCCTCCTATTGAGCAGTCCCCTTGCATGAACAGACCCTCTGCACATCTTTCCTTCCCGCTGGTGTGTCCCGGGCATGCATTCTTTGGTCGTTAATGAATGTGTACCTGTGCCTTCAACAATGCACAAAGTTTGGTAGGGTGCAAGGAAAGGGCAAGATGGGTGCCAGGGGCCCAACTGTGGCCATGCTGAGCAGTGGGGGCTCTCTTCTGGCAGCGGTGGGCAGCCACTGGTGGGTTTGAAGCTGGGGCTGACCAGTGAGAAGGCTGGGGTCAAGATTCAGGAGAGGAATGTTGAGGTCTGGAATAAGGCAAAACACTGGAGGAGGTGAGGGAGGGCGGTTTTGGGGGCGGTTGAGGGAGGAGCAGGTGCTAGCGAGGCCGCCACGGTTGGGGGGGTGGGGGGTGGGGTGTGTGTGTGTGTGTGTGTGTGTGTGTGTGTGTTGGGGGGGTGGGGGGTGGTGTGTGTGTGTGTGTGTGTGTGTGTGTGTGTGTGTGTGTGTGTGTTGGGGGGGTGGGGGGTGGTGTGTGTGTGTGTGTGTGTGTGTGTGTGTGTGTGTGTGTGTGTGTGTCCTGTGCGCCACTAGGTGGGGCTGTAGGGAAAGGTTCCCGCCCCTGCTCTCAGGAAGCTTCCCGTCAGAATAGACAACACGGTGGTTGCTACAGTGCGCACGCACCCATGAATTCACGGGCTCAGGCCCGATGGTCTTAAGGGCCGTGAAGAGATGGCGCCTGGCAGCAGGTGCAGCGGACTGCGGGGCATCTGAGCCAAGACCTCAGTGATAAGCAGGAGCCAGCGGGGGAATGTTCCAGGCTGGGGGAACACAGAGGCAAAGGCCGTGAGGTGGGTAGGCCCGCCCTGAACAAATGGGCAGGAGGGGCGCTTGGTCCCCCAGGTAAGGGAAGGAGGGCTTGGGTAGAAGGGTGACACGTTCGGATTTGGACATTGCAGGTGCCTGAGCCGATAGTCGAGTGAAGCCACTTTGGACTGTCTGGAGAGAGGCGAGGGGTGGCGTTCGAAGAAGAGCCCAGACGGAGTCAGGAAGAACGTAGCATTTAGGATGGGGGCACAGGGGGACAAGCCGGCGACAGAGGCGGAGAAGGAAGAGCGGGAAAGGTAGGGGCGTGATACCCGGCAGTCTTGGCAGGGCGGGCGGACGCTCGGAGAACTTGGAAAACCTTCTCTAAACAGTTGCCTCCGCGCTGCCCGGGGCCTCCTGGGGAAAAATGCCTGTCCCCTCATCGGGCCGCAGGACACCTAGTCCTGCTTCCCCCTCCTTCAGCTCAGCGCCCCGTGCTCCTGATGGCCAGGCTCCGGCAGCAAACAGCAAACAGCCCGCCCGGCCCCAGCCTCTCTTGTCCTTGGGAGTGTTCCCTGCAAGCCCATCTGCGCAAACAGACGGGGGCCAGGTCTGCGCCTCAGGAATGAGGAGATAAAAGGGACCATCGGGGCTTTTTCCACCAAAGGCGAAAGCATTTTATAGAACGGGCTGCGAGTTTTTGTTTCAGGAAATTTCATCATGTCTCCAAGAAGGGGAGGGGTAAAATGAGAGAGGGAGAGGGTGGTGGTTGGGGCGGGAGGGGGGGGGAGAAGTTAATTGGCCTCAGATTTTCTCACTCCCTTTTCATGTTGGTAACACGAGGCGGCCCAGGTCAGCCTCAGGTCAGCGACGTTTGGGCTCTTTAGTGCCCCTCTGTGAATACCTCATTTCTGTAATAGTTTTTCCTTTAAAAACAGCTCTGCCTTCTTTGGCAGATGGTGACATTCCATTAGCATATGGAATATTTTTCAAAACACATCCGAAAGCATGTCTCTTACAGAGGAGACTGGGCAAAAGCAAATGAATGTTTGAAAAGTATGTTGGGAGCAACTCAACATTTAACAGAAGGCTCCCACTCCACCGCCCCCATCCCACCCCTCCCCACCACGGCTCCTGGATTGTTACTGTAACAACAAGAGAAGAGGATTGTCCCCCAAAGCTTGTCTGTTGGCTGTACTATGACCATCACAATACATAGAAGGTAGCTAGAGAGAGCCTGAACCCAAGAGGATAAAGATCACATATCTAGGACTGGAATGGACATTGGCAAGCCTTTGTGGAGGTGGCATTGGGGGTAGTGATGGATGCTTCTTGTTCACTGAACACCTACTGTCTGCCAGATGCTGTGTGTGGCATACACTGTTGTCTTTCCTGCTGAAATCCATCCACTACATGGTGGGCAGAGCAATCTCTTGAACACATAAGTCAGATCATGTCACTGCCCTGCCCAACACACTCCATTGTGCTGGGTGTTGTGCTTAGTTAGAGTCAAGTTCAAACTCCTTGTTATGACCTGCAGCAATCTAGCACCTGCCTGCCTCTCCAATCATCCTTTGCTCTGTCACTCCCACTCCAGCTATGAGGCTTTCTTTCCATTCCTTATTTCTGCCTCAGGGCCTTTTCATGTGCTGTTCCCTCTGCTTAGCATGCATTTCCTCAGTTATTTATTACAGCTGCTTCCTCATCATTCGGGTCTCAGCTCAAATACCCTCTTCTCCAGGAGACTTCTCCAACCAGGTCATCTAAATTATCCCTAAATTACTCTCTATTGCACCCTATGTTCTATTTATTCTATAGTACTTACCATTTTATTACTTTGCTTACTTGTATTCATTCAAGACATATTTATTGAAGGTCTACTATGTGCCAGGTAATGAGATAGGCAGTGACAAATGTCCCTGCTCCCAGGAAGCCTACAGTATGACATGGGAAGGCAGGTGATAAACAAATTGTATATTTTCTGACATCCCTTATCAGCGATGTAAACTTCCTGAAGACAGACACCTTGTTTGTCTTTTTCAGAAGCCATTTTGGGATGTGGTAGCTTATGGAATCATAGTTACATGAAGGACGGGACCCCATTTTATAAACAATGGTATTGAGGGTAGAACAGGAAGTGGATTTCAAAATGGCAGAGGAAGGATCTGAATCCAGTTCTGTCTGACTCTGAAGCAGGAGCTCCACAAGGCCTGCTGGGTCCATGGCTTCTTGCAGGGTGTTTTTCCTACTGCTTCCGTCTCCCAGCCCAATGTCTGGATCCTCCCTGTCTCCCCACATCCCTGTGACCTATCCCACGGCTGTGCCTTCAGCTTCCCACTCTCTGTGTCACTTTGGGCCATGTCCTTCAGCTCGCTGAACCCCGGTTTCCCCGTCAAAGTGAGAATTTAAACCACAGATTTGCTAAAGCTCCAGAGATTCTATTATCTTGAGTTCTGATCAACCAATCTGTAAATTGGGTTCAATAACAGTTTGAAAAGTAATTTTGATTTCTGCATCTCCAGCTGAATAGTAATGTCAAGGTCCAAAATGGTCTCAGCGGCTACCTCTTCTCAGACTATTGTTTCTAGCCCTCTACTCCGCTGACTCTATTGATCCACAGATAGAAGCCCACATCACACTTGCCTGGGCAAAGAAGGCATTTATTGGCTCATATTACACATGAGCCCAGGAATGGGCTAGCTTTAGGCATGGATCTAGGAGCCTCCATGTCATCAGCCCTTGGGTCTCACTCTACCTCCCTGTCCCTCTCTCCTGTCTCATGGCCTCATTTGCAGACAGGCTCTCTCCACACATGGTGGCCAGGTGGCTGCCAGCAACCCCAGAAGCACGTCCTATCCTCTGAGTATCTCCGGTGGAGCAATATCTCTCTTCCCGACAGGCCCAAAGAATCCTGGACTTAAGACGCTTTGGCTCAGATTGGGTCATGTGCCCACTCTGAAACCTATCACTGTGGTCAGTGGAATGGGATGCTCTGATTGGCCAGGCCTGGGTCACATAGCCACCCTGGAGCCAGGGGCTGGGGGTCTATCCCACGCAAACCACACAGACTGAGAAGAGAAGGGAGGCAGATCCCAAAGGAAGATCAGGGTGCTGGGGTCCAAAAAGAAAGGGGAACGGAGGCTGGGCAGATAACACCCAGGGACTGATGCTCTGCCGCTAGGCATACGTTTTCCCCATGGGAAATGACTAATTTTGCATTTCTTTGAGGCTCAGTTCAAAGGTCACCTCCTGCCCGATCCAGAGAGCAGGGACTAAATCCTCCAGGCCTGAACTCTTCTGATGCCTTACCACTTTTCTCCTTAGTGTTGTAGCTATTAACGTGCACATCTGAGGACCTGCGGGTGGAGAGGGTAAAGAGTCCACCTTTGGGGCAGAGGGTTTGGGTTCAAATCTCATCTCTGCTCTTTATTGATTAGGTGACCAAGGACTAGGCCCTTCTTTGTAATCACTCCTCCCTCCAGGACCTGCTAGGGGCGTTAAGTGAGCTGAAGCCAGCCCAGCCTGGGTTCACAGAGGGCTTTCAATTTCCTTCACACCACGATCCACCCTTGGTCACCTCTGTGTCCCCAGCCCTGATCACAGGCACTGGTAAATGTGTGTGTTGAATGAGCAGACCCACAGTGTGATTCCAGAGCTGTCCAGGTACCCCAGGGTCTCCCCTTTCATGGCACTGAGATTCCAAAGTGAGCACTTCAGGTGAAAAACCACAGGCAGAGACTCTTGAAAACTCTTGAGATGTGAATTCAGCACACAAGGTGTGTGAGGTATGACCCAGTGCAGTAGTTCTCACACCCATTTAGAGTTTGAGAACCACTAGGCTGGTCAGGGAAGACAAGAGAGAAGTCCAAATGCAGACACTCAGTCATTCAAATGATTCTGCTCTTAAAAGAACTATCAGGAAGGATAGAGAATGAAGAGGGAAAAAGAAGAGAAAATGGTAAATTCTGAATTTCAAATTGCCTGCAATGTTCACTCCATTCTGGCTTAATCTGCAGCCTTATTTTATAACTTTAATATGTGTCCAGAGACTTGTTTGTTATGGGGAGAACAAATGTGACCATATATGTAAGTGCACCGAGGACAGTGTGTAGCACGAAGTGGGGGCTCAGTGAATGTGGTGGATCAAACCCAAGTCTTGCTCGGTGGTCTGCCATACAATGATTCCCTGGATTGCTGCGGAGGAGGTCTTGGCCGCCTGGATCCCTCGGGTTGCACCAAACTGGCTCTCACCCTCGCCTGGAGACATTGGTCACTGACATGTAGGTCCGAAAGCCTGGGGTGAAATTCGGGCAGCGTGTGATGAACTCTGCTGCCGCCGCCACCATCTCTATTACCCTTTGGCTGGGGAGTAAAATTCAGGCAAGTGAAGTTGACCTTGGTCCCTTTTCCCTGAGTCTTGCTTAGCAGAGTATTATTTCCAAGACAAGTACATAACCTCCACCACCCCACCCCCTTCCGCACTCTCTGAGCCACCCAGCCCTTGAGTCAGGAGCACCGTGGCATTGTTATTCCAGGAACAAGATTTCATATTGTGTTTTTGCAACGCCTTCCATGTGATTTCCGGGTCAGCCATGTCAGACCTCTGGGTGTGACTTTAGCCATACTGTGTCCTGACTGCAGAGTCTCCGTTGGGGAGAAAGGCAGCTGTGAGGTCCAAATGGTCCTAGAATCCAGAGGTGCCTCCGGAGGCCGAGGGGCTTCCTGCCCAAGCCCAGGCCCCTCCCGGCCGGCATTTGGACCCTCGGCTGTCATGACCGAGGGGTCAGTTCTCCTGACTGTGGACTCTAAAACCGCGCCTTTCCTTGGGCGAGGTCGAGCCATGGCCAGCAGCACTGGTTCTTCATGGAACAGCAGAATCCCTGGCTCCCTGTGCTGACCCACGGATTAGGAGCCAGGGCTCCGGGTTAGCCGTCTCCGGGCTCTGCATGTGAATGTTCGCAGGTCAGGAATCGAGGGAGTTTTTGCTGTCAGATCTCTTCATAGCAGTTCAAGAATCTTCACGCCATCGCGCCAGTGTCAGCTTCAGTTTCTTGTGCATTTTTCTTCTGCCACCAACTTGCCACCTCCCTCCCCAGAGCCCCGTTGAATTCGAGTGACAGAGCCTACGCCTCTCAATTACTTGAAGCTCCTGGGCGGAGCTTTTTTGTTCCGGCCTCCTCATAGGTCACCAACCAGCCAATGGGTGGGCTGCCCTTGAGTCAGGTGCCCTTCTTTTGTCCAATCCGTGGCCATCCTTTGTTCAAGCGCAGCCTGAAGTGCAGTGGCTTTGGGTGGAGTGTTTCCTTTAGGGCGGGTGACTCATGGATAATGTAAGAATTGCATACTGCTGAAATGACTTGGAAGTCTTAAGATTCAAGGGGCAAATGTCCCTATTCTTCATTGCATGAGAAGGCTCTCCAGGTAGGCTGGCATTCACAGAACAATACCATCCCTTCTGCAGCAGTTTCTCCAAATCCTATCCATCAGTGCAGTATCTCCTGGAGTGTGACTTTTTTTTTTTTTCTTCACAATTCTAGTATCTAGAAGACTCCAGAGCCCCTTGGAGTAGCTATAAAAATGTAGGGGTGCTCAAATGAAATTAGAATGAGCCATACTGAGACCTTTAAGGCAGGGTTCTCGGGCCAAAGGGCCTTACTTAGTCTGTTGCCACCATTACTTGGTTTTGCTGGATCTGCTTTTACATCTCATTTATATCCTATATTTCATTTTCTCTGTAGTTCCCTCGAAATGTTTCCCAATGTGTATCCTCTGGGATGATAATTCCATGGAATAGTAAATAAATATTATACATGAAAAAAGATTCTGTGATCGAGTTTGACAAATATGGAGTTAAAGAAAGTCAAATGGATTTTTTTAACTGCAGGACTTATCAGAGCCTTTAATGTGCTAATGCATGCTGTTACTGCCCACGAAGGTATAGAGGCTTTCATATTTCCCACATTTATTTGATCTTGGAACCATTTTTTTCCCCTATGAGTATTTCACAGGACTAGTGTTCTGAGGAGAAACACACTGAAAAATGCTACTTTAGATCGAAAGGGAATACTATCTTTCGTTTTTGTTGGATATGGGGGATTTATGTAATTTGCTTGTTTGTCTGATCCATTATTGCCGGATGTGGGAAGACATGCATGTGTCACTGGATGAGACTATCTATCTTCAGAGAGGTTGCCTTCTCTTCCTGTTGGTCCATTAGTTATGGACTGGGGGTGTTATAATGATGGGGAGGGTGGCTGCAGACCCACGAGGGGATTACGCATAACCTGTGTGTACATTTTGGGCAGCTTCTTTGAATTGGGTTGGAGTCACAGCATTGCCTACCCTAGGAGAACATCATGAAGTATATAAAACTCCCTAATATCCTGGTCTTTGTCTTCAAGTATGTAGCACTTTAAGACCCCAGGGAAGCTATGGTGGCTAAAGGAAGGGTTGGTAGGAGTAAAATATTGGGTGGTGTATTACTTCTGTGTTTCTCAACCTCAGCACTATTGATGTTTGGATGGGATCATTCTTGATCAGAAGGGGGGCTGTCTTGTGCACTGTAGGATGTTTGGCAGCATCCTTGGCCTCTACCCCCTAGATGCCAAGTAACACAGACTGTCTCCCCCTTGCTCCATTGTGACAACCAAAAATGTCTCCAGACATTGCTAAATGTCCTCTGGGGGGAAAAATTGCCCCTGATTCACAAACACCGCTTTAAGGAAAGCTTGACCAAAGTCTGTGAAAGGCTTTCAAAGTGTATTACCATACTTTGGAAGAAGGAAAATAGTGCTGTCATACTCAGAGCATGTTCTGAGAGCCTGTAAGAACTGCCAACTCTTATAAGAACTGAAACTCTCCTTTTGGGACATTTTTCTTAACTCATCCTTAAGGCTCAAGTAGCTGCTGTGGTTCTTGTTGCAGGATACAGAAAACGCAACCCAAAATGGTTAAGCAGAAAAAGGAATTTTTTTGGCTCATGAAATGGTGTAGTCCGATGTAGTCCAGTGTAGTGTGAGCATCAGGCACAGCTGGATCCAGGTGCTCAAGAATATTTCCAACTCTTTGCTTTGATTTCCTTGATATTGGTTCCATTCTTAGACAGGCTCTTTTCATGTGGTAGTGGGACAGCGGCTAGCAGCTCTGGCCTACTCCTCACTACAACACATCTGGTGGAAGAGGGAGAACTTTTCCTTCACAGTTTGAATGAAACTCCTGTTCTGGATTCCCGTTGGCCCAGGACACTATGCTACTCTCATTAGCTACCCCTGACTCACACACCTGTCCCTGGAGTCAGGGGTGGAGTCAACGCCAACTGAACCATCCAGTTGGGAATGGGGAAGGGATAGTTCCCCAGAGAAAAACTGTGATGGTTACCTGGGGAGAGCTTGATGGATGCTGGCCAGGCAAGCACCTCTATCACCCCATTAATGATAAAAACGATAACAGCAGCTTCCAATAGTGGCAGCCCCCATTTGTGGAGCATGAGTGCTCTGCCAGATCCTACAGTGCATTATTCCTGATCCCAGTCTGCATCTTGAGAGATAGCTGTTGTTATCCCATTGTACCGATGGGTAACTGGAGACTCAGAGGGAAAATAAATGACATAGCCACAGTCCCATGGCTGGACAGTGGCTGATCCGGAGCACCATTTTGCCTCTTGCAGAGCCCCATCCCTAACCACCTTTTGCTCTGCAACAATCCAGAAGGTTTCATGGGGTCTCTTCGGTGATATTCTGGAAAGAGGGGTAATGGAGGGCCACCACCCTTCAGGTCACTGTCCAACCTGTCCAAAATTCTCTTGTCAGTGTGATGCCAGTTTGTGAAAGTAATCCCTAAGGGCCATTCCAGACACAGCAAGACAGGGAATGCTTGGTTGGCATTTTCATGCTTGGTCCCGTTTTGCCTGCTTGGTCTCTTTTCCTGGCTTCCTTCTTTTCCCACTGCTGCTCTTCTATCTTCACCCCCCACCCCCGGGTGCATTATTAACAATAGCTAACATTTCTTCATTGCTTACCGTGTGCTGGGCATTGTGCCAAGGTATTTCCACGACATAATTTCATCAAACTTTCTCAAATGTCATATGAAGTTGATGCTACTATTATTCCCATTTTACAGATGAAGTAACTGAGACTCGGAGAGGCGAAGTGACTTGCCCACGGTCACCCTGGCCGTAGATGGGAGAGCTGGGGTTTGAATCCATGCAGATCCCCTTGCCTTTACCATGACACAAAACTGCAGAAATTGCAAACCCGTGGCCTGTGAGTCAAATTTGGCTTGCAGATATATTTTGTTTGGCCCACGGAGCACTTTAAAAAAACATTTGAATTAGTTGCCAATGTTGAAAAATTGGGAACCTGCACATTAAAAAACAAAATCCGTTCTTTCCTACTTCTCTTGAAAAAAAACACAAAAGATTGGCAACCCTGGGCCTGCATTCCTGCCACGCAGAGACTGGGTGGAGCTGAGCTCGGTCCCGGCTGTCCCCAGGGCCACAGTCCCTATCGCCCCCCTCGCCTTCCCAACACCGAGGCTGATGTCATCTGTGGAGGCTTGTCGTGTGCGTGTTCTGTCGTTTTCTTCACGCGCTTCCTGCTTTACCTGCACAGCCTCAGAGAGCATCTGAGCTTGCTGCCCCACCTCCCAGATCCTGACCACAGTGGTTTGGGGTTGCTGGTAGTCCTCCACAAATTTGGGGGAAACGTCTCTCACCGGTGAAGGTCTGACTTAGGCCCTGGAGGAGTTGGAAAGAACCCCATTTTTCCTCCAGGGCTCCAACCACCGCCCCCCACCCCCCATCCACCGCCATCTTCTGTTTATTGACCATCCAGGGCCACTTTCTTGGCAGTGCTTACCTTGGGTACCTGACTGTTGTTTTTCTTGCTCCCCTCAGAGCCCCCTACCATTTTCTCCCTAATCCTCCTCAGGAGAACCATCACTCGGATTATCATGAAACCCGAGCGCTTGAGCAGGAGGCACAACCTTTTACAACCGACGGACCATTTCATTTCTGCCCAGTTCTGTTTGTTTAAACTCTTTGCTGGCAGGACCCTGGCTCAGGGGCAGAGTTCCATGGCGTTCTCGGGCAGATGTTCTGGCCTGTTGCAGGGGCCCGCGTTAAGAGCCAGGACAGGAGAGCTGGTGGCTGGGATCCAGGCTGTGGGGGCGGAGGGCACCTCACAGGTGTGTTCGAGGAGGAGAGGCGTTCAGGATGAAAACAATAACTCACAATACTTTGTAAATGGGATTTCCAGGCCCCATTTCATGCACGAGAACACTGCGGCTCAGAGAAGCGGAGACACTTATCCAATGTCACAGAGCTAGTTGAGAAGGGAGGAGGAAAGAAATATTTTATGTTGTTTACAGCATGAGGCTACGCCACATTTCAGGCGGGCAGGTGATGATGATAGACCTGACAGGGACAGCGGAGCCCTGAAGGACACCGTAACCTGTCACAAGTCTCCCTGGCTTCTGTTAGAGCAAGGCCGCCTCACCTGGAATCACAGAGTGGGTACGCGTGAGGACGTTGGCCTTGGCACAGACTGAGTCCTGGCCCCGCCACTGACCAGCTGGTGAGCTTATGGGAGTCATGTCACCTCCATGAGCCTCAGTTTCCTCATCCGCGAGATAGGAGGGGAGGCAGAGAGAGGGAGGAGTAGTTTATAGGGCTTTTGTGAGAAATACATGAGACAGTAGTGTAAAGCACAGAGCATGGAGCTTCATTCGGCATGAGGCCTTGCACACAGCCGGGCCTCAGCAAACACCATCCAGAGTCCTTTATGGGAGGCAGTGGCCAGAGGCCAGGTTTAAACTCCAGCTCCTCAGCGTCCTACTTGTGTGACTTGGGGAACATCACATGCCCTCACAGGGTTCTTGCTTCCTGGTTCGTAAAGCGGATGGGTGGGGATAATCCTCCTTTGCAGGTTTGTTGGGGGATGAGAGGGTACAGCACTATTACGAGTACTCAGGCTGGGGCTAACCTCTGAGGGGTCAGGATCACACACCCATTTCCTTTCCTCCAGGACATCAAGATGAACAGGACGGGCGCTCAGTACAGCCTCACACACAGACGTGTGGAGCTAGCCGGCTTCTGCACTGACAGGAGCAAGAAGCAGAAAGCCAGGCAGCCTCTCTTGAGCACCTACTATGTCCACATGCTTTGCCTACATCAAGAGTATTACTTTCTTAGTCACAAATTCAGGCATGCAAACATATCACCCTGTTTCTGGAACGCAGGCTGACAACTGGTTCCCCGGCTCCCAGAGCTCCTTGTGTGGAGCTTCATCCTGCTTCATCTGGTCATTTTCTGGCTTGCCTCCCTCCAGTTCAGGGATTTCAGCTCTGTTGATTGGGTTTACAATTCAGTCAGTTAAGTTTGACTGTCCCTCCTCCCTGGGTTCCTGTCTCCTCTTGGAGACACTCCACTTGTCTCTAGCCTGGCCCCCTCAGCCTAGGGGACTGCTCTATCAAATTCGTGGCCTTGACCTCTGGCTCATGCTGGAGCCCTGTAAGATCTCAGAGACCTCTAGCCCCTGAAGGTGGCTGGAGCACCTGCTGGAGCCATGCAGGAAATGCAGGAACTGGAAGCTCTCCTCCTATTTTTTCAGGTGCTGAGAGACAGCACTGGCGTCTGCATAACCTCCCCCTCCCCCCATGCCCCTGGGGTGGGGACACATCAGTCACTCCATATTCCAGGAATGCTGCTGCCTATGCACCCACAATAGGGTCTCATACTGGCAACAACCCTTGAGGATTAGAAGCAGTCATGAACCCATTTTGCAGAACTAAGTGCTCAGGGAGATGGGTTAATTGCTTCAGGTCATTCAGTGGGGGAATTCAGCATTTGAACCCAGGGCCCATCCGATTCTCAAGCTTGCCCTCCTTTTACTTCACAGCACTGTCTCGAAGAGACTGGTAGCAAGAAACCCAAGTTCTGATAATAGGAGAAGCCGTGTCTGCTCAACAGTTCATAAAAAGTGCTTTTGGAGTCTGTCCATTTCCATGGAAGAGACAGAGGCCCCGGGGAGGAGATGCGACTTAGCCAAGGTCACAGAGCTAAGAGGGAGCATCAGGATTCAGGCTCCACTTTCCAGTGCTGGATTCACTGCTTCTTGTTGTCCCAGCTCTGGAAGGTCTCTGGGCTGGGGAAGCCATCGCTTGAGTTTGAGGATGACACGGATGTCCACTGGATGTCATTATTTCTCTACCAAAAGTGAGCTAGGCCTTCTCCTTGGCAGGAAAATCGGATTTTCCCCCTTCCTAGGGCACGGAAGTTGCGAATGGGATGTTCAGGTGTGGACTCCTTCTCCGTTTGGCTCAAAGACAGGAGGTAAAGCCTGCTTCCTGTTTTTCCAGGGCAAGGAGGTCCTGTGGCAGCTAAATCTCTCCCTCGTGGAGACCTGTGACCACTGCAGCCCTTCTTCATCCTCTGTGGCCCTTCCCTGCCAGCCTCTGCACAAGTCCCCTCACTTCCTCTCCCTTTCCCCAATCTCTAAAAACATATTCTTCCCAAACACTCTCTCCGCACGGGCACGGGGATGCCACCTCTCTCCACAGGCCTCACGTCAGCTCAGAGCCATAGTCACTGGGTAGCGATGCTCCGCCAAGCCCCGTGCTGCCCGGTCCCCGGTGCGGAGGATACAGAAGCAGCAGGAAATGCTCTTGGCCCGAGGGGGAGGCCAGCCCGGGCTGGACAGCTTTAACTCGTGGAGGTCAGGGTGCTGCGCGGAGATTACAGGGAAAGGAGCATGGGCGTTTCTGGGGAAATCATGAGGAGGAGGAGGAGGCTGGGAGGAGTAGGGAAGGGCATGCTCAGCTGAGGCGCACCTGTCAAGATGAGAAAGGGCGTGTGCGTCAGGAAGTGGTGCGTGATTGGAGCTTGGAGTGAAAGACAGGGTGGGATGCAAGACAGCCAGACTGTCACAGAGAGGAGCTTCCTTGAAGAAGAGGCCTGGGGTCCCTGCCTTCATCCACACCACCTAAAGAATCCACCCCCTAACCGCCATCCAGGCACACTCACATCAGAGTGAGGAGAGGCCAGGGTTCAGCATCAGACAGACCTGACCTCCTGTCCTTCGATCCAGCTATTTGCAAATGACCTTGGGAAGGTCAACTGACCTCTCTAAGCATAGGTTTTCTTATGTGCAAAATGAGAACACCACCTAGGAGGCTGTGGTGGAAAGCCCACATGATAGGCTTTCCATCATAGATGTGGAAAGTACTTTGGATAAAGCAAAAGAAAAGGCTATTCTGGTGTTTGTCAAATGAATGTTATGAAAGCATTTATCAAAATAATCTTCATTAAATACTCCAAGAGTGAGGCCTACATGACCAGTGGACATGCAGGGAATGGGGAAAATATTTGAATTAACCAGTGGGGACGAGCTTGGCAATTACCAATTGTTATGGGAGGAATTGTGTCTCCCCCCTTCTGAAATTCATATGCTGAAGCCCTAAACCCCAGTATCTCAAAATGGGACTGTATTTGGAGATAGGTTCTATAAAGAGGCAATTCAGTTAAAATGGGGTCATTAGGGTGGACCCTAATCTACTATGACTGGTGTCCTTATAAGAAAAGACAATTTGGACACACAGAAAGACACCAGGGCCATCAGCACAGAGGGCAGATCGCATGCAGACAGAGGAAGCAGGACGTCATCTGCAAGCCAAGGAAAGAGGCCTTAGCAGAAACCAAACCTGTTGACACCTTGACCTTGGACTTCCAGCCTCCAGATCTGTGAGAAAATAAATTTCTGTTGTTTAAGCCCCCCAGTCTGTGGTATTTTGTTATGGCAGCCTTAGCAAGCCAACACACCACTGAAACCTCATTTTACAAGAGCTAAGGAAAGGAATTTATTCCTTTGTTCAACAAAACTTTCCCGGATGCCTACCATGAGCTAGGCATGCATCTAGCTGCTGGGGAAAGTGCAGTGAAAGAGACAGGCAGGCAGATAGGCAGCCAGACAGGAAGTATGTCCAGCACTTGTATGTCTAGAGTCCCTTGTCAGTGGTCCACCAGGAGCCCACGATGAAAGCCAATCATTTTACTCCAAAGCATCTTTCTTTCTTTCTTTTCATGACCCCTAGTGGTCTCCTCAGGACTGAATTTTCTCATGTTGTGTGTACACCTGTTGATATTAATTAGGATGTAGTTGGCTGCAAGTAATAGGACAGTCAGATATCTAACGGTAGCAAGAGTAATAAAGATATCTTATACTATATATCTGCTGGCAGGTGGTTGGTCATAGGTTGGTTCGATGATCAAAGTTCACATCAAGGACTCTCTTTATTCTGTTCTCCTCCATGTATTTCTTTTAAGAGTCCAGCCTCATCACTTCATAGTCTTAAAAGGCTGCCATAGCTCAGAGCATCAGTCTTCACATATCATGTTCAAAGCAGAAAGTAGGGGCTTTCCATGTATTGGGAGGAAAGAACTTTCCCAGAGGCTTTAGCAGACATCTGTTTGACCAGAACTGGGTCACAAGATCAGTCTTAGCTACAAGGAGGGCAAAGTGAGTATTTAATAAAATAAAGGGGACTGGGGGCACCCTGGCTTTCTTAGATCTATCATGTGTCCCCTAGGGCTGGGCACAGCCTACCGAGATGGGAGTTCTGTTAGCAAAGGCAAAGAAGGAGGCTGGCTGTTGGGGGCAGGGGGCACCTAGGTGTATGGGCTACTCTTGGCTCCATCTCTCGAAATGATTACATTCTGGAAGCGAGGGAGGAAGTCCCATCCAGCCCTTAGAGTAACACCGCTGTCGTCGCTGCTCCTGATGGGCAGAGAGAGGTGATAACCTGAGGAGTGGGCATCCTCAGTACTGAAGGAGGAGAAGCCTTAGGCAGCAGGGAGCGTGTCATGCCCTGTCTGTGGCCCCCGGGCTCCAGCGGAGGCCAGGCACAGCAGGTGGGCTCAGCAGGTGTTTGTTCTGAGAGTGAAGGAACCCATGTGGGGACACACGAAACTGCGGTTGCAAAGATCACCGCCCTGTCACCCAGTGTCCTTTATCCCCGCAGTGCCCCAATGCATTCCTTCTGGAGCCTGGTTCCAGTAAAAATGTTGTCTCTGCCGAGGTTTGAACATGCTTTCTGTTGTCGGAAAATGAAAACTATGCAACCCGATGTGTTTCTCTTTCTGCCTTAGCTGCCAGAAGCCAGAGCCAAATGTGTCGCCCAAGTGCTGGGGGCCGTGCTCCCTGGTTTCTCAGCAGCGCCCCGCTTCCTCCAGAGGGCGCTGTTCAGGCTCACCTGCCAGTGTCAGAACGTCCGGGGCCCCTGCACGCGCAGTACTAAGGGTGGGGGGGCGGGTAGGGGGCAAATCAGAACGAAACTCAAGTGCTTGGCAAGCTCACCTGGGAGCGCAAAGGCATCGAGCCTGCTCAGGTGTCTTCTGAGGCTCTGCTTCCTCTGATCTTCAAAGGGAAAATAGGGGAGAGGAATGGGTTCCGTCAAAGCTGAAACCAAACATTTTGGCTATCTTAACGACCACTGAATCACCGAATCCACCGTATTTTTCCACTTTCAAGTTTTTTCTGGGCTGCTGTGGAGACACGCCCTTCCTGGGTTTAATGGCTTCGCTGTCAGGCGGTGGGGAGGAGGCGTGTTTGCTTTTCGCAGGGAAAATAGCGGTTAACGGTGGGACGGGTGGACCTGATTAGTAATCGGGTGATTTATCCCATGAACGTTCTTTGGGTTTTCCTGGTGGTTTGCACTTGAACTTCGGCTGAATGAAGGAGGAGGAGGGGTAGGAGGAAAATGGCTTTCAGGAGAAAAGGGTGCGGCTGGCTCAGAGCGGGACAGGTGGAGATTTGCCCAGATCACAGATCCAGGAAGATGTTGTTCCATCCGTTGTCCCAGACTCTTCCTCTGTGTTCATTCATTTGCTTACTCTCTCACTCAACTGCATTCAGGGTTTCCAGATTCGAAGCGCCTTCTCTGTGCTGGGGAACCAGCATACCTACTGAGCCCCAGGGGTGCAATGTGATGAATAGGCATTCCCTCCTTCAGAGGGACACAGATCGTCCCCAATAGGGGTGTGTACAAACGACAGGGGGTAGCAATAGTTAGCACCTATTAGGTGTTCTCTATGTACCGGACACTGTTCCAAGTGCTTTTCATGGACCAAGTCCTTCATCTCATCAACAGTCCTGGGAACTGGGTCCTGAGGAAATGAAGGCACAGAAATGTGAATAACGTACCCAAGGTCACACAGCAAACAGATTTGCACCTAGACAGTCTATCCGGCTTTTTACCATCATGCTTTCCTAGCTCCACTTTGGCAATGAGCTGGGTTGGCCTCAAAAGAGAAGGATTTGCAGAGAGAGTGATTTGTAAATCTGGGTCTTCAGGAGGGAATAAGGAAGTTTCTGAGGTAGAGGAAGTGGCAACACAAGGCCCCCCGCCCCCCAACGTTGAGAGTGCCTGCCTCGCGCGACGAGCTGCAGGGGCGGGTCGGAGGAGAGACGGGCAGGGCCAGATTATGCAAGGAAGGGGGGTTCGATGTTCTGATTCTAAATGAAGAAAGAGATCTTGGGCAGCTCAGTGGAGGCTGGATTGTGGGTGGGAGTGGATTAGAGCAGGGCAGTTTCAGCCTTTTGGCACCCACTCTATCTTTTGCCCCCAATGCCCCCAGGGAATTTCCATCCCCCTCCCAGCCTTGCTCTCAGGCCACATGGTTTGGACGACTCCAGCTAGACTTGAGGGGTGGGCACATGACTCAGCTCTGGCCAATCAGCTTCTTCCATCCCCCTGGTCGCAGGGATTGGCTCAGGAGTGTGCATGTGACCCAAGTCAGGCCAATGAGACTCAGTTCTGGGATTTTTGTTAGGCCTGGTAGGGAAAAGAGACTCTTTCTACTGAGGTTGCTGAGCTGGGGACATAAGCCTGGAACTGCAGGGCCACACTGTCCCTACGTAGAATGACACGACTTGAGAACGAAGCTGTATTCGTTTGCTAGGGCTGCCATGCCTCAGCACAGACTGGGTAGCTTAAAGAGCACATACTTATTTTTTCACAGTTCTGGCTGTTGGAAGTCCAAGATCAAGGTGTTGATGAGGTGGGTTTCTTCTGAGCTTTCTCCTTGGCTTGTCCCTGGCTATCTTCTGGTGTCATCACATAGTCTTCCCTCTGTGTCTGTCCGTGTTCTAATCTCCTTTTCTTATTAGGAAATTAGTCATGTTGGATTAGGGCCCACCCGTGTGACCTCATTTTACCGTAATTATCTCTTTAAAGATCCTGTCATAAAATATAGTCATATTAAGGTATGAAGGGTTAGGACGTTAACATATGAATTTTGGGGCGCCTGGGTGGCTCAGTTGGTTGAGCGTCCAACTCTTGATTTCGGTTCAGTTCATGATCTCAGGGTCATGAGACTGAGCCAAAAGTCAGGCTCCAAGCTCAGTGGGGAGTCTACTTGAGATTCTCTCTCTTTCTCACCCTCTCCCTCTGCCCCTCCCCTTACTTGCCTGCATGCACATCTCTCTCCCTAAAATAAGAAATAAATCATTAAAAAATATATGAATTTTGAGGAGACACAATTCAGCTCATAGCAGAAGTCAAAACAGAAAAAAACATACAAAGGTAGAGTGAGAGACTGAGTCCTGAGTCCTGAGTCCTGGATCCAGCTGTGCCTGAAGCTGAACTAATACTATCCTGGACTCTACATTTCATGAGCCGATAAATACCTAAGCATCATTCTCCCCTTTGTCTTAAACTAGTGGAATTGGCTTTCTGTTATCACATCTAAAGTTCTTGAGTAATATACAGGGGAACCAGTTAGTAAGATGGTCTACCTCTAGTTAAATTTCAACTTGCAAGATAGTGCTTGTAATTGCACCCAGGTCTGTCTAATTCCAATAGCCAGAGGTAGCAAATACAGAAAAATATCATCTGAGTTGGCACCAGCCTCTTCCTACTTAGGAAGGAATTCCCACCATAGCTCTGAAGCCGTGTGGGACAAAGCTGAAGAAACCTCCCTTACCACCACCATTTCTAATGCGCAAAGTAGGCTAGGGGGCTGGCAGGTAAAAATAAAAACATAGTTTGGGGTTAAAAAGGCTTTCGAGAAGGGAAGAAATCCTTGTGAGAAGCCTTGGGTGGGGCTGTGAAGAATGAGCTCAGGATGACTCTTCATAGATGGCCTCTCCCTGAGAGACGCTCAGACGGAACTCAGAGGAGCAGCAACTTGGCTCAAGCAGATTGGCAGGAGCCGTCCAACAAACACTGCACTGCGAGTGGCTTCTTGAGACCTCCTGTGGGGTGCTGAGCAAGGAGAGGCCCTGGCTGAGGCGGTCCCCATCTGCCACGCGAACGTGAAGAGAAGGCAATAGATGTCGGGTGAGGGGGGCGTTCCGCATCTAGTTCTTTTTGATCTTGAAGTGGATGTCCTGACTCTTCTGTGGCCTTGATCTCTACCACTGTCACTGCAGCTGAGTCCAGCTTGGGGTCTCTTTCAGCAAAAGAGGGATTTTGAGGGGCCTCCTGCGTACCAGGCCTTGGCTTCCTCCTGAGATGCTCAGAGGTGGTCCTTCTGGTCGAGGGCACCACAACCTTTGGATTCAGACCCACCAGCGTTCACTTGGAGCTCTGGGCCCGACCAACCCGGTGACTTGTGCTGACTGACTTACTCTGGCTCAGTCCCTTTTATCCTCACCCTGGCAAAATGGCCCCAGATCCTCTCAGTCTCACGGCCTTCTCATGAAGCTTAAGCGAAACCAAGTAGTAATTAAAGGGACAGGCTCTGAAGTCTGAGATTAAATCCCAGTTTATTTCCTTATTAAGCTGAGTGACCTTGGGCAAGTCACTTACCCTCTCTGAGCCTCACTTTTCTGATCTGTAGAGTGGACACAGCAACAGTACTTACCTCGTGGGGTGGCTGTGAGGATTGACGGACATAAAGCAGACAAACTTCACGAGGGCTGGGGTTTTTGTCATCTTATTTTATTCTTATTTGCTTTTCCTGAGACATAAGGACAGTAAATAAGTGCGAGCACTTATTATTGTTAATACAATTCATGGTTATCTGGCGTGGGCTGGGACTGTTGTGTGGCATCCCACAGGGGCTGTCTCTGGGCTTGTGGTCCAGGTGGGGAAGACCGGATCCCACAGCTAGCAAACTTAGCAAACTGCCTTCCATTCTGCACGAGAGGGCATGAGCAGGGGCACGGGATGTCCTGGGGACTGTTTAAGCACCTCATGTGCATCCTTTCACTGCGTCCTTCCCACATCCCACAAGCTAGATTGATTTATGACCCTTTTTTTACCGATGAGAAAGTTGAGGCTCAGAGAGGGACAGTGACTGAGATCACACTGCCAAGGAGTGGCACAGCCAGGGTTCATTCCTGAATGTGTACAGCTTCAAACCCCTCCTATTTACACAGGGAGTTGCATGGAGGGAAGGGCGAGAGGTGGAGGGACAGAGTCAGTGGGTGAAGGGCAGGTCCCCAGTGGGTTGCGGTGGGCCTCCAGGGTTGAGCCCAGCCATGAGCTGCAAGGGCAAGTGCCCCACGGCTCTGCGCCCGCTGAATTCTTTAACAAATGGCTTGATCAGCCAGCTCTCGGCTGAAAGAGGACCCCAGGGGCTCTTTGCTGGTGGAGGATGGAACACAGAAACCGGCCCTGCCCACGCCAGCAGCGGCCTTCGGAGGTGAATAAAACACAGCCAGTGTGGGAACAGCAGTGCCCGATTGCCCTAAAATCTACCCAATAAATGGCTCCTTTCCTTGTGAACCCACAAACAGAGCCGAGAAGAAGGTGCCCGGGCCCAAACAGAAGCCTTGCCGCTGTGTGGCCGGGTTCTCCAGTGGAGGGCGAGCAGAGTGCCTCGGGGGAATCCGCCCACCAGCGGAACCTGGCTGGCCCTTTCTGGGGGGTTGAGGTTGGGATGGGGGCTCTGGCCCCTGCCCCTGGACCTGAACTGCCCCCGAGTAGGACTGAGAGCTCAATCGCCCATCTTATTTGTTTGTTTAACTGAGAAAAAGATACATTTGGGAAAACTTGAATTAAAAATGTGTTATCAGGAAGGGATTTCTTGGATGATTCTCTGATAGGTCTGAGAGTTAAGAGAAAAGTGGCAGGATGAGCCTTAGCAGGAAGGAGGAGACTGAGGCACGGCAAAGACCCTGCCCAGAGACGGTCCCTCTCACGTGGCCGTGGGACACCTGCTATCGCCAGTGGCACTACCAGGCGCGGGGCTTCGGCCCCCTGCACTGAACCCCACTGAAGCCTTTCTGAGCCAGCCATCTCTCACTCCATGCCTTTGGGTCACTCCCTCCAGAGACAAATTCCCCATAGACAGGGCTGGGAAAAAAAACACAGGATGACCAGGTTAATTTGAATTTCAGAAAATAAAATTTTCTTAGTAGATAAAGTGGTTGTTTATCTGAGATTCAGATTTAGCTGGGCATCCTTTTTTTTTTTTTTTTTTTCCTTTGAGAGAGAGAGAGAATGAGAGCACAGGGGCAGGGAGGGCAAAGAGAGAGGGAAACTCAAGCAGATTACATGCTGAGTGCGGAGCCAGATGGGGGGGCTGGATCCCACAACCCTGAGATCATGACCTGAGCCGAAACCAAGAGCTCGATGCTTAACGGGCTGCGCCACCCGGGTAGCATCCTGTATTTTTATTTGCTAACTCTGGCCTGCCTACCAAAGGGCCAAGCTCTGTTTTAGGTTGATGGAAGGGGATATCTGTCTTTTCCACTTCTGCGGTAAGAATGCCAATCTTGAAGGACTGGGTTGATTGTATTGTTGGATACAGAATGGCTGAGAAAACAAATATGGACTGCAATTCCTCAAAACCTGCCTTAAAAAAAAGTCACCTGCCTGACTGACTTGTTTTCAAAGCTGCCTTTGCCCAGAAAGGGCCCGGGTGGTAGGAATGACTCCCATGGTCATTCCTTTGCTGTGCCCACTTTCATAACACTAAAGATGCCCCTTCCCCACCCTCCCCAGCCGGGCCATCTTGGAGGCAGAGAACTCAAGGATCTTTTTGGAATGATCTAAAGTCTTTACCAATGTGCCCTTGTCGCTCAAGAGCAGGTGAAGGGAGTTGCTGAGCTGAACTGGAAGTAGTCTATGGGGTTGACTGTCTAGACAGGGCTCAGTCCTCTGGATGGGGAGGAACGCCCCACTGCCCGTCCTCCCAGAGCCATCCTCAGACTGCCTGGGCCGGAGCCAGAATTGGCCCATGGCTGTTTCTCACTCTCATTTCAAAGGATTTGTGCTTCTCCTGAAGGAAAACGTTGAATTTTCACAAGTGAATAATTTAGCAAAAGGTAAGAAACAGTGGATGTTACTTTCTCTTTCTTATCTTTTTGTTTGGGGGGAGCAGTTAGAGAATGAATATTTTAGCTACACAGCTTTGGCCAGAGATCAAGTTTAGAAAGAAAGGCATCTATTAATTGAAAACATCATTTTGGGGGCCCTTAATTCAAGGGAAAAAGGTGCAGGTTTGTGGTTTTAGAGTATTTCTTTTGGAAAAAAGAAGGAAAAGTGCCCCAGATAAGGTCTCTCCAAATCCAGCAGACCTTTACTTTTCAGCCCCTAATTACTTAGAAGGTGATTGAGAAGAGTAGCTGAGATGTTAAGAGAAAACCAGCTCACACCCTTCTAGGGAATACTCCAAAACCTCTTTTTTTTTTTTTTCTCTTCCTTTGCAAGGCTGAAGAGAGTGCAAATGTCTACAGCAATGTTGATAGCATTCTTTTATAGTACTGTCCATTCCTGAGTGCATTCCCACACCTCATCCATTTTTATTCTCAATATTGTGAGAAAAAGCCTGGGCCTTCCTTCTCTTCTCTCTCTCTTTTTAAAGATTTTATTTATTTATTTATTTATTTATTTATTTATTTATTCATTCATTCATTCATTCATTCATTCATTCATTTATTTATTTATGAGAGAGTGCAGGCGGAAGGGGCATAGGGAGAGGGAATCCTCGAGCAGCCTCCATGCTGAGTGTGGAGCCCAACGTGGGGCTGGATCTCACGACCCTGAGATCATGACCTGAGCCGAAACCAAGAGTCGGACGCTTAACTGACTGAGCCATGTAGGCTCCCCTCTTCTCTTTTCATACGAGCTCAACAGAGCTGCTATTTCTCCTTGCCATCTAAGTGGTATATTTTCAGTTTTTTTCCTCTGGTTGTGAAGGGATGGAAACATCAAGGCCCAAAATCTTGGAAGAAGAAGTGGTATTTTCATGCCTGCTGCATGTTGGGTGCTTGGATGTGTCACATCTTTGCACCCCCACAATAAAACCATGTGAGCTCAGTGAGGTGGTTTTCTTTCGTCAGCCTCTTTTGAAGGTGGAGGAAACAGAGGCTCAAGAGAAGTGACACGCCCGAGGTGGTCCAGCTAGGAAGTGGCAGCGTTGAACTTGAAAGCCAGCTCCATCTGACTGTCAAGCCTATGCTCCTTCCATCACAGTACATCACCTCCCACCTTGGTAGTCACAGGGTGGCAAATCAAACTAAGGGCTGTGAAAATACACAGGAGATTTTTTCTTTGAATAACTCACAGCATCTTCCGGTTTCAGGGAACTGTTCAATGGGTTATTTTTAGTCAAATATATATTACTGCCATGTTTTAGGGGAGATTTTCCTTTTCATGTTACTGATCAGGAAAGGTGGTCAGAGGAACCCGTTTCCTCAAGGAATGAATATGATGTATTAGTTATCTGTAGCTGTGTAACAAATTATCCTGAAACTTAGTGTCTTGAAATAATGACATTTATTATCTTGCAGTTTCTGTAGGTCAGCGATCTGGCAGTGGCCTTGCTGGGTCCTCTGGCTCAGGGCCTCTCATGGTTTATGAACAAGGTGTCAGATGGGGATGTTGTCATCGGAAGGGCTGACTGGGGAAAGATATGCTTCGACGCTCACTCACATGGTTGTTGGCAGGTTTCAGCTCCCACGGGCTGTTGTGGGCCTCAGTTTCTCACTGGCTAATGGCCTGAGTCCCTTGCCATGTGGCCCTCTCCAACAAGACTCCTTGCTTCATCCAAGTGTACTGTGAAGGCAATAGGAGTATGTCAGTAAGATGGAAGACCCAGTCTTTTCTAGCCTATTCAGGAAAGTGAAATGGTGCCATCCTTTATGCTGTACTCTATTCAACGGCAGCAAGTCACTAGGTCCAGCCTACAGTCGAGGGGACAGATTATACAAGGGTGTGAATACCAGGAGGCAGGGATGAGTGGAGGCCATGTCAGCAGCGGCCTATCACACAACAGAAAAGAAGAGATGGTGATCACAGGAACAGTACTGAGGCTGGGGAGGATAGCTGGCATTTATTGGGTAGGCTGATGTGCAGGCACTGGGCTAAACCCTTTCTATTCATTGTCTCATTTAATTCCCCACACAACTCTTTGAACCAGGAAGGATCATTAACTTCCCTGAATTAATGCAGCAAGGACAGTAGGGCTTGACTCTGGTGGTTCCCACTTCAGAGATGGTCCCTTTCCATGATGCAGATCCTTGACTGAACCCACTGAGCTGCTGGAGCCAAACGAGCACTGTAGAGACAGGAATCCGACAGACCAAAGCCGAACCCATCAGATTGGGGGGGGAAATTTAAGCTGGTGAGAGTGTGGGGAATTCTCATGCACTGCTGAGAGACTATAAATTTGTACTGCCACTTTGGAGGGAAATTTGGCAGGATCTATTAAAATTTTAAAAGGACATAAAAATAAAAAATGTGCATAGCCTATGACCCAGCAATTACACTTTTAAGTATCTACCCTAGAGAAATACTTGCACACGTGCATGAAGAACCAGGGACAGGAATTTTCATTCCGGTGTTGTTTCTAAGAGTAAGAAGTAAATCGTGAAATTGGAAATGATCTAAATGCCCATCAGTAAAAAAATGGCTAAATAAATTGTAGAGCATCCATACTATGAAAAACTATGAAGCAGGTAAATAGAATGAGGTAGACCTTTAAGTTATGGCATGGAAATGTCTCTAAAATATATTGTTGAATGAGAAAGACAAGTTGCAGAATGATACCCTCAGTATGATACCATATATGTAATCCCCAGCTATATTATAGACATCTGTAATATTGTACATTATACATTTACAGTATAGCTATATATATTATATTACATATTATATACACACATATACACACACATATATATGGGTACATACAAATACATATATTGTAAATACACAAATACAAATATACTCAAATGCTTGGAATGGTCTGGAAGGGTGCATGCCAAATGATAATGGGAGAAGAAGGGAGGATAAGAGGCTAGACTTGAGGGGTAGTCAAAGGAGACCTCAGCTTTGTATGTAGTTGTTTTTTTTTTTGTTTTTTTTTTTAAAGTAGGCTCCATGTCCAGTGTGGGCTTGAACTCATGACTCTGAGATTAAGAGTTGCATGCTCTACTGACTGAGCCAGCCAGGTGCCCCGAAGGTCCTTTTCTTTCTTCCTTTCTTTCTTTCGTTCTTTCGTTTTCTTTCTTTCTTTCTTTCTTTCTTTCTTTCTTTCTTTCTTTCTTTCTTTCTTTCTTTCTGCCTTTCTTTCTGCCTTTCTTTCTTTCTTTCTTTCTTTCTTCCTTCCTTCCTTCCTTCCTTCCTTCCTTCCTTCCTTCCTTCCTTCCTTTCTCCCTCTCCCTCTTTCTCTCTCTCCCTCTTTCTTTCTTTCTTTCAAGTAAGCTCTACACCCAATGTGGGGCTTGAACTCATGACCTGAGATCATGAGTCACATGCTATACTGACTGAGCCAGCCAGGCCTCCCTGTATATAGTATTTTTGGTATTTTTTAAATAAAAAGTTTCATTGCCTTACTTATGTCAGTTGAGCCTATCTCTTTTTAAAACCATTACTGTGAGCCCTACCCAGTGATTTCCCTTCCATTGAATTGGCCAGAACTGGGCTGCGTGGTCACACTTAGCTGTAAAGGAGTCTGGGAAGGTGACTAGTTTTTAACTTTGCTAGTAGAGGAAAGCAAGGAAGAAGAGAATTGTGAGGAGCTATTGGGTGGCCAGTTAAAAACATCTGCCATAGTTCAATCTTTTAGTTGCTCAAAATCCACACATGCCTTTCTTTCTATACATGTACTCTGTGTATAGTCCAAAGTCCAAAGTCAATGATTACATTTGTCTTGAACTCTGCAATCTCTGAGTGATGAAGTGCAGGCCACCCATTAGGTCCAGATGTGAGACAATATTGTCTTATCTTAGCTACGTATGAGACAGATTTTGGGGTGGATGTCTTTTCTGGAGGCTGCACAGCTTTATTAGCCCATTCTTCTTGGTGAGAATTTGGCCCCTAAAGATTATCTGTAGGGATTAATGGCCTCTCATAGGCCAGGCTCAGATTGTTTTGGAAATATATATCCCTCAAAAATGTAATAGAGATCCAGTCTTTGATTTCAGAGACTTCCATGTGTAAGTAACCACAGCAAACGATTTCATCTAGAGGGAGTGTGTAAGCCTAAAGGGTCTCATCTTTTACCCACTCTCTGTGCTCTGCCCAGCCCTCTAGTCCCTGGTTTAATGACTGATTACTGGGGCAATTTCAAATAGTAAACTTGAGTGGAGAGATACCTCCTTTAATTTGGTCTTTGTTGGTGCTCCTCCTTTATTTGACAGAGAGCTCTTAGGGGAAGGTTTTAGACAAGGGTCTGAGGCACCGATCTCCTTTCTTGTTAGCACTGTAGCTTCATTGCTGTTATGTGGGCTTTTCCAACTTGTAAGCCTTCAAATTATGGAGTTCTCAGTCAGTTTAGATTATAGGATGCAGTCAGAGGGTGCCTAGCTTAGCAAAGCTTCATCTGTCCAGTGGCTTGCAGCCTGGCTAGCTCTTATCTGAAATCATCTCTCTCATAGGACTTTATTAAAAATGGCAAGAAGTTGCCAGCATGGACTAATATTCTAGAATTTTCCACCCATTTCTTCTGGCTCTTTAATCTCAATTGGCATGAAGTCTTAAGATAGAGCAGGCAACAATTTGACCAACTTTTTGCCACTGCATAAAAAAGCTCATCTGCTTCAGCCAGTAACGCTGAAGTCCTCCCTCCCCATGTTTTAGGTTCTGTTACTTTCATTACCCCACTCCTGGCACTATTTTTTTTTTTTTTTTTAATCAGAGAGAACTTTCAGTTGTAAGCAATAGAAGTTGACTCTGGCTTACCAAGTGGAGAAGGAGATTAATTCAAGAATTTGGGGTAATTTAGAATTGTTGCAGGGGCTGAAGAATCCGGGTCAAGGTTAAGTTTCCAGAAATGATGTCCCTAAAAGTTCTTGGGAACCAATATGTTGAGGACCCTGCCGCCACTGCTAGAAGCAAGCAGTCAAACTGCAGCTCGCCTGGCCATCAGGAACTCAGCTCCCAACCCCCGGGCAGTGAGTGCTTCTGCGGCCTCTGAGGTTCTTCCCCAGCCAGTGAGCCCCTCCCACCCTTGCAGCCAGATGCCTCTGCTGCTACCTTCACCCGCAGCACGTGTGTTGAGCAATGCCCATGCTGGTTACTTTATATTCAAAGTCTGCATGAATACATCTTACCGGTGGCACCCGGAGTACAGACCTGTGACTGGGTGCAAAGGAGCTAGAGAAGCAAGTTTTCTGAATTCTACCCGAGGGAAGAAGGAATCGTAAGGCCTAAGAGTTATAACTATATTGTGATTTATTAAGAAGAAATGTATATTTGGTCTTCCTCTCTGTTTCTGGCACAGAGCTCCTAAAACCCTTGGAGTTTCCTAAGTGATAAGAGCAATAAAGGTGTCTTTTGTTATGTGAGTGAGGAGACTTTTGGAATGTTCCTACGTCATCTAAGGATTGGGGCTGATCACCAGAGGAATCAACCATGGGATTAGAGGTTGGAAATTTCAGTCCTACCCTCCCCTGACCTCAGAGGTGGGGAGAAGGGCTGGAGATTAAGTTCAGTCACCAATGACCAATGATTTAATCAAACATGTGTATGTGATGAATCCTGTACAAAAATACAAAAGGATGGGGTTCAGAGAGCTTCCCACTTGGTGAAGATATGGGGATTCCAGGAGAGTGGCAGGCGTGGAGACTGCATGGGAGGTCAGCACCCTTCCCATATCCCTTGCCCTGTGCGTCTCTTCCATCTGGCTGTTCCTGAGTTATAGTCTTTTATTTTGTTTTATTGGTTTATTTATTTTAAGATTTTATCTAATTATTTGATAGAGAGAGAGAGAGAGAGGGAGCACGAGCAATAAAGGAGCAGAGGGAGAAACAGACTCCCCGCTGAGCAGGGAGCCTGATGTGGGGCTCGATCCCAGGACCCCAGGATCATGACTTGAACTGCAGGCAGATGCTTAACCGACTGAGCTACTCAGGCGCCCCGAGTTATAGCCTTTTATAATAAACTGGTATTCTAGTAAGTAGAATGTTTCTGAGTTCTGTGTGCCACTCTAGCAAATTAATCGAACCCAAGGAGGGAGTTGTGGGAACCTCCAATCCATAGCTGCTTAGTCAGAAGCCCAGGTGACCACCTGTACTTGTAATTGGCATCTGAAGTGTGTGTGTGTGTGTGTGTGTGTGTGTGTGTGTATGTGTTAGCAGGGGGCAATGTTGGGGGGCTGAGCTTTTAACCTGTGGCATCTGATGCTATTTCCAGGTAGAGAGTGTCAGAATTGAATTAATTCTTTGGTGGTATGGAAAAAAAACCACATACTGTACATTGCAAGGATGTCCGGAAGCCCATGGGCATCTAGGCAACATGACAAGTCTGTACAGCAGCTTTACTCACAGGTTCTGCACGGTGTCCCCAGGAGTTCCAGGCTCTTCCCTTATGGTGACAAGATGGCTGAGCAGGTCCAAAGTCACACCCTTTCAAATTCAAGCCCAGTGGAAAAGAGTAAAATTATTTTTTTTCCCCACAAAACTTTTGAGATTCACTTTGATCAGACAGACTAGGTCAAGTGCCCATTCCTGGACTAGTTCCAGTGGCCAAGGGCATGGCCTGCTTTGATGGACCAGGACTGGATCATGTGCTCCACATCTGAAACAGATTTTCATCCAGAGCTCATGGCCTGAGAGGGAAGGGGGAGCCATAAACAAATATTGGGAAATGGGGAATGGATTCTGATAAACAAACCAACCAGGAAGAGTTTGTGTCTTCTACCCTATATGTAGAGTGGAACATTTTACCCATTTCCTAAAATCTCTTTTGAAAATCTTCTTTTGTTTAAGTCAGTATGAATCATGGGTTCCTATCTTAATAGGTTATAATCTGTTACTATTATTTATTTTGATGTTCACATTGTCTCAGATTTGTCCAGTGAGAGCCCTTTGAGCTGTTCTGTGTCCTTTTGATGTGTTCCCATCTTCCTCTGATTATTTCCTTATTTTCTGGTAAAGCATCTTGTAGTCATGTCTCATACTTTTCCTGGCCCAGCCCTAGAATCAGTTATCATTTGGTCTGGGATTTGGTTTTATTCTAATTGCAAACTATTAGAGCCTGTTCCTCTTTCATGGAAGCTGGTGGAATACGTGAGACTTCTGAGTCAGAGACAAAGGACTTTATTACTCAGGACACAGGAAGTAGCATGAGCACCAGCATCCTCACATTGGTTTTCCTATGCTCAAGTCTAACAGGAGCAATATGATATGGCCCAGATGTACACATGCAGTGCGTTTGCATTACAGCTAGACACTGAGCTTGGGGAGTCCGCTGCTTTTATAGAAGGCATGAAGCAAGTCTTCTCTCCATCTCTCCATTACTCATTCTGCAAAGTTGCTTACTGCTACCGCAACCCTGGGACATGCCTGGAAGGGAGTGGTCAGATTCTTCTATTCTTGGCACACCAAGCAAGAATGTGCAGGAATGCTTAGGCCTCTTGCAGATCACCTCTTCCAACAGCCACTTCTCCACAAAACCCCTGGTTTCTTTTAGTGGAGAATGGTATTTAGAAACCAAGATCTAGTTGCTAGGTGTGCTCATTGCTCTTGAGCTATTATTGTTTGTACATGCTCTCAGTGCTCTCAGAAGACAGAGCTGGGGGATGTGTGGACACACACACACACACACACACACACACACACACACACACAGAGCTATCAATGTATCTATGTATCTATATCTCCATGAATTCACATGAAGTCACACCAATATCTCCATTTCCACAGGTTCATTCTAGTTTTCTGCCTTTCCAGATGTGTAACTCTCTTTTCTGGCAATGGGAAACTCAAAATGTTTTTACCATTTGCCTTAATGCTCCCGCAGTCTCTTCCCTGCCCCTGCACCCCACCCTCCAAACAAGGGGACGACCTCCTAACCACTTGGGTTCTGAACTGATATACTGCGATGTTCCTCCCCTCACCCCAGATGGAGGCCCTCCTTACACTGGTCAGGCTCCAGCACCCTGTGCTGGCCCACTGCAGCCGCCATGGCTCATGAGGACACTCTCCTCCATCCACTCAGGCTCTGAACCCCTGTGCTAGGCTGTCACCCCCACCACCTCCCTGCAGGGGTCCCCTTCCCATCCACTTGGGGAGACACCCTGTGCCAGGCCACCCTCCTGCATGGACACTCATGTTTCAGTGCCCTGGGCTGGGCCACCGCTGCCACTGCCACCACCCCGTGTAGACATACCCTGCACCTGGCTCAGGCTCTGGAGCATTCGGAAGACGCCCACCTTGCTCAGCCACACCTAACGGCTTCTAGACAGAATGAAGCTGGAAGGGAAGGGAAGGGGAAAGGACCTAATGATCATTTTTAATGGCTGTAAAACACTACATTACGTGGACGTAACCCAGTTTGCTTACCACCTCCCGTTATAATAAGTAGAGGTTGTTTGTGTTTTTCCTTTTCTAGATACCATCCCAGGTATCAAACTATGGACATAAGTTTTTGTGCCTCTCTCCCTGCACCTCCCAGTGATTTTATTAGGACAGGTTCCTAGAAGGGGCCTGATTCCTGGGTCAGAGGGCATGACCGTGTGCAACGTTCCTGGTCTTTGTGGCACAGCTTCTGTGTCCATCTTAAAATCCATACACCCGTGAATAAATAAACAAGCACGACTCTGTCCCGGGGACTGCCTAGGATTTTCTACAGATGATAGTTGTTTCACTGCTCGATGACATCACCTCACTTTTTACACCAAGATTGATGTGGGAAATTCTGTATAAATACCCTGCATCAACAAGCCATTGTGCCACCAGGCCTCTTAAAGATGGGCAGCTCGCTGCAGTGTGGCTGGCCAGCCCGCGTGGGACAGGCGCCTGTGATTTATAAGGTCCAAACATGAAGTCTTCAGGAAAGTTGGTGAAGTGCTTTATAGGTCACCTGTATTTTTCCTACCATAGATGTTTTGACTCACGGGTTTCCTTTATGTCACTCTGTCCATAGTCTAGGTATTATTAAAATGGAATAAAGAGGTTACTGTAGCAGAGGCTGAGTAGCGCATGGGAGGGAGTTTGTGATTCTAAATGAGAGAAGAAAGAAATAACAGGCGAGGGAATTAATTAGGACAAACATTGGCAGCCAGGCAACCAAGCATTTGTTGCGTGAGGGCCACTGGCCTCGCTTTTGTGCTGGGAGCTGTCCGGAGGCTCGTTTGTTCATTCATTCCACAAACGTATCCCAGGTGCCGACTCTCTCTAGGTCCTGTCCTAGGCACTGGGGACCCAAGAAGAGAGACACTATTCCTGCTCTCAAGGGGCTCACGGTCTAGAAGGAGGAGAAGCCAGATCACCAGTTGAGCCAAACTCACTGGAGCTCCTCTTGGAGGTGGGGAAGGTTCTGTGAAGGTTTTGAACAGAGTGCTTGAAGCAGAAAATGTATCTGTTAGGTGGGCAAAATGTTTTCAGACAGAGACACCAGTGGAAAGAATGATTTTGTCAGCTTATCAGCAAGGATTTGGGGTGTGTATTCCACACGGCCAGCCCTGCTCCAGGGAATAAGGATGGAGTGAATTTCATTACTCCAGATTTTACCTGGGAAGTTGTGAAAGGACTGTTGGCATAAAATTATTAAGTGCTGCTTTTTTTCATGCAGGATAGATTCTGAACGTCTTACCTAGGGATACGAGGCATACAAATTAGCATTTGTTGTGTAACTGAAACCCCACAAAATCTCAGTGGCATACCACAGTAAGCATGAATTGTTCTTGCTCATGCACCTGTGGGTTGGCTGGGCCCAACTGGGCTTGGCTGCAGGCTGTGTGTTGAGTATCGGGTCTCATCCTCCTTGGATCAACGATTACCTAAAGCATGCTCTTCTCGTGGCCAAAGGCAGGAGTATGAGGAGACGGTCCTAATCTTGGAGGCACATTTCTAGCTGTTGCTCTCCTCAGGCCTGCTAGCACCCAGAGGTCAAAACAAGTCATGTGGTTAAACCCAAAGCGAAGGGCCTCCGAGGACCATGGCAAGAGTGGGGTTGTGCTGTGCACCCCTGCAGACCTCAGCTGCCTCACTGCATTCTTTTCACACTGTATTTCGCACATGCTCTTCTGTGGGCTAGAATGCTCTTCCCTGCCACGTCCCCCTGCTCAACACCATTATATCATTTCTGAATAAGTGAGGCCTGGCTTCAGGGGTCAGGGACATTTTTATTTGTCTTCCTTTTCCTCTTCATACCTGTGGGTAGTTAAGGGGGATTCGGCGCCCCTCTTGGTGGCTGGTTCACTCTCATGGTTGTTCTCTGCAACATCCCCACCCCCCGCCCCCAGCCTGAACCGAATCTTCCCCTCTTTCTCCTGTATTTACTCTCAGCATGCATTGATATGATGATTTAAAATTAAGCTTTGTAGGGGTACCTGGGTGGCTCAGCTGGTTAAGCATCTGCCTTTAGCTCAGGTCATGATCCTGGAGTCTCAGGATCAAGTCCTGCATCGGGCTCCCTGCTCAGCGTGGAATCTGCTTCTCCCTCTGACCCTCCCCCTCTCATGTGCTCTCTCTCTCTCTCATTCCCTCTCTCAAATAAAAAATAAAAAAAAATCTTAAAAAAATTAAGATTTGTAGTAAAGATAGGTGGCCTTACTTTGCCCTTGAACCTCGTCTAGGGTGCATTCTGTAAGGGTCCCCTGAGATGCAGTTTCGGAAATGCTCTTGTTTCTCTTCTGCTCCGGCTCCTTGGGTTTCCTCTGTGGGGAGGGTGGTGGTGGTGGCAAAAGGCAGGATCCAGACACTCCTGGGTCCTGTGCAGTGACACCATCAATAGGTCCCCCCTGCCGGTCCGCCACTCTGCATGGAACAGGTTGCACAGAAGAGCTGTGAACAGATCTTGGGTGGATGGATGAGGGGATTGGAGGATGCATATCCTTGATGCGGTCTTCTGCCCACTGCCAGGGCCTCGCTTGAGTCCAGCAGTCAGGCTTCCAAAGGCAGGAGGGTTGAAGCCACAATGAGAAGACACGAATCTGCCCACCTTAGTCAGCCATACAGGTGCTTTCAGCGGCAGCCACAGAAAGCAGTCCGGAGGGGCAGACATGTCTGTACACGGACCCAGCTTTGGAGTGGGGGACTGAACTCCAAGCATTCTATTTAGAGAGGCTGTAGAAATTTATGGAGCTCTGGGGAACCAGCCTAGGGCCACTCATTGCCCACTTAGTGCAAGTGTTGTCTTTAGGGAGCTCTAATTCCCTTTTAAAGAGGTTTTTTTTTTTTTTTTTTTTTTTTTTTTTAATGGAGCCTGGATACAGTTTACATTAATGCTGAACAGGTCAAGCAGTTCCAGCCATTACTGATAATAAAAAGAGGGATTCTGACAATGTGCCAGTCAACCCAGTGCCCCCAAAGACAGCATATCTGTTGGTCTAGATTGTGGATTGTTCTTGCAATTTAATAGAGAAGAAAGCTGAGCCTGGGGGAGGTCAAGAGTTCTCCCCAAGGTCACACAGGTAGGATGCAGCAGAGGCAGGCTAGCTCCAGGTTGGCTGAGTGATAGTGCTGACTGTCTGGGTGATGCAGAAGGTCTAGGGGTCTGCTCAAGGTCACAAGGGAAGCAAATCTCAGGGCAGTGGTCCGAGGACCGAGGTCACTCCAAGCAGGAAACTGGGCTTTTGAAGGCAGAGGCTGGGAGGATTTGGCATTTGTATGGGATATGGGGCAGGGCAAGACTACAAATAATGAGTGAGTAGCAGAGACCTGTTGTAAGGGGCAGATGTATGAGCTTAAAGTGGAAGGGAGCCCAGTACCTGACTGGTTCAGCCTCCTTCACCTCCAGGCACCCCGTTTCTGCTGCATTCCAGTACCCCCCGAGACTGTTCCATGGACAAAATTGCTTCCTGGAACAAAGTTTAGAGACCCATAATTTTAGGCTGTTGGGCAACCCTGGGCCCCTTCCATCAAAACATCAGTCAGTCCAGGGGTCTCGTCACTGGAGAGAGATGGACGGGTCAGATTTGCTCCTCTACCTTCATGAGAATGGAGGGCAGTAGACACGGGGGGAGAGTCAGGGCCGATGTATGTCTAGGATAGGCAAAGCATTCGATGGTGACATGCACATTTGCTGCACTCCCCCTTTATCTTGGTGTCAGCACCCCAATTTTCAACTGGGTGTTGTCCCCCACATAGCACTTATACTTCGATGGGAAGCAGGCCCAAGTCCTAAGGTTAGGAGGTGGATCCTGGTTGGCCTAAGCATGTGCTCACTGCTTAATGCCCTGGGCCGCAGTGATTGGCGAGTGTCCTTGGGAAGCATTTGCTGGAGGCTTTTGAGAAGGAAGATTTGTTGTTCTTTCACAGAAGCCAATCCTGAGGAGCTCTCTTTCCTCACTGGAATAGGATGCCCTTTTTGCTGCAGGCAGCAATCTTGTGGTCAAGAGGGGAGGCGGTCTTCGGGGGGGCAGACTCGGGCAGAAGGCAGAGTGGGGAGACGGAAAGAAACACGCGTTTGGATACTGCGCAGAGCCCCTGACCACACTTTGCTAAAACCTATCCTGCCCCTAGACTTCTCAGTCATGAGGGCCACTAAGTTCTCTTAATTCGCTAGTTGTGTATTACTTGGGAATGAGGTGTTCCTAAGGGATTTAGAGAGCTACTGCCCCCTTGGCATTCTCTTTGGAAGCATTGCAGGTTGTCTTGCAGATGCAGCCTCTGAGTGATAGCCCTGCACTGGGCTCATGGGACAGCATGTGAGGGAGGTCAGAGCTCCCTGCATGGCTGCCAAGGCCCAGCTTCTCCAGCCCGTCTGCCATGACCGCCTGCTGGAGTCCACATATCAGACCAACACAGCAACCCCAGAGGATGGTGATATCTCAGAAATGGATAGGAGCATATGCCTTCGAATATTTTTCCTTTTAATGAAACATTGTCTTGATTTCCTTTCTCAAGACATCTCTATCCATTTTGGGTGAGGTCAGCCATAAGACAGAAGCCCCAAGGGCCGTAAGAACTGAATATTCAACTGGACTTGGACACGGTGCTCTGTCTGGCCCTTTCCAGTTCTGAGGAGCTCTGATTCTGTGAAAGCTGATCCAGTTATGGTAAAGGGACTCCCAGCCCAGGGGCTGGGCACCAGGCACCTCACAGTTACCCTCTCCTTTGATCCACACGAGGAGTCAGTTCAGGTTCCCATTTTGCAGATGTGGAAATCGAGGCTCTGAGAGGCTATGTGGGGAGCTCACGTCCCCACAGGAGCAGAGCCAGGATTTGAATTTGGCTCCTTCTGATACCAAAGCCTCTGTACTTTCTATGCCACCACGTGATAAGCCCTGACTTTGGACATTTTATTCCGCAAAGATGGTTACCCTACTTTGGAAAAGGTCAGATGGAGTGACCCAATTGCAACCCAGTGGGAATTTTCTTGGAGCAGTTGTGCCATGTTTTCTTTCTTTTTTTCTTTTCATGAACTCACTCAGTTCAGCCAAGGGTGCTTCGAGAGGCCAATGTTCAGCCTCTGTCCCCACTGAAACCTGGAAGAACGTGAACCAGCGCCAGTGAACTTGCCGGATAATTTTGGAAGCAAGCAGCAGAGATCCGCTGGAGTTGGCCGGTCTTTAGCTCCCTGTGTACTGAGGGATGTTTGTTGTTTCAACGGCCACCAAGCAGAACTCAGGGAGAGGGTGCGGAGCTCTTGGCGGCCAGGCCTTCTGAGAGGATAGGGTGTGTGCACACCACAAACCAGCTTCCAAAATACTCAGAATTCAGGGGGAAAATATAACCCAACCTGACTTCGTAAGCTCTCCTGATTAATATACAGCCCCTCCCCGAGGAAACCCTCTTTCCTGCAAGACAGTCTGGATTTTTATTGAGCGTTCGCTGTGTTCACTGGAGGGAATTTCAAAGGGAGTAGATAACTACAAGATTTAGAGTTGGGATAGGTGACCTCACTTTGATCTTGAACTTTGTCTAGAGTGCATTTTATAAGGGTCCCCTGGGATGCTGTTTTTGAAATGGCTCCTTTGTTTCCCTTCGGCTTTTGCTCCCCAGGTGCCCTCTGCAGGGAGGCTGGTGGTGGTGGTAAAAGGCAGGGACTCCTGGGTCCTGTGCAAACACATCAGCGGATGGTTCCCGACCCACCTCACCTCAGTCTCAGGCATGGAGCAGCTTGCACAGAGTAGCTGTCAACAAAGCTTGGGTGAATGAATGAATGAGTGAATGAGTGAATGAGTGGATGGATGGATGTGTTTCTTGCTTTCTGCTCACTGGCAGGATCTCGGGTGAGCATAGCAGCTGTCCTTTATTTGAAAGGATGTGCTCCCTTACTTAGTATATTGACTCTTACGTGCTTCAGACCATAAGACCCCTAACAATTTCACTGATGTAGGGAGTCTCTGAATTTTTGTAAGGTTTACTTCCTAACTTCTGGAGCTCATGTATCTTGTTAAGGCCTCCAACATATTTGCTACTTCTTGCTCATCCAGTTTCATTAACGTGATGTCATTGATATAGTGATATCTGCTATGTCTGTCATTGAGAAATGGGATACTCTGCAGAATGTTCAGCTATTCCAGATCCCTTTGGACTATATTATGAAAAAGGATGGGAAAGTTAATATAGCCTTAGAGTGAGACTGTAAATTTTTACTGTTGACTGGTCCATGGGGACGCAAGCTGCTTTTGGTACTCTTTCTTGTCAGGGATAGAAAAGAATACACTTATCAGAGCCGGGGCCACATACCATATACTGGAGCAACCCTAGTGCATCTGGACCAGCAGCTGTGATTATAGCTACTACTTGGTTGAGTTTGTGGTAATCTACTGTCATCTTCCCGAATCTACCTGCTTTTTATAGGGGATAAATGGGTGAATTAAATTGGTGAATTAAATGGGGATATTATGGGAACTACTACCCCTGCTCTTTAAGGGGAGGCTCCCTCCCTCCCCGTTAAGGGGGGCTTCTTAAAGATTCTTTTTGGGATGTGACATTGTTTTTTATTTAATACCTTGACTGAAGGATGGGGGACAGTTTCAGGGGCTTCCATTTGGCTTTTCCCAGGAGGATGGCTCCACATGTCAAGGAGCTCCAATGTCAGGGTTCTCCTAACTGCAAAGGATATCCATTCCACTTATATATATTGAGAACCATATATTTAATGACCACCGGGTGGGTCTCTCTGAGCCAAACGTAGGCCAGGCTTCTGCTGATTACCTGCCCCCGCCCCCCCACCGACCCCGATGCTTTACAGGGGACCAGGAGATGCTGTCACTTAGATCCAGTATCTGACAGTCCTTGAGAAGTGTGGACATTTTACCTGAGTGAATGGCCATTGTCCCTTTGGGAGATGACTGGGGGATTCATGACTGTAGATCCTCACTGCAGTGACCGAGGGTCCGTCCTCATGGGGACCTAGACTCTCCTTCAGTAGACAGCTTTCAGGTCTGAAAACTGGGCAAGGGATCATAACTATTGATATTGCGTACCTCAGTTTCCTGATAAGTCATCCTTGATTTCTTTTCATTGGTATAGTTTGAGAAATATCCTTTGGGAGTCCATCTGTTTTGCATCCAGAGGCACTGCATTCTCCTCACCACTCCTATGGGTCTCCATGCACCAGCCTCTTGGTTGCCACACCATCTGGCCACTCATTCCTGTGGTTGCACTGACCTTGCTTCTGATGGGTCAGCAGTACCCCCTGACCTGTATTCTTCTGTGATCCACTTGCTATCATGGAATCCTATAATACCATCTCCTACTATGAGCCCTGGCCCATGGAGCACAGGCCCCCTGAACTTCTGTGATGTCTCTGAATCATTACATTACTTACTGTATCAGAAGATGGGGCGTTCTCCAGGTCCACCTGCAGAACAGAAGTGGAGAACATATCTACATATCTACTCGTCTTATCCCTTCTTCCATCATCTATGATGGCGGCTCTGGCATTTCTGCTTTACTTAGCGTTGACCATTCTGAAAGCTACTGAGTAATGTGTGTAGTGCTTTCTCCTGGGGTCCTTGTGCTATATCATATGGGACTGTGCCTGTGTTGATAAACTCTCCCTTTTCCAATTATATTCTGTCCCCTTGATCCAGCATATGATCCCGTCTGCTGGCCCACATTGGCTCTTTCAGGGTAAGAGTCCTTTCCAACCCTCAGCAGGCACCTGTCTAGAGAGAGGGAAGCAGGACTAAGCAGATGAGAAGTTGAGCCAATGTGGTTGCAGCAGAGGATTCAGCTGATCTCTCGGGGACCGCGGAAGTTGAGCTGGCCCTTCAGAGATATCCTGGATTGGGGCAAGGATGTGGGGCCTTTGTATCCCTGCACCAACCAGCCATGTGATGTGGGCTTCTGTGCAAAGGATTGTAACCATGGATGAGACAACTTCCTTTAGCTGAAGGTGATAAAGAAAAAAAAAATTTATTCTGACACTTCTTAAAAGGGCAAGGAAGAGTTCATTCAAAATTACGTCAATAGGGTTATTGCAATAGGGGTGAGAGCTTGGATTCAACTCCAAATACAAGAATGGGTGGGGATCTATAATCAGGGACAGGCAGAGTGGGGTACGTTCTGGGAAAGAAGTTTTCTTGCTGCTTTGAGAGGGCCACAGGGAGCCAGGCTCTCTTTCTCCCACAGCAAACCTGGTGAGGGCACAGAAGCCACGGCTGATGCTGACAGGCATCTCGCAGATCTGGGGTAGGGGGGACCAGACTTGGCATGAAGTTGACACTGTGATCAGTAGATGGAAAGACAGAAAGACCCTTGGCACAGACACCGGATCAATTGAATTCGAAGTCCTCATTCTCCCCCATAAGACTTGCTCTTCTTTGAACAGATAAATTGACTATCTCAAGCCAGTTTGAACTTTTTAAAAGATTTATTTATTTATTTATTTGAAAGAGAGAGAGGAGGAGGAGGGGCAGGGGGAGACAGAAAGAGAGTCTTGAGCAGACTCTCTGCACAGAGCACAGAGCCCGATGCGAGGCTTGATCTCACGACCCTGAGATCATGACCTGAGCTGAAACCAAGTTAGAGGCTTAAGACTGTGCCACCCAGGTGCCCCAAAATTTTTTTTTTTAATTTTCTATCTGAAGCATTTTGACACATACTTAACTCTTTTTTACTTCTGTCTTTAAATCCTCTCTTAAAAGGACTCAGAAGCAAATCCATGAGGCTTGGTTCTTTGCTGTTTGCAAATACCTCCTCTCCCCTCCAGCCAATGCCGCCCACAAATCCACCACAGGTGGCCACATTTGCACACTCAGCCTCAGCTTGGTCTTCCACCTGGGGGTCCCCAAATAACGAGAACCCAGGGCAGTTATTGGGAGCCAGAGTGTGGTACCAATGGCTGGAGAGTCCGGGGGATTGACAGCAGGTACTTAGAACAAAAAATTCTAGAATCGGACCTCTGGTTTCAAATCCCCACTCCACCATTGTGGGACCAGGAGAAAAGTAATTTTACTTCTCCATGCCTCATTTTAAATTGGGTTTGATAATAACAGCTCTTACAAAGTTTTGTGAGGATTAAATGGAGTAATGTATGGAAGGTGCTTAGGACACAGCTTGGTACACAGTAGGTGCTTAATGTTATCTTTGTTAGCTATACTAGTGGGTGAGCTGGTGTGATGGGTGGGGTAGTGGGGGGGAAGCAAGCAGGGAAACTGCTATTGCTTGCCCTGGGGCTCTTAGCTCTTCCCGAGGTAAATGGGCTAGGATCTGGGCTGATTCTGCTGACAGAGCCAGATGAAGAATGGACAGTTCCTTCTTGATGAAATCCTTTGCTGGCTTCCTCTTACTTGGTACATTGAATCCAAACAACTTAGTGGTGGTGATGGGGTGGGGCGGGAGGAGGGTGAGTTATTGGTTGGCGTCTGAGAATACTCCTTTTCCTTCTTCTGTGTGGGGAATTATTCGGGATTTGAGTATTCTGAAGGCCTCAGAAGGTGGCTCACCACAGCTTTAAACTTCTTTTCATCTTGCTTGGCCCCTGTTGCATCTTTATTGGGTTTATAAACTCTTTTTTCTCCTTTCTTTTAAAAATCACTGTTTATTTGTAGAGCCACTAGTTTTAAAACTTGAGCAATATCTTAAATGTCATTTTTGCCCTGGTCTGCTCAAAATGCATGAGCTAGAGCCTCTTACATAATGAACTCAGAGGCCTTTGAAAATAATGATTCCCAGCAAGCATTTAGCATGGGCAGTCATTACATAACATGGAAAAATGTACAACACCCATCATCAATTTGATCTAGTCTTTTAAAGTTGAGGAGATAGGGGCCATATATGGACCTTGCCAGTAGAACCAGTTAATTCAACTAGTTCAGGCTGGGTCTGCCAAGGGCCTCAAGGTGATCTGATAGGCCCAAATTTACTGGTCAGTGTAGTGAAATAACCAGCCAGATTCAGTCTTCAACTGGGTCATCTCTCTCAGACAACCGGCTTTGTTTATTTTCTCTTTCCACCATATTGGCCAATGGAATTGGATTAATTGGCCTGTTGTTTTGGCATTGGGTACAGACACAGTTACAGTCAAATCGTTGGCCAATTCAGTGGGGAAAAACATCTGTCAAGCTTGTTGTTCCACTAGCTGATCTGGAAGCCCTGTGGAGACACAATGGTACTTAAGATCAGATGAGAAATATAGGCCCAGTGAGCATGGTGGTTAGATGCATTGTTTCCCTTTTTACATGGCTGTATAAAATTTGTGGCCTGACACCCCCTCTTCCTGCATGATGCCTCAGTTTTGCTAATGCATTCCAGATGACTGACTGGTTGGTTAAATGGTTGATAGTAGAGGCCTTGCTGAAGCGTGTGAAGAGCTCTAGAGTCAGAGAGATGTTGGTTTGTATTTTGGCTCTGCCACTGATTACTTGTGTGACTTTTGTCAGGCACTTTCCCTTTCGGAGCCTCAGTTTTCTCAAGTGTAAGTGGGAACAATTTCAATACTTGCCTCATATCATTGTTGTGATGTGTGGGGACTAACCATCCTGGTTGGCTGGAAATTGAGGGAGTTCCTGAGATGGAGGACTTTAGTATTAAATTGGGGATATTCCTGGGAAAACTGGGACAAGTTGGTCACCTAGGTTATGAAGATCAAATAATACCTGTGAAGTATTTAAGACACATGGAACCCATTGGCCTCAAAATCAGGAAGCCTGTGTCCTGTGTCCTGCCCTGTCATCTACTGGTTATGTATTTGGGACAGTAGCACTTTACTTCTGAGAGTCTCCATTTCCTCCAAGGGAGAGGACCATCTGGCTGCCTCCCAGGGCTCTTAGAGGCTCCAACAAAATCATGCATGGAGAAGGGTTTTCTGAACCATGAACCATCATTCCGATGTGAAGAATTTTATCAGAAGCACTGGCTTAGCCCTAGGAAAGAAGTGGCATCAGAAACCTGGACTCCACAGTTCAGGCCAAAAATTCAAGTTTGCCACCTTGCCGCTGGTCATCCTCAGAGCACCAGGCCCTGCTATGTGATGTATGAATGCTCATGGTCTATAAACAAGGAAGTTCAATGTCATGTGTTGATTGAAGAGAGGAGCTGGGGCTGGGTGCTGCAGGAGCCCCGAGGAGAGGTCAGAGAATGGCTGGATGACTGAGCTACTGTGTGAAGGAAGCAGGTTCCAGGCACAGGGAACAGCGTGAGCAGATGTGAAGGTGAGGAGCTGCAGAGTGCCTGCAGGAAACTCCAAGTGTTTCTGTGTCATGGGACATAATGTTTGAAGTAAGAACATGATACAAGGTAAGGTGGATGGGGGCCAGATCAAGAAAGACCTTTAATGCTGTGTTTGTGTGGACTCTTTTTGTTGTAAGAGGCAACCAAATAAGGGTAAGGAAAAAAAAAAGGGATTTGTTAAAGGATCTGAAGGATCCCAGGGGAGTTCGGAGAATTGAGGGCAGCAATACAGAAAAGCTACACTTGCCAGGACCTGCTCTCTGTCTCTTCCTCTTTCCCACCTTCAGTTACGATCTTTCCTACCACTTGTGGCCAACATGACAAGGAACATGGTTATCAACAGCCCAGAGTCCCGTCTTTCTAAGTCTATCCTCCAAATCAAGAATCTTCCCTCCCGGTTGCATAGAAAAAAGCCGGGAGAGGTCTCTGATTGTCTGTGCTTGGATCATGTGCCAGTTTCTGGACCAGTCACTGCAGCTGAGGGGATAAGACATTGGGATGGGCTCTGTGTGGTCATGTGCGCAGATGTAGGCCCTCGTGTTCACTCTGTTCCCAGACAGAAGAAGCAGGCGTAAGAGGTGCTGGGCAGGCGATGGTAATAAATATAGTTGATCCTCATTATTCACAGGTTCCATATTTGGAAGTTTGCTTAGTAAAATTTATTTGTGGTCCCGAAATCAATACTCACAGTGCTTTTGCCGTCATTTATGGACGTATGGAGAGCAAAGAGAAATTTGTGTCACCCAGTGCACAAATCCCCCGCTGAGGACAAACAAGGTGACACTTTGCCCTCCTGTTTCAGCTCTCGTACTGTAAACAAGTGTCTTTTTCATGGTCTACTTTGTGCCATGTTTTCCCCATTTTTTGTGCTTTTTCATGGTGATTTCACCATTTAAAATGGCCCCCAAGCATAGTGCTGAAGGGCTGTCTAGTGTTCCTAAGCTCATGAAGGATGTGATGTGCCTTCTGGAGAAAACACGTATATTAGCTAAGTTTCACGAGGCAGGAGTTGTAGTCCTATTGGCAGTGAGTCCGATGTGAATGAATCACCAATGTATATTAATGTATATATAAAAATTAAACAGAAACACACATACAATAAGGTTACATATTATCCATTGACAAAAATACTGTGGCCAGAGGCTCACAGGACTCTCTAACCCTGTATTTCCCCCTAAGAGGAATAGTTCAGTATTCACTAATTCACTAATAACAAGAATTGACAATTCTATGTAAAATGCTCTATGTAAAAGAGTTTACACTTTATTCTGGAAGAACCAGGGACCCATCGAAGGGCTTTTATTTTGTTTGTTTGTTTGTTTGTTTTTTAACTGGGAGAGAGACACATATGATTTGTGTTTGAGAAAGTCCCTCTGGCTACTGGGTGGAGACAGGATTGGAGCCAAGACCCAAGACAGGAAGAACAGTTAAAAAGATGGTAATAGACTCTAACGGAGAGATAATGAAGCCCAACCCAGGCAGTGGTGCTCGGGATGCAGAGAAGGAGATGCATTTGAGAGCGGTATTTAATAGGCCAAGCTGGCAAGAATGGGAACTCACTGTTGAAGGCAGCAAGGAAGGAGAACCCCAAACATCTCAGTGCTTTAAAAATGTCTACATCTGATTTTTTTTTTTTCAAATTAAAGAAATGTCTCATTGGTCTGAGCCATGTGTTTCCTTCCACGAGAGGTGGTGGGGACCCTCAGCCTTTGGAGGGGAGCAGAGCAGCTGTAAGGGCTCGTGTTCGGGGACAGGCACACATTCTCCCAGCGCCCTCTCTGTAAACTGCGTGCAGGACCAGCTGTGTTTTCTCTGCCTCCTTACATCATCACCAGTCATAAAAACCCTACCAGGGGGAATTGTGCTGACGATCTGGGCTGTGATGTATGAGACAAAGGAGTCCAGGGGCTGATTTCAGAGTTTGCACAGTTAAGATTCCTGCTGGTTGGGAGAGAAGGCAGATTGGACCCAGCACGTGTTACATTTGACGATCGTCTACGATCGCTCTCTAGGTCAATAATTTCCTGGCTTTCAGCAACTCTGGCTGTTAATTCAGCCCTGGTCTTTAATACAGCTGGTGCACCCCAGCAAGGTGCTGCGGCTGGTGTGAACACCTCCCCGGCCCTCCCCACTCTCCTCCAGCCAACCTCAAGGTCTCCGGCTCCTTGATTCCAGATGACCTGCTTTCCTTGCCTTTGGAGTTCTGCTCCAGCACTTTCCTCTGGCTGACCCGTTTGTAACACCTCACCTGAGACACACTGGAGTCTTGTGTCTACGTATCTTGGCTCTCTCCCTGTGGAATAAAGAGCTCTCTGATGGGCGTGTAAGAGTCCAATCCTGCTCCTTCACACTCTGGACATTTGGGTGGCCCAGCTCTGCCGGTCAATATGGATTTAGCCCATATTCTTGTTTCAGGAGGAAATGCTCATCCATGGAATTGAATCCTGCCAGGCACTTGTTTAGGACATATAAGTGTAAAAAGAAAGCTCTCATTCTACAGCCTCTTTAATAGTAACTCACATTTTAGAGTGTTGGCCACACAGGCACTGTGCTGAATGCCTTTACTTGATTTACCTATCCTAATCCTCTGACCACCTTATTAGGTACTTTCCATTCTCACCTCCCATTTTATTCCTGAGAAAATGAGGCCCAGAGAGGTCAAGGAAGGTGTCCTAAGTCCTATTGCTTGGGAGGATGTCAACCCAGGATGGTTGACTCTAAAGCTTTTACTCTTTACTGCTCTGCTAGATACGGATGTCATTGCTGATGAACACCTTCCAGGAAGTGCGTGCTTGCTCGTGTGTCTCGCTGGCCCGTGCTTGCCCCCAGCGGGGTGCAAGGAAATCCCGAGACTCAGAGCTCAGCACATCCCCAGGCCGATGCCCATCACACACTTGGAGTTGTGGATTCTTCAGCTTTCAGGATTTAGGAACTCATCTGGAGTGCCCCAACACACACTCACTCTTTATATGATTTTATTGTGGGCATTTTTCTTTACACAAGTAGTACATGGCTTTATTCTTGTTGTAAACCTTTCAAGAGTATTCCAAAGAGAATATGAAAGTCCATCCTTACCTCTCTTTCTTCCCATTTCCTCTGCTGGGTGGCCATAATGAATAGTTTACCGTCTCTTCTCCCGGTCCACTTTCTATACATTTTCAGGCATTTGTGTGTATATATTCGAATGTCTTTTCTTCCCCCACCCTGTTTTGAACAAATGGGATCATCTTATCTGTACTGTTTGGCAACTTGATTTTTTTTTTTCACTTACTATATTGTAGAGGTCTTTCCACCACAGTCCCTGTCATTTTCCCCAATTCATTTGAATGGGTATGTAGTATTCCATATTGTGGATTTACCATAATTTATTTAATCTACTTGACCAGGCACTTGTAAGCAATGCAGATCATTTGAAAAAGTAAATTATCCGTGGTTACTGGGTGGAAACCAAATAAATAAAGAAAGACTATAGTGGGGGACGGTTGTCAACAGTGGAATGTTAATTAACGTATAGGGAAGGATAAGGGGGGCTTGATGCCCCCCACCCCCAGCTTTGACCCAGAACATGGCCTGCCTATATCTGCCTTCTCCATTCAGCTCCCCACCCAGCTGTGGGCTCGGCGCTCTTCCCTAATTTTAACATTTCCCACAGAGTGAGGTCATGCTCCTTCTCCATCAAGTCCCTTCAAAGCTCCCTGACCACGTAACCGCCATGTGACCACATGATCCCTTCCCGCTGCCATCCAAAGGAGGTTCGGACATAGGATGCCCGAATTCCAGGACCATCTCGGCACCATCCACTGCTGCAGGGACAACAGTCGGTTAAACCCTGCCGGCTCAAAGGTCCCAGAAAGTCTGTCTGTAGCAGCCCAAATTCCACATAGGCATCTCACTCAGTTTTCCTGAGTAAAACCCAAACACCCATTTGTGTTGAGACTTTGACGAGCCCTTGAAACCACCAAAGGCCCGGCTCGCCTCGGCACGAGTCTGAAATATGTCAGGCAGGTGTTTCCAAAGAACTTATGCTACAGGAAAATATATCCTGATGTAATCTGACTAATTTGGCTTTTGCCTTACTTTCAAGAGAACTGGCTATTTGTAATGGAAACAGTTCTCGGCCACTTCAGACGGGGCTTTGTAATGTGAGCTGCTAAAACCCTGCAGGTGCTATGGGGGCCCCTGTTTTCATTTTACATCTCAAGTTTGTTTACTTTAATGTGTTTCTCTGGGAGGAAAAAAAAAAAAGTGACCCGGGAGGGGTTTAACAAGTCATTTTTCATTTCGAAAAAAGAAATGGTTTTGTATTAAGAAAATTAGCGTCAAGGGGGCTCCTGGAGTCCTGCTGGCGACAGGAAGCGCACATGGCCTTGGAGGATATGTTTCCCAAGACTAATTCCCCAAAGACGCGTGTTCAGGAGCCAACATACCTGGGGCCCTTGGCAGAGGCATCAATTAGAAAGTGGGAAGCAGTGTTTCCCTTGCTAATTCTTGGCTACCGAATAGGGGTTACTGAAAGCTCTTTCTTCCCTCCTTCGGAGTTAGGTAGTTTTGAAAATTGTAAAATTATGAATTCAACCTTGGGTTTAATCAAGGGAGGGGGAAATGGTTTCCAGGGTGCAAAGCCTGTGTGATGGGCGGAGAGGGCCATCCGTCGAGAGCACCCACCGCCAGTCATGGGCACTGGCCCTGCCCAGGTGAGGCTGCCCTCCCCCAAGAGGTCGGTGGGGGAGGGGGTGTCAAGGCTGCTGCAGGCCCGGCCTCAGGAAGGGATTCCAGCTGGAGGAGACAGGGGAAATGAGAGGAGCCCTAAGTTACTTCATGAGGGTTGAGGGCAGCAGGTGGTTATCATCAGCATAGAAAATGGGATGTGTTTGTCACGTAGGACTCTCTTGTGCCCTGGAGATGGGCTTCAGTGAAACTCGCACCCCAATTCCCTGCCCTTGATGTGAAAGCTGAGTGCATGGTCCCCGATATGCCAGGCCCTGTGGAGAATGTTTTCACATTTCCCTCTCCCTCCTGGCCCCTGTGTTTGTTTGCGTGGGCCGTTTTGAGACTGGGCCATGTCAGTCTGTGCAGGGAGCTTGACCCCTTCTCATGTTTTACCAAGAGAATCTGCTCCTAGAAAATCAAGCATGTCATGAATTTAGCAATGTTATTGACCATTGGTGAGGATATAGAAAGTGGTTGCTTTATGGAGCACACAGCCTTCCGCCATCTTGCATGTCTATCTGGGCTTTTCTTTTCTTCCTCTTTCTTCTTCCCTCTCTGGAGAAATGAGCAAAGTTATCTTGGTTCCTCCTACAGAAGAGCCCCTTTTTCACATACTCAGGTGCCCCTGGGGGCTCCCACACTCGAGCAATATTTTTGTCTCCAGAGGAGAATTTTGGTGAATTAAATGTTCAACTCAAGCATAAATGTACCCATAGTTGCCTCAAGAGCATTTAAAACAGTGTTGTATATATGGATCCGTTGAGTCATATGTGATCATGGTCAATTCAAACTGAAAAGGGCTTTGGAGACCAGCTAATCTAAACCTTCATTTTACAGGGTAAGAAACAGATACCCAGAAAGGGGAAGGGACTTGCCCAGGGTCACCATGACGTAGTGGTGGGGCTGGGCTAAGAACCGGGACCTCCTGACTCCTGTCTCAGTGTTCTTTGCTCTAAGCCATATGTCTTTAGCCATCCCTACCCCATTTCTTTAATGGCTGCTTTCAGGAAGTGATTCAAGTGCATGCTAGGCCATTCCGTGATAAGTCATATTGCTACTTTCTATTACATCTCTCTCAGAGTCATCCCTTCCTCTCCTTTCCCACAGCCTTGGTAGGGGGAAGGAAAGAGGGGGAGAAAGTAAAATAGTTTTATCTGAATTCATTGTAGCTTGAGATTTGATAACTATTTGCTGGCTTGTTGGATAAAATCAAGTTAAGATGAAGCTGAAGAATGACTTTGAAGATTATAATGCTCAGTATTTGGGAGGCTTTGGTTAGGACACAACTCCTATACAGTGCTGGTGGGAACTGGGACAGTGTTACCCAAAAGTAATTTGGCAATAAGTATCATGAACTTTAATAATAGCATATGTTATGGTTTTTTTTTTTTTTTGAAGATTTTATTTATTTATTTGACAGAGACAGGGAAAGTGAGAGCAGGAACACAAGCAGGGGGAGTGGGAGAGGGAGAAGCAGGCTTCCCGCCGAGCAGGGAGCCTGACGTGGGACTCGATCCCAGGACCCTGGGATCATGACCTGAGCCAAAGGCAGACGCTCAACGACTGAGCCACTCAGGCGCCCAGCATATGTTATGTTTTGCCAAACTTTTGAACTGAAGAGTAACACGATAGAGTTTCATGCACGAGTCTTAAGTGAAGGGCTTGATGAATTTTTGAGTGAATACACATAGGTACTCACCATTCAGATCAAGAGATAGAATATAACCAGGACCTCAAAAGTCTCTTTTGTACCATCTCTTGGTCATGACTCTCCCAAAGTAACCAATATCCTGACTTGTATCACTTATAGGTTAATTGTGCCCAATTCTGAATTTCATATGAATGGGATCATAGACAATTATACTCTTTCTTGTCTGACTTCCAGTCACATTATATCTTTGAGGCTTATCCATGGTCTTACATATGTTGGTTTGCTCTTTTTCACTGCCAAATAGTATTCCATTGTTGAATTTATTTATCCATTCTACTGTTAATGGACTTTTGATGGACTGTTCTAGTTCCTAAGTATTAAAAATAATGCTGTATGATATTTTTGGACATGACTTTCAACACACACACACACACACACACACACATCCATTTCTAAGAGTACACATTTGTAGTAGAATTCTTGAGTCATAAAACGTGTATATTCAGCTTTAGTAAGTACTACTAACAGTTCTTGAAAGCAGTTGTACCAATTTACACTTCCACAGAAATATAGGAGAGTGATAATAGATCTATATTCTAGCAACACTTGGTTTTGGTTTAAAAAATGTAGACATTCTGATTGTAGGGGATGATATCTCATTGTGGTTTTAATAAGATGTTTGTAACAAATTGATCCCTTGGGTATTGCCCTTTTGTGAAGTGCCTGTTCAAGGTTTTTCTCATTTTGGGGGTGAGTTCTTTCTCATTTGTAGGGGTTCTTTATATAGTCAATGTACAGCTTCCTTGTATTGCAAATGTCTTCTTGAATTGCTGTTTGCGTTTTTATCCTCTTAATGGTGTCTTTCCATGAACAGTAATTCTTAATTTTAAAATAGACTAGTGTACTAATCTTTTCCTTTATGTTTAGTGTTTTTTTGTGTTTTATTTAAGAAATTTGTGTCTATCCATCGTCATAAATATACACTCCTATTTTTTATTCTAGGAATTTTATTGTTTTACTTTTTACATTTAGTCTTATGATTCACTTGAAGTAGAATTTTGAGTATGATATGAGCTGAGAGTCAACAGCCATAAGTTTCCATAAGTTTATGCAATTCATCGAGTACCATTTATTGACAAGACAATTTTCCCCCCACTACACTGTAGTGGTACCTTTGCCGTAAATCAGGTAACTGTGTAAATTTGGGTCTATCTCAGGTTTGTTAGTCATGCTCTTTAAATCTTTATATATCCTATTAATTTTTGTGTCTGTATTATCAGTTACTGACAGACATGTTTCAGAATATTCCACTATGATTATGGAATTAGTTATTTTTCCTTTTAGTTCTTACAATATTTGAGGCTCCATTACTAAACTCATTTGAATTTAGAATTGTTATATATTCCTGTTGAGCTGGCCCCTCTATAATTGTGAATTGTTACTCTTAATGTCTACTAATACTTTTGGTCTTAATGTCTATTTCATCTGATATTAGTAGATCTATTCCTCTTTTTAAAAATACTCATTTTTTGATGTTTTTATGGATATGTTTTCCCATCCTTTTACTTTTAACTTTTCTGGGTCCTTATATTTTTGTCTTTTATAAGCAACATGCATCTTTAAAAATCCAGATTAATCATCATTCTGTTTTAATCAGAATATTTAGTCCATTTCTGGTTTTTGGCTCTTATGAATAAAGTTGCCATGAATATTTTTACACAAGGCTTTTTGTGGATATATACTTCTTTCTTGGGTTAATATCCAGAAGTGAATTTGTTGGGTTATTGAGTTGGTGTTTAATTTTATTTTTTTTCTAATTAATATTATTTAAACATAATTTATATACAATTAAATAAAGAGATTTAAAGTGTACCATTTGATGAATTTCAACAAAAACAAACACCCATGTAGCCACCCCCAAATGAAGATATAAATTTTTTCCATCACTCCAAAAACTTTCTTTATATACTTCCTTGAGATGCTGATCTGATTTCCATCACCATAGCTTAGGTTTTTATGGAATCAGACAATAGCTATGCTTGTGTCTTCTTATTTCAATGCAAGGTAATGCTTTTGAGACTCACCCAGGCTATTGTATGTATAAGTAGTTCATTCTTTTATTTATGAGTAGTATTCTACTGTGTGAATATAACCACAATTTATTTATGGACATTTGAGTTATATCCAGTTGTTGTAGTTTTTATGCGCTTATATTTTTTATTTTTATTTTTTATGCACCTTTATTTTCATTCTCTTAGGTAAATACTTAGAATAAGATCAGTAGGACATTCTGTAGGTCTATATTTATAATAAACTACCAAACTGATTTCCAAACTGGCTTGCATAATTTTAAACCCTACCAGCAATATATGAGATTCACAGTGCTCTGCTTCCTCCCCTGTATGTGGTATTGCCCTAGTGTCTCACTGTGATTTTAATATGCATGTCCCTGATGAACAATGATGTTGAACACTTTCCTCATGCTTATTGTCCATTCTTCTTTTTGAAGTGTCTTTTCAAACCTATGGCACACTTTAAAAACATTGGGTGGTCTGTATTTTTCTTATTGATTTGTAGGAGCTCTTTATATGTTCTGGATACGTTTTTTGTCAGATATATGTATTGTGAATGATTTGTCCCAATCTATGGCCTGCCTTTCATTTTCTTGATGCATTTGTTAATAATAGTGAATAGTTCTTTGAAGAAAAGAACTCCCTAAGTGCCCAATAATGTTATGCAGGATATGGGGAAAATGCTTATTACATTGTATATATTACATATAAAAAGGAGGATGAAAAATTTTATTTTGCATTATGACCTTAATTATTTAAAAATATGCATTAACAAAGGTGGAGAGAAATACACAAAAGATTGCTTTGGCTGACTCTGGGTAGTGAGATTATGCTCTCCTGCAATTCTTTTTAATCGTGGCAAATACACATAACATGAAATTTACCATTTTCACCATTTTGAAGTGTACAATTCAGTGGCATTAAGTACATTTATGATGCTGTACAACAATAACCACTATCTAACTCCAGAACTTTTCCATCACCCCAAATGGAAACCCTGGACCTAATAAGCAATCGCTCCCTACCCCTTCTCCCACAGTCCCTGGCAACCACTAATCTGATTTCTGTCTCTATATGCCTGCTATTTTAGAAATATATACATTTGCTGTATTTTTTTCTGAATTTATGCTAATGAGTATGTGCTTTGATATGAGAAATAAGGCAGAAACCAAAAACAAGGAAGGATGTCTTATAGAGGGGAACAAGTAAGTTACACAGAAATGATGTTAAGCTCTAGGCCAGAGGGAGTGAAGAGTAGAATTCCCTTTGTGACAGTAGCTAAATATGCTCGGCTCTGATTGCTAGCTGCTCCACTTGCATGATCCCTGTCCTGTGGATCTCACCCCTACCCTGGCAGCTGGGTTCTAATATTATGCCCAAGTTACCCACGATGCTGAGCTGAGTATCCTCCCCAGGTGCCGTTTTCTCTGAGTCTCCACCGCACTGGGAGTAGAGATCATGTTGGTTGGGTTCTCCAAAATCATTCTGCTGTCCAGTATGACCCCAGCTTCTCCTCTCAGTCATTAAAAGTTGTGGAGTAAGTGAATGCCTGTGTGCAAGAAATGACTTTGCCTGGACTCTAGAGAGAACAGAATCAGATGGGCCTGGAGGTGTAGCCTCAGAGCCAAAGGCAGGCTGGGAGGAAGTGCAGCGAAGGGGCCGAGTCTAGCCCGAGAGAACATATCTGAATGGTAGATTCATGAGGTCCCTCATGGCTTTAATGACCAGGGCGGGAGGAGAGAAGTAATAGCAAGTGACATTTATATAATGTGTTAGAGTTTACATAGCTCAGCATACGCATTACCTCATTTAATCGGGAAGGAGCACAGGGTGGGGCTTTAGCACGTGGCCCCGGGGTTGGCTTGTCTGAGTTTGCATCCTGGCTCCACAACTTGCTGTGCAACCCTGGGACATGTGTGTACCCCCTGTCCCAAGTTCCTTACATATGCAGTGAAGACACTGATAGTACACATAGATTTGTTGTGATGATTAAGTAAGGTAGGGGATGCTCATAAAGTGCTTAGAATCGTGCCTGGAGCATGGTAAACACTAAATAAAAGTTGGCTGTTATGACTTTATTCTCTCAATGGGCCCTGGAGATATGTCGACAAACCCTATTTTATGGGCAGCAGACTGGGGCTCAGAAGGATGGAGTGACCTGTCTGAGGTCACACGCAGAGGTGGGAGTGGGGGGTGGGCAGGGCTTGGACCAGGTCTGTTTGACCCCAAAGCCCTATCCTTTCAGCTCCTTTATGCCACCTCCTCTGACATGCACCTTGCCTGCCCTCACAGGCAGGAGACGTAAATTCTTGCTGTAGTTCACCCATGCACCTGGTGTCAGAAAGATCACCTGTCTTGTCTAGATGAGCTACCATCCAGATGAAAGAAGATAGCTGAGAAAGCACTTTGTACCCCACCAGAGTGTGATGGAAATGTATGGAATTGTTATTCATACTTTAAGAAAGTATTTAAATTTTTTTCTTAGCACCGGTTTCCCACATTCTGGTAACAGCACCCTGATTTCCCTTGGGGAGCCACCACTCTCCACTCAGTCTGTGCTTAGGATTATCCCTGGCTAGAGGGATGCATGTGTAAAACAGGTCTGGCCCATGTGAGCCTTGTGTCACGGCAGCAACCAGGATTAGCTCTGGAATGGGTATTTGATCCAATCCGAGAACCACTAGGTTCCGTTGCAGGACTTGGACCGTAGCTCTCAGGGAAGAGGGCTCTCGTTCCTTCTGGGAAGACGGAGGGGAGTACGATAGAGCCTGAGCTCCTGAAGCCATCTTGCCACCACAGTGGGGACAGCCTGCCTGAGAATGGGGCCAGCCCAGAGGCAAGCGGAGCTGACAGAGGTAGAGTGAGACAAGGGCCAGTGTCCTCTGGATCTAACTGGGCCTGAGTCTAGATTTACCTGGACGTTTCTGTTAATGCTACATTTGTAAGCACCTACTGGCTTTCTAGCACTGTGCTTTACTGTTACGTCCTTTTAATATCCCAACAGCCGCTCAAAGGAGATGATGGTAGCCCCATATGACAGAGGGGGAAACTGAGGCTCTGAGTGGTGGAGTGATTTGGCCAAAGCACACAGGTGAGTCAGGTCCTTCTGCTGAAGGCTCAGCCACTGCACTGAGAACACCAGCCACAGTGTCCGAATAAAGTTCTTGTCTTCTTTCTTTGCCCTCCGGCAAGGATGCATGTCCTCTTGGAAATGTCACAACAGAAGGGATTTGGATGCCCCAGAAATGCGTCTTCTTTGGCTCCATCCCTCACCACCCTCAATTATCCTTCTGACAGCCAGATTTGAACCAAATTGGATTTAGTGCATTTCACAATTTTTTTGAACAAATTTGTGGATTAAGGGAACAAATTAAATCCACATTTTTACTTGACATCATCAAAAATATGACATGCAGACTGGAAATGGACTTTCCTGGTCTGGGAATAATTTCAGTGAAGCCCAAATTCCTATTTCTCAAGAGTATCTGTTTAAAAAAAAAATACACCTGATTCTCACAAAGACCTGTGGGAAGCCTGGCCCCAAATCTTACCTGAGACCTGGGATCTGACACTTGGGGTTAGGCTGGGCCACACCAGCACCCATGTCTGAGCTGTGATTCTAGTGGGAAGGGCCACTCTCTGCCCCCACCCATCACTCATCTCTCTTCCGGTTCCCCCACAATTTCCCTTTGGCTGCAGCCTAATTTGAGTTTCTGCATTTTTCTATAACGGGACTAACAGATTTTCGTGTTAGTGCCAACTCAAGCTCCCTATCCCTTCTCTGAATTCTTAGTTAGGCCAGTAAGTATATAGCTCATTTGGCAGTTAGGTGCCTTTGGCACTTTACCCAATAGCCGCTACAAGAATGTAAAGACTTCATTTTTCTTGTCTTTGTTTCTTGGTTTCATGGTAGAAAGACAAGCTGTATGTGGGCAGGGAATGTGACTTCTACCTCTCTCTATATGTACCCAACATGTAGTAGCATGCGATGAGAATTTATTGCCCTGTAAATTTAATTGCATATGATTACTTAACAATAAAATGAGAGAAGACGTTATCTTGGCTAGGCTTCATGGAGGCGAGGCTGTGAAGCTCATTGAATTGGTGTGAGGGCTTCGATGCCAGATAGCCTGGGTTTGAATTCTGGCTCCCATTCACTGATGATATAATTTGATCAATGATATGATCTCTCTATGCCTCAGTGTTCTTATCCATAAATTGGAACTAGCAATAGCACTCGACCGAGCCCCTAAAACAGGAACACATTCTTTAAATGTCTGTTGCCACAATTTTATTATTTCTCCCCAATAATCCTTATATTCTTAGGAAATACATATAGCTAATACATAGGTGGACTTTATCTTATCCAACTTTTGTCTAGATTATCAGATTCTTATCTTTAAAACATGAATTATCTGGATGACTGTGGCTGTTTTCCCCATTATATAAGTTGGAGGCACAGAAAAGAAGCTGACCAAAAGCAATAAAACAGACAAAGAAAAATGTAGAATGAATCAGTGTTAGCAAAAGAGAAGAGCCTGAGGGAGCATCAGGAAGCCTGCCAAGTAGATCTATTAAGTAAAAGAGAGATGGGGAGAAAACCATCAATTAAAATTAATTAAACTTTTAATTGTTTGTGATGCTGACCTCATGCTCCAGGTGCCTGAAACAAAGGAAGAAATGGGGATAATTGAGTGGTCAGGACATTTTTCCAACTGGCCACTTTTCCCTTAACAAGACCACACCTGTCTCTTCCACGTAGTCCTCAAGAGCATCTTGGGTCAGGACCTGAAATCATGGCTCAAGCTGCCCTGCACTGAAGAGAGAGGGCGTCCTGAGGCCGGGCAGACAGCTGTCTGGACCCTTCTTCCTCATTCTTCTCCATCAGCACGTCCAGCTGATGATACTTACAAACTGAATTCTGCTTCTCTGCACCTCTTCCCCACTCCAAGCTTCTGTTTCTACCTGGAAAACCACAGTGGCTTGCTAAGTTGTTTCCTCATTTCTACTTGTACATTTATCATTCTCCAAAATTGCCTTGTCTTGACTCTTCTGCTTGTTTTTCCCATTAGCCTGTAAACTTCTCATTCACCAGTGGCTGGCACATGCATAGCCCACTCTTTCTCTTTTTTTTTTTTTTAAAAATTGACTCCTGATTTTATTATTCAATTTCTCTTTTCTATTTTTTTTAAAAGAATTTATTTATTTATTTATTTAAGAGAGACAGAGAGAGAGCGAGCATGACCCGGGTTTGGGGGGTGCGGGCAGAGGGAGAAGGAGAAGCAGACTCCCGGCTGAGCAGGGAGCCCGATGCAGGGCTGATCCCAGGACCCTGAGATCATGACCTGACCCGAAGGCAGATGCTTAAAGGACTGAGCCACCCAGGCACCACTCCCTTTTCTATTTAAATTAGTCTTCAGTGGCTGGGAAGCCTGGCCTTGCAAGATCACAATCAGTTGGAGCTCGTTGTTGTTGGAAGGGGGTTGGGTTGGGGACTGGGATGGGGGCAGGGAGACCCTGCTCTGCTGGCAGCATTATTCTTGATTGAATGGAAGGAGCTGGAAATAGTTGTATTCTCAAGTAAAAGACATTTTCTCTCCCAAAGGCGAGTCCACTCTATAGATATGAAAGTAGACCCCTTAATAGATCTACTGGGCAACATTTTGTCTAACTCATTCAAATTATAAGACTTCAAAGTCATTAAAGGTAGTCACACTCTATTTACTTATTTATTTATTTATTTACTTGAGAGAGAGAGAGAGAGAGAGAGAGAGCAGCAGGAGAGACAGAGGGAGAGGGAGAATCTGGAGCAGACTCCACCCTGAGCGTGGAGCCTGATGCCAGGCTTAATCCCAAGACCCTGAGATCATTCATGATCTGAGCCACCCAGGCACCCCCATAATCTTCTTTTTAAGTGTGTCATTTGTCTTTTTCATACCGAGGAACTGGAGAATGAATGAAATATTCCCAGATTAGGCTGACCCACTCACCTATGTTGACTCTGGTGACTCTGGTGGCCAAGCCCCTCCCATCTCATTCTCAGCAATTATAGTCAGCCTTTGAATGTTTGTCTCACACAATTCTGCTTCCCTGATACTGACTCTTGGGGCTCCATGGTACAAGGGTTGCCATCACTCTCTCTGCCACATTTCTGACCACCTTGGGAAATGTGAGGTCATTACACATGGTCCAGAGCCACCCGTCAGGAAGGGGCCCAGGCTGTTTCTCGTATGAGGTAGCTCCATTCTGGAGTACTTGATCCTCCCCTCTCTGTCCTGTCACAGCTGATTGGAGTGGGGGGAGGGGGCGAGGGTGGTCACCCCGAGGTCATCTAGTCCAAAGCCTGTTCAGCACAGAGTCTGGCTAGGACAAGAAGCTCCAGCCAATGAGATGAGTCAATCATAACCCACCCACTCCCCTGGAGCCTGATCTGTGAAGTGCAGACAGAATTGTATGGTCACTGGAAGTTTGGGAGGTCATGAGAAAGGGAGAGGCCTTGTGGGACCAGGAGCAAATTAGAGTTAGGAGGACTCACAGGCAGAAGTGCTGAGCTGAAGCAGGGCTAGATAGAGTGGGGGGCAAGGAAGCCATTGGAAGCAGGAAGATAGGGGGCAGACACACAAAGAGAAGCAGAGACCCAGAGAGCGGCCAAGTCAAGGTAAAAGTGGAAAGCTAAAGGTAAGCTCCCAGATTCTTGCGACCGGGCTCCTGGAGCACCTCGGTGGATACCTTGGGTTCTTAAATACCTTCCTGTTCCAGTCTCCAGGATCCCAAGTTATGGTATGCTCCTGATTTCCATGAGATTCTGGCTCCCGTGTTGTGCCACAATAAACCCTCATTGCCTGAGCCGTGCTGAGTGGCTTGCTGTTCTTATGGGCTCACAAGCCAACATACCAAAAGTGACCACCATCAGTGGGCGGCAACCCCACACCAGCACGGGCTGTTTCTATCAAGCCCTGTGTGTGGGTGTGTGGGGCTGATGCCTGAGAGCTTTCAGGGTGTGACTCCTTTGCTCAAAGGCTCTGCTAATAACCACAGGGGTGGTTTCAATCCTCAAGGATCTAGGCTCCATTTTTTTTTAATTCATGTATCCTCCAATTTTATATACATATGTGTTTTATAAAAAATATTTACAACTATATCATATATATAAAAGAAAACATATAAATATATATAATATGTAAACATAAACATATACATAGATATATATTACAGGTACAATACAATTGCAACTTAGATAGGAGTTAGAGGCTGAAGTGTGGGTTCGGCTAAATGTGTATATAGTCAAAATTCTGCCTGGGAACCCTCTAAATACCAGTAGAGCCCATGTACATGATTTTGGGTATGTTATTATAGCCTTTAGAGTAATAGTAAAAATAAATGCAAAGAAATATCATTATCAGACCTTCCTACAGAACACTTGCTGAAATAGCTGCAAAGGAGAAAAACAGATTCTGGTCCCCACCCCCTGACATATACTCGAAGCGGCAAAACTGTGACTGTAACTTGCAAAGACTTTTTCCTTCCCAAGTGGCAATTGAATAATTCCTCCCAGCAAACAGAATTTCTGTGCCATTCCCTGTCAGTCAGATTTTCTATGAGATGATTTGAATTGGACCCCCTTGACTTTCCACAGATTTGAGGTGGTTCTAACAGTTGGCATGTATATAATAGCTCCACTAAAATTGGAAAACAAAACATCTTAGAAAGGGGCGAATGGTCCAAAAAAGTGAGGCAGATATAATTCCCACCATGGACAACTAAACGCTGAACTTCCTGGAAGTCAAGGGAAAATCCTAGATAAGAATTATCATTGTTTAATCAAAATAAGTTAATCAAAAGAGAGGGTTTTCTCTTAGCACTGTTTAAAAAAAAATTAAGTCACTCATAATTTCATCATAGTGATATTCTTATTTTGCTTGTATACACTGTATTCCTGTGCTTCTCTGCGGGCAAAATAATGGGTAATTTTCTTTTAAAAATATTTGAATAGGCAAAACAATCATGTAGTCTGAAAATAAAAGAGTGTGAAAAGTTTCTCTTTCATCCTGGTCGTACATTCGCCCACTTTCAACTTCCCCAATCTGCCCCCCCCCACCATTTTGTATCCTTCTAGCGTTTTCTTGCACATTCAATAACATCGTCATCATCAACAACAACGAAATATAGATTCTTGTCCCATGCTCTTCTTACGCCTTGATTTCTCTCATTTAACAACCTTTTTCTGTGAACACTTCTCTATCAGTAGGAAAGCGTCCTCATTCTCTTTCATAGCTACAGGGTATCCACTGTTCGGCGCACCTCTACTAACTGAAACTGGGCCCTACTGGTCCTTTGTTTTGCTATGTGAATTTGAATGCTATCACCAATTGCCCTGCACGGGGGTTTTGGCAATTTATGCTCTCAGCAGCAGTGTCTGAGAGTTGAGTTGCCCCATAACATCTATACACTCCAGAACCAGAGTCTTGCTAAGTTCCAGGGAGGAAGGAAAAGGAATGGAAGAAAGGAAGGAAGGAAGAACTGTTTTATCAGGCACCTACTCTATGCACATACACGTCTGGTCCTCACTGTAATGCTCTGAGGCAAATTGGCATCCCTGATTTTTACTGATGAGGCAGTTTTGTCTCTGAGAGGTTAGGGAATTTGCACCATATCTCAGGTAAGTGGGCGAGGGTCCTGACCCGGAGGTTGGCTTGGTTCCAATGTGCCAGAGTTCTGGTGGGCTGGAGGATATCTCAGCAGAGCCTTGGGGTCGTCCTGACAGTGTTCATGAACCAGCAAGGTTCTTAGTGTCCCAACTATTTTATTTTCTTGCCTGCTTTGACATTCAAGTGTCACAGCTCAGCCCTTATTAAGGAGCCCCTGGCATCCCTCCCCCCGCCCCACCCCCCGCTTCCGCTTGGCGTCCTCCCCAGGTTCCAGCCCTGGCCCTCACAGGTGAATTTTGAAGTTGGAGCAGGGATCCTCCGGGTGCCCCTCTCCCAGAAGAGCATCTAACCACTCCTCCAGGTCCCGGACCAGCTGCTCCAGCTCTTGCACCTCTTTCTCTAGCTTCTCCAAGAAAACATGCAAGTTTTCCTTCAACCAGGTCCTGATGACCTTTATTGGCTCTTCTGCGGGTTCATTGGTCTGGTATTCAAATCCCTGAAAGGCAGACGTCAAAGTTGCATCTTGAGCTTTTTCACGTAGGACCCCCTTGCCACTGGTTTCAAAAAGTTTTCTGAGCCTTTGCATACGCTATTCCTTCTCTCTGGAGTGCCCATCCCCACCTTCTCCACCTGGCCAGCTCCTACTTATCCTTCAAGATCCAGCTCGCCCATGACACCTCTGGGAAGCCTTCCCAGATTTCCTCAGTCAAACTTGACATCCCCTCAGCACCTTTTTTGAATATGTTACCTGGGAAGCCACAGGATTCTGGGGATAGTTACATTCTCTGATCCTTTCTGACACTTCCCAACTTCTTCCTGAAACAGGCACAAACATCACCTCTTAACAAGGGCAAATGAGCAGTCATTGAAATGAACATGGTTGGTCATCCCAGTGGGTGAAGGGGGAGAAGGCAAGTTTTGGAGGCCCCATTGACATGCAGCCATCTCCAGAATACCCCTCCTGACTCCGGGTGGACTCGGCTCCTCCTTTCTCAGCTTCCAGAATGCTCACCTGATATTCCTGTGCCCACGTACAGCACCAAGATCAGCAATGCCAACAGCGTCTGGTGGCAAGAAGAGGAGGAAGGAAAGTGACTCACTGGGGGGCAGGCATCCCTGCTGCCCTCACAGAGCGGTGCTATAAGATCGTTTTTAGAGTTTAACTTTTTTCCAGTTATCTATGGCATGCATGCTTACTACAAAACCCCCAAACATTGCAGAAGTAGGTAACATGGCAGCTCGGTGACATTCCACTGGAGTTTTCCCTCCCTTCTCTCTGCTGAGAAGGCCCACTTCTGTTCTCATTCCTTGCCTCGCTTTTACATTTTTGCTCTAAATCATCTTTAAAAGGAATCAACTTTATTGTGGTATAATTCACAGACAATAAAATGCACACATTTTAAATGTACAGTTTGATGAGTTTTGACATGTCTACACCTGTGGACTACCATCCCAGTCAAGAGAAAGAATATTTCCATCATCCCGGAAAGTTCCCTATACCCTTTTACAGTCTGTTCCCTCCTTACCCTCACCCTGCCAGAGGGATCCACTAATCTGCTTTGTCACTATGGAGTAATTTTGCCTGGTCTATAACTGCATAAATGGAACTTCATAGTCTTTTGTGGTTAGCTACTTTTGCTCAACATAATGCTTCTGAGTTGCCTCCATGTTTGTGTGTTCAGTGTTATTGATGAGTAATATATTGTATGAATATGGTACAATTTATCTCTTTACCTACTGACGGACTTTGGGCTGTTTCTAGTTTCTGATGATCATGAATAAAACTGCTATGAACACCTGGATACAACTGTTTGGGTGGACACATGTTCTCATTCTGCTTGGGTTAGCACCCAGAAATGCAGATGCTGGGTCATATGGCAGGTGCATGTTTAATTTGATAAGAAACCACCAACCTGTTTTCAAGGGGTTTGAACCAATTTACATTTCTACCAGCAACCTGAGAATGTTAGTTGCTCCACGTTCCTATTGGCAAAATTCTTTTAGGCATTCTATTGGTTGTGTAGTGGTACCTCGATCTAGTTTTTATATGCACTTCCCCAATGATGAATGATGTTGTCTTAGTCCGTTTGCACTGCTATAACAAAGTACCACAGACCAGGTGGCTTATAAACAACAGAAATTTATTTCTTACTGTTCCGGGGGCTGGAAGTTTGGGACCAGGAGGCCAGCATGGTCAGGTTCTGGTGAGGGCGATCTTCTGGGTTCCATCCATTTCCATTGTATCGTTACATGGTGGAGAGCAGAGAGAGCTCTTTGGGGTCTTTTTTTTTTTTTAAATCAGGGCACTACTCCAATTCATGAGGGTTCCACTCTCATGAATCATCTCCTGAAGACCCCCAACTCCTAAAACCAGCACTTTGGGAGTTAGGATTTCAACATATGAATTTAGGGGGGACATAAGCATTCAATCCATAGCAGATGTTGAGCATCTTTTCATGTGCTTACTGATCATAATTCACATATCTTACTTTGTGGGCGTGTCTATTAAAAACCCAGTTCATTTTTTTTATTGGGCAATTTGTCTTCTTATTAAGTTTTAGTAGTTCTTTATTTATTTTGGATATACATTCTTTGTCAGATGTTTGTATTGTGACTGTTTTCTCCAGGTCTGTGGCTTGCCTCTTCATTTTACCAGGGTGTTTGAAAGTTAAAAGGTTTCAAGTTTTATGAAGTTCAAATCATCAAACATATTCCCTTTATGGTTATGCCTTTTGTGTGCAATCTAAAAAATTTTGTCTAACTCAGGGTTGTGAAGATTTTTCTCCTCTGTTTTCTTCCTGGCATTTTATTGTTTTAATTTTCCAGTTAGGTAGATAGTCCATTTCGAATTAATTTTTGTATATGCCGTGAAGAAGGGGTCAAGATTCTTTTCCTCATATGAATGTCCAGTTCTAGAATTATTTGTTTAAAAAGCCTAATTATTCATTGGATTGCATTGCTCTCTGTCAAAAAATATGCCCACCAAATTTATGTGGGTCTGCTTCTGGATTCCATTCTGTTTCACTGATCTATATATCAATTTTTATGTCAGTGCTAAATCTGTATTAGTTTGTTGGAGCTGCTATAACAGAATACCACAGATTGGGCAGCTTAAACAAAAATTAACATTAACTATTAATAAAAATTAACAGTCATGGAAACTGGAAGTCCAAGATCAAGATGTGAGGCAGGGTTGGTTTCTGGTGAAACCTCTCTCCCTGGCTTCTGGAAGGCTGCCTTCTCCCTGTGTCCTCACACGGCCTTTTCTCTGTGCCTCCCTGGTATCTCTCTTCTTATAAGGACATCAGTGCTATTGGAGTAGAGCCCCACCCTTTATGACCTCATTTAACCTTAATTATTTCCAAGTACAGTTGGGGCTTCCACATGTGAATTTTGGAGGACACAGTTCAATCCGTAACAGCTCTCTCCACCGTCACTATGCTGTTCCATTCCTTTCTCTATCTATCTTATGTCAATGCCACACTATCTAGATGACCATACAGCTTTTTAAATTTTTTTTAAAATTTAATTTTATTATGTTATGTTAGTCACCATTCATTACATCATTAGTTTTTGATGTAGTGTTCCATGATTCATTGTTTGCGTATAACACCCAGTGCTCCATTCAATACGTGCCCTCCTTAATATCCATCACTGGGGTAACCCATCCCCCCACCCCTTCCCTTCTAAAACTCTCAGTTTGTTTCTCAGAGTCCATAGTCTCTCATGGTTCGTCTCCCCCTCCGATTCCCCCCCTCCATTTTTCCCTCTCAACTATCTTTTTTTTTTTTTTAACATATAATGTATTATTTGTTTCAGAGGTACAGGTCTGTGATTCATCAGTCTTACACAATTCACAGCACTCACCATAGCACATACCCTCCCCAATGTCTATCACCCAGCCACCCCATCCCTCCCACCCCACAACACTCCAGCAACCCTCAGTTTGTTTCCTGAGATTAAGAATTCCTCATATTCAGTGAGATCATATGATACTTGTTTTTCTCTGATTGACTTATTTCGCTTGGCTTAATACCCTCCATTTCCATCCACGTCGTTGCAAATGGCAAGATTTCATTTTTTTGATGGCTGCATAATATTCCATTGTATATATATACCACATCTTCTTTATCCATTCATCTGTTGATGGACATCTTGGCTCTTTCCATAGTTTGGCTATTGTGGACATTGCTGCTATAAACATCGGGGTGCACGTAGCCCTTCGGATCACTACATTTGTATCTTTGGGGTAAATACCCAGTAGTGCAATTGCTGGGTCGTAGGGTAGCTCTATTTTCAACTTTTTGAGGAACCTCCATACTGTTTTCCAGAGTGGCTGCACCAGCTTGCATTCCCACCAATAATGTAGGAGGGTTCCCCTTTCTCTGCATCCCCGCCAACATCTGTCATTTCCTGACTTGTTAATTTTAGCCATTCTGACTGGTGTGAGGTGGTATCTCATTGAGGTTTTGATTTGGATTTCCCTGATGCTGAGTGATGTTGAGCACTTTTTTATGTGTCTGTTGGCCATTTGGATGTCTTCTTTGCAGAAATATCTGTTCATGTCTTCTGCCCATTTCTCGATTGGATTATTTGTTCTTTGGGTGTTGAGTTTGATAAGTTCTTTACAGATTTTGGATACTAGCCCTTTATCTGATATGTCATTTGCAAATATCTTCTCCCATTCTGTCAGTTGTCTTTTGGTTTTGTTGACTGTTTCCTTTGTTGTGCAAAAGCTTTTTATCTTGATGAAGTCCCAATAGTTCATTTTTGCCCTTGCTTTCCTTGCCTTTGGCGATGTTTCTAGGAAGAAGTTGCTGCGGCTGAGGTCGAAGAGGTTGCTGCCTGTGTTCTCCTTTAGGATTTGGATGGACTCCTGTCTCACATTTAGGTCTTTCTCCATTTTGAGTCTATTTTTGTATGTGGTGTAAGGAAATGGTCCAGTTTCATTCTTCTGCATGTGGCTGTCCAATTTTCCCAAAACCATTTGTTGAAGAGACTGTCTTTTTTCCATTGGACATTCTTTCCTGCTTTGTGGAAGATTCGTTGACCATACAGTTGAGGGTTCATTTCTGGGCTCTCTATTCTGTTCCATTGATCTATGTGTCTGTTTTTGTGCCAGTACCATACTGTCTTGATGATGACAGCTTTGTAATAGAGCTTAAAGTCCAGAATTGTGATGCTGCCAGCTTTGCTTTTCTTTTTCAACATTCCTCTGGCTATGCGGGGTCTTTTCTGGTTCCATACAAATTTTAGGATTATTTATTCCATTTCTTTGAAAAAAGTTGATGGTATTTTGATAGGGATTGCATTGAATGTGTAGATTGCTCTAGGTAGCATTGACATCTTCACAATATTTGTTCTTCCAATCCATGAGCATGGAACGTTTTTCCATTTCTTTGTGTCTTCCTCAATTTCTTTCATGAGTATTTTTATAGTTTTCTGAGTACAGATTCTTTGCCTCTTTGGTTAGATTTATTCCTAGGTATCTTATGGTTTGGGGTGCAATTGTAAATGGGATCGACTCCTTAATTTCTCTTCCTTCTGTCTTGTTGTTGGTGTATAGAAATGCAACTGATTTCTGTGCATTGATTTTATATCCTGCCACTTTACTGAATTCCTGTATGAGTTCTAGCAATTTTGGGGTCGAGTCTTTTGGGTTTTCCACATAAAGTATCATATCATCTGCAAAGAGGGAGAGATTGACTTCTTCTTTGCTGATTCGGATGCCTTTTATTTATTTTTGTTGTCTAATTGCTGTGGCTAGGACTTCTAGTACTATGTTGAATAGCAGTGGTGATAGTGGACATCCCTGCCGTGTTCCTGACCTTAGGGGGAAAGCTCTCAGTTTTTCCCCATTGAGAATGATATTCGCTGTGGATTTTTCATAGATGGCTTTTATGATATTGAGGTATATACCCTCTATCCCTACACTCTGAAGAGTTTTAATCAAGAAAGGATGCTGTACTTTGTCAAATGCTTTTTCTGCATCTTGAGAGGATCATATGGTTCTTGTTCTTTCTTTTATTAATGATTGTATCACATTGATTGATTTGCGGATGTTGAATGAAACTTGCAGCCCAGGAATAAATCCCACTTGGTCGTGGTGAATAATCCTTTTAATGTACTGTTGGATCCTATTGGCTAGTGTTTTGGTGAGAATTTTTGCATCCATGTTCATCAGGGATATTGGTCTGTAATTCTCATTTTTGTTGGGGTCTTTGCTTTGTCTGGTTTTGGGATCAAGGTAATGTTGGCCTCATAAAATGAGTTTGGAAATTTTCCTTCCATTTCTATTTTTTGGAACAGTTTCAGAAGAATAGGTATTAATTCTTCTTGAAATGTTTGGTAGAATTCCCCTGGGAAGCCATCTGGCCCTGGGCTCTTGTTTGTTGGGAGATTTTTGATTACTGCTTCAATTTCCTTAGTGGTTATGGGTCTGTTCAGGTTTTCTATTTCTTCTTGGTTCAGTTTTGGTAGTTTATACGTCTCTAGGAATGCATCCATTTCTTCCAGATTATCTAATTTGCTGGCATATAGTTGCTCATAATGTTCTTACAATTGTTTATTTTTTTGGTGTTGGTTGTGATCTCTCCTCTTTCATTCATGATTTTATTTATTTGGGTCGTTTCTCTTTTCTTTTTGATAAGTCTGGACAGGGGTTTATCAATCTTATTAATTCTTTTAAAGAACCAGCTCCTAGTTTCATTGATGTGTTCTACCATTCTTTTGGTTTCTATTTCATTGATTTCTGCTCTGATCTTTATTATTTCTCTTCTCCTGCTGGGTTTAGGCTTTATTTGCTGTTCTTTCTCCAGCTCCTTTAGGTGTAGGGTTAGGCTGTGTATTTGAGACCTTTCTTGTTTCTTGAGAAAGGTTTGTATTGCTATATACTTTCCTCTTAGGACCGCCTTTGCTGCATCACAAAGATTTTGAACAGTTGTGTTTTCATTTTCATTTGTTTCCATGAATTTTTTTTAATTCGTCTTTAATTTCCTGGTTGACCCATTCATTCTTTAGTAGGATGCTCTTAAGCCTCCATGTATTTGAGTTCTTTCTGACTTTCCTCTTGTGATTGAGTTCTAGTTTCAAAGCATTGTGGTCCAAAAATATGCAGGGAATGATCCCAATCTTTTGGTACCAGTTGAGACCTGATTTGTGACCTAAGATGTGATCTATTCTGGAGAATGTTCCATGGGCACTAGAGAAGAATGTGTATTCTGTTGCTTTGGGATGGAATGTTCTGAATATGTCTGTGAAGTCCATTTGGTCCAGTGTGTCATTTAAAGCCTTTATTTCCTTGTTGATCTTTTGCTTAGATGATCTGTCCATTTCAGTGAGGGGGGTGTTAAAGTCCCCTACTATTATTGTATTGTTGTCGATGTGTTTCTTTGATTTTGTTATTAATTGGCTTATATAATTGGCTGCTCCCATGTTAGGGGCATAGATATTTACAATTGTTAGATCTTCTTGTTGGACAGACCCTTTAAGTATGATATAGTGTCCTTCCTCATCTCTTATTATAGTCTTTGGTTTAAAATCTAATTTGTCTAATATAAGGATGGCCACCCCAGCTTTCTTTTGATGTCCATTAGCATGGTAAATGGTTTTCCACCCCCCCACTTTCAATTTCTCTCCTATAAGTTGCTCCAATATACCTTCTTCCCCTCTCTCTCTTTCTTCTTCTTCTGGGATTCCAATTATTCTAATATTGTTTCATCTTATGGTATCACTTATCTCTCAAATTCTGCCCTTGTGATCCAGTAGTTGTTTATCTCTCTTTTTCTCAGCTTCTTTATTCTCCATCATTTGGTCTTCTATATCACTAATTCTTTCTTCTGCCTCATTTATCCTAGCCGTTAGAGCCCCCATTTTTGATCGCATCTCATTAATAGCCTTTTTGATTTCGACTTGGTTAGATTTTAGTTCTTTTATTTCTCTAGAAATGGATTCTCTAGTATCTTCTATGCTTTTTTCAAGTCCAGCTAGTATCTTTATAATCATCATTCTAAACTCTAGTTCCAACATCTTACTAATATCTGTACTGATTAGGTCCCTGGCAGTTGGTACTGCCTCTTGTTCTTTTTTTTGAGGTGAGTTTTCCATCTTGTCATTTTATCCAGAGAAGAACAGATGAATGAGAGAACAAAATGCTAACAGGGTAACAACGACCCCAGAAAAATATACACTAAACAAATCAGAAGAGACCCGAAACCAGGAGGAAAAGAAAGGGAAAGAAAGAAAGAAAGAAAGAAAGAATATGATCAAATATGATCAGGCTGGTGAATAGATCAGTGTCACACCCTACATTTTGGGCATATTTTGGTCTGTTAGAAGACACTGCCTCCCAAAATTTTAAAGAAAGAAAAACTTGTATATGTATAAAAGTAAGGGTAAATACAATGAAGGGATGGAATATGACTGTAAAGATGAAAATTATAAAAGGAATTGATGAGAAGTTGGTTGAAAAAAGAAAGAAAAATTTTTAAAAAATGGGGAGAGAATGTGATCAGGCAGGAGACTAGAACAAAGCCATACACTAGAGATTTAGGGTATATTTTGGTCTGTTAGAAGAATCTGTATCCCAAAATTTTAAAGAGAGAACAACTTATATATATATACAAAAAATAAGGTTAACTACAATGAAGGGATAGAATATGACTCTAAAAATGAAAAATAAAAAAGATTTTTAAAAAAGGGATTGATAAAATGTTGGTTGAAAAAGAGAAAAAGAAAAATTAAAAAAAAAGAAAAAGAAAAAAAGAAAATTAAAAAAATTAACTTTGAAAAACTAAAGAATCATGGTAAAAAAGCCATGGATTCTATGTGCACTATTCCCCTAGCGCTGGAGTTCTGCCGTTCTCATTGATCGGTAAACTTGGTCTCGGCTGGCTGTTCTTGCTGATCTTCTGGGGGAGGGGCCTGTTGCCGTGGTTCCCAAATGTCTTTGTCGGAGGCGGACTTGCCCCACCCTTGCCTGGTCGGGCTAAGTAATCTGCTCGGGTTTGCTCTCGGGAGCTTTTGTTCCCTGCAAGCTTTCCGTACAGCTTTGGAGGCCGAGAGTGAAAATGGCGGCCTCCCAATCTCCAACCTGGAGGAGCCAAGAACTTGGGGCCCCGCTCCTCAGTGCGCCCCCAGAGAAAAGCCATCAGTCACTCCTGTCTCCCCGGTCTCTGGCCGCACTCCGTGCTCACCCGGCCAGTGATGGAGCGTTTCTCTCTCTGGCACCCGACCCCATGTGGAGTCTCCAAACCCAGCAGATCCCTGCAGTGCGCTCCCGTGCTGCTCCTCCTGGGGGAGGAAGGGGAGTCTCCCTGGACCTGCCGCTTGTTGGGTCCCTGCTGGAGGAGCAGTGGCCCGACTGTGCCCCGGATCACGGTTTATGGCAGCCCCGAGCTGAGAGCCCACTCCTTGGCTCCGTCTCTGCAGCCGGCTTCCCCGCTCTGATACCTGGGAGCTCTGCCACACTCAGGCACCCCTGGTCTTTCTATGACCCCGAGGGTGCTGAGACCACACTGTCTCATGAGGGTTCCACCCCCTGCTTAGCCACTGGAGCGACATCCATCAGCGGAGCCGACTTCTAAAAGTTCCGAATTTGTGCTCCGCGGCCCTATCACTTGCCAGAAGCGGCCGATGGAGGCCCCCTCCCCCGCCGTCTATCCTCCCAAATATCGCCTCCGATTCACTTCTCTCACGTCCTACCTTCCAGAAAGTGGTCCCTTTTCTGTTCAGAGAGTTGTTGCTATTCTTTTCTTTGATCTCCTGTTGAGTTTGTAGGTGTTCAGAATGATTTGATCCCTATCCAGCTGAATTCCCGGGACCAGACGAAATCCAGGTCTCCTACTCCTCCGCCATCTTGCTCCTCCTCCATACAGCTTCATTGTAACATTTGAAATCAGATAGTGTGAGTTTTTAAACTTTGTTCCTTTCAAATTTGTTCTGATTACCCTAGATCCTTTGCATTTTCACATATATATGTATATATCAACCTTTTCAGTTTCTATAAAAAAAACCCTGTTGGGATTTTGATTAGTATTACATTGAAACTGTGGTTCAATTTGGTGAGAAAGAATGTCTCTAAAATATCATACCTTGTAATCCGTGATCATGGTGAATCTCTCCATTACACTGTCTTTGGTTATTTTTAGCAATGTTTCATCATTTTCAAGTGTAGAGGCCATGCTCATCTTTCTGAAGTATTTTATGGATTTTGATGCTATTGTAAATAGTATCGTTTTTAAATTTTCATTTTCCAATTGTTCGTTGCTAGTCTATAGAAACATAATTGATTTTGTGTCTTATGACTTAATTCTTTCTTTTTTATCTGATAGAGTTTAGGATTTTGTATATAAAAAATCATGCTGTCTGGGAAGAAGTTTTACTTCATCCTTTCTACTCTTTTTCTTTCAAAAAATCTTTAGCTTTTTTGCTTGCCTTGTATATTAACTAGAATCACTAGTAAAATACCAATAGAAGCGGCAAAAGCAAACATCCTCATCTTGTGCTGTATCTTAGGGGGACGTGGTGTTGAGTGGAGGTAGTTGTAGCTTTTTCCTTGTTGTCCTTTCTCAGTTTGAAGACATTTCCTTCTGTTTCTACTGTTCTGAGAATTTTACCAAGAATGAACGCTGAATTAGTGAAATGCACTTCCTGTATCCACTGAGAGACTTGAGTGCTGCCCTTTTTTGCCTGAGCCTGCGGCAGATTGCATGGATTGACTTGAATACCTAACCAACCTGGTTCCTTCAGGAAGCCGTTTGTTCATGATGCATTCACCTTTTTCTATATTGCTGGGTTTGATTTGCTACTGTTTGTGGAGATTGTTCTTTTCAACTATATTCATGGAGAGATTAGATTTCTTTTCTATATGTTTATGGAGTTTTAGAGTCAAGGTTATGTTGCCCCTTTAAAATGAGTCAGGGAGCATTTCCTCCGCCTCTATTTTATGAAGGAATTTGTGTGAGATTGGTCACATGATTTATAGAATTTATTGGTGAAATCTTTTGGGCTTCTAGTCTTTTGGACTTTTTATTTCTTCTTGAGTCACTTTTGTAAATTGTGTTGTCCAAGAAGTTTCTACATTTCACCTAGGTGAGCAAATGCATTGGCATCCAGTCATTCCTCATATTATCTTCATATCCTTTTAATGTCTATAGGAGGTAGACATGTGATAGTTCCCTTTTATTCTCGATATTGGTAATCTGTGTTTTCTCTTTTTTTAAAAAAAATAGTCTATGAAAAATTTACCAATTTTATAAATCTTTTCAAAGCAAAAGTTTATTAATTTTATTTATTATTTTCATTTTCTATTTCATTAATTTCTGATTTTATCTTTATTGTTTCTTCTTTCTATTGTTGAGTTTAATTCTTCCTTATTTCCTTCTTAATGTGGAAACTTTGACCATTGCTGCTGCTGCTTTCTTTTTTTTTTTTTAGATTTTTAAAAAATTTCATTTATTTGAGAGAGAGAGAGAGAACACAAGCAGAGGGGAGGAGCAGAGGGAGAGGGAGAAGCAGATTCCATGCTGAACAGGGAGCCTGATGTGGGACTCGATCCCAGGACCTTGGGATCATGACCTGAGCCAAAGGCAGACGCTTAACCGACTGAGCCACCTAGGCACCTCTAGCCATTGCTTCTAAAGTTTTCTTTTTTTCCAAATATATGTATGTATATGTGTGTGTGCATGTATATATACACATACATGTCTGTTTATAGGTGTGCATAGATGCGTGTCCATGTATGTGTGCTCTCAAATGGATGCCTGAGTGTTACGGAGCTCCTCTGCTCTAGCTGGGCCGGAATTCCGGCAACCTCCAGCGCTGCTGAATTTCCAGGATCTCCGCTCTGCTCTCAAGGGCAGAACAGCCACTCTGGTGAGAGTGGCTAATCCAGCCCTTGGCATGCGCATCCCAGCCCTCTGCCAAGGAGTCATGGGGAACCCCTGGGTGAGCAGCTCTCTCCCCTCTCCAGGGCCTCGTCCTACAGAGTCCGGTGCCTTAGCTGCCCCACCCCCACCCCCCTGCAGCTCAGCAGGACTGCGGTGCCGTGCTTGGCCTCTACCTCGGTGCAGCCACCGCTGGGAAAGAGTGGAGGCTGTCACAAGTGTTCCTTTCCTCCGGGATGGCACTCTTGTGCTGCCTGGTGGCCCTCACCCAAGACTGGCAGCCTCACAGATGTCATGCATTTTGTGGTTGCTCCAGTGGGAAGGCTAGCCTGGCCCATTACTGGGAAGTCTCGTCATAGCGTTTTGAGGCAGGATGGAGTGAAGGAGCTACCTGGAGACAACATTGCTCGCTGGTGCCTGCGTCAGTCCAAGGTCATTTAGGAGATTCTGGTGGACGTGCCAGGATTAAGGGAGGAGAAAGGGGTCTTTTAGAGAGGTGGGAGAAGAGACAAGGGCAGTCTGAGTCTGGGAGGGGCCTGGCACCCACTGTCGGCCCTGTGGCTGGGCTGGCCCTAGCACAGCGAATTCAGAGACACCGATTTTCAACAGACAATGTGAGTTGGGAGAGTGACAGTGTCAGGGCAAGCAAAAGTGGACAAAGGATTAAGGCACACACAGTATAGAATGACACTGAATTTTCCCCAACTCACTAGATGCGGGCTGAGCCAGATTTAATTTGCCTTGAAATAACACATTTCTTATTTACCGAGTTTGTGAAGCAAGAGTTAGACCTGCTACCGCCACAAAGAAGATAAAAGATTTGCATGATTTGCCTCTTCCCCAGATAGTTTTCTTTATATATACTAGCAACTATATTATTATCATCATGAACTTTAAAAATAAAAATAAATTAAAAAGCAACAATCTGGCAGTCTTACAGATACACGGATGAGCGAAAGAAGCCAGGCATAAAGGTACACATTGATTCCATGAACATGAAATTCAAGAAAATACAAAACTCATCTATGATGATAGAGGTCAGGAATCATGGTTATGTGGGAAGGGGATGAGCTGGGAGGGGCCTGAAGGAGGCTTCTGGGGCACCAGGACTATTCCATAGCTTGACCTGGCCGGGGAGGTGGGGGCAGGCTGTGACTGCCCAGGTGTGTAGACCCAGTACAAAGATCCTTGCATCGTACACTTAAGGGCACTTTTTCTTTTCTTAATAATATTCCCTGGGCATAAGACACAGAGAACTGTTTCGTTCTTTATAATGGCTGTTAAGTGTTCTGTGGTGAATGCTCTGCTGTTTAACAACCTCTCTGTCCATGTACTTTACAGGATGATGTCTTCCCCAGCACACTTGCTGCTGGGTTTGTATTTTGTACTGTGTGGGGGGCAAAGGGCGAAACAGGGGCAGGATTAAGTTTTAGCTCTTCTCCTTGTGCTGCTGTCTTGGGGCCTGAGCCAAATCATTTCTTCTCTCTGAGCCTCAATTACTTCATCTGTAAAATGGATTTTGACATATGCTGAAAGGTCTTTTTTTTTTTTTTAAGATTTTATTTATTTATTTGACAGAGAGAGTGAGAGAGCACAAGCAGGTTGAGCAGGAGAAGGAAAGGGAGCCTGATGCGGGGCTCGATCCCAGGACTCTGGGATCATGACCTGAGCCAAAGGCAGACGCTTAACCATCTGAGCCACCCAGGCGCCCCTGAAAGGTCTTTCAAAAAGAAAAGCTGTGACTGTTTTAGATTGGTTTGGGAAATGCTGTAGTTAACAAAGTGAAGTGAATTCCTTGGTGCAGAACTTCTCAGAGCCTCTGTGAATGAGCAGTGTAAATCTCCAAGGCTGGGGGGACAAGAATATCAGCATTCCTTGAACCACAGAACTTTTTTTGGGACTTTTCTCAAAAGAGCCTTCCTGGGGTTTGGTGTTTATGCAACTCTTTTTAGGAAAAGGTGGAGCATGATGGGAACCCCACAAGGCCCCCATCTTGCTGTGAGGTCCAGCACAAAGGAGGAATTGGGGCATGTATATCAAATGAACAAGTGAACAAATCTTTTGAAAACGTATAGAGATCAGTCATTCATTGCTCTGCTTAAAACCCCTCAATGGCCTCTTATTAATCTCAGAATAAAGTCCTATCTCTTTCCATGGTGTGCAAGGCCTAGGTGACCTTCCCAGCCTTCTTTACACACCTCCCTCACTTCTCCATCTGGGAGGCAGTGGAGTGTAGGGTAAGCTTGTTAAGGGTCCTGGAATCAGATGTACCTGATTCAAATCCTGGGTCCTGGCTATACGGCCTTTTTGCCTTTCTAAGCTTTGGTTTATCCATCTGTGAATGAGGTTGTTAATAGTGCCTCTCAGGCATGTTGTAAGTCATGAAAGAGAGAGGGGGTGGGAGCACCGGGCTGTGCATTGTAAGTGATGACATTTCCCATTTTGACATAAATCTTCATGAGGTTTGAATTTTAGCCCTAATAACAAATACTCCAGGAGCTCTACAATTCAGCTGTATCCTATTTATTCAGTTTGTTCATTCATTCATTCAACCACTATTACGCACCAAGCACTATTGTAGGCACTAGGGATCTAGTAGGAAACTAAACAAACAATTCAGCCCTCCTGGAGCATAAGTTCTGCTGGCAGTGCTGGGAATGAAATAAGAGAGTCAGTCAGTAATGGCCTTGGGGAAGAAGCCCGGAAGCATGCATGCTGCGTCCCACCAGGTCGGGCTCCAGGAAGAGTCGGGCTGAAGGCCTCTTCTGACTTTGAGGGCCTTATAGTCTGTCTGCAGTGGCGAAGGGAGCCCAGATGGGAGGAAGGCAGCATACATCCAGTCTGACCTCACCTGTTTCTTGTCCTCACAGCGAGTGCCCCTTCTCCTTTCAAACAGCTCGGCCGCCACTTGCCCCCTGCTGCCCACCTGTTGGATCACCATGGCCTCAGGTCAGGCTGCCTGGGTGGAACAAGGTAGCCCCACCCGACAGGCAGATGGGTGCCCTCCTCCTTCCTGGCCTCTGGTCACCAGGTATCCCTCAAACACTGAGTTCTGATGTCATAGAAGGTGGGAGACAGCAAGGCCCCCACCTTGTCATCATCACCCTGATTTTTATTCCAGTCTCTCACAGTTTTTTTTTTCTTATAAATGTAAAAAACAAAGACCAGAAAAAAGTGCAGCAAAATATTGTATTTCAGGATGATGATTTTTCTGCTCTATTTTCTTCTATATCTTCAACTGTTTAGTAAAATGCAAGTTTTAAAATACAAAACAATAAAATTTTTAGTTGAAATCCTTATTGAGATAGTTGTAAAAACACATGCAGTAGTAAGAAATAATACAGGAGATCCAGTGTACCTTATACCTAGTGCCCCCCGTGGTAACATCTTACATCCCCTGTGATACAGTATTACAACCAGGATTTGCCATTGGTGCAATCTATCAATCTCATTCAGATCTCTCCTGTTTCACTTGTACTCATTTGTGGATGTGTATGTAATTCTAAATATTTGTCACGTGCGTAGGTTTGTGGATCCGTACAGTCAAGATACAGAAGAATTCCCAAGCCAGAAGGTTTTTGAGTTGCCCTTGGGTGCCCACTGCCCTCCCTCTCCCCTCTCCCCCACTGTCCCTAACTCCTGGCAACGCCGAATCTGTTCTCCATTTCTAAAATTTTATCTTTTCAAAAATGCTGTATCAAATAGTATGTAACCTTTGGATATTGGCTTTTTTGTACTTAGCATAATTCTCCGGAGATTCATCCAGGTTGTTGAGTGTATCAGTTTGTTCCTTTTTATTGCCACATTGTATCCCATGCATGGCATGTATGTACATAGTTTATTTAACCATTCACCCACTGAAGGATGTCTGGGCTATTTCTGGTTATTGGCTTTTATGAATAAAGCTGATATGGATATTCTTGTATAGTTTTTGTGTGAACCTAAGTTTTCATTTCTCTGGGATGTCTAAGATGGAAATTGCTGAGTTTATAGTAATTGCATAATAGTTTTGTTAAGAAGCTGTCAAACTGTTTTCTTGAATGGCTGTACCATTTCACATTCCCATCAGCAATGTATGAGCAATACAGTCTCTCTTCCTCCTTGCCAGCCCTTGGAGTTTTCATTATTTTTAATTTTAGACATTTTGGTAGGTATACGGCAATATCTCATTGTGGTTTTAATTTGCATTTTCCTGATAGTTAATGATGTCAAACTTTTCTCAAGCACTTATTTGCCATCTCTATCTCCTCTTCAGTGAAATATCTGTTCATGTCTTCTGCCCATTTTCTTTTCTTTCTTTCTTTTTTTTTTTTTTTAAGATTTATTTATTTGAGAGAGAGAGAGAGAGAGAGAGCGTGTGCACGGGGGAAGGGGCAGAGGGAGAGAATATCCCAGCAGACTTCCGCTGAGCCCGGAGCCTGATATGGGGCTCCATCTCACAACCCTAAGATCATGACCTGAGCCGAAACCAAGAGTTGAACGCTCAACTGACTGAGTCACCCAGGTGCCCCTTCTGCCCATTTTCTAACTGGATTGGTTTTTTTACATTTGAGTTTTGAGAGTTCTTTGTATGTGCTAGATACTAGTCCTTTTTGAATGTTTGGTTTGCAAATATTTTCTCCCAGTCTGTAGTTTTTCTCTTCATCCTCTTCATGTGGACTTTTGCAGAGAAAGTTTTTAACTCTAATGGGATCCAGTTTATCAATTTTTCTTTTATGAATCATGTTCTTTTGTGTTAAGGCTAAGAACTTTGTCTAGCCCTAGAAACAGAAGATTTTCTCCTATTTTAAAAACATTTATAGTTTTATGTCTTATAGCCCAGTCCAAAAATGGAGTTAATTTTTATATAAGATGTGAGTTTGGGATCAAGGTTCTTTTTTATTATTGTTATTTTTGCCTATGAATGTCTAATTGCTCCAGCACCATTTGTTGAAAATGTTATCCTTCTTTCTTTGAATTGCTTTTGCACCTTTTTAAAAAACCAATTGCACAAATTTGTGTGGGTCTATTTCTGGATTCTCTATTCTGTTTCATTGATTTTTGTATCTAGTCTGGCACCAATACCACATTGTCTTGGTTACCATGGCCATACAGCAAGCCTTAATATTGAGTAAAGTGATTTCTCCCACTTTGTTCTTCTTTGTCAAGATTGTTTCAGCACTTCTAGGGTCTGTGTTTTTCCATATGAACTTTAGAACAAGTTTGTCTACATCTACAAAAAAACCTTGCTGGCTGGGATTTTTTTTTTAGAAAAAGGTTTTATTTATTTATTTGAGAGAGAGAGGGAAAGCATGAGTGGGAGGAGGGGCAGAGGGAGAGGGAGAAGCAGACTCCCCACTGAGCAGGGCTTGATCCCAGGACCCTGAGATCATGACCTGAGCTGAAGGCACATGCTTAACCAACTGAACCATGCAGGCACCCCATTGGCTGGGATTTTGATAGCAATTACATTAAATCTATAGATCACTTTGGGGAGAAGTGACATCTTTACTGTGTTGTGTTTCCCAGTCCATGAACACAGAATGCTTTTCCATTTATTTAGGTTTTCTTTGATCAGTATTTTGTAGTTTTCAGCATACAGATGCTACATATCTTTTGTTAAATGTATATTTAAATGTTATATTGGGGGGAGGGGGAGTGGCGCCTGCGTGGCCCAGTCGGTTAAGCGGCCAACTCTTGGTTTCAGCTCAGGTTTGATCTTGGGGTTGTGAGATCGAGCCCCACATTGGGCTCCATGCTCAGCACGGAGTCTGCTTCAGATTCTTTCTCCCTCTGTCCTTCCCATTTGTGCTCTCTCTCTCTAATATAAATAAATAAAATTTTAAAAATAAATTAATAAAAATTTCATTTTTGGGGACTTCTCATATTTTATTCATTTTAAATTTTTAAATTTTTTATTTTTTATTATCAATTCTTTTTTTTAAAGTTTTTATTTAAATTCCAGTTAATATACAGTATAATATTAATTTCAGGTGTACTATATAGTGATTTAATACTTACATACGAAGTCCCTATCTATCAAACAGATTCATGTGTTAAGAAATCATGAATTTTCAACATGAGCTAACTTGTCCAAAGATACACATACACAGCTTCTGACTAGCACCTAGATAACTTTTATCCATTGAGCACCTACTATATGTTAGTCATTTCACTAGCTGATTTTATTACATCTTCTCTAGGCTATAATTCTGTAGATACTTGGGGATTAAATCTGTTTTACTGGCCATTGTGTCTCTAACTCCCATTATGCAGCTTGTTATATACTAAATGTTCAGTAAAAATATTTGTTGAATGGATGAATAATGAGCAACTTCAAACTGTAGGCTCTGAGAGGACATGAACTACATCTGGTGAATACATTTTTGTATTCATTGTACTTGGCTCAGTAAATATTTGTTGAATGAGTAAAGCAGGTGGTATGATTTTAATTTTACCAATGAAGAAGCTGAGCCCCAGGGAGGCTAGGGAAGGATATTAGCCGTAGTGGCTGTCATGTACTGAGTACTGACTCTGTGCCAGACCCCATGTTAAGTGCTTTCCATAATTATCTCATTTAATCCTTGTAACTGCCCTGCAAGATCAGTGTTGTCAGTCTCTCTGTGGGGGACGTTACTCTCCTTACTCAAGGTCACACACCTTACCTGGGGGCTTAGTTCAGGTCTATTTATTTCCAAAGTCTTTTAGTTGACCATAAATAGTTAATGTAATTTCATCCAAAAGCAAAGAATGTTGCAATTCTTGTTATCCTTTGTGGCTTTATTGTGGATAAGTAGATGTGGGATTCCCATTAAACTTTTGAAATATCAAAAGTAGCTTTATTCTCTCCTCCCTGTCCAACTCCATGACTACCTTAGCTTAGCACCTAGGGATTTCATACAATCTCCATTCCTTATCCTTCTCCCTTCTCCAGCATACTCTTCTTCTTCTTATCATTCACAGCTAAGACATTTCAAGAAATGACTGAGTACCAGGCACTGTGCTTCACATGTGTTGGCTCACTGTATTATCATTACAATTCTAGGTAATAAATAATATCACTATCCCCATTTTACAGATGAGGAGACTGAGGCTCTGGTTATTTTCTCAAAGTTACAGAGCTAGTGAGAGCCAGAGCTGAGATCTGAACCCTGTGGGTCTGATTCAACCCACCAGGCTCTTGATTGCCATGAGATTTTGCCTCTTCCTTGGGAAAACTCAAGACCAGAAAAAGAAAGAGACCTGCCCAAGCCAGTTGGAGCTAAGGGATCAGATCTCAATTCTCTCGCTCCCACCCAGGGTCTCTTTAAAAGGTCATTTGCATCATTTCGGTGGTCTTGCATGTGCCACGGCAGCTATTGGCTTCTTGGGATTTACCTCACAGAAATGTTTCAGATGTCAAATGCAGATACTCCAAGACTGGGCATTAAACTAATTATGACACATGGAAAGTAATGAATTACAGTCATGGAAAGAGAAGGTGACCAGAAACATTTTCTGGGAAACCCAATGAATTCTTCCAGGAAACTGCTCTGAAGAACAGCGATGAGTGGTGAAGCTCCTGGGATTAGTAGGTAAGGCCATTTCCTGGGGATTTGGCCTCAGGACTGGGAAAAGAGGGAAAGAATGGCCCTGCCCGGCCCTCAGAGCACATGCCCAGGAGCTGGCCTGGGTTGGGGGCTGGGAAGGGTCCATGCTGGGCCCTGTGCCTCCCAGCCTACCCAGGCCTCCCATTTCCCAGTAAAGGAAGAAGGCTGGGAGGAGAAAGGAAGAGGGGTGCCATGGACAAGGGAATTAGGCTTCCTGAGTGAATGTGGGAATAAATGGGGGAGGGAGAGAATGAATGGAAAATGTGTGAATGAACAGTGTTCCAGGCAAATAACTAATTGAAAGATCACATCCTGCCAAGGGAGAGATCTGCCCCGTACCTAACAAGCCCAGGCCAAGCAGTGCTGTGTGCTTAAAGTCTGGTCACTCAGACACATCTGGGTTCAAATCCTGATGTCACTGTAACATGTCCCTAGGGAAAATGACATCCTGTCTCTGAGTCTCAGACATCTGGAAACTGAAGCCAATGCTAATGTGTGTCTTGTGGGGTTATTGGGAGGGTTAAGTGGGATGTACTGATGGGGCAGTGCCAGGTTCACAGTAGGAATCTCACCTCCTGCTTCTCTCCCTCCCTCTCTCCTTTCCCATTTCCCCTCCTTCTCTTCCTCACTTCTCCAAAGATTTATTGACTGGCTGCTCCTGCGGCAACTCAATGCAAATGTCTCTCCCAATAATTTAGGAATGCAAAGACCTTCTATGAAAAGTGTACTCAGAAAACAGATGCAAATGGCATCATAGGCAAGCCTGGATAGGAGTGGGTGGGGACTAACGGGGAGGGGTGGAGGAAGGGGACAGAATGGCTTCATAAAGGGGCAGGCATTTTTGGCTAGCTGCAGGGGAAAAGAAAGGCTATCTGGGGAGACTGAGCATCATGGGCAAAGACCTCCCAACCTGGGCCTTACACGGGAACTCAGTCCTACTCTGGGTCTGGTGCCTACCTTTAGTCTGATGGAAGAAAGACTTGTATTTATAATAAGAATTGCAAACTCAGATGCACAGAGGTACTGAACCATTAATAAAATGAGGGAAGTGGGCTGGGTATACAACAAAAAGGCCTGGTGGGGACTGGCAGATTATAACACGATGTCTAGAAGGGCCAACCAATCATTGCCATGAATATGTGGGGTCCAGTGTCGCCAGATCTGATTGTTTACAAGAGAAGTTAGAAATTCAGGCTTTTATGTGAAGTCTCCTGACTTATAAATGTTGGCAACAAATTCGACTTTGGGAAAAAATACACCACTTGGGTGAAATGCAGGCCATTGGTTTGTGAACTCTGATTTATTCTGTGTCAGCTGTGTGACAGGCACTGTGCTGGGCCCAAACATGGCTTGTCCCTAATCCTCACAACAGCCCTGCACATGGGGTTTCTTACCTATGATGGTGAGCAACAGAAGCCCCAATGGCTAAACTAAAATCAGAAATGGAAATTTTGGAGGAATGTCCAAGGGGAGGTCCTGGGATTAAGGAAGAGGCTGAAGATCCAGGGAGAGGAAGAGCTGTTAGAACTGCAGACCAGGGCAGATCACAGGAACAATCTGAGCCCAGGACTGTAGATGGGGGCAAATGTAGGCTCTCAGCAATTGGATCCCAATGCCATGAAAGAATTCTAAAACTTTTTGGTGTCTGCATCCGTTATCTATGGCTTCTGTAACAAATTGCAACACACTGGGTGGCTTAACACAAGAGAAATGCATGTTCTCAGAGTTCTAGAGACAAGAAGTCCCACGTCTGTATCACAGAGCTGAGATCAGGGCATCAGCCTGGCCTCACTCCCTCCAGACTTAGGGAGAATCTGTTCCTGGCCTCTTCCAGCTTCTGGTGGCTGCCAGCACTCCTTGGCTTGTGGCCACGTCACTCCAACCCCTGCCTCTGTGGTCACATCGTGTTCTCCTTTTATAATAGGAAATGTGTATGTGTCATTTTCTTCTTATAAGGACACTGGGCCCACCCGGATAAGCCAGGGTAAACTCCTCATCTCAAAATCCAGAATTTAATGACATTGGCCAAGTCCTTTTCTAGAATATAACATAGCATTCACAGGTCCTAGGGAGGCATGGATATTTTGGGGGGACTTTTTCCTACTATGGTGACTTTGGGACATTCCCTTGAGATTCCACACTCTGAACAGAGGCAATCTCCAGGCTGGGTTCCTGGCTGCTAGGAGGTGGGGAGGAAGTCGGGGCTCCTGTTTCGTTTGCCATGGGAGGCAGGGCTGAGCCACCCCTCCAAGACTCACATTATGGGTGGTTCCTTCCAGGGAAGGAGGGATTTGGGATGCTGATTGAGCTACCAGCGCCATGAGGACAGAGACTATACCCTTGTCGTCCTCTGTGGCATCCCCAGAACTTAGCTGCATAATACCTGGCACTTAGTAGGTGCTCAGTATCCGATAGCGGCTTGCTGCTCCAACATCTGTGCTCTCGCCCTACTCACTGCAGCAAATGGCACCTGGGATACCAGGTGAGTGAGGGGGTAAATATATACATTAATACACAGCCTTGGCATATGCCTGTCTGCTGGGGACGAGGGCCACACCAAAAATACCCTTCTGCATGCCCCATTAACCAGAGGGCTAAAAGAACTGTGACTAGTGGACCAAAAAAAAAAAAAAAAGCGGGATTAATTTATGAGGCGTTCTGCTGCCTGGATGGCTCATTGCATACCCGTTTTGGCAACGTCGCTCTGTAATGCGCTTCTAGACTTACTGTACTTCGACATCCAGGGGCTCTTTTGTAATATGCCAAATATTCCGCCGTTATTGTTCTAGGCACCTCCTGTTGGTCATTGGGCTAATTTATTTCAGTCGGAATTTCAAGACCAGACACAACTCTTATTACTCACTGCTTCGAAGAGGGAATAAAAGAGCAATTGATATTTGGAAAAATGAAAAATATGTCCAGAATACTTTGGGCCCTGAGGCCAAGAAGAAAAAAAAAAAAAACGGGGGGAAAGCTGGAGGGAAAAATAAGGCGGGCTCACCTCGTAATGCACTCTGTCGTGGCTTGTCTCGGAGACATGGAGTCTAGAATGTCTGCAGACAAATGAATCAACGGCAGGGCTCTGAATTCCTCAGACACCTGGGTCCTTCGGCACATGACTTCAGCCTCCACCTGCAGGAGCAGGGGTGGGAAAGACAGCCACGTGGAGCGCTCACCTCCATGAGTCGAGTGTGTTAAATTGGGCCTCAGGTTGCAGGGTGAGCGAGTAACCCTGGTGGGGCTGTTGAATTCCTAAGGCCACTTGCTCCTGAATCCAAGACTCTTCGTGCAAAATTTGCGGAGGAAGAGAATTCTGAGCCGGGACAGCCCAGCCCCTTGGTTTCAGGAGCTAAAGCATGAGGAGGGCATCTGTAGAGATGATCAAGGGGCACGCCGGAGCTCCTGGCAGTGGCCTTGCTGGGACTGAAGGGGCCAATGTCTCTTTTGCCACCAGAGATGCTGGTGCGTGTGAATGTGAAATCCGTGGCTTTGCCGTTCCTAGAAGTCCTGGTTGAACGCTGGGCTTCTGGCAGACAGAAGGGCTTCTGTGGAGACGAGGAAGAGGGGCACCGGGTTGGCCCGGTGCTGGCCAGCAAAAGCTGCACAGTGGGGTGACATGTGCAAACATGAAGGGGTATCTTTACCTGCTTTGGGCTTTCTTTAAAGAAACCGTGATGCAGCAGTGGTTAGGGTCCTAGGCTGTAGAGCCAGGCAGTCCTGGGGACAAATCGCGCCCTCCTCATTTATTCACTGTGAGAACCTGGACTGCACCCTCTAGCTTGCCAGGCCTCAGTCTCCTCATCCGTATGGTGGGCATAAAGATACCTGTGTTCTTGCAGGATGATTGCAAGGGAAAAAAGTTAATGCATGTAGAACTCTTGGCCTGTAGGGATAATAGCCGCTTGCTCTGATGGCAGACTTGCTGTCCGGTGTCAGACTGAGCGCTCGGCTTTCCTTCTCTCGTGGAGCCCTCACAGCAACTCTGTGAGGCAGAAACCACCATCTCTGTCTTACAGACGGGAAAACTGAGGCTAAGGGAGACTCCGGATCATGCAAGTAGGCTATGAACTAAGGCCTGTGCGTCCCCAGATCCTGGGCTCTCAACACCCACTGTCTTACGTGAAGATGAGGTCTTAAAGGGAAGCACGTGCGACAAGAAGCATATGTAGGCAGGTAAGAAGGGACAGAGCCCCTTGAAAAGCACCACGTAGTCTCGGTTCCTGCGGTGATGGGAAAGACCACTGTGTCCCCATCTGAGCACAAGTCAAAGTCGTTGCAGGAACACGCTGAACCCAAGATCCTTTTAAACAGTACAGTTACCCTCAGAGAGGCAGGACGCCCACTGTAGGAGGGACACGTGGCAGCGGAGCCCGAGGGAAGGGGGAATGCTCGGTCCCTGGTGCTGGGTTGGGAGGGCAGCACTGTTCTGGCATGTTCTGGATGTTTCACCCCCTCTCTGACTGTGTGTGTTGGATCCGGGGAAGGCAGATGGCCAGGGCCCATGGTTGGGGAGTCCCTGTACAGGTGCTACAAATGCATGGCATTCCTGGCGCGCAGGGAGGGCTCAGGGTCTGCCCAGTGAATGCGGCCGAGGGGCGTGTCCAGGTTTGGCGAACAGCCCTCCGAGCCCCGCCTTGGGTTGAAATGGCTTCAAGATGAGACCAAAACATCTGTGTCCGGGACGTCTGTCAGCAGAGTGCTGCCCATTTTGGACTGCCCATGCTCCCAGACATGCCCTGTGTCCTGCCCCAGGGGACTCCTAAGGAGGGCGGGGTCTGCGCTTGGGAGACCTGCCCTAGACCTGTGGGTTGGGAGCCTTGAGCCAAGGTCATAAAAACAGAGTGAGGGTGTAGACACGGCCTGAAATGAGGCTCCCGCAGACGTTGAGCCAGTTTCTTTTTGTTTTAAGCTGTTTTGGGTTTCTGGCAATTGGGAAAAGAGGGATCACTGACACAATAGCTGCATGGCAGGTTGTGCTTTTATAAGGAACACCATGGAACCCTTTTCTGTGTCCAAGACGCTTCCTGGCCTTTGTGGATGAGCCTTGCAACTCAGTTCAAAGGAACTTTTTGATGGGATTGGATGGTGGGGCAGGGCAGGATGAGGAGGGTGTGTCACGGGCCTATGTGAGATGAGCCCGTAAGAGACTTCAGGGGGTGGGGTGTCCTGGAATCCCGTTGACACAGGGGCGCTGCTGGCCATCCAAGGAGCAGGTCCTGTGGGCGTGGGTGGGGCAGATGGAAGGCGAGCCATGGAGGCAGGGAGACTCAACTGACTCTGTGTAACTTGCATGGGCTCTTCACTTCTCTGTGCTGCCTCAGTTTCCTTATCTGTAAAATGGGGACAACGATGTTATCATCTGTTTCACTGGGCCATCGCGTCAAGGTTGGGGCAAGCGTGGGCTTTCCACATGGGGTGGGTTGGGGTGGAAGGTGGCAGGGCTGTATATACCATCAGTCCCCACTCTAATGACAATAGCAATTACAGCAGTCAAGACGGCTGGGGTAACAGTGGCTAATATGACTAAGCTTGTGACTGTGTGGCATCTGACGAGCCCGATTTCCCATGACCCTCACAACCACTCTCTGGATACATGTCATTTTTCTTATGTTGCACACGAGGAATCAGACACCACGTCCATAACCACCAAGCCACACCACCTCCTAAGAAGTGTCCCCCTGGTAAACACCCAGAGAAGCAAATCTAAATTCTACTCTCCATTTGAGGCCTGGTGGGAGCCCACCTCCTTGGTGGAGCCCTTCAGCCACAGGGATCTCTCCCTACCCATCTGGCCCACAGACAGATGTTTAAATTTTTAAAAAGCTGTCAATATTTAAAAATTAAGAGCCTTTATATATAAATCCAGACCTCTGGCTTTTCTTGAAGAATGAGAAATCTGGCCACACCATCTTACACTCCCACATGACGACCCTTGCCTGATGCTGGCAACTGCCTTCAGATGGGGCCTGGGCTCTCCTATCATCCACGAGCCACTGCCGTGCTACCTGTCTGGTCTGGAAGGCACATGGCTTCGTGAATCTTACTCCCTATTTAGTTGTCCAATCACAACACCTTGGATTATTAGCAAATACTTCCTACGCACTGTTTGCTCCCCATTGTGCTAGCACTAGGTCCTATGCAGGGGAAATGCCCTCTGTATTTTTAGAGTCCCTCCTGTCTGGGGCCTTGTGCCAGCCCCAGGGTCCATGACCTGTAATCACCTGTTGACTGGATTAATGAAAGCAGGTGACAAACTCTGTTTTCTCGGAAGTCCCCAGACAGAAGTCTCGGAAGGGATTCAGTGACCTCAGAGAAGCTGTGTGTCTCCGTCGGTCTGCTACAGTGGTGGGGTGGTGGAGATGAACCCATTGCTTATTAAGCCCCTGTGTGTACCAGGCACAGCGGAAGGATTCATGCAAACTTCATCTCCCTGAGACTGAGGTCAATACCTTGACAACATTTTATGGGACGAGAAAAGTCAGACTCAGGAGAAGTGAAGAGGCTCGCCTAAGGTCAGAACAGCTTGCTGGTGGCAGAGCCAGGATTCGAACCCAGGTCTGTTGACTCCCACGTCTGACTCTTTCCACACACACCCTGGGCCAACTCTCCACACCAGGCCCCCTCTCTGCCAAAGAGAAGACCTTTGCGATGTTTTGTGTCCTTGAAGGCAAACCAAAAGAATTCCCTACAACTTGCTGCTGGCATTTCAAGTATTGGTTTATGGGTTTTTTGGTGAGAATGCATCCAGGGGCCTATCACCCTTAGTGAAATAGATACTTTTCCAATCAAAGAGTCAAACCAGAACTTGGCTTCTTAGAAAACCACTTGTCTGGAATGCTTGCCAGCGACCAGACGGTCCCACAGTTCAGATTTTAAAAACTGTCTCAAATGTATGGAGAGACCTTTAGGGTGGAGGGTGGGAAAGGCACATACCTTGCTACAGAAATATACAGACGTTCAAGTCTTCGGAACTCCTTGGCTGGCTAGAGTCAAGTCTGCCCTTCTGTGGCATTCTCAGGGGTCTCGCTGCCTCACTGAACCAGAAACGAGCTTTTATTTTATGGGACTTTTCTTTCATGAAACAAAAACAGCAATTAAAGAGAAAAACCTTCTATAAACAAGTGTCTATAGTTCTCGTTTGCTTAACTTTTTCCAACCTTATGAAAAATTGGAACTAAAATTGTCTTCTGAAGGAAGGTTCGGGAAGTATTTTCTTTCAGGTTCATTCAAAATAGTCACACCCCCTTCTCCACCCCTTCCCGAATTCTGATGTTTCCAATGGTCTCCTCCATATCCTGCAGACTAATAATGTGGTGTGTTTTCATTATCTTTTGCCACAAGTAGAGGGACATACAAATGACTTTGAATATGCCCTCACCCCAAATCTAGATGGAATCTGAGACCCCCAAATGGTTTGACCATTTGGACTGAAGAGGTTGGTTAATTCTGTCCAAGAACCAGTTGTGGGCTGGTTAGGGACTGGTTAATTCATTCCAAACGGTCAACCGAGGATGGTGAGCAGACGTAACCTGTGGTTCATAAAGGTTTCCCTTAACCCTTCCTGAGTTTTGATCTGAGGTTTATACACACAGAAATTATGTGTCGGGTGGAGCCCAGCCAGAAAGTCTCTGAGAAAACTCCATCTTACACATTTTCTTTGAGACGGCCAGACATAAATCTTTGAGGATATCCGTCTTCCTAACAGAGTGGCTGGATTTTATGGTTACTACACCCTGGTTAGATTTTAATGGATAAAATACTTTTTTTGAGTCCAAGGAAAGGGCTAGTATTCCCTGAATAGCTAATACAGTCTTTCAAGCAGAAAGGAACAACCATTTTTTAGAAGTCAGAGACTATATGCTATCAAGGGTAAAATGGAGGGGTGTGTGTGTGAGCGTGAGTGTGTGCGAGTGGATGAATAAAAGAATGGTAATTTGGGGATAATTTTTCACTACTTTTCAGGATAAGCAAGTTAATTTTTCTGCCTCTGAAATAACAGGTTAGGCTGGGAGATGTTGGCTGTCTTCAAGGCAAAGTAAAGTCAATATATATTTGTCAACCCAAACTACCCTTCTCTGTGCCCTTTTAAAAATCATTAATAATAATAAAATCTCATCTTTTTACCCATCACTGATTACTGATCCACAGTACCCAATCTGCTTTTATCAGCCCTTCCTCTCTTCTACCACCCTGATGGGATCTCATAGTGTCTCAAATGGGGACATTAGAGAAGCATACTTATGGGGGCATGGGGGATGGAGGTTTGAGGGTGCTCTGTTGGTTACCGGGAACACAGAGACAAATGATCCAATTTGACATCAGGGAGCTCTGAGTCTGCCGAGAGAGGCAGCCTGTAGGTAGACCATCACACTGTAGTGTAAGTTTTGATGAGAGATACCAGGGAGTATGGAGGAGCACCTCAGTCTGAGGTGTATGGAGAGGGTCTCCAAAGAAGGCCTCTAGAGGAGTTAAATCTTTTTGGGGGTGGAGACAGAAGGAGAGGGAGAGAGAGAGAGAGAGAGAGAATCTTAAGCAGGCTCCATGCCCAGTGCAGCCCTAAGTGGGACTCAATCTCACGACCCCTGCGATCATGACCTGAGCTGATATTAAGAGTCAGAGTCTTAACCAACTGAGCCACCCAGACGATTTAAGTGAAATCTTAAAGGAACTCACTAGCAGAGGAAGAAGTAAGGAGGGTGGAACAGGCAGAGGGACAGAGGAGTGACATCAGGCAGCCTGCTGGGGAGGAGTGTGGTGCATTTGAGGAACTGGCTGCAGGAGGGTAGGGGTGGAAGGCAAAGTGGAGAAGGTAGCAGGGATCAGGTCATGCTGGACCCTGGATGTCAGGTTAGGCGGCTCGAGCTGTTTGCACGAAGGCTGTGAAGATGGTTTTGGTACCCTCTGAAAGACAAGCAGTAAATAGGGCTGGAATTCAGAGTTCAGCGGGGAGAGAGTGCCACGTGCTCTGGGCTCATCAGGGAGGGCTTCCAGAGAAAGTGAGGTGGGTGGATTTGGAGAGGAGGAAGGAAGGCAGTTTGTGTCAGCAGCAGAGTTAAAATCCCGTGGACAGAAAGCATGGGGATTCTGAATGGGGGCGCTGTGGGAATAAGGAGGTGCTCACCTGTGTTGGTAAAACACACTGACAATGAGGCTGAAGGGGGAACCAGAGTGCAGGAAGCACACTTGTCCTGCCCTCTGCTGAATCCTTTACACCTACAAGAACTCAAGAATCTATGCTGAATAGATGGATGAATCACTAAGAAGCAGTGAAGACAGGCTGTTGGTGTTTGTTAACTGCCAAGCCACATGCTATGTGGTCCTTACCTTTCATAAACTCTCCAGTTTGGGCAGAAAGGGGAGAGAGATGCATAAGTCATGTGAAAAAATGACAGGAAGACCAACCAATTCTCAGCTGGATGTTGGGGGTGGAGAGAGGAGATGAGTTCAGACTGGATGGGGACATAGGAACAAGTCTTGGAATCGTAAGACCGGCTACCACTTTACTGAGCACCCATTATTTGTTTGACGAACAAGTTCTCTAATTTTTGCAAGTCCAGAAGAAAAGTATCTCATTCAGATTTTCACAGAGGCACAAGTCGTTAAAGAGGCTCGCCCCAGGTCCCAAGGCCAACAGGGGCTCAGCCCACATCTCCCTGGCTTTGGAGCTGAGGTGTTCTCCTTGAGGTATGGAAGAGCTTGAAAGAGGGTTGAGTGTGTCCCTAACCGCCTCCCCCCATCCTGCTCTGGAATCCAGCTCCCGTGGATTGGTTCCCAAGGTGGGCAGATGGGGTGGGGCCAGACTGGTTTTTCTTCCTTCTTGTGTTGGGGATTCCATGATCCTTATTGGAATGCCCCTGCTTCCACACAGAGGGGGATGCAAACTGAGTGGCATGAGGAAACCATTCGTTACATGGTCCAGGGGAAGGTCTAGGAGCCCACACTCTCGAACCCCAGATCGGTCAGTGAGGGAGGAAAGGATGGGGATTGCTTCTCTCCCTTGCTCTGCTCCCCGAGACGACAGCAGCTGGTGTGGACTCAGATAAGCAGCTGCACCCTGGGAAGCGAGTGCCTACTGGACCCAGCTCCTGCACTGTCTGAGGTCCACCCATCCCTAATTTTCCTATGAGTTACATTAAAGAGTCTGATGGGAAAGTATGTCTTGGTTTAAAAATAGAATAATACAACAATAAATCAAGAAGAAAAAGCAAGCTGAAAAAATGCAGAAAACAGATGAAAAGAAAAGGGAAAAAGTGAACGGTATAAAAATACCCTCCATGCCAGGCACTTCAGATGTGATTTCCTGTGGCCTGTGCTTTGAAAAAGCCTGCTGTTACGCCATGTGCAGCATCTGAAGGCCAACGGGGCAGACAGAAAGGGGTGTTGAGACTTGGAGGCAAGGGTGACATCTGACCTGCTTGAGCTCCAGACACATACACCAAGGACACGTCAGAGGATTTTCCATTTGGTGGAATGGAGCCCTGCGGGCCCGCTCCACCCACCCCATGCCCACCCGGCTCTGACACACTTCCTGTGATGGGTTGCAGGGCACACAGTGGGGCCACTGGTAGGAGCCTGGGCTCTGGCTTCCCAGCGAGCTGGGGCAGATAACTTCAAAAGCCACGTCTGGCATGTAGAGAAATGATTTAAAAGTGAACTTGGGTGGCTCCCAATACAACCTACTCCAAGTAAGTAGAAAGAAAACATACATTATCTCATGTTAAAGAGCAGGCTTCTTTTAAGGCATGGCCAACTATTTATGAAATTCTAACTTATTGCTGAGAAAGGCCCCCCCCTACCCCGGCCCCGCCGACAATCCTAGCAACCACTGGCAAGGCCAAAAGGACATAAACATGATGTCAGAGAGCCAGTTCCAAATTGGTCAGGAGTGCATGACAAATTTGTAATTCTAATCAACCGGAATCTCAAATGTATGCCCCAAGAATATACTGTCTGCCTCAGAGATGCACTTGCCTGATATTAAATTATGCCAAGGAAAAGCAAAATAAACATCTTTTCCAACAGGCTGATGTGGGAGGGGTGAGAGGTGGTGGTGTATGAGTGGAAAAAATAACATTTCAATAACAGGAGAGAAAAAAAGAACAAATCAAGACATGACTGGATGCAGCCTGTGAAATTGTCCATTTCAGGCATTTCTTTGGTGCTGAGGAGTTTGCTGTGCATCTTGGGACATGGAAGGCTCATGTGGGTGTGGACGGAAAGGGACCCAGAATCCTATGAGCACCTGACACAGATGGGCTTGAACCTGAGAAGTGTCCTAAGATGGATTGGGATCATATTTATAAGCCACTAAAATATTTCTGGTTTGCCAGGCAAGAAATTGGCAGCACGCATCCTCTAAACATGAGTGAGTGAGTGAGTGTGTGTGTGTGTGTGTGTGTGTGCATGCGCGTACACACGTGTGTCCTGGCTGTCAGTTTGAGGCCAGCTGCACTTGGTTAGTAATCTCCAGCACGCCCACAAACATGCATGTGACTGAGGGGATAGTATGCTATTAAAAAGATGTGATTTGTTAACACCATGTTGGAGATCCCAACTACTTTTGCCATCCCTCTGTGCCTTGGGAATGGTGTCCTGGGATGGGTGTTGCGTGGGCTGCCTGTTGAGTCTGGGCTCTAGAGAACAGGAAGGGGATGTGGGGGAAGAAATGTGCTTAAGACTCTGCCCCCTTCCTCACTGCACTGATCCCACTCCGGGGAAGAATAAAGAACCCACATGGCCAGCAGTCCCAATTTCAGAAACTCCCAATTTCAAGTTGTGTTTGTGCCTCTGGAGAGAGTGAAAGAAGGGACCAAACACTGACTGTCGAACCTGATCAATTCTTTTAACCTCTAACCACACGATGCAGAATCATTACTTCCGTTCCTTTCTCAAAGGAGCCCCTGGGTGTCTCAGATGGTTAAGCGTCTGCCTTGGGCTCAGGTCATGATCTCAGGGTCCTGGGATTGAGCCCCGTGTTGAGTCAGGCTCCCTGCTCAGCAGGGAATCTGCTTCTCCCTCTCCCTTTGCCTCTCCCCCTGCTCCTTCTCCCTCTCTCTCTCTCTCTCAAATAAAATCTTTAAAAAAAAAAAAAAGAGAGAGAGAGAACCATTACTGAAGATCAAAAACAAAATTGAGATATCAGTTCTAAGTGCTAGAAGCATTATCATTTTGAGTGTTATTTTTATTGAAGGGAAGCAAAAACTTCCATCCCAAGCCATCATCTGAATTGGCCCTGCCCTAATGCTTGAAATTTCTGACATTTATCAATGCTTTGGGTTAGGCATTGAAAGTTCATGTTCATATACAAATCCAAACAGAGAAAAGAAAACATCTGAAGGCATGTCATATGTAGCTGCTCATCTAGCATGGCTTTGAGGCAGCATCCTTAAAAGCTGGGGGTCATAGAACTCTGATGTGCCCTCACAATCTGTACATTCATACGTTTGTACACAGTTTATTTATAATTTCATGGCGTTGATGGATCTGCTGAAATGGGAATCCAGGGATCTCATATTAAAATCCTTCTGTTTTAAAAGTTGGGACTGTAGACTAGACACATTTTGAAGAATGTCAGGAAAGGTCAATGACAATAAGTACAGCCTTGGAGGGCAGATGAACATGCTGAGGCTCAGAGAGATGAAGTGACTGTCTCAAGGTTACAGAGCCGATGAACACTAGAGCTAGGACTAGAACCCAGGGCTATTGGACCCATTGTCCAGTGGAGTCAGGAGGCCTGTTCAAGACACCTCTTAGCACTTACTTCTATGTGACCTTGGGCAAGTCATTCAACCTCTCTAATCTTCAGCTTTTTCATTTACAGCAGAGACAACACCATACTCATGTTTACTAATCTGTGAATGGAGAAACTAATATTTACCTTAAGTACTTCATTTTCTTCCTAGATTGGTGCAAGCTTTTAATTAATTTCCAGAGTTCTGAAGATGTTAGTTTTGACAGTCTTTGCCAGGGTTCTTGTTTCTTTTATGATGTAGCAGATTTTTGGAGATCCTTACTCCACCATTCCAGAAGTGCTTCTTCTAGTCTATTTACATTTAGTGTAATAATTGTTTTAGTACTGGATTCAAGTTTATCATTTCACTGTTTTCTCATTTCTCCTTGCCTGTGGAAAGCCTGCTCCATAGCCAGTGTGCATGCTCGGTGAGAAATGACTGGCCACTTCAGTAACGTAGGAAGGGCTCTTCCTGACTGAGAACTTAGTTCACTTGTCCTCTCTGCTTTCACAGTTCTACAATGTCTTTAAAATATGATTTTAATAATTTGTCCATTTTTGTTTTTGTTTCCATGGGAGCTATAGCTTGCCTCTACTTATCACATCCTACCAAGGAACAGAATTTAGGAGCCTTACTTTAATAATGGATAGTTACGGAAGTCTTTGCTGAGAAGATAGCATTTTAGCTGAGGCCTGTGATATTGTGATTTATAATAAGAAATACATATTTGGTCTTTGACCCCATTCCTGGCACAGAACTCCTAAAAACCCTTGGAATTTCCTAAGTCTTGAGAGGGATAAAGTGTTTTTGTTATGTTAATGAGGTGACTTTTGGAATGCCCCTAAGTTACTGAAAGGTAAGTGGCTGGTCACCAGGGGAGCCAACCATGTGATTAGAGGGTTGGAACTTTTAGTCCCATCCCACAACCTCAAGGGAGGGGAGAGGGGCCATAGACTGAGTTCAATCACTAATGATTTAATCAATCATGCCTATTGTAATGTAGCCTCCATAAAAGCCCAAAGGGACGGCGTTCAGGGAACTTCCGGGTTGGTGAACACGTGGAGATTCCTAGAGAGTGGTGCACTCCTAAATCTCCAGGCCCCTTCCCCATACCTTGCCCTGTGCATCTCTTCCATTTGGCTGTTCCTGAGTGATATCCTTCTATAATAAACTGGTGATCTAGTAAGTAAAATGCTTCTCTGAGTTCTGCGAGCCACACTAGCAAATTAATAGAACCCACAGACAGCATTGGTCAGAAAGAAACCCAGGTTGACAACCTGGGCTTGTCATTGGTGCCTAAAGTGGGAGGAGGGGCAGTCTTGTAGGATTGAGCACTTAACCTGTGAATCTGACCCTGTCTCTGGGTAGATTATATCAGAATTGTGTTGTACAACACCCAGCTGGTGTTGGAGAATTGCTCATTGGTGAGGGAAAAATCCTTACACATCAGAATTGGTGATCAGAATTCGAAGGCTCAAAAGATAAGAATGAGCCAGCCATATGATGAGTGGGAGAGAAAAGCGTTTAAGAGAGACCGCCTTGTCTAAAGGTCGTGTGGTAGGAAAGAGATGGGCCCACGTCCAGCACTCAGAGTAGGGCTGTGGAGGGGGGCTGGGGAGCACAGTGAAGGAAGGAGAGAATGCAGAGATGAGGCTGGGGAAGGAGGCTAGGGCCATCCAATGTCAGGCTCTGAAGTTCATGGCAAGGAGTTTGGATTTTATACAACATGGATTGAGACAAGTTTGGATTGAGAACGTCAGGAGTGTTCCATGATTAGATTTACATTTCAGGAAGAGTGCCATGGCTGCTTGGGAAGCGTGGATTGGAGGGGTAAGAGAGGGAATAGGGGGGCCAAGAATGAGTCTACTTCAATCGCTAGGTGAGAGGTGCTGCAGGCCTGGGCAGAAGACTCTGCCTCCCTTCCTCCCCCCATTTTATCCAATACTTTCCTTAAACAGCCATCTCCTCGCTCCAATATTTTCAATCTCTTTCTTTTCTCTTTCTCCCCTTGATATATACATAATCAAGTCCCCTATATTATAAAATAATCTTTGTTTCACTGTCCCTTTCCAGGTACTGTCCAATCTCCATCTGCTTCTCATACAAAATTGTCAAGAGAATCTACAACTGTTGTCTGACTTCTGCTCTTTCCATTCCATGCTTAGTTCTCTGCGTTCTTATTTTTGCTCTCTCCCAGCATTCCACAGTTGAGTAGCCAATGACTTCCTCACTGCCCTGTAGGATCCTGCTCCTATTTCTCTCTCATCTTCTTCAGTGAGCAGCTAGCTTAGCGCTGTCTCTATTGTCAGGCTTGATGCATGAGATGTAGGTGTGCCAAGTCAATCTTCTAGGAATATTCTAGAAATAAGACCAACTATCTACCTGGGGATTTACCATCTTGGACCACGGGGAATAATCAGTATACTCACACATCTTTAGCTTCCTTCATTCAGTATTAGGGGACAGTACATCTCTATTCCTATTTAAATTTAACCCATTAGTCTGTACTAGCTATCAATTAATGAACTCATCCATTTATTCCACAAATATTTCTGGGGCCCAAATGGTGTCAAGGACCATTTATAATGAGTACAATCACTATAATCTCTCTCATTCAGGGTCTAGCACAGTGCCTTGTACATAGTAAGTGCCTCATAAATGTTTATAAATTTGAACTGATTTACTTTAGGATGTGCTGGTTTCATTTCTCACATTCTAGCTCTCTGTAAAATTAAATCCAGACACACTTAAAACAGTTTTTATTTAGGAATATCTTATACACAGTAAACAATGCAGGTCTCATTGGCCTTTTACACGTATGTGCTGGGAAACCACTACCCAGAGCAAGATATAGAACTTGCCCTAGAGTGTTCCCTCATGCGCCACTCCCTGACACATTTTTGAACATCTACACATGAATAAAAAAACTTTCCATTTATATTATATGTTTTCTTTTACAAACAGCCATAAATGTTCTAGAATAAAAAAAGAAGTAGATGATCAAGAAAGGTGAATCACAAAGCTAAACTAAGGACATAACAACCTTTAAAATCAATTGGCTCACTATTCAGGATCAGGAATCTTTTACTCAGCTGAATAGATGTGACCCAACAAAATCTACTGTAAAGTGAATTCCTATCAGAAATAATCTTTTCTCATCAACTCCTATAGTAAAGTTGGAAACACTCTCTTTTAGGGGAATGAATGTTGACCTCCGGCTATAGGCTCACACTTAAAAAAACCAATCCTCTGATAATACCTTACCAGTAACCCTCAGAATGTTAATGGGGCTCACAGAACTCAGAATTCCCTGTGGCATTCCAAGTAAATCACAAAATCAAAGCACTGGAAGAGGAAATGTAGTGGAGAATCTCTGGTAATGTGATGGCCTCACGTCATAACCTTCCTGCAGCTGAGTAATCCCATGAGCTAAAAATTCTGGGTGCCTGGTTTGGTTCTTGAGCTAGTGGTGTGACTTCAGGCAGTTTGCTTTTCTGAACCTTAATTAATTCGTGGTCAATATTGGGATAAAAATATATAAGCCCTTCTTTCCCACAAGGCTTTTGTGAGGATCAAATGAGCAAATGTTTGATTGGTTTGTTTGCTTGTTTAGTTAGGTACCCATTCAAACAATATGCATTAAGCATCTCCTCTGTATCTGCTCTCGTGCTCGGGTATAAAGTGGTGAACACGATGGTGGTGTTATCTGCTCTTGTGGAGTTTACGATCAATTGTAGAACAAAGAAATTAAATAATTATGTGCAATGTCCTAAGGAATGATAGCCAATTAAAATGGTAGCTGACATCAATTAAAAAAAAAAAAGCTCAGTTACCATAAGAAATGAAGAAAATGATACCTCTATGCCTTAAACATTTTGTTTTAACTGAAAACATATACATATGTACTTATTTACCAATATGTTGATGTAGGAAAAAATCTCTTCTTGGCCTTTCTTCCAGAGTGGAATTCTGTATTTTTTCTTCATTTACCCCTTTCTTTAAAGTGAGACAAGAAATTTGTGAATTAATACAAATGTATAATCTTAGAATTTTGTGCTTGTTGCCTCCAATTGTTTGGAGATTTCTCCTCACCCCCATCTAACAGTTATGTTTTCTGGGACTTGCCTTTATTGATTCTTTTCAAAGTAGTCAACTTAGAAACAGCAATTTTTTTAATGCTCACATTTCATTAATTTGCATGAAATTTAATTGAATTATGTAATTATAGAACTGCGTATGTCTGCCATAAACAATTTAGACACAGAATGGTCTTGTGGTCAATAAACAACTCAACTTGTAGGAACTAAGCTCAAGGGCACCCTGAAGAGTGGCTGTGTGGGATAAGATGCATCTGGTTGCAAGTAACAGAATCTTTACCTAAAACTAGCTTTTAAGTTTTGCTTTCACAAAACCTTCAGTGCACAGTAAAAAAATACAATTTACATTTTCATTCAGTATCACACACCTACCCATGCTTAGACTATGAACTGAGACCCATTTTCACAAGCCCTCTTTACCTTTATTTTGTGGGATGCCCAGCTTGAGCAAAGGCATGGACACAGGACAGCAGAGCCAGGGACTGCACGTGACCTGAGGGGAAGCCACAGGAGTCAAAGCTGGGAGAGTGCTGAGGCCAGACAGGGGATCAGGCCATCTTTGTCCCAGCTCCCTCCACTGAACCACAGACATCTGTAGCCCTGGGCTTGGCAAAACTTCCAGGCATGGAGTGTGACACTGAGCCTTGGGGGACAAGGAATGACTTGCGCTGCTGTTTAGCTGGTTAACTCCTTTTTCCCACAAACAGCGTGACTCCCAGAGAGAAGCCCCTACCCATCTTTCCCTCTCAGCACCAGTGAGGGTGCCTCCTCAGTCTCTCTGGAGAAAGACCAGTCTCTGAACAGTCAGAGGGTCATTGGGTCTCCCCGGATCTGCTGGGAGGCCTGCCAAGGTGGTATAAGACCTGCCAGGGAGATCTCTAGAGCGGAGGCAGTGGCTCTGGGGGCTGGGGCATCTGTGGTCCTGCTCTGACGGAGTCCAGGCCTGAAAGTCATGGGCAACAGCACAGGTAGGACACTCGGGGACAGAGGTCAAAGAGAGTGGAGCTGGGGTGGTGGACGAGTCTTTGTGGTGGGTGTGGGGAGGCCACCAGCACATGGGTTAGACAGCTTCACCTTAATGCAGAGTTTCTCAACCTGGGCACCACTGGCAGTTTGGGTGGGACAGTCCTCCACTGTGGAGGCTGTCCTGTTCATGGTGGGATGTTTAGCAGCATCCCTGGCCTCTACCCACTAGAGGCCACTAGCAGTGTCCCGCCCCACCAAAAGTTCTCGCTGAGGAGGTAAAATTGCCTCCTATTGAGAACCGTGGCCTTAAGGTGAGCAAAGAGGCATCTTGGACCTCTCTTCTCCAAGAGTGGACCACAAGAAACATTGCCCACCACTCGGTGCCCCAGGGGCAATAATTCAAGAGAGGGCAAAACTAGAGGCCAGACTCTCCTTAAGGGAAGCTTTGGGGTTGTTCTGAGAGGGGGGAGGTTCTGAGAGATGCTGGAGCTGCTGTCTTCATGTGCAGCCTGAAAGAGGGAGGAGTTCAGGGTGCCTTCCAGGGGTCTGGCTTGGGTCACTGTGCAGACTGCTGTTCCAGGAGCCAGGAAAGGAGTTGCTTTGGGGGAGTGGGAGTGAAGGCAAATCCCCTGAATTTAGTCCTTCTTCTCCTGTCCCTCCCACCTTCTCTGGCCCTGTCTAAACATTGTCTCCTCAGCACCTCCAACGATAGGCTCCCCCAGCTGCTGCTCTCTAAGGCCAGGAGATTGAGTGGAGACGGGACCGGTCACCGCCCTGGCCAGAGAAGTTTCCCATCTTCCCAACAGAAAACTCGGGCTCTGGCTGGGTTCTTGCTACTGTCCGACATTAGTTCAATTTGGCTTTATTGGGACCAGAGCCTGGAGCGGGGTTTCTAGCCAGTATCTAAAGGGTGAAGGAAGTCCTACATCGTTAATGGCTGGGAGAGGGAGAAGGAGCTAGAGAAACTGGGGCCCCTCTGAGTTTTGTGCAAGCAGAGAAGGCCTTGGGAGGAAGGATTGGACGGGTGGCAGCTGAGCGTCTAAGAAGAATTGTACTTGTGCGGGGCTCTGGTGTTTTCTGAAAGGGAGTTTTTGTGCACAAGGATGACCTTCCACAGAGGCTGGGATCCTTTGTGAATTTGCTCCTCTGGGGAGTCGGACCTTGGACAAAAGGATGCTGCGTCGTGGCTCTATCCTTCCCTCACTGGTACCGCCTCCTTCTTCTCAACAGCAGTTGAACCTTTCTGGAACACTTGGCACTGCACCAGGCCTTCTGAGGTCCGACATGAACAGTCTGCCCTTGCAGACAGAAGACACTGAAATGCAAAGGCAAGCTGTCCAAACAACAATTCAGGAGGCATACTTCAGCACTAAATATATACTCTAAGGAGCGCAGTTACCATCTCATTGCTCTGAGCCAAGACAAGCACTTTCTATGCCTTTGCACGATTTGGTCCATTTACCTCAAGTGCCCCCTGCAGTGGACACTTGACATTGTCTTTGGCCATCAAGCATCTGAATGCCCTTCCCATCAGTCTTGGTGGGTACAGAGTTCATCCCTCAGAATAGGGTACAGGAATGCCAACATCTACTTTCCCATCCTCCTTTGCAGCTAGGGCATGGCCAGTGACCCATACTCTGCCAATCAGGGGTACTTGGCCTAGCCTTGAGATCAGGAGCTGTTGAAGCAGAGTGGAAAAGAATGAGGGGACCTGCTCTGGGGCTGGTGGGGGGAGCTGTGGCACTGGGGGGCATGGTTGTGAGGTCCTCGTTGGACCAGATCTGTAACATAATTGAGGGCAGTGCTCCTGGCTGTGTTGCCTAGAATGTGGTACTCCATTCCTCCCAGCAGTGCTGTGAGCTCCCACTATCCTTTTAATGAATTCGTTTTCCTGTTTCAAAGAACTAAAATCAGCATCTTTCCTGGCAACCATGAAATCTGATTAGTACACCCTCCCTCTCCATTCCATTTGTTTGGCAAATTTCAACTCATCTTTAAACACTCTATGCAAATAATGCCTCTTCCAGGAAGCCTTCTTGGATTCCTTCTTGGATACCTTTCAGTTGCAAGTAACAGGCAGGTAGAAGCTCAAGCATCTGGGCTCCCAGGCGTGTTCAAGGTTTTATGAGGACCAGAGCAAGACAGGAGACAGTTTGGATGCACCCACTGAAAACATTTGGACAATTTGTCTACTAGATGGTAGCAAGGGGAAAAGGACTAGAAGGGTGAGATCATAAAGCAAATGGTTATGAGCTTGAGCTTTGGAGTTCAAATCCTGGCTCAGTCACAGGCTGATTGTGCGGTTGTAGGAAAGTTACTTAAAATCTCAGAGCCTCAGTTTCCTCTTCTGGAAAATGGGGTTGATAATAGGACCTATCTCATAGGATTGTTGTGAAGTTTAAATATAACACATGTGAAGTGCTTTAGAAGAGTGCCTGGCATTTAGAAAATGCTCAGTAAATATTAGGTATGGCTTTTGGAGATGGCAGGATATAGCAAAAGGTCAGATGTGAGTTCTGCCCCAGCTTTGCCACCAACATCTTGGGATCTTGGCTAGGCTATTAGAAATAAACTCCTACTGAGGTGCCTGAGTGGCTCAGTCAGTTAAGTGTCCAACCCTGGATTTCGGCTCAGGTCATGAGATCCAGCCCCATGTTGGGCTCTGCACTGGGTATGGAGCCTGCTTGAGATTCTCTCTTCCCCTCCCTTTGCCCCTCCCCCCTTCCTCTCCTTCTCTAAAAAAAAGAAGGAAGGAAGGAAGGAAGGAAGGAAGGAGGGAAGGAGGGAAGGAGGGAAGGAAGGAAGGAAGGAAGGAAGACGGAAGGAAACTCCAACTTCAAACTAGCTTAAATAAAGGAAATGGGGGTCTTTCACAGAACCCAAAGGCAGAAAATCACAATGAACCTGGAACCAAGAAATGGAAGGTCAAAGCCACCAGTCAACCATTTACTCCACCTTGCTCTCCTTTTCTGGGGCCATTAAGTCTGTCTTCTCTGGTTCTATTTGTCCCCACACAGCCTTCCTATATCTCTCTGTGTACATTTCCCCCAAACTTATATACAGAAACTATCTAGTTGCCTCTGAACCCCAATTCTCAAGTCCCAGCAGAGAGACTCAGGTGGTGAGGTGTCCGTGCCCGCTACGGTCAGCTGTGGCCGGAAGGTGGGGCCATGTGGTACAGACACGGCTGCCCAGGCTCCACACATGTGGGTTGGACTGTCCATCAGGTGTAGTCCCCGGAGTGGGGCAGAGCCGCCTTCTCTCTGTCTCGGTTCCTGATCTATACATCGTAGTCTCACGAGTGTATCACTTGGAACATTTTCAGTTGCAAGTAACAGAATACTCAACTAACAGGGATTTAACTATCTAATACTTTTATTTTCTTACACATCAAGTAGTCTTCAAAGTAGGGGTGCTGGGCTTGGCTTGCGGTTCAGCCTGGTCATCCAGAAGCCGGCATCTTTCCAACCTTAGCCTGTTGTTTTTGTCCTCAAGCTTGTCCCTTCATGACTGCAAAATGGCCGTGGCAGCTCCAGGCATCACACCTTCATGGGGTCCTATCCAGAGCAGGGAGCACCAAGCTCTCCCCCTGCATCTATTATTTTTCTTAAATCCTTAGAGTTTCCTTCTTACATTTCATTGGTCGGTAATATAGATTCAAGGGAATCTGAGGAAGTGTCTGCCATTTTCAGTTTCTGTTATTGGAGAGAGATTTCACCAGGAAGGAAGAGAGAGGAGGGGAATGTCTGTTGTATGGGCAACCAACAGTGTCTGCCGGGGCGAGATGTAAGGTTCGGTCATCTCTAGACAATACCCTGAACTGTCTGGTTCAACTGTCGGTGCTCAGTGCTGTTGCTGCTGAGAGAGATTAAGAACATATCCATGTACAAACATGTGTCCGGGAGGCTGTGTTGAAGTCTCTTTCTTTCTGAGCCTGAAGAGACATCCTATATATGCTGCTCCAGGGTACGTGTCTGTGTAAAGGACCAGGGATGTACTGGCATTGATTCTGGCCCGACTTGGTTCTTTTCAACTCTTCAAAGATGTATCCAAAGATGTTTTTACTTTGACTTTCTTCTTTTCATGGTAAGAAGACACTTCTTTAAACAGCTCATGGGCCAACACTAATGAATAACGTGATGGCCAAGACTGAAATGGATGCGCATGACTGCTTCACACCGTCTGTGGGAAGTAGGCAGAGTTGGCCTACTTTTTCTTCAGTGCATAGCTTTGTTCTTATCTGTGACTGTTTGTCAGTGGAGGAATTTCAGTGCAGATGTGAAATTGCTTTTGAAATATGGGTGGCTCTTATAATTCGTGTTCTTTTTTAATTTTTAAATAGAAGGGTTTTTTTTTTTTTTTTCCTTTTCTTTCTTTTTTCTTTTACCTTATTTTTTGGTCTGGTATTCACGGAGGGTAGAAAGAAAGCCCAAAGAAAAAGAGGTGAGGGTCCTAGAATGCAGTGGCCCCTCCTCCAATGCATGGGTGCAAAGCCACAAAATCATAGGTGTGCTCACTTGGAGGCACTGTGTACATTCTGCTGGACTGAGAGAGTTCATTAATGTGCTGGGTCAGTTGCAGGCTCTGCTAGAGAGCCCTGGCTTTGGAACTGACCAACCTGGATTTCTGCAACTTCTTTGGTTCAGAGACCTTGGGCAAACTTCTTCCTTCTAAGCCTCAGTTTCCCCAACTTGAACAAAGTGAAATCCTATCTCTTAATGGTCTTTGTAGATCATAGGAGTTGGATGGCCCAGGTGACCTTCCAAGGTCCTTTCCAGCTCGAAGCCTCTGAATCTGAAGGCTGAAGTCCAGCCCTAACATCATCATTATCTCTTCTTCCTCTGTGTTTTTTTCCATCATCATCGTCACCATCACCATCATCACCATTTCTTGAGTGTTATGTTATAGTAGGCCCTGGCTCGAGTCCTCTACCTGCATAAACTCACTGAACCCTCATAGCAAATCTGCAAGGTGGGTATTTTCACTGACATCTCATAGGTTAGGAGGCTGAGGCTCAGAGAAAGGAGAGGATTTGCTCAAGGTCACCCAGCAGGTAGGTGGCAGAGTGAAGATCAGAACCTCCAGCCTAGGATTTGTCTTACTTAGAAACCACTCTGTCACTTTGATTGTTTCAGGTGCTTCTCAAGAAGGAGGCCATGTTCCTCAAATAAATGTGCTCTCGGGTAAGGCTGTGATCCCAAGGACCAGGTCTAGGAGAAGCTTTCATGCAGCTTCAGTTGCTACAAGTTTCCTCTAATAATCAAATGACCTTGGAGAAAGAGAGCAAATGGCCTTTGCCTAGAGTATATTGTACTTTCCTAGAGGGGCATCTGGAGTATTTGCCTCCTTAGCATCCTGTCTCTCTTCTTTTGGTGACACATTCCAGTTTTTCTTTGGGAGAACTACCTCAACTCCACTGAGTCCATGTGTTAGGGAAGACAGAATCTTCTCTTGTTCCCTCATTCCCCTCCCATGTGGCAGGGATGGTCACATGATCTGGTTCTGACCTATCAGAGCATTCCTTTCATCTGACCAAAGTTTAAGACCGAGTGCCCAAATCATCTAGTGTCTGCAATCCTGTTTACTTTTGTAAAACTCTTAGGAAAGACAAGTTTCTCTTCTGCTGGCAGGGATGTAAATCAAGATGCTGGGCTCTGAGAAACTCAGAGCATATTTGAGAAAGAAGTTGAAGCAGAGGGAAGCAGAGCTGAGAGATGATGGAAGGCACACTTGAGTACCTGAATCCATCAGTTCCTGAAGCCACTCTGAGTTGGGTTTCTGTCTCTTATAATGGGAAGAGTCATGACTGATACATCTGCTGTCCTGGCAATATACTTACGGAAGAGGTCAGGGAGACAATCCCTCTAGCACAGTTTTCATTGGCACATCTTTCCTGAAAAAATTCTGTGATTTTTCTTGTATGTAGGATATTGACCACCCCTACCCTCTCACCACATGCTCAAACACATTTTTGGTATATAACTTTGGCTTGGAGATTGCTTCAGTTTGGAGATTACTTTTTGGTGCAAGCAACTGCTAGTTGCCTTCTGGAAAAAGAGGTTCACTGAAGGATCCCCCTTGGTGGGTCCTGGCATCGTGGTCCGGGCAGAACCCAGCCCTGGGGACAGGAGGCTCCTGCATCTCTTCTCTTGTGGCATCTCTGATCTAACTTCATTCACTAGAGTCCCCTGCCTTCTCAAGGATTCTGCTTCCCCAAATCTCCATGAGCAGGTGGCCCATCAACTCCATCATATGACACCCTTCCAACTTCAGGTTTCACTGGAAAGTCTGGAAGGAGGAGTAGGATAGGCCAGTCCACTGTTTCATGACACATCTTAGGCTGCTCGTCAGCTTGTGGAGTCTCAGGTCAGATATCCATCCTCCCTCGAAATTGCTGTGCTGTGGCGGGGGGGGGGCTCATGTGAGGGTCTGCTCTCCATCCATCTGGTGTCCAACCCTCCTGGTGTCATGGGGCCTACTTGTGGCTCCCCCTACAGTAGGGGCTGTGAGTGGGGCAGTGCTGGGGTGGACATCTCTGTTAGAAAGGCTCTATTTGAACATATCCTGAATTGGCATTGGGTCATAGTAAGGGATGTTTCATGTGAGGGTTTGAACAAAGTCCGCTGTCATGGAGCTTATAGCCTAGGTGGGGAGATGGACAATAGACAAGAAAACACTGCAATATAAAACTAACCACAGTCTGTGATAAAAGATGGGGTGCAGTCTGAGAGAGCAGTGGGAGGGCCCACTGTGGATTGTGCAGTCAAGAAAAGCTCCTTGGAGAAGTCATTTGAACTAAAGCTTGAATAATCAAAGGATCCAGATGGATCAAGAGCTGGAGGAAGGATGCTCTTATGGCCAGAGAAACAGCATATACGAAGGCCCCAAATTGGAAATAAAACAGTGGATTCAACGAGCTAAAAATGAACTCGGGACTGGAATATTCAGGGTAGGGGGGCTGGAGCTGAGGATGTGGTCGGAGCTGCCAGCAGGAGCCAGATCACACAGGGCCTTACAGGTCTGGTACGACATTCATGTTTTATTCTGACAACAATGGAAAGCCATCAGAGGCTTTTATGCAGGACACTTGACACGATGCAATATATGCCTTCAAGGTCTAAGACCTTGGGAAAATCATGTTATGTCTCTGAGCTTTTCTTTTTCTCCTCTGCATGATGCAGATGAGAATCAGGCCAATTTTTGAAGGACCCTGTAAAGAGGAAATGAGAAAATGTGCTAAGTGAGATAAACCTATTTGAACATGGCTGGGCCTTGGCAGATCTCTCTGTACAGGTTTTCCTCTCTTCTTTTTCTTTTTAAAAGAGACTGCAAATTGTCATCCGCCTGCAAATTCCCTTCTCTCTTGACCAACATATAGACACATTTTGGTGTCATGGTTTCACTTTTCTATTCCTTCGGCTTCCACCCAAATGTGGCTGTGGTCTGCTCCCTCCTCATTGTGTTGAGAATTTTGCACATTTACTATTGGGGTGACTGCATTTCATACACCTTTCCCATTGTCTGACATTCCAAACCCCATTTCCATTCTCTAAGCCCTCCCTCCTGGCTGAACTCCTTATCTCTGAAGTTGGCTTACATAGGCCTCACCTTGACTTCATCTGAACTGTCCCACTTCACATAGATTTTAGGTGAATGCAGGAGACGGTGATTTTATCACTGACCCGGCGGGAAAGAGAGTCATCTCGTGTGTAAGGATGTGTTCAGAGAACCTTGGAGTCAAACAGAATGGGGTCCAAACTCTAGCGGTCCTTTATTCTGGCCATGTGGCCTTGGGCAAGTGACCTCACCAACCTGAGCCTTAGCATCCTCATCCACAGAATGAGAGTATGATGAGGGCTTAGCTCCTGGGTGGTTGTGCCTGGCACATAGTAGGTGTTCAATGATATTAGTCCACATCTCCTCCACCCGTGCCTCATTCTCTGACCTTTATAATGAAGATCTTTGGCCTGATTCCTGGCATTCTCAGAAGATGGACCTTCCTATAAGCTTCTTTTCATGGACTATGGTCTTGGGGGTCAGACTCACGTGGATTCCAATCCTAACTCTGGTGCTTACCAACTATGTCACCTCCATTCTCGGAGACTCGCTCTCCTCATGTGCTAGTGGGAGATAGGGAGGACTCTGACCTTCGAAGTGATCACAAATATTAATTGAAATAGCATTCTGGAAGCATTCAGTATCATGCCTGGTATACTGTGGTCAGTCAATGGTAGTTGCTACCGTACATTATTACAACACTAGACTCTAAACTCGTGAAGAGTGAGGAGCGCCTTTCTCATTTCGGTATGCCCTTGGCTTTACAGAGCGCCTGGCCCACAGTGGGCCCTCAGCTGGGTTTAGTTCCTTTCCTCTCCTATAACAAAAATAGAATTTCTTTGCTGCCAAGTTGGCTGGAACACAGGCATCCTTATAAAATCCTACCTGTTTACACAAATGCCACTTTCTAAGATCCTCAGAGGCACAGCAGGATTGTGAAGTGAAAATGCTTTTGGAGTTTATTGAGCAATCAAGCTCCTGGATGCTCTTCCTGGGGGAAGGCTGGAGGAAGCCATGACTACAGGAGGGCTTCTCCGGAGGTAAGGGCCTTGCTTTTTAAGAGCTGCTTGTCTTATTTACGTGTCCTCTTCTCATTTTTCTGAGGACCTTTTTAGAATTTCACTGGGAGTCAGAAAACACATTCTGCCAAATTCCAAGGCCTTGTAACCACAAGGCTTGGTCCCTGTGACCAAACCAAGACCAAACCGTAACCTTCTGGCGCTGGACGCTGTTTACTGCTGGCGAAAGACCACTTTGGGTTTCACAGTAAAAAGGGTTAGAAAATTGTATGAAAGGGCTCAGAAGACTCACGGACATCAAATAGCTCTTACAAAACCAGTGTTGTAATTAGTTAAGTATAAATGAATCAGAACCATATGGCTTAAAAGTTAAAGGAAAAAGGAGCTGGAGGAAAACATGTCCTTTGGGATTTAATCAAACAAAAAATGCTGGAAAAACTGTGGATGTTCACCAAGCTCAGACCCCATCTGGGTGCCCCAGCCCCCCTCTGCTTTTTCCTCCTTCCCTGGTTCTGCACCCGAGGCAGAGGTGACTTCTGGGCTCTGCTGGTGACGCTGGGCATCGTGGGGTGGAGTAGGTGTGCGGCAGTCAGTGGGGGTTGGGCTGGGGAAAGGCTCAGGGCATCTGCGGCGCACAGAGCGGGTACCCAAGCTGGCCCTTGGCAGATTGGGACCGGCTTCCCTGTGGAGATGATATGGAGCCAGCCTCACAGGCAGAAGAGGCACCGGGGCAGGGGTGGCGGTGGTGAGGGCATTTGGGAGGAGGCAGTGGGATGTGCGCACGCACGGAGGCTAGACCGCGTATTGGACGATCACAGAATTGCCGGTCGCTGGGACGGGCTGGTCCTCAGTTCTCCTATCACGGCCTTCCTTTGACCACCCCCTCTAAAGATGTCTAGCCCTTTCCCCTGTCACTACCACATCCCCCTGTTGCATTTTCCTTGTGGCACTTTTCACAGTCTGGAACGCTCCTGTTTCTTTGTTTCTCTTGTTGTCATTTACATCCCGCTAGAATATAAGCTTCTTAAGAGAAGGGACCTCATTTGTCTTGTCCCCCTGCTGCATCCCTAGCAGCTGGCAGAGTATCCGATTTGGAGGGGCCGCCCAGTAAGTATTAGGGAATGAATGAATGGAAAATGAATGAGTAAATGACTGGAGGCAGAAGGCACGAGGGCCGGGGAAGGAACAAAGGCTGGAGAAGTGGGCAGCAGCCAGGTCCTGAAAGACTTCGTAAACTGTGCCGAGGCTCCTGAAAGGTAATGGAAAGTCAATAAAGCATTTGAAGCACAGGTGTGACAAAGTCAGAACTGTACCACACTGCGAGCAAACAATGAGGGTGGGAAACCTGGAAACCAGGAGAAACTAAGTGGTGAAGCAAATCCTAGGTTTATTTTGCTTTCCCCCTGTCATCCTTTAAGGGCATGTAATAGAGTGCTCGTATTGAATAGGGGCTTCGAAAAGGCTGTGCAGTTAATCAATGATAAATGCTTTGCCTCCAAATAGCTACATACAAGCCATTATTTTCTCATTTAGGAAATGGATCTTGCGGCTAACTGTGGAAAATCATCTTCCAGAAAAAAGGAAAAGAGAGATGTGTATGTCTGCTCTGTCTCAAATGTTTTCACTGAACCAGATGCTCTTTCCGTGGGGTGGCTGCCCGTGGCAACTCTCGGGTTACATGAAGCTGGGCCGGGGTTCCTCTGACATTTCGGCGGAGTCATGAGTGGGTGGGATGGAAAGCTCTGGGCTGCGAAATAGGTAAGTTGCTCAATGTCCCTGGAAAACCTCCGAGGACAGAACTGAGTGTGATTTGGGGGAGTGTTGTAGGTGGGGAGGCATTTTACATTAGGAGAGAAACACATACCCCCAGCGCTTGAAGTTGCTAATGACTGTGTGTTATTGCTGGAAGCCCCAGAAAAGCCCAGACTCAGCAACTTTAGTGGGTGTCTGTGCCCTGTCTGAGAAAGCTGTTTATTCCCGGCCCACGTGTGCGACATACCTGTCCCGCAAGGGGAACATGCTCACCCCCCTGTTTCTCTGTTTTGGGACCCCCAGCCCGGTTCTCCATGCAGGAGGCACAGCGATCACCGTAGCTAACTCTCACTGTGTTTGCCATGTGCCTGCTCTTGTTCTGGGTGTGTTCTAGGTGGATCATCTTGCTGGACCCTCACAGCTGTCATTCTCCTGCTCAGAACAGAAGCTCACACAGACAGGTGAAGCTGCTTGCCCAAGGTTACACAGACGGAGGCTTGGCACTGCCCCTCTTAGCTTCCTTCGCCGGAAGGAATGGAGCTTGCTAGAAGCCCAAGCCCACCCTTTCCCTTCATGCCACATAACTCCGCCCCCGGTTTCATGGAGAAGTATTTGCCTTCTGTCCCCGATTTAAATAGTGACATCTGCAGTGTGCATTTGAGGGTTTGGGGCTATTTGGCATCCAAACCTGCCTTCTAACAACACCTCGATTTCCCCATGGAGACCTATCCTTCTGCCATTGTGTGTAGTCTAACCCTTTTTACTGTGAAACCCAACACGCACCGCCTGCCCCCTCCACAGATACCCAGACAGCCAGTTCTCTCTCTCTGCTCGAGCTACAAGCAGGTGGTGAGCATATAATCCAGGTGAGGGCAACCAGAGGTTCCCTCCAGGACCTGGAAACTTGTGTGAGCCATTCAGGGTCAGCGGTGGCATGTTGGCCATGGCCCATGACCTTACGAAGGTCCTGTTGCTTAACCCTCCAGCAGTCTCTTGGTTTCTGGCCATTTTCCAGACTTTATCCCTACTCTCTGCCAATTCTGTGAGCCCCTGATAGCCTTCCAGTAAATTCCATTTGATTACCACACAGCTCGCAGTCAAGAACCCTGACTAATGCACAGCCATTTATTAAATACTAAGTATGAGCCAGGCGCTTTGCATGTGACGTCTTGTTGGATTCCCAAATGCCCTGGTGAGGAAAGCGTGAGTCTACCTGCTTTCCTAATGAGGACCCCACGGCTCAGGGAGCTGCAGTGACGTGTGCAAAGCTGCACAGCCAATGAGTGGCGGTGTGAGAATTCGAACCCAGACTTCTCTGATTCTGAATTCCACGCCTTATTACTTCCCCTCTTCATCTGATCCGGCTTCCAGCGCCTCAGTAAGGCAGTGCTGGCTAGCCTGGGACTTCCAGCAGCAACTGACTTTGTAGGCCGGAGACTTGTGGCGAAAATACTTTCAAAATCTAATTTGCTCACATCCATGAACACCTGCCAGGAAGGAATTTGAGGCGTTTGGTCTAAACATGGAAAAGCTGAGTTCACTTACCCCAGAGGGGCACCTGCAGGGAAAGGAAAAACGGTTTTAACCCTCTCCTTGAGTCAGAAAAGGAGACTGCCCCACCCTCCTTTCATCCCTCAACCATCAGGAAGGTCTGTGGTGGGAACTTAGCAGCTGAAATTCACTGGAGGCTGTGGGGGAGGAAGAAATCCACGGAGTCGGGAATTTTCCCTTTTCTCTTGTCAGTGTGGGGGATCTTTGAAAGAAGTTTGGGTTGTGTATGAAGAACCATTGAATTTCATGCAGCTTCCTGGGCAACCTGGGGATTCCTCAGACCTGAGAATTCGGGAATTTGAAGGCCTTGGAGAGACCTGACCTGTTGACCCCCACCCCCAAGTGACTCCTCAAGATGCAAAGAGACGTCTGAGTCAACCGGTAGTTGAGAGTGCAGGGCACAGAAACTACATTATGTGCTTTTCTGTCAGTGGAAATGCAGAAATCCAGACTCACACTGGACACACATGTTCCACAACTAGTAGCAGAGTTCATATTTCAGGGCCAAACTGCCCGGACCACTCTGTGGTCACAGATTTGGAGGAGCCCACACCATTTTGTGAACACGGTCACATTTTCCAGACAGGATCTCAGTTTTCCTGGGGGGTCAAGAGTCTTGGTTAAGGTTTAAGTGTCTGCCTTTGCTGCACACACCTGGGGATGGGTCTGGAGGAACAGATACCTGTACAGTCCGTGTGGCTCTGTCTTAAGAAGACATGCTAGGTCAGGATGACAATGACGTTCATCCAGAAGTCCCAGTGACTTTGAATCACAGGGTGGGTATAGATCCTACAACTATATCCTGATATTTCTGGCTATGCGGCCAAGGTCTGGGCAATGTTTGAACCCACATATATATGTGAAATCACATTATTTTTTAAATAGGATTGCAAACATGGACATCTGTCTCCTCCATGGTAGTAAAGGATGGTTGTAAGGAACAGAAAGCCGTTTAAAATAACTCAGATAAAAGGGTGATTAATTGGGGTATAATAAAAGGGATTCTTGTGACAAGAAAGTGCAGAGTTAAGCCCAGCCTTGTGGGAACTAGAAAGTGGTCTGGCAACTCATTTTCCCGTCTCTCCCTTTGTGGTGCCGCCTGGCATCTGTTTCTGAGAGGCAGCAGACCAGCCTCTCTGCTTCCTTGTGGTTTCTGTCTCTCCACCACTTTGGCTTGCACCAAGATTTTGGCACCACCTCCAACCCCATCTCCACATGACTCTACAAGTTCAGCACCATCCATCCATGGCTGCCATCTTTGAGATTCTCAGATGGTTTTCGGGAGAGTGTATCAGTTATCTATTGCCACAGTCGTGCTGCGTAACAATCATGAACATCTCAGAGGCAAACAACAATCAACATTTATTTTTGCATGCTAGTCTGTGGGTTGCTGGGCTGAGCGGAGCTTGGCGGGACTGTCATGTGCATTTGTGGTCAGCTTTCGGTTAGCTGGGTGGCTTTGTGAATCTTGGATAAGTTTTCTCACATGTCTGGCCCTCACCAGGGGCACATGGACCGACTCGGCTTTGCTCCTTGTGTCTTATTCTCCTACAGGCTAGCTCAGTCATGTCCTCATGGAGAAGCAAAGACTCAAGCAAGAGAGAATAGAAGTACTCAAGCTCTCTTAAGCGCTAGTCTGAGAACTTGTACACCATCACTTCTACTATATTCTATTGTCCACAGTAAGTCACAGGCCAGCCCAGATTCAAGGAAAGGGGAAATAAGCTCTCCCTCTCGATGGGAAAAGCTGAAATGTCACATTGCAAAGGGCTGAAGAATTGGGGCCCCTTTGGCAGTTACTCTGTCACAGAGAAGGCATCTGATTGGCTCTTAGCCAGACCCAGGGATTGGTTCCCTTAGGCTCCCAGGCTCAGTTCTCTGTGGCTTGGTTGTGTGTGTATATGGAGAGAGGGGGAAGGTCACATGAGATATAGGGGTACTCCTTTCAGTAGCTATTGTTGGGTCAGGGTAACTGAGAAATGTTCAACATCCGTTTACTCTTAAGACAGCTCCCCATTTTAGTTTGGACACCAGTTGCTACATAGACTGGATGTGAGTCCTTCAACAGCCCCGGCAAGAGGCTGCTTACCTTTGGCCTAAGCCAGTCAGCGTATGTTATTATGCTCCTAACCAGAGTCATTGGTTTAGCAATGCGCATGTGCTTCAAACCAAGCCAAACTGGGGCAATCAAAGACAACCCTAAGCCTGCATCTTAAGCACCATGGAAAGGTATCCACTCTCTCCTGCTCAGTTTGGACCTGAGAAGAGAGGAGCCTGGAGCTACAGCAGCCATTCTGCCGGCTTGTGGAGCCCGCAGAACCACGGAAGCAGAGACAGAGAGAGACTGGATTCTAGTACCTAAGGTGCTGAATCAAGCCAGGCCTGAACCCTGTTTGATCCCGGACTATTTATTTACATATATTGCTTTCTAGCTTAGCCCATTCCAGGTTGTGTTTTCTGTTCCTTTCTACCTCACAGGTCTTGACCAGCGTCCTGACCAATACAGCAGAGAAAGCGACAGATGTGTGAACCACACGAGTGTAGACTCAGCCACATTTTGAGGACTGAACAGTCACTTGTTTTAGAGCTCTTACTGCAGGATGAATTTGGATTTTTGGATTGCATTAAATAACTGCCAAGCCCTATTTTAAAATATCTCTCCGTTATTGTCAATGCAGATAGCATGCAGCTCACATTTCCCTGGACACTGTGTATATTCCTGATATAGGGTAAAACAACAAAAACCAAAAAATACCTGAACTCTGCACTCCTCAGGACATCCCTACCTTTGCGTCCATCCACCTCATCTGTAAGGAGAGAGCTGGGTGAAATCTGGCTGAGGTATCTACTGTTGTGATACTCAGCTCCTTTCTTCCAGTTTTCTTCTGCCTCTGAAAATGAGAACAATAGGTACTCTCTAATAGGTACTTACCCTGGGCTAAGTGCTCGACGTGCATTATCTCTTCATTGCACTTATCAAAATGTATAATGGAATGTTTTCCATTCAAACTTACAGAAGAGTTGCAAGGACAGGATAAAGAATTCTGGAATATCCCTTACCATGATTCTCCAGTTATTTACCTACTTCATTTGCTTTATCATTCATTCATTCACTTATTCATTCATTTGTTCTCCTCTCTCTCTGCATATATATATATATATATATATAATCATATATATATAATCATATATATAGATGCCCCTTTAACCCTAAATATTTCAGTGTGTCTTGCCTAAGAACAAAAACATTCTCTTTTATTACAAGGATCAAAATCAGGAAAATGAACATTAATGCAATCCCTATTATGTAATCTACATACCTTATTTACATATTATCAGTTGACCCAGTAAGCCTGTCTTTACTAGCCATTTCCCCAGCCCAGGAGCCAATTCAAGACCAGGATTATGTTCATTGTCATGTTTTTCAGCCTCCTTTAATATAGAATAGGCTCTCAGCCTTTCTTTATCTTTCATGGCCATAACTCTTTTGAAGACTAAAGGCTAGTTATTTTGCAGAATATCCTTAAATTTGAATTCGGCTGGTGTTTCCTCATGATTACGTTCATCTTGTGCATTTTGGGGCAGGAATACCAGCAAAATGATACTGTGTCTTTTTCAAGGCATCATGTCAGGACGCACAGGGAGGGGGTTGCTTTGTCTAAGTTTTGGTGATGCTAGTTTTGCTCATTTGGTTAAAGTGCTATCTACCACGTTTCTTCATTAGAATGTTGCTCTTCCCCTTCAGACTCAATAAATCATCTGTGGGGAGATAGTTTGTGACTATGTAAATATCTTGCTCTTCACCAAACATTCACTAATTTTATCATCCATTAATAATTTCCTAATTCTGTCTTTCCTTTTATGTTAATTAACTGGCATCCTCTTGTAAGAAAGAACTTTTTCTTCTCCATTTGTGAACTTACTCTTTTTAACAATATATTATATCATCATGGGCTCCCCGATTCTTATTTTACTCGATGTAAAATATTTATTTTGATATTTATGTTGTCTCAGATTTGGCGGTGGAAGCCCCTCTATGTTGGCTCCTGTGTCCTTTTGACTTACCACCATTCTGGCTTTTGGGCACAATCACAAGTTCCCGCCTCATCTGCCCCAGCCCTGAAATCAGCGTTTTCCCCAGAAGCATCTGTTAGTTCCCTTTAGCAGGGAATGATATTTAGAAAGCAAGATCTGAGTACAGGGTGTGGGCCTTGCTACCTATGTGTCATTGCTTCCAGAACCTCTCAGCTGACAAAACTGGGAATTACATGTATACTTACTTCCGTAACAACTTCTATTTTTGTTTGCGTAGGTTCATCATTTAGATTTTGCCTATCCTGGAACTTCATAGAAACTCAATTATACATTAAGTATTGTTTTTGTATCTGGGTTCTTTCAACTAATATCATGTGTATGTGAGGCATTTATGTTATTACATGTGTCATGAGTTTGTTCCTTCTTTTTGTTAAGCAGTATTGCATTTTATGAATATACCACGATTTCTTTATTCATTCTCCTGTTGATGGACATTTGGGTTATTTCCAGTCTGGGGTTATAATGAGTAAAGCTGCTATGAGGATTCATGTAAATGTGCTTTTGTGAACTTAAGTTTTCATTTCTCCTGGATAAATACCTAAGCATAGAATTATCAGATTATAGGGTAGGTGTATATTTTTTTCTTTTTTCTTTCTTTTTTGTTTTGTTTGGTTTGGTGGGGGCTGGGTAACAGTTCTTTTGACTACAACTCATATTTATTTAACTTTATAAAAACACCCAGATAGTTTTCCAAAGTGGTTGTACCATTTTGTACTTCCAGCAACAATATATGAGAATTTCTACTGTTTCACATCCTAGCCAATATTTAAAGCTGTCAGGGTTTTAAATTTTAGCCATCCTAGTGGGTATGTAGAGGTATCTCATTGTAGTTTTAATTTACATCCTTCTGATGACTAATGATGGTGACGGCTTTTTCATGTGCTCAGAAGTTATTGGTATGTCTTCCTTTGTGAAATGTCTGTGCAAGTCTTTTGGCAATAAAATAATTTAAATATTTTGTTTTTTGAGTTGTAGGAGTTCTTTATGTACATTCTGTAAATTAAAGCTTTAGAAAGTCTCTACATTTTTATTTACCTGAAAAAAGAAATCTTTATTTTACCTTCATTTTTAAAGGCTATTTTTACATAACATAGACTACTAGGCTGGTATTCTTTTCTTTCAGCATTTTAGAACATTATTTTTAAGATTTTATTTATTTATTTATTTTGAGAGAGAGCAGGGGGAGGGGCAGGAGGAGAGGGAGAGAGAGAATCTGCAGCAGACTCCCTGCTGAGCGCAGAGCCCTACATGGGGCTCGATCCCACAACCCTGAGATCATGACCTGAGCCAAAACCAAAAGTCGGTCACTTAACCTACTGAGCCACCCAGGCACCCTCTTTCAGCATTTTAAAGATGCCCTTTTATTGTCTTCTGGACTTTATTGTTTTTGATGAGAAGTTAACAATCATTTGTATATTTGTTTCTTTGCATGTATTGTGTTATTATTTTTTAAATAGTTTTACTTTCTTGGCTGAGATTCCTCATCTGTTTTATAATTATGACAATGTTTTCCTTTAAAATCCTTGAACATATTTATAGTACCTGCTGTGAAGTGCTTTTCTGCTAATTCAAACATTTGGATTGTCTCAGAATTGGTTTCTATTGATGGTTATTTTCTTTTGACTGTGAGTCACACTTTTTTGTTTCTTTGCATGTCTGATAATTTTTTTTTTATAGTATACCAAAGATTTTGAACAATACCTTGTATGACTTCTGTATTCAGTTATCTTTCTTTGAAGAATGTTGGGTTTTGCTCCACCAAGTAGTTGACTCGGTTGAGTTTAAACTCCAAACTCAGTCTCCTCTGCTATGGATAGCAGGTGAAACTGCTCAATTTCTTCAACTTCCAGGCTGTTGCTTTTTGCTGAGAACTTTGGAATCTTCCCTACATATACACAGTTTAGGAGTCAATGAGAATTTGAGGTAGAGTTTTTATGCAGATTTTTGAGATTTCATATTTTGTGGCTCTCTCTTTTCAAGTATTTTCCCCCTTGCTTTCTCCCCTTCTGGCAGCCTCACTCCATTCTCTGACTCTTTAAGTCACTAAAGCTAAGAGTTTGTGCTTGAGTTGTAGCCACTCTGGGCTACATTAATTGGAGCATATTTATAGCTTAGAACCTAGTCAACTTCCCTCCAGTTTCTATCTGCTTTTGGTAACTCTCCATTGTCTTCAAATAGTTGTTTTGTCCAGATTGTATATTGTTAATTTGCAAGAAGGTTATTACAAAGCAAGTTACTCTACCATTCCTGGAAGCGTAACTCCCTGCACTTGTATATGATATTTACAAATTATTTAATGTCTCACTAGAGGGAACTCTGTAAGAGCAGACCATTTTCACTTTGTTTACTATTACATTCTCATTGTTTGGTATTTAGTAGTCACTCAATAAATAATAGCGGGATGAATAAATGAATGTGTTATTGAATTCTCACAATTTCCACATTATGTTCTTTCCATTTCCCCCCTCTGTTCTCAGCTTTGCCCTTTGGCTGGCTCTTCCCACAGTCACACGACAGCTGCTACAGTTCCAAGCATCTCATGCACAGATGACAATGCCAAGAGGAAGAGAAGAGACTGTTTCTTCCTATGCTTTTGCTTTTCAGAGCAGAGAAAAATTTCCCAGAATTCCTCCAGCTGGCTTCCCTTCATATCTCATTGGCCAGAACTGGCCCTCAGGACTATGTCCCCAGGCATTTACTGGTAAGGGGAATGGGGTAACCATCACTGGCTTAGACTAACTGGGATTTATCCTTGAGTCACTTGAAAGAGAAGTAAATACTGGAACAAAATCTCGACTCAGCTAGTAAGGAGAAAGGGGGTGACATGAACAATAGGTGGCAACCAATAGTGACTTATATAAATGGTTGCCAAAATGTGGGTTCTGTCTTCATGGAGCTTACAGTTTGGTCGGGAAGATTTATCTAATCGCTCTGATAAACATGTAATTACAACAGAGGAAAGCAAAACCAGTTGTAGAACATGTAACGAGGAAACTGACCTAGGATGAGGGGTGGTGGTGAATGTGTGTGGGGGGGTGTCAGAAACATGGTCTGGGGGATGGCTGGCTTGAATTCCAGTTCCACTCCACTTCCTAGCTGTGTAATTTTGGAGAGATGACTACACCTCTCTGAGCCCAATTTCATCTGCAATAATTTCTCCCAGGGTTGTTCAAGTATTAAATAAGCCACTCTATGTAACCACTTGGCACATAGTAGGCACTTAAGGGATTCCTTTTCCAGCTTAATGAGGGAAAAAAAATGTATATTTGGAGTTAGCAACAAGACAGGATGATTCCTCATGTTTGTTTTGGAAAACAAGTCTTAAACTCACAGCCGTGACAGAGTCTGACATCATCAGACATAAGGCGCTTTAAGAATCACACTCTTAATTGAACGTGTTCAAAGTTTGTGATTAATTGTAGTCCTTTTCAGATCTTTTCCCTGAGAATTTCGTTTTTCTCCTCACCCAGCCAGGGGTCAGGCTTACAATGTAACAAGGACAATAAATCCCTCACTGAAGATGGCCTCGTTCTGGTGCAAGCTGGAGCAGAGCTCATCTGGATTATAAACCGAGGCGGTGTGCAGTCACCTGGTGGGGTTTATGTGCAGCAGCTGGGGCCCAGCCTACCTAATTAGGACCAGAGAGTGGTCGCGAAGGGACGGGCACGTATTCTAGGTGCCCTCCTCCAGTGTCTGTTTCTAATAACCGCAGCAAGTAGCAGAGGCAGCAGGGTGAACATAGTGACATCATCCCCCCAGCTGTTTTGCACATCTGTAACATGGCTCATTAGGACTCTCTTAACACCTCATCCGTCCCTGCTCCATACAGCTCCAGTTGCGTGAGAAAGGGTGCTCTTGCCTGCAAGGGGCCCTGGAGATTGGGACTGACTTCAGGGTCAAAGATTAGCTTGGGCACTCTACCAGTGATCAGAGTTTTCACAAGGACATCCCCATTAGCACATGCTCCTTTAAAGTGCTAATAGCTTCAATATGAGGCTGGCACTTCTGCGTGATCAACGGTGTTCGGGGCCAACTTTGTATCGGGGGGGGCGCAGAACATCTGCAGCAGCTGTAGAAATGTTTTTGCTTATTTTGAGCATTCTAAGTTTTTCCTAGCCATGAATAACAACAATTGAATAAATCATCACACAGTTTGTAGAGAAGGGTTGTTTTTCCAACCAGAACACACACAAAAAAGATGGCTTATCATGTGCTATGGATATTACGCATAAAAAATTCCATCGTATTTATATGCGGCGGTTGACTACGTATATTTAGATATTTGAAGTCTGTGTGAGAAAAGCTTCCTAGGTTTCATGGGAAAGCTTGAATTACTAAACTAAAACATAAAAGTTTTATTACTATTAAGTATAATGCATAGCCTAAGATGAAAGATATGTGATATGTACAGAATGAAAGAAAAGGTTTTGTCCATAGGCAGCTTCATGGAATGTAGCGGAGTCCCCAAGCTTAGAGACCTTGGTTTGGGTTCTATAATTTACTAGGGGGTGGGGCACTGGGTTCATTTTACTTCCTTAAATTTCCTCATCTTCAAATGGGGATGATATGCCTCATGGGTTTTTAGAGAGGATTAAAAATACAAGTATGGGAAGTGCTTAGCATTGTAGCTTTCACCAGGTAAGTGCTTGAATATGGTAGCTGCTATTATTGCTATTACTATTATTATTTCTGCTACAACTGTGTTATTGTGGAGAGGCAAAGTAGTCATGGATGTACCCGTGTTTTATCAACAATTACACGCTGCACATACCGTGTTTCAACTAATAGAAAATGATACTGGTTGCAAGATGATTGTTGTATTGCTTCTAAGAAAGAAGAAAGGCTGCCCATTAAACTAGGGTACATTGAATTCCTGTTACATCAGCAGCAAGGCGCATCCTTCTCAGTAGGATGGAAGAGGTTATGCTGTAGTAACAAACAGCCACAAAGCTCTAGTGGCTCATCCAACCAATGTTTACTTCTAGCTTATGTTACATGTCAAATGCAGGGGATGTTACATGTCACTGTGGTCGCCTGGGGACTCTATTCATTTGTTTGGGCTGTCATTGCAACGTACCACAGACTGGGGGGCTTCTACCACAGAAGTGTATTGTCTCGCAGTCCTGGAGGCTAGAAGTCCAAGATCAAGATGTCAGCAGGGCTAGTTTCTTCTGAGGCCTCATGCTTTGGCTTATAGATGGCGGTTTTCTCCCTGTGTCTTCTTCACATGGGCTTCCCCAGGTGTGTGCGTCCTAATGTCTTCTTCTAGTCAGGACACCAGTCATATTGGATTAGGGTGCACCTTAATGACCTCATTTTCACTTCATTATCTCTTTAAAGGCCCTATTTCTAAATATAGCTCCATTCTGAGGGGGACTTAGGACTCCCAACATATGAGTTTTGAGGGAGGTGCAATTCAGCCCATAACAGGAACCCAGACTAATAGAGGCTCCATGATCATTTGGCAGGGACAAAGATACATGGCAAACCATGCTGGCTCTTTAAGGCTCCTCAGAAACCATACCGTTAGCCTGAGTAAGTCACGTGGGCACATCTAACTTCAAAGGGCTGGGCAACAGGAGTAATGCAGGGCTCCCGTGCTCCCAGAGTGAAGCGAACTGGCCTAATTTTTGGATGGCTTCACAGCTACCACACAGCCTAATTTTGGAATTGCTAACATGCACAAAGAAATGTACATCTTGGGACCAATAAAATAGGAGGAGAAAGAGATACGGTAATATTGCTGCATGGTAAGGGGGATAGCCAAGTCACCCTCTCTACCCCTCTAGAAAGTGGATTAGGTAGTTCTCTACCAATAATTTAATGATCATAAATTTGAATGGTCCTTAAAAGTATCAGAATGAAATTCTGGAAGGAATCAGTAATCTCTCAGGCCCTTTGAAAACAATCTGATTTCATAGACCAAGCCCCCTTTTCTTGCAAGCAGATCCATGACTGGAGAAGACATGCACCATAACCATTGCTGTTTCTCTCTGCACCATCCGCTTCCTCTTTTCTGGCAGCTCTCAAGGTGTGTGGTCAGGTTAAGGGATTGCAAATTAAGCCAGGTGGATGTCACGTTCCTCTCACCACCATCATTGGCTGCGGGATGTTCTCATGACAAAACTGAGATGGTGAAAACAAAATAGATTCTTTTTTTCCTGAGGCCATTGGCACAGTTCTCCGCTGGGAGAACTCTTCCCCTCCTCCCCCCGGGCATGATGTAGATCAGATATAAGGTTCAAAGTTATAGGAACCATTTTGCCACCACAAGAATCATGAGAGTGATGCCAACATAGTACTGAGAGTTGTTGAGAGAACCCCCTTATTTGAGCCCCTGGATCTAGCTGTGCCTGAAGCCAGAACTTTTCAATAACATGAATCAAAAATTCTTTTTTTGATAAACCACTTTAGGGTTGGGTTTTCTACCACTTGCAGCTGAAAAGGTTGATATGGAGTGAAATAATCTAGTAAGAACCACAATGCTGTGCCTGAATACCCAAAGAGACAATTCTGTGCAAACTCTAGAAATATATAAAGAGCGCATTGCTAACAGTTTCCTATAATATCCATCAAAATTCCTGTCTTGGAATTTTATTTTCTGGTCATTAAATTATTGATAGCCATATAAAATTCATGAATGCATTCATTACAAAAAAAATAGCGCTGAAGATCCTATCTTTTTATCACTCAGTGATGCCTTCATAAATAAATTTCCTTCAGAATTCAGTGTTAGGAGAAACCTGAGGAAAAGGTATACCCTCCTCCCCTTCTGAAAATATATGAAAAACTAACTTAGTATTTTTTTTTTGCTTTGGTTGACAGGAAGCTCAGAACCACATTCAAAGCTCAATCTCAGGTATTCTATACCACCTTGTGACCAGTACATTTCCCTTTTCCGTGGTTCTTGTGTTCCATGTATCATACATTATATATGCTCTTGTTTTACACCACCCCAAATTCCTTAATGGAAGAAGAACATTATAAACAAATAAAACATGCCCAAGTTATAAAAGTGATTATAGGAAAAAAAGAATTTGTAATTATGCTATATGTTTCCTCTAAGTTGAAGCCTGAAAAATGAGGCAAACACTCTGAAATCCAGGTATTAATGTGAATTATAGGAGCCATGCATTTCGTTCTCCTGACCCACACAGCTTCCTATTTCTGATATAATAGGGTGAGGCCCCTGAAGAGGTGGATTGCTTCTCCATATGGCCTAGGGAAAGAAAATTGGCTGAAACAAACAGGCTTTGGCCGCTTCCTAGCCATGGGACCTTGGGCAAGTCACGTTACCTTTTTTGAGCCCCAGCTTTCTCTCCTGTACTGGAGGAAATGCCCATCATGAGGAGTTGTCGGAGAGAGAAGGGGATTCCAGATGCATGCTACAGTGCCTGGCAGACTGAGGCTCCCCAAGGTGGCCATGTCTCCCTCTTGCAGGGCACCATCCCTTGCTTCTTGTACCAGATACCTCTGCCATCTTGCAGAGCAACACATCTGACATGACTTCCACATCATGTTAGTTTCCCCTCTGTCTTATGTCTGTCAATCTTTGCCCCTCACCTTCACCTGGAGCCAGCCCAGGAGCCAGCTCCATGTATCCTGTGTATTTTATTCCTGTCAGGATACGGTGGGTGTGTGGGGGGGTGTACTTGCCCCTTTATAGATTTAGTGTCACTTGGAGGAAGCCCTACATGAGGATTACTTTTTTCCAGCAGTAGGTGTTAAGGGAAAGCTTTGTTGGGAATTATTTTCTCTCTAACAACAACAAAATTTCTCTCTAACAACAACAAAATGCCCCTCCCTCTACATTGGCTGCTGGGAAACTCAGAGTGTACCACGAGCAGATCAGTGACTTCAGCTGAACACCCACCTCTGCACCAGTCAAGGGCGCATAAGCTACACTCCCTGACTTGAGATATTCACAGTCCCGAGAGTCCATGTCAGATGGGAGGAGAGTGTGCCGTGGGAAGCCCAGGGGCCCTGGGAATTATTTGTTCCCTCAGAGTCTTGACTTCCTCCTAGAACTTATGATTTTCCTCTAGCTTTTGGTTTCCTTACTTACATTTTCAATTCTATTTTTTGTTTTGCAAGCTCCCCTAAATCCTTTGGACAATGAGGTAGAGGTATAGACAGCATATAAGTAAAATAACTTCTGTCTCTTGTATTATCCTGGGATCGTGTGTCCTTTGTAAGGTGACTTTTGCAGCTCTTCCCACAAGAAGTGGAGTCTATTTCCCCACCTCTTGAAGCTGGTCCGCCATGTTGACTTGTCTTTGGTCAGTAGGATTCAGTAAAAGTGAAGGAGTGCCAGTCCCAGGCCTTGGCCTCAGAAAGCCTTGAATACCTCCACTTGCTCTCTTGGGCCCCACCATCGCTCTGAGAACAGTCCTAGGCTAGCCTGCCACAGCGTGACGTCCATGTGGAGGAGAGCCATCCTACAGCCCACTGACCTGCGAGCATGGGAGAGATCCCAGCCAAGATCAGCAGAGCGGCCTGGATGACACGCAGCTGACGGCAGATGCGTACATAAGCCAGCTGAGACGAGTAGAGCCACTCAGCTGACCCGAAGACTCGTGAGCAATGATCAATGCCTGTTGTTTTCAGCTACTAAGTTGAAGGATCCTCTGTTACAGAACAATAGCTAACACCCTCTGCCAGTCCCTGCACAGTTACCGCGTACATACTAAGTGCTACATAAATGCCTGTTTTGTGGAGTGAGATACTCACATGCCACCTACATTTTTATGTGGCTTTCGTATATTTCCTGGTTGACCTCCAAGGTTAAGGAGGGACTGTCGCTCAGAGAGAAGTGCACTGGACTCGAGCTTAGGAGACGTGGACAGTAGTCCCAGACCAGCTGGTATGTTCCATGTGTCACTTTCCTCTAGGCACCTCGGTTTCCCCACCTATGATGTGAAGAGGACAACTGGGCTTGGAAGAAGGGGCAGCCAGAACGTTGGCCACCATGAAGCCACTGAACCTGTCCTGCAAGGACTCTGTTAGCACGGTAACCACGGAGGTCTCAGATGCCACAAATGGCCTTTGCTATGCTCCCGTACTGGTCACTAGGGGTTGGTGCCAGGAGTGAGATGTTTCTGCTTCTACCAGGCTGGTTTCTCCATTGTCCCTCATCTTAGCGTCTCCAGCTCTCATGTGACATGAAATAATGGCTGGCAGTGGCCTGCAAGGGAGGCTGGAAAGTAGGGGAGGTGGACCCTGCCTTTCTCAAGGACTCATGTAGTAGGGAGTACCCCAAACACAGTATGGAGGTTCAGACACTGGGCACCTAAATATAGGGGGAAAAGTATCCACTACACGAAATCCTTCATAATATTGTTCCAAGGATATGAGAAGGCTTGCAAAGGGAGTCTATGAGGTTTGGTAGGGGGCTTAGCAAACCAGGTGCTCAGCAAACCTTGCGATTTTTCATAAGTTGCATTAACTCTCTCCTGGAACTGAGTGAAGACAGGGGTTAGTGAAGTCAGCTGGGCCCGGTAAGCCCTCCTCTGGCCACTGAACAAGGCTCTGAGTGCATGCTCTAATGCATCTGGGAAATATGGGCACTTGCCCCTCTCAGGGGTAACCCCAAAATTGAACAGAGCAACATACTGGGTTGATGAGATGACTTCAAAAGCCAGAGCCTCTCAATTACTGAGAAATCAGCTGGAGAACATTACAGTGGAGCAGAACTGAAGGCAGACAACTCATTAAAAAGATTGCCCTCGGTAATGAAAGCCATACTGGTATAGAGACCCAGCAGGCCTCGGGAAAGTCCTGGCACATCCCAGGACCAGAGTGCAAATGCAGACACTCTGCTCTGGCTTCCAACCATGAGAAACACGCTGCTTCTTTCCTGGCATCTTTTCCTCCCAAATTCATCCATTACTTCTTCTCCCTTCACTTGCCCAGAGTGTAGCACTTTACAAGGTGCTTAAACATTCAGAATCTGTTTCCTACTGTGTAAAAAGGGGATAATTATGCATACTAAGCAAGCTGGCTATATAAGGTTGAAAACATTTTGTGGGGGACATGCGTCCCAGGTCCCTTTGAGAATCTGATGGAAACTGGTGATCCCCTTTCTAGGGAAAAATGCACACACACACACACACACACACACACTCCCACACTTTTGCTTATAATTTAATAAACCCACCGGAGTTCATCCATAAAAATCTAGAGGGTTAGGGCACGAAGAGCCTTGCACACCATGTTGAATCCAAGACTTTATGTGGAGGGCAGTTAGGATACTATAATAGCTAGGAATTACTTTCAGCTCTTTGTAAGGGAGACACAGAACAATAGTGGCCTAAGCAAGATAGTATTTCTCTCTCTTGTAAAGGAATCCAGAAGTTGGCTGTTCACAGTTGTTAACATCCCAGAATCCCTTCCTGGTCACCAGACAGCTACGGCTGCCCTGGGCAACATGTTAGCATCCCAGCCAATAAGAAAGAGGGCCTACGAAGAAGGTCAAATGGGTCTCCCAGCTGAGTCAGTTCTTTAGTAAATGTGCTTTTCTGGAAGCCCCGTCAAGTAACTCCCACCCCCATACTGTTGTGCAAAACTTAGACATGTATCTGAAAGTGCTTGGCGATGTAGTTTCTCAGTTGGGCCCATTGCCAATCCCACCAAAATTGGCTCTTTCTCTAAGGGAGGAGAGGAGAGTGGGTACTGGGTGGGCAGGGAGCCCTCTCTATCTGAGGGGCGGTAGGAGGATTGGAAGCAGAGATGTTGCAAGTCATGTTGCTAGCACTGTGGGTTGCAGCCGGGGAGGAGCAAGGGAAACAGGAAACAGAGATTGTGAAGGAGGCTGAATGAGCGTGGAGGCTGTGGGGATGGAGAGAAGTCCAAGTGGAGGAGCGTGGGGAGCAGCAGGACTTAGTGGTGATGGGGTATGAGGGCAGAAGAGAGGGAGTGTGATGTTGTGACTTAATGATAAGAAGTATGTATTTGGTCTTTGTCCCCTTTTCAGGCCCAGAGCTCCTAAAACCCTTAGGATTTCCTAAGAGAGCAATGAAGTTGTCTTTTGTTATGTTAGTGAGGTGGCTTTAGGACCCCCACCTATGAATGGGGGTAGTTGCCAGAACCAGCCCTGAGATTGGAGGGTTGGAACTTACAGTCCTGCCCCCTGACTTCTGGAGGGAGAAGGGAAGGAAGATGCTGGCAATTTAATTCAATCAGCAATGGTCAATGACTTAATCAATCATGCCTATATAATGAAGCCTCCGTAAAAACCCAAAAGGATGAGGTTCCAAGAGCTTTGAGGTTGAGAACACATGGTGCGATGTGGGGAGACTTGGGTGCTAGGACAAGGCATGGAAGCTCCTGTCTTTTCCCCCCATACCTTGCCCTGTGCATCTCTTTCATCTGACTGTTCCTGAGTAAGAGCCTTTGATAATAAACCAGTGATCTAGTTAAGTGTTTTTCTGAGTTCTGTGAGCCACTCTAACAAATTAATGGAACCCAAGGAGGGGATCGTGGGACTCTCCAATCAATAGCCAGTGAGTCAGAAGCCCAGGTGACGACCTGGACTTGCAACTGATGGCTGAAGTGTGTGTGTGTGTGTGTGTGTGTGTGTGGCGGGGGCAGTCCTGTGGGACTGAGCCCTTCTGTGGAATCTGACACTCTCTCAGGCAGATAGTGTCAGAATTGAGTCAAATGCTAGGACCCCGAGCTGGTGTGGTGACTTGCTTTGTGGTGTGAAGAAAACACACACATTGGAATTGGTGATGAGTGAGAGGATGTCATCGGGAATACATCCACGGAGCCAACCCGGGGGTGGGGTGGGGTGGTGGGAAGGAGTCTTGGGGAGTGGGAAGTAGATCACGACTTCCAGCAGCGCCTGGTTGAGACTGAGGGAGCCTGAGCGCTGACAAGATAACAATGCTTTCGGTCTACCTTACATGAAGCCCAACAGCATTCTGATTTTTCCTGCGACTGCTTAAATAAATTTTCAAAGGTCAACTTTATTGAGCTGTAACTTATTTACACACATTTTAAACAATAAACGCATACATTTTAAGTGCACATTTCAATGAGTTTCGTCAGCTGTGTATGCCTTTCAGGTAACCACCACCCCAGTCAAGATAGAGAATGTTCCCATCAATACAGAAATTTCCCTGGTGCACCTTCACACTCAGTCCCTACACCCGCTAGCCCAGGCAAACACGGTTCTGATTTCTGTCACACTAAAACTAGTTTGCCTTGTTTGGAACATCATATAAATGGAATAATTGAGAAAATACCCTTTTATGTCTGGCTTCTTTTACTCTGCATCATGCTTCTTAGATTCATCATGCTGTTGTATCAGTAGTGTGTTTATTTTTAATTCCAGGTAGTATTCCATTGTATAATAATAATACACTTTGTTTATCCATTCATGTGTTGTTGGATATTTGGATTGCCTTCAGGTTTTGGCTATTATGAAAAGACTCTTACGTGCATTTGTGTACAAGCCTATATTTTCTTTTTTTAAGAAACGATTTTAGGGCGCCTGGGTGGCTCAGTTGGTTAAGCGACTGCCTTTGGCTCCGGTCATGATCCCGGAGTCCTGGGATGGAGTCCCACATCAGGCTCCCGGCTCAGCGGGGAGCCTGCTTCTCCCTCTGACCCTCTCCCCTCTCATGCTGTTTCTCTCTCTCTCAAATAAATAAATAAATAAAATCTTAAAAAAATAAATAAAAAACGGTTTTATTTGAGAGAGAGAGAAAGAGTAAGAGAGCGCAAACAGTGGGGAGGGGTGGGGGGCGGGTGAAGGGGACAAGCAGACTCCCTGCTGAGCATGGAGCCCCGAAGACCTGGGACCCTGAGATCATGACCTGAGCTGAAACCAAGAGTCAGACACTTAACCGACTGCACTACCCAGGTGCCCCCAAGCCTATATTTTCATTTATTTCTGGTAAATACCTAGAAGTGGAATGGCTTGATCATATGCTCAGTATATAGTTAAGTTATTAAAGAAGCTGCCGGATTGTTTTCCAAAGTGGTTATACCATTCTATCACTTCATCAGACTTGGAATGGTCAGAGTTTTTTTCTTTTCTTTTCTTTTCTTTTTTTTTAAGATTTCAGCCATTTCAGTGGATATGAAATCATTTGTCATCGTGGTTTAAATTTGTATTTTGCTGATGACCACCATCTTCATATATGCTTATTGGAGATCCATATGCCCTCTTTTGAGAAACGAAGCTTTTTGACCATTTGAAAGAATTAGGTTATTTCTCTTATTATCAAATTGTAGGAGTTTTCTTATATTCTGGATACAAGTCCTCTGTCAAATAATTGTTTTGAAAATAACCTCTCAGGTCTGTAGTCTGCCTTTTATTTTCTTAGTTGTGTCTTTTGAAGAAGAGAGGATTTAAATTTTGATAGAGTCAGTTCATAGTTTTGCTTTGGGCTCATAGTTTTTGTCCCACCTAAGAAACCTTTGCTTAGCCTAAGTTTGTAAAGATTTTCTCTTATGTTTTCTTCTAGAAATTTAGAACTTTTAGCAGTTACAAGAGTTTTATTTTGTGCATGGTGTGACATAAGAGGCAGGTCCACTTTTGTCCTTATAACCATCTAATCATCCCGGTGCTGCTATAACCACCTTGCACACTTAGACACCTTTTTAGAAATAGCAATGTATTAAAATACTTTCCATTCTCCTCATATTTTGGTCCCCCTGGTTTGCTGGGCACATGCGTCACCAACCCACGTAGCCATCCAGCTTTGAGTTCTGATTTTCACAAGTTGTATTTGCCTTGCCTGTGGCAGACTCAGGTGGAGACCTCTGTCAGGCACGGGTGGGCTGGAGCCCAGGAGAAAGGCTGAGCTATAGGTACAGAATGGGGACATACACTGCTCATGGCTGTAGTCACGCAACAGCAGATCCGTGGGAAAGCCGCAGTTAGGCTCTTTCTGGATTCTCCAGCCCCACCTTGCTTCCCCTGGCTCTTTTGCCGATGGGTGGTGGCAGCTTCCCACTGGGGGCTTTACACCCCCGTGTTGGCTTTCACACCTTTAAATTCTCTTCTAACACCCCTTTTGAACGTGCCATCTGTTTCCTCCTGAGACTCCGACTGATACCCAATTATGAAAAGTAACATCCCTTATTATTCTCCCTCATGTTCAACATCCAGGCACACAACAGATAGGCATTGAATCAGCCCAAAATGGGCTAAAGCTGCAGGCTTCCACGGCATGCCCTAATCTAAGAATGCAGACCTGAATGTAGCATTTATTGGTAATTCCTGAACTCCTTCCTGGAAGGAGGCCTAGTGGTTTCCATGGGGCACTAGACTGGTAGATCCTCACGGGCAGGACAGGTTTCTGTGTTTGCTCACCCTTGGCTCTCCAGCACACAGGAGAGTACCTGACACAGAGCAAACCTGGGCACACTGGAAATCCCACAGTAGCATCAGGCACCATCAGCACTCCTCCCTATCCCCAGCAGCTTAGGATGGCACCACCAGCCTTTTATGGGTAAAATACCTAAGTACAATCTAGTAAAAGCATTCAGGGCAGGAATTTCTAGCCATCTGATCAAGGCTATACTGGTCATAAATGAATAAGCCTTGTGGGTTCCAGGTGAGGTTGAGGGACAGTAAAAGGGCCAGGTCAGTGGAGAGAGGATTGCAGGGAAGAGTGGAAACCACTTTATCAGGCTGTAGTGTGGCCACCATCTTTCTTCTGGTGCACGGCAAGGGCTCCAGGCCCACTTCAAATCCCAATTCAGCCGCTTCCTGGATGTGCAGCCTTGAGCTCACATCACTGAATGGCCCAGGTAATTCCAGCTCAGGCAGGGCTTGGTGTAGGGAATCGAGGATACTCCCAGAACATGCCTTGTCCCTCTCTCTCCCTGAATCTCCCAAGGTGGCAGCCTCAGGGCCAAGCCTCACATGCTCTCTGGTTCAGTGTCACCTTCCCAGCCAGAGACCTGTCAGTTGGGTCCCAAGCCCATACCTGAACCAGTAAGTGTGGCCTTGGGTGCAACACACCAACGAGCTTAGGCCTGGTGTCCTCTGCTTTTGGGGCCTAGGCTCTGTGGACTACAAGTGGGGGTGTGTGGCCCTCCCCTCCCACAGCCACATAAGGGAACCAAGAGCTCTTCTGAGGGGAAAAGGAATGGATGCGATGGAAGCAGATGCCTCTTAGAGGTTGCTGCAAGCCCTCTGCTATCCGTATTTTAGAAAACGGGGAGAAGTGATAAAAAAAAAAAAGAAAAAGAAAAGCTCTGGGTTCGAATCCTGACTGGCTTGGCCACTCACTTGTTGGGTGGACCCAGGCAAGTTTGCTTAGTTGAGCCTCAATTATGAAGTGGAGAACATACCTACTCACTTACAGTCTGTGTGCAAGTGAGCAATCATGTAAAGGGCTCCATTTGCCACCCAGGCCATGGGGCACTAATGGTAGCAATTATTATTATAATTATTATCATTCCCTGGCTTGGGCCTCTGGGAGTCTATGGAGGCCCAAGGACCAGCTGCAGATCATTAGGCTTCATGTGGCTGACATCTGGGCTCAGAGAAGCAAGTATTGAGGATGTGTTGCTGTCACCTAGACCACAGGGACACAGTTCGATGGGGCTCAGGCCACAGGCTGCCCCTGCCAAGCATCTGCATGGGGGAGGGTGGGGCAGGCCTCTGTCCAGCCTGGTGTCTGGTGACTTGTTAAATAAAGCCTGAGCACGCCAGTAGCGATCTTATCTAAATGCACATCGAAGGATGTACAGAGACTGGGAGATGAAGGGTGAGGAAGTGTGAGGAAAATTGAAGAGTCAGGGTAGTGATGAGTTGAATCATTACCACTGCCTTCTATCAAGCTCTAACTGCGGGTCAGGCCTGTGTTAAATGCTTCACACCCATGCAGAGACTATGGGGTGTCTCCTGGCATCCATTCTTCCTTCTCTCTCATAGGATCAGGACCCCTGGTTTTAAGCTGTGCACATCATCATCCAGAATAAAGGCATGTCCCACCCCCTCCCTTATAGCTAGGTAGGAGCCTATTCTGGTCAGTGAACAGGGCGAGATGTGAACAGGACGAGATGTGCAATTTCAGTATCTTAGCCATACAAGGAAAAGGCATGTCCTTTCTCCTCTACATGCTGGCTGGCGTGGAAACATAGTGGTGAACCATCTGGGACCATGTGCACAGAGCAATGCCTTGAGGATAGCAGAGCCGCAAGAGAGAAGGAGCCTAGGTTCCTGGCACGATGGAGTCCTCTTATCAGCCCCGAAGTGCTTTATGTGAGACGATCGGGGCTCTTATGGTTTAATATGAGTTCTGTTGTTGTAAAAGAGACCCACATGCATCTTTAGGAGAACATGCTTCCATCCTTTGTTGAGATGAGTAAAACAAAGCTCAGAAAGGTTTAGAAGTTTGTGCAAAGCGTGTTAGTGTTAACACTACTTACTGTGACAGAGCCAATGCCAGACATATGTAGTCTTAAACACTATGATGTTTATTTTCTGCTCACCTAACAGTAGTAGGTAGGTGAAAAAGTCAGTGAGGCAACCTTTTCTTTTCAGTCATCAGAGACCCAGGATAATGGAAGTGCTTCCGTCTTCGACATGTGAATTTCGAAGCTGTCCCAGAGGTCACCTCCCTTCCAGCCAGTTGGGAGGGGAGCAAAGCATGGAGAAGGACGGGGGAATTTCATGGGCCAGGTCCGGAAGTGGCACAGGTCTTTGTCACTTTCATTGGCTAGAACTCAGTCACATGGTGAATCTAACTGTAAGGGAGGCTGACAAAGGAAGAGTCAGCTAGTCTCTGCCACAATGGTGTCACTCAGCTAGAAGCTGCAGGAGGGGGATGCGTCAGCCTGATTCTGAACCTCGGTGTCTCTTAGTTTCTCTCTGTTGCCTCCTGGGTTTGATGTCTGCATTGGTCTTTTGGTGGGTCAACTTGGCTAGGCCTCAGTCTCCAGGATTCATTCAAACACTAATCTAGGTGTTGCCATGAAGTTATTTCATAGATGTGATTAAAGTCCATAATCAGTTGACTTTAAGTAGGGGAGATTATCCTAGATGATCTGGGTGGGCTTGATTTATCCAGTTGAACAGCCTTAATTGCAAAACTGAGGCTTTCCTGATGAAGGAGAAATTCCCTCTATGGACAGCAATGCCCATGTATGCCCAGTGGCTTCCAGCCTGTCCTTCCTGATGGCCTGCCCTATAGATTTCAGACTTGTCTAGCCAGGCCCCTCAATTGTGCAAGCCAATTCCTTGCAATACATCTCTTAATCTCCTACTGGTTCTACTCTGCTGGTTGAATAATGTCATTTACCCTCTGACTATACTCGTTGCTTCCCTCCCTGTAACAGATCCTGATCTCCCACTGATATTCATTAATGTGTGCAACAAATATTTTTTGGACACTTACTTTATAGTAGACACAGTGCAGTGAACTAGTTAAACATGGTCCCTGACCTCATGGAACTAGGGAGGCTCTCCTCGTGGGAGAGGCAGGCTTTAGTCAGATAATCAGACAAGCAAATATACAGTGTCACCTTACAATAAACACTGTGACATAAAGAAGTCCAGAGGACTGCGACGAGACCTGTATCATCTGAAGGGTCAGGACAGCTTCCCTGATGAGCGACATTTGGAGCCAAGCTCTGCAGGAGGAGTAGGAGCACACTCAACTAAGGAGTGTGGGCATGGCTTGGGAAGAGTGTTCTGGGCAGGGGTAGCAGTGTGGACAAAGGAGTTGAGCTGGGGGGAGAGTGGAAGGTTTGAGAATGGAGATCAGTCTGGAAAGGACAGAGAGCTGAGCACAGCAAAAGGATGGCAAGAAGCAGGATGCAGGCTGGGGGTGGGCCAGCCCATAAGGTTTTGGGTCTTCACCTTAAAAGCTCTGGGAAGCCAGTGAAGAACCCTTAGAAGGTATCCCCCTTGACAGATGCCTGGGCTGCCGTGGCAGAAAAGATTGGAGAGCCCCACAGTAGATGAGGGAGAGCAGTTTGATCAAAGGAAGCTGTGGCCATGCCAAACCCAGATCTGATGGGCTTTACCTCCAAAACACCCTTGCCTTGCTCCCTCCTCTACCCTCCTCCCTGCAAACCACCCATTTGGCAGTCAGAGCCCACTCAGATGGCATCTCATCAGGGCGATCTGCCTGGGCCCTCCTGACTGCACTAATCAGGCCAGCCCCAGTGCTTCTATGGTGTGTTCAACATGCCTCTGTGACAGCACTTTTCCTTCTGTGTGGTAGTCATTGGCTAAGGTGCTCGTCTTTCTCATTAAACCGTGAACTCCTTGAGAGGGAAAAAGGATGTCTTCCTCTCTGTGTCTTTCGGGATCAAGCCCAGGGCAAGGGAGTTGAATGAATAGATGTTATTGAACTTCTCCCAGGAGCATTTTCATTTCCATAGGCAATGCCTGAAGGAAATACCAAGCCTTGAAAGGAAGTTACCCACGGAATTTCTACCTTGGTGACTATGGGAAGAAGCAATGTCCTTGGGTAGCGTGTTTGAAGGGCTCTCACAAATTGCACCACTCTGTGTTTCATTGTGGCGAGGAGTCCACTGCATTTTTTTTAACCAATAATTTTATAGTTAGATCAATATTTCCTAAAGGGCTTTCCACAGCATTTCAGAGCCAGGGAATATGAATAGGCGCTATAGACAGACATGCACACAATCCCTTGATCAAAGAATGTAGGCAGCACAGGTTTAGACAAAGTTAAACAGGTTTCCTCTCTGCAAGGAAAACCGTATCTGCCAAAGTGAATTGTGAAGCCCTAATTGGGAGATATTTGGTCGACAACATTCCCAAACTTTTAAAACCACACACCATAGGAGTATTGGGTCATTGGTGCAACATATTTTTGGAAAGGCTGGAATGCATTTCCTCCGTTAGAGTCAAATCTCCAGTCCCACTTATGTGTCAGCGGCAACTCAATAGAAACCCTGCAGGGACACAAGAAGAATGCTTTCTCTTCTGTGTCCAGTGTGCGTGCATTCAGCCTTTGCCATTTTGGTGAACGGTGCTGACATCTAGCAGGATCCTGGGAGTCAGTGATGACACCCACCCCTCCATCTAATCAACTATGTCTCCATCCCTTTGTCCAAGCCTTTGCTGTCTCTCTCCTGGATAACAATGGCCCCCTAAGTAATTCTCTTGGCCTCCAGTCTTACCTGTACCAATGCCTTTCCCATGTAGCAGCCAGTCTGGCAAAGGTGAGTCAAACTATGTCATCACCCAGCCTAGTCACTTGTTTCTCCTTGTCCTTGAGACAAAGCTCACTCCCTTGGCCGGGCTCCCCAAGGCCCAGTGGGGTGCAGCCCCATCAGTGTCTCCAGTCTCATCTGAAACTCCTGCTTTCTTTCTGGGATGCTTCCATCAGGCTGACCTCTGAGTTCTGGGAATACATCAAACTCTTTTTGCCCCAGGAAGCTTCCAAGCGCAGCTCCCTCAGCCAGAAAGCCCCTTTCCAGCAGCTCTTTGCCTATCTAGCACTCCCATCCTCCTTAATGCTTTCAGATTTTGTTTAAAGAGAGGCCAGTGAGTCCTCAAGTTAAATTGGACACAGTCCCGTTGCTTTCTTCCATTGCACAGATCATAATGTATATGATCATAATGTATCTCCAGTCGCATGTAAACTCCCAGAGGGAGGAGCATGTATGCTTTTCTCTCCACTGTAGGACCAGCTCCTGGAGCATGCTGGCACACAGTGGTCCTTCAGTACACATTTGCTCAAAGGAAAGAAGGTGATTCTGGATGCACGTGGCTCTGTGTGTTTGCTGCTTTCCCTTCCCTGTACTTTCAGGGTGTGCCCAGGCTGCCCAGATGCGTGCTGGTGCCCCAGAACCTCAAGAATGACAGGAAGTACAAGGTCAGCCAGAGCCCATGAGGGACAGGCAACCTCCTCATGCCATGATGTCTGTTCTGGGCTGGCTCTGCAGTGGGGTGGGCCTGGCAGGTTTTGGTGTTGCTCATGGGAGTATAATTCAGAAGAGGGAGAAATAGGAAAGGGTATGGCAATGCATATGACATGTTTTTAGTGGTCAGACCTGGGGTGCCTGGGTCAGTTAAGTGTCTGCCTTCGGCTCAGGTAATGATCCCAGGGTCCTGGGATCGAGCCCCGCATGGGGCTCCCTGCACAGTGGAGAGCCTGCTTCTCCATCTCCCTCTGCTGCTGCCTCCCACCACCCCCAGCTCATGCTTTCTCTCTCTCAAATAAATAAATAGAATCTTTTAAAAATAAATAAATTATAAATGCTCAGACCCTTCAGCTTAGAAACCTTTATGTGGAAAGATATTCATTCTGGTGCTATTTATAAGAACAATTAATTGGAAACAAAATTCTAGCAGTAGAGGGTGGTTAGGGAAAGCATGGTGCCTCCATTCTATAGAATATTATACAGCCATTTAAAATAACGTTTAAGAAGAGTTTAGAAAAATCCAAGGAAATGCTTAAGAAATAATAACTCATTACAATAAAAAAATTATAAGTATGTGTGGTGATGGATGTTAACTAAGATCATTTTGATATCTGTATACCTATATATCTCGAGTCATTATATTGTACACCTGAAACTAATGCAATGTTATATGGCAATTATATCTCAATAAAAGAAAGAAAGAATGGTAAGTTTTTAAAAGTGGGAAATATATATATATATAACGTAGACACACATATATAAAATAAAAAATATATAAATGTCAAGATATAAAAATAAGTATAATAATTGAATATACATATAATGTAAATATGATATACGAATGTAAATAAAATATATCTATAATAATTATCAGGAAACTATGCACAGAAAAAAGGTGTTGGAAAAATAAATCAAAACATGAATGAGTGGTAAACACTATTAGTGTCTTTTTACCTCTTCCTTTTTTTATGTATTTCTCCTTTTATTTAATAAGCCTATTTTATTTGAACAAGTCATGCAAACAATTTGTGTCCACCAAATTCGTATTTGGTGGTACAGTGCTGGCACATGATTTAGATGCTGCAAAAAAATCCAGTTCAATAGCAAAAAGTGAATTCTTGTTGGATCTATCCAAAATCTTTCCCCTACTGGCACAATCATCACATAGCACTCAATTGCAATGGAGATGAGCAATTTTCCTATTTTTAAAAATGAATCTGCAAAAAGAGAAAACCACCAATTAAAGGCAGGAGTATTTTTAAAAATTTATTTAATTTCAATTAATTAACATATAGTGTATTATTAGTTTCATGGGTAGAGTTCAGTGATCCATCAGTCTTATATAACACCCAGTGCTCATTACATCATGTATTATAAACTTGATAAGCACTTGTTGGAAATAGAAATAGTCGTCTAGACCACACGTTTCTTACTGGGGCCATACACTAGGAAGTCTGGGGATTGTTTTTAGAGACTCTGTAAATAAGAAATGTTATCCAAATCTTTTTAGTTTGGATCTATTTGGGAGGTGGTAATGTCCACAGTATTTATCAGATTTTCAACACGGAGGGCCCGCAACCCCCACAAGTTTAAGAATTACCACTTTAGACAAGTATAACAATGCAATAGCTAACATTTTTTTCATTTCTTCACTCTACGAATACACACTTTGTGCCCACTGAGTGAGGCACTGGGAAGGTAGTGTGGTCCCCCAGACACGGCCTCCGCCTCTCGGGTTGGACCTTCAGACCAGCCCGTAAGCTCTGCACCACCCCTGCTGAGAAGCCCGAGGCTTAGGGAGACTCAAAACTGTCTCACGGCCCCCAAATTATTCATTCACTGGGCACTCACGACATGCTCAGCCTGCACTGCTGAACACCCAGCCGGTGGTCACGGCACCAAGCAGCGCTCCCCGAACACTTGAAATGAGACTAGTCCACGTGGATGCGTAGGTACTGTATGGACAAACACACAGTGGACTCTGAAGACTTAGTACAAATAAGAGAATATAAGGTATCTCATTAGTTTTTTATCTTGATTACATGTTTAAGTGATTTATTTTTGATATATAGGATGAAGTAAAATATGTTGTTGAAATTAATTTACGTGTTTCCTTAGATTATTTAAATATTAGAAAATTTAGAATTCTAGATGGGGCTCGCATTCTGTTTCCATTGGATGGTGCTGTGTAGGCACTGAAATACAGGGGTGAGAACAGACGTAAGGAACGGCAGTTCTTCGTTAGCGAGTGGCTCTGAGAACATTCTCAAAAAGGCTGAATGTCGACAGAAATGGAAAAGTGTACTGAAAAGCATGGAGGAGGTGAATCCCAGGGTGGGCAAGAAATGAACATTTCCTATTTTCTTTTGACCAGCTTTCAATGTGACCTGAAGGTCCCATCCTAATGATTTAGCAGGAAACTCAGCTCTGGTCAGTGCTGGGACTCCCCCACCTCTGGGTGATGTCACAGGAGGGATTTCAGTGCCTCGGTCACCTCAGTTCATGCTGGTTGCCAGGAGGACATCCATTACGCCGGCCAGCATGTTCTCCTCAAACATGGAGAGGGAGTCTTCGCAGAGACGAGAAACCCCGGTGTATGCGGTCATACCACAGAGCCACCTCAGTGGTCTTGCCATCCTCTAGGTCCTGCTGGAGCTGGGGGTGTGGATCCTTGTCCTCCCTGGACCCGGAGATATCCCTTTCCTCACTCTTTGCCTCCTTACCCCTTCGGACCCTCCCTTTCATACATCACCCCCAACACACATCGACACCTTCCAGACCGTGAGCATCGTCTCCAAGCCAGCTCAGGCCAGAGGTCTGTGCCCCAGAACGCCAGGGCTGAACCTAGCCTAATGATATATTTTATTTGTACCCACGCAAAGTTCCAGTTTTAATTGGACTTTGATGCTGATGTTTTATTTTTTTTTTTAAGATTTTATTTATTTATTTGACACAGAGAGAGAGACAGCTAGAGAGGGAACACAAGCAAGGGGAGCAGGAGAAGCAGGCTCCCGGCTGAGCAGGGAGCCTGATGCAGGGCTCGATCCCAGGACCCTGGGATCATGACCCGAGCCGAAGGCAGACGCTCAACGAGTGAGCCACCCAGGCGCCCCGATGTTGATGTTTTGAAGTCATGAGCTTTCACACCAAAAAAATCCAGCTTTTCAACTTCTTGATACGTTAGAGTCTGGCAACCCTGGGCCTGCGTTTCTATGGCAATGAATAGCTGCAGGAAGTCACTGTCCCCATTTTATTCCTCTTAGTGACCGCCCCTTTCTGTTGTCTGCGTGACTCTTGAGGCCTTTTGGATTGAAAATAAACTACGCTGTGGATTGTCTTGGAAAGCAGGGCCAAGGCTCGGGGGAGGGGAGTGCGGTGCCTGGGACACACAATTTCGGGGGGTGTCGCACTTGCACAACCACCTACAACTGTATGCTTGGCGCCTTGGCTCCGCACACTCTGGTCCCGAACCGACTGAAGTTTCTTCTTGAGTCAGCTTCTCCCATCTTTGTGCCATTGAGGTATATACAGAAAAGGACCTTGCCACGGGGTCGTTGGTAAACCTGAGGAGAGCCCTTGTGGCGGGCAGGCTGCGTCAGAAATGAGAAGGCAGCAAGCTGTAAGGTGTGAGTGGGGAATGCGGTCGTCTAGAACTTACCAAGGTAGGAACTCCAGAAATTCGGTTGTAGAGGGAAGAAAGAGATGGGTGGTGACTGGATGTGGGCTGAGGAGAGGTTTCTGTTTTATTTTAATTTAAGAGACGAGAAACTGGAATGGGTTTGTAGGGTGAGGAAGAGGAATTAATGGGATGGAGGAGGCTTCACATTCCAGTCGGGTGGGTGGAGAATGAGGGGAGCGACACCCAGCACTATTCACTGTGTGCTGACCGCTCGCCAGGTGTCCTGTGAGGCCTACATTCCACCCTCCCACCCAGGTCTTCCCGGCAGCCCTCAGAGGGGAGGCTCACAGCAGCCATCTGCTGCAGACCGGGCAACCAAACTCAAAGAGGTGCAGTCACTTGCCCTGGACAGAGGGTGAAACCTTCCTTGGAAAAACTGCAGTTGAGTGTTGGTGAAAACGAGGACTCTGGCATACAGGCATCGATTCAAAATTGCTCGTGGCAATCAGCCCAAATTGGACTGGTCTGTCGTAGTGAAGAGCGGTGTGAGGTTGGGTCAGGAGGTTCAGGAGGCCTGCCTTCTCAGGCTCCTCCTAGCTCCCTTCCAAGAGATTCCCTTCAGCCACGGCAGGGGTAGTTTCCTGCCTCTCCAGCGTAGGGTCACGCCAGGTGGTGGACACCTTTCAGACATCTTGTCCCCCACCCTACGCCCAGCTCCATTCCCCAGGAACCCTGACAGGAATACTTTGTATAGTTATAAAAACTGGATTACAGGAATCATTGGTTCCCATACCAGAAGGACCATATTGCTGCATGATCTACAGATCATAGAGTAGTGATATGACAGCACTTATGAACAGTCCCATTACAGTTATGCAACCACAACCCTCTGGGGACATGCGCTGTCCTCTGCAATGCCACAAAAGCCCAGGAGGGACTGTTCACAGGGAGCCAAGCCACCACGCCCATAACCACATGCAGTTAGTTTCATGGCAGAGCTGATGTTAAACTCAGGTGTGTCTTGGTCCAAAGCCAAAGGTGAAAGGATGGAGATGTGGCCTTGGACAAGAGGCAGGCCACCTGTCCTGCTGTTACAGGAGCCAAGAAGGAAAGGATATTGTGTCTGCGGTTACAATTTTGTGGGGCTAGTGTGTGGGTGTGTGGACAGAGAGGGCAGAAAGTTGACGGGGGTCTTTTTTTTCCCAACTTTTTAGAGGTATAATTTAAAAAAAATGTATATATATTTGAGGTGTACAGCTTGGCACTTTGATATACACATATATTGGGGGTGATCACTGCTATTAAGCTAATGAATATAGGTAAGAACATCTGCTGAGAGAGGAAGGCACTACTAGTGAGACTAGAAATTTGGAAGAGGAATTTAATGTTTGGGACACCTGCATTGGGCTGGGGTGAGGGACCTCACCAGCAGTATCATAGGACACCCCTGAGGAGTAGGTTGAGTTTGGAGCCCATGAATTTGAAGTGACTCCAGTATGTCTGGTGTGGGAGCTAGAGCCAGGAAGATCAACAGTTGGACTGATCTGGGGTTGGGGTTTTGCTAGGTGGGAGTGGTAGAAAGACAAAGGAGCCAAGGGAACTGGCAAAGGATTGGTTCAAGTGAACAATCATGGGGTTTAAGGTGGTGTACTGATAGGGTTTCTTTCCATTGTAAGTGACAAAACCCCAACTTTAGCTGGCTTTAGTAGATTAGCTGTCATATCCAGCAAGTCTAGGGAAGTGATAGTTTCAGGCATGGCTGGGACCAAGGGTTTAAACAATGTCATCAAGATGCTGTCTTTCTCTCTGGGCTCTGCTTTCCCATGTTGGCTTCACATTCTGGTAGTTTCTCCCTTCACAATGTCTACCTTCGCCCCATGCAGCTCCACGTCCATAACCAACTAGTTTAGCAATCCCAGCTGGAAGGGAGCTCCACTTTCCCAAGCATTCCAGCAAATGTCATATAAGATTTAGTCATATTGGACCAACTCAGGGTAGGTGCCCATTCCTGAACCAACTATCACTTTCCAGGGAAATGAAATTCCTTGACTGACCAGGTCTGGGTCACATGCTCACCCCTGGAGTCAATCCCACTTAAGAGACAGACAGGTGCAGATGTTCTCTACACATAGGTAGGAAAGGAAGAAGATGTGGGACAATGTGTTGGAAGTGAAGGAGCAAAAAGAGTGGGAGGCTGTGGTCAGAGAGTTGGCTTAGATGAGGAGCTAGCAATGAGTAAGAATTATCAATGGGGTAAACATCAGGAGGAATGTGAGGACTCAGCTTAGGGTTATGGATCTGTCAGGGCTGTTGGCTGCAAGACAAAAACTTCCTCTGTCCTGAGTACAAGGGTCCTCACTAGAAGAAGTCTGGGCACTCCCAGAATTGACAGGGGCCTGGAGAGCTAGGCTTGGACTGTGAGTGGGAACCAAGGATGTCCCAGGGTAGGGAGGCAGGAACATGCAGCAGAGACAAATGGTCCCCTGCGCCACTGGTGCTGTGGCAAGCCTGACCTCCAGCTGTCCTCATGTGCTGAAGTCATAAGCTCAAGATTCAAAATCACGATGAAAGCATCCTACCAGCTGGGCCAGTGTTGTGTGTTGGTCCCCTGGCTGCACTGGCATGAGGAGGGGAGAATCTGGCCTCTCGGAACTGGAAGAGAGCTCACACCTCCCACCCAAGAGACACCCGAGAGAGAGCAGTGGGTAGACCAGAAAGAGCAGATCCAATGCTGGAAAGTCAAACAAGCGACCAATGTCTATTGTAGGTGGGAGTGCCCATGGGGTGTGGTGGTCCAGTTTCTCCATCTCTGGACATTATTTCTCATAATGCTTAGTCTGGGTATTACTGTTTACTGAGGGGGAAACTGAGGCTCCAATGGGTGACGTCACTCACTCAAGTTGGTGGGTGGCAGAGCTGGTATTCCAAACTCAGTCTTGCCTGTGTCCAAAGCCCTGGTTCTTTCTCTTTCCCCTCCCTGGTGGTGGGGTCCACCTGGACCTCATAGGGTGCCGGCTGGTCCCTGATCACGACACTTAAATACCCCAGCTCTTCAGATGCCCTGGGAATGGCCTCTGCCACACCTGGAACTGGTCTCCAAACTTCCTTGCTTGAGTCCTACCCATCTGCGGACCCAAGTCCTGGTCACCATCTCCACAGCCATCCTAGAGAAAGGAAGGCAAGTGACATCCCCACCCACCTCCCCAGCCATGGCGTTTGGCTGTTTGTTTTGTCACATGTTATTTTGATGTCGCATAAAAGCAATAAACATGCCAAGGCATGCTGAGTCCACTCTGGGAGATGGGTCTGAGTCCCAGGGGTGTGGGCAGGGCATTAATGACCTAGGCGCCGGGCCAGGCCCGATGCCAGCTCCGAGGCTCCTTACACAAGACCCCTTCCCACCCCAACCCCCAGGGGCAGGGTCTGGGGGCTGTCCCTGTGGCCAAGCAGGACAGACACATCCCAACGGGCTGGAACCACTTCCTGCTCACTGTCCCACAATCTGGGGCAGCTGGCCTCTCACTTTGTGTACTCCTCGAGAAGGGAAAACTTCCTGTTTGCGAAGAAAAAAAGCCCTCCAAATAGCTCGATGGCCCTTAGACATCAAAGTGTTCTTACAAAACAGCATCCTAATGGCTTAAGTATCAATGAATCAGGGACATATGGATCTCATTTGCCATAAAGTGCACACGGGTTTAAAAATCCTCAGGAAAAATGCCAGGCAAAATATGTTTCAGGTTTTATTGAACCAAAAAACTCTAAGAAGATGGATTTTCGACGGTCACCAAACCCAGAAGACAGGTCAGGCTACTCAGGCAGACTGTGAAGAAAACTTAGTTCCCTTAAGCCACAGTAGCTTAAACCATGGCCCTTGATAGCAGAGACAAATTAAGTCAGATTTTGATGTAATTGAGATATAAAATGCTTTTACAGGATCTTTTTCTTTATAGAAATATTTTAAGCATGTCTAAGAAGAGCCCAGCTAATTTGCTGGGAGAGCAGTAGGTTCGAAATTTAGTTGTGCTCTGGGGGGAGTCGGTGGCATTTGGAGATTCTCAGTCTCTGGGGGGAGCATCCAAGAAAGGAGACTTCGAGAAACCTCCCCAGAAACATCTCTTGTTTTCCACTCTGAAACCATATCCAATGGGAGGGAAAATGGAAAGAAAGATGGAAGGAGAGAGAAAGGGAGGAGAGAAAAGGGAAAAGAAAAGAAAAGAAAGAAGGAAGGAAGGAGGGAGGGGGGGAAAAAAGAATGTTTTAATGTTTCCCTATAATCAAAGTTTCCACATCAGGAAAAATGGTGTCACGCTAAAGTGTATTAGCAATTGAGCAGTTTTATGTTCTGCATTCAATTTTTCTAGTCATATATTTCTCCCTGGTTTGCAACCTTGCTTTGTGAAAAGTGTCATAAAGAAATGCTTTACCGTTAACGCACTCTGACTGGATCATATTTCAGGTTGTTACTCTCCAAGACATTATCGCAACAAGAATCCGTGTACTGCAGAGTGATCTGTCGGAGCCGCTTAGAGGGACAGATGAGAGGATTGGAACGGGGCCCGGGGTTTGTAATGAAACCTTAGCCCAGACAAGGGCCAAAGAGGAGGCTGTGGTTTGGGGGGTCTCGGGGAATTCACGTGGCTTCGCTCTGGATGGCTTCGAAACAGCTCAGTGCTGAAAGATGAAACATTCCTGTCTTTTGGCTTCATTACCTTCCTTTACCCTTTCGTAGGTGAACCAGCTCTGGCCACTAATGCCTCAGGCATGAGAACACCAGATTTCCATTTGGCTTTATTTTTAGGGGTGTGTGTGTGTGTGTGTGTGTGTGTGTTCTTGTCACTTTCAAGTGGAATATGGTATGTTATAAATAAAGCCCCACTTTCTCCCATCCTGATCACATACCATATGAGCATGTGGGGGGGGGTGGAGGTGGAGGAATTGGGGATGTATATTCAGTACTGGTCCACATGCATCCAAGATTTCCCTTTGAAAATACCGAGGCCTGGCCCACACTGACATGAAATTATTATGTACTTTTGTTGTACAACAAATTATCATCCTATACTGTTGCAACAGGCGTTTCTACAGAGAATGCAGGTTGTAGTAATTTTGTCATATGGAGTAATATGTCACATAGACCATTCTGGATTTAGACCAATATATACAGTTTCTGGCCTAAGCAGTAACACATGTTTGGAGGAGAGACCGTTTCATTTTACTGGAATGGACAGTAAGTAGAAACACATTCCAGATTTCTTTTTTTTCCTCCTGCTCTGAAATTTGGCAGCCAGAGTCCTCCTTGCACTTGATCTCAGGTTTTCAGCTGCTTACAGACCATGGCGCACAGAGGCCTACAATGCCCGTGCGTCTAGTGACTGGTGCCTAATGAAATCTACAATCACTGCCCAACAGATTTCCCAGAACCCCTCCAAGAGCTGTTTGAAATGAACGCAAATGGCACTCAAAGTTTGCCCAATAACATGCTAGCTAAAGTTCAGGACTTTTCTGAAGCTAATTTTATGTTTTCAAAGCCTGGCCTTTTGGAAACCTGTTTTTGGAATGCCCGTGAGGGGATTAAGGATGGACAGACAGGCCGGAGAGAGCAATGAGTTTACTCCAGACCCTGGAGGTTCCGACTTGGAGATGCTCAGGCACCTGTTTGCCCGCATCCCCAAGGTAAGACTGCATGACCTTGCCACTTTGTCTGGGTGTGGAGGGTGGGGGCGGGCAGCACTTCCGGAAGCTGACCCCAGGGTCTGGAGAATGGGGCCGGAGTTGGAAAAAAGAGACAGGTTCACATCAGTTGGACACTGAACCTACTTTATGCTTTGTTCAGATCGTATTTCACTCAAATGCTCACAATCATACCATTGATTGAGGAGGAAACCGGTATTCAAACCCTGCAGATTTCCTATGGGATTTGATGATCTGGCTGTCTGACCTAGAACTTGGGCTCTGCCCTCTCTAACAGCACTTTGCCCAGTGCCTAGTGCACAGTAGGTGCTTAGTGAGGCTTATTTTCCATGTGGTTAGTTTGTGTAGGCCCTATGGGATTATAAATTCTTGAGGTACAGGGACCCTGAAATTCCTTTATTAACCTTATTCACCTCTTTGGGCCTTGTGTCAGTGGAGATAATCCTTTAGGGCAGTCAGTCTCAACTGGTGACAGTTCTGTCCCACAGAGGACATTTGGCAATATCTGGAGACATTTTGGTTGTCACAATTGGGCAGAGGGGTGTTCCTGGCATCTCGTGGGTAGAGGCCAGGGATGCTGCTAACACAGGTCAGCCCCCTACAACAAAGGATTATCCAGCCCCAAATGTCACTAGTGTTGACGTAGAGAAACCCTGCTGTAGAAGAAAGGCAGTCAGGCCAGGCATGGCCCCGTGCTAGTAAAAACAATCGAAATGACTCGTTTTAAAGACTTTTTAAAAGGAACTGTAAATACCAAACATTCAATATATTTGCTTAGAAAGTTAAAACCATAGTCCATCAGGCTTAGTCCTTAACTAAAACAAACTGAGAATCAGTAAGGCTGAGAGGGAATTAAGCTAGAACAGGAGCTTCTTGAGGGCAAGGATTATGTTCTATTAATTCTGAATCCACTGTGCCTAGCACAGGTCTTAGCACACAGTCAGTGCTTAATGAATGCTTGCCAGGTATTTGACTGAATGAACCATCTTGTCACACTAAACTGTGTCAGCCATCGAATTGCTGCATGTCCTGTGATCTGTTCAATTCTACAACAGTATCCCGGACCAGCCACTGATGGGAACCTCACTACCTCACAAGGGGGCTCATTCTGGTTTTGGATGGCTGCAAACATGAGAAAGGACAATGGCTTCTAATTCTGATCTGGAGCCTCTCTTTTTGGGAAGGGGCCAGTAGTTGCTGTTGAACGATCATTGGTTGGGGGGGACAAAATGGCCAGGGTGAGGTGATATTTACTAGGGAGTAGGGCTGTGTCTTGATCACCTCTCAACCCCAGGGCCATTACCAAGTCCAGCAGGAGAAGAGCTACTTCCCCCTCTCACTCTGAAAAAGAGTGGATGTTCCTTCGGGGCCACTTCCTGTCTCAGTGTCTGTGTCCACGATGCTCTCCCATAAGGAAAGTTTTATCTCTGCTAGACCTCTCCTTCCTACCCCACTGTGTCAGCTCTCCCACCTTTGAAACCAGTATTTCTAGAGGTCAGTCAGAGCCTCAGAGGGAGAGGTGACATAGTGGGCTTTGAAGCCAGGTGGCTCTGGTTCAGGTTCTGACTCAGTCACTGTGTGACTCTGAGGCCATTGGGCCTCAGTTTTCTCACCTCCAAAATGGGAATGATGCCTACTGCGCAGGTCACATCCGATAATAGTATTCATATTGTAATACAAATAAGAGTTGTTATTTATTGGGTACTTGGCATACAGTGGGCACAATGAGTTGGTTAGTGTACATTGTTTTGTTTTGTTTAAGATTTTATTTATTTTAGAGAAAGAGAGAGCATGTGAGCAGGGGGAGGAGCAGAGGGGAAGGGACAGAGGGGGAGGGAGAGGGACAAGCAGCTTCCCCACTGAACGCAGAACCTGATGTGGGGCTCGATCCCAAGACCCTGAGATCACGACCTGAGCCAAAACCGAGTCAGATGCTTGACTGACTGTGCCACCCAGGGGCCCCGTTAATGCACAATCTTTTTAATCTTTCCATGAATGCAGTATGTCTTATTAGACCCATTTTACCAGCGAGAAAACTGAGGCCCAGAGAGAAGTGACTTGCTCAAGGTCTCACAGTCAGGAAATGGTAGGAATGAATCCATACCCATGACAGTTTCAGCTCAGATGTTCTTCGTGATTCCAAACCAATGCCCAGTTTATGCTTAATCCATTAATTTCCCTTTCCCCTCTCCAGTTCAACATTTAAAAATGGTCTTGGCATGCTCTTCAATGATTTCCTTGACTTGGTTTCAGTGTCTCAAATAGCCTATAAGCTCCGAAAGGCCATGACCTCTCCTTTCCTGTGATCAACACTCTCCCCGCTCCCCCTTGCAGGCACAAAGTAAGTGCTCAGGTGACATTGGCTGACTTGAAAAAGTATGGAAGGGCAACATCTTGCCCCTCCTTCTATCCCTTCACACACACACACACACACAGGCTCACACAAACACCACACACACGCAAACACACATCAACCATTCCCATACTCTCTCTCTCTCTCACACACACACGCACACACACACACACACACACAGGCTCACATATTCATTACCCCCATACACACACACACGGACTTGCCGACTCCCACACTCACACACACTTACATACACACCCTGCCCCCGGGTCCCGTGTCCTTGGTGAGTGGGGGTCCCAGGTGGGGTCTGACTGCTGGTTTTCATCACGTTACAAGCCTGCCTGGGGAGTGAGGCCTCACTTGGAGACGCAATATTAAATGGGTATGCTTTCCGCCGAAATTGTTTTTAAGCATGTACATTTCAAATCCATTCAATTTCCAGCCATCAGTGGAAATCAAGCCGTTTTGTACATGTCACATACATTTTCGTTCTGGGAAGGCCTGCTTGTGGAGCCGCGGCACGCCACATGTGTGTGCCAGGGGCAGGGCGAGGGGGCTGGGAGCGTGGAATGGCTTTTCCATGTGGGTAATTGTGGCCGTCAGGAGGGCGGCTTGCAGCAGTTACGCTTTCTCAGTTTACCAAAGCCCCAGCATCTGTTCTGAGGCGGAGCTGCCGAGTTCGGGGCGGCCCATGGCCCACCCCATCAGTGCCTGGGAGGCGCCCTCCCCGACAAGCCCTGAATCTGCAGGAAAAAAAAAAAAAAAGAAGAGCGGGGGAAGGGGAAGAAAAAGATGTTGACACATGCTCGGAGGAGGCCAAGGAATTCTGTTTACTCCTCGGTGATATTTCTGCCTTTTGTTGTGGCAAAGACCTGCCTTTTACTGCATTGCTGAAACATCTTCAAAGTCTGCAAATCCGAGGGACATTCCAATAAAAACCTTTGTTAGGCTGCAGTGGAGAGAACCCCAAATTCAAATCAGGTCCCAGTACTTGGCAGCGGCAGCAAGAACTGGGCAGCATGAGCCGAGTGTGGGTGGAGGCCAAGCTCCCAGTCCCGGCCGCGGGAGAGGGGCACAGGACACTGGAGGGGAGGGGTGCTGGGAGCACGGTGGGGCCAAGGAGAGCCTGGTTTGAGCCCTGGCTCCTCCACCGATTCAGTGTGTTACCTCTGGCCTGCCGCTTTGCCCTTGCGAGCCTCAGTTTTCTCATCTGTCAAATGGGGGAGGTGGATAAACAGCCATCTATAAGTCTGGTGTAGAGGTCAGACGCAGAGTGTGTAAAGTGTTCAGCATGTGGGAGGTGTTGACAGATTTTAATTACCCATCTCCTTGCTAATCTGGAAAAACTCACTGCTGTGCCTCAGGGCCCACTCTCTCCACTCTAAGCGTTGGGTATGGGTCACACTGGGCTTCCCCTGCTTTCCCCACCTCCCAAGATGAAGGACGGTGGGTCTGGGGGTCTCTTGAGATAGGGATCAGCTCCCTGGGTTAGCAGGGGCCTATAGTAGGCCAACCAGGAGGCTGACACGGTATGACCCACTCAGATGGGAATCAAGGATGGAAGTAACCACTCCCCAGGAGGAAGGGACATTCAGGAAATGAGGCCCCACATTATCCCAGGATATTTCTGTCATCTGCAAGCATTGCCTATCCCAGGCCCCGATCAGAGGTGGACATGGCTCATGTGCAGGTCCCTCTGGTTCATCCAAGCTGAGCCAAGGCAGCCTCCATGTCCAGAGTCCAGCCTTGGGCATCATTCACTTTGAGCTGTTCATTATGATGTTTTATGTTTATTAGGCCATTCATTCAATCAGTAATTCACCAGGCGCTGAGCACCTGCCATGTGCCAGGCTGCAGAGATGGAGCTCAGTCAGACCCAGTCTAGTGGGAGAGGTGGGCATGCAAATCCAAAAGGACAGCTCATGTGCTGGAGGAGCCCAGGAGGAGCCCAGGAGGAACCCTGATCCAGCCCAGCAGGGGCTGAACAGGACGGAAGTGGACGAATGAGTCTTTTCAGAGTACAAGAGCCCTGAACTGGCTCCCTTTTCTCCCAGTGTCAAGACAACACAATTGCACCTACCTAATGATCAGAAACTTCCCTTTGAAACTGTTGGCAGGTGCCTACTTCATTAGATAACGTCTCTAAGACTAAGAGGGACTCGGTGAATGGTGGTGGGGAGGGACATCTAGCGTGAGCGTGGGGGAGGTGAGTGGGACTGAGGGTTTTCTAAGGAGACATTTCTACCTCAGAACCCCAAGCCGGAACCTCTTGGATGTCCAGGGGCTGCTCCATGTGCTGGGCGTTGGAGCATCAGGTGGGAAGGCCAAGCTCTGTCCCCTTTCTTAAAGGGGAGAACTATGGGCCTGGTCAAAGGAGAGGGGAAGGGTTAGTGGGAAACACAGAACATGGCCATGTGGCCTAGTTGGAAGAGGCAAGTCATTGAGGAAGGTTTTCTGAAGGAAATTACCTGTAAGCAGGAACCTGAAGGTGGAGTGGATGACAGTCAGGCACAGAGCAGCAGAAAGAGAGTTCTGGGCGGAGGAAACTACAGATGAGGAAAGATAGGAGAAGCCCGGAGCAAGGCAGAGCGGAAAGGGCTCAGTGCGGTGGGAGCAGATGTGAGGAGAAGGGGCTGGAGAGATCATCAGGGGCCAGGTCCTGGGGCTGTGGTCCTTGGGTCAGGGGGCGACACCGGGGCTGCTGGTCCCTGGGCCGGTGATTTCTTGACCTTACTCCATTTTGGATCCTCCGCACCCATTCTCGGCTCTACCCCTTGGTGAGCCTGCTAGTTGCTAATGTGACCAGTTCTTTCCCCTACAGACCCCCATGGCTCTCAGGATAAAATCCAAACTCCTTGCCATGCTTTTCAAGGGTCCCCAAATCATAAATAGCGCTGTCACGCTTTCTGAGGTCTGTCTCCCCTCCATGCCCCAAACACCTGGTAGTTCCGAGTCAGGTCCTCTCACGTCTGGAATCTCAAGGGCCTGGCACGGAGCCGGACACCCTCCAACGTGACAGATGAGAACGCTGAGGCTCACTCCACCCATGTAGCCCGGCTTGATTCCATTCCCATTTCTCTTTCTCGGGGTGGGGACAGGGATGTGGCCATACAGAACTGGGCCCTTGTTTGGTGACTCTGTGAACCCTGGGGGCCAGTTTGGGTCCTCCGGCAAGAGGATGGACACAAAGACACAGTGTGCATGCTCAGCCAGAACTGGGCGAGGCTGCCCCCCGCCCCTAGGCAGGACGCCCTGAAGCACATTAGTGACTCCCACTTCTGGCTGCTGGAGTGATAACGTGTGCCATCACACTTGCTGTGAGCTCCAGCCTTCTTCCATTACCTCATGCCCAGGCAATAGCCCCTCGGTCACTGGCCAGGCTCATGTGCAAGGAGTCAGCTGCCCTGCCCACCGATGCCTCCACACGGGGCGGGGGGTGGGCAGCGAGATTGGGGGTGCATTGACCCCCTCTGGGCTCCTGCCCCAGGGCTGTAGGGGACCCAGTCCAGGCTTCTGGGAGTCAGGCACATGCATGTGTATGTCTCTGTGTGTATGTCTGTGTGTTTGAGGGCATAGCTAGGGTACGGAAGGACCCAGCTAAAGCCTTTCATGCTGGTAAGAATATCTAAAATCTACTCAGTGCCTACTATGGGCCAGGTTCTGGGCTGAATGCTATACATACTTTAATCTCATTTAACTTTACAGCTCTAAGAATCAGAGACAGTGACTATCTCCATCGCCATTTTACTGATGAGAAAACTGAGGCACAGAGAGGTTAAGTAACTTGCCCAAGATCATACAGCCAGCAGTGCTGGAATTTGAACTGGGAAGTTGGACAATTGAACATGTGCTCTTGTAAGTGGCTTAATGCTTCCCATTTTATAGATGGGGAAGCTGATGCCAGAGAGGGGGAAGAAGAGCTTGTCCCATGCATCAGGACAGCAGAGAACATATATCCCATGATGTGAAAAAGCCCAGGTCCTTTCCTGCCTCACTTAAGTGTTGCGGAAAATACACCTGCCTTTTGTTAGTTCGACTCTGTGGTCACCTGGCCGTAGGTTCAATCCCAGCTGAGTGATGTTGGCCAAGCGACTTGATCCCTTGGAGCCTCGCATTCCTCACGTGTGACATGACACCAGCACTCCCTCTCTCGTGTATTTGTGGGGGTGAGAGGGGCAAAGGGCCTGGGGACAGTGGCTTGCGGGGACAGGGAGCAAGCAATGCAGGGGAGCTGCTATTCTTCCTGCCATCACCATCAGCTTCCACACAGGACTGGGGGCACTGGCAGTAAGAACACTAGTGTGATGTAGACCAAGATCCAGGAAGGCAGAGGAAAAGACAAAAACTAACTGGAGAAAGAGGAGAAAAGTCCCATCAGGAGGCCTAGAAAAGATAGCCCTTGTGGCTTAATTGGCAGTGTGATGGGGCAGTTAAACAGCGGCCTTTGGAGGCAGAATTCCTGAGCCCAGATCTCAGCCCCATCACTTACTGGTTCTTGGACTTTGGGCAAATGACTTAACCTCCCTAAGTCTCTGTGTCCCCATCTGCAAAATGAAACCGCTGGTAGAAACTACCCGTTAGGGTCGTGGTTGTGAGGGTTACCTGATCTAAAGCAATGAGCTCAGGGCTTGGCTTCAAGTGTACGATTACTGAGTCGACACAGGCTTGCACAGCCCTGGACCCGGGGCCAGTGGGACCGTTCTGAGGATGAAATGAGATTCGGCCTGAGCAGCTGGATGCATTTGCTGCCTGGAATTCAGACCGAAGGATAGTCACATTTCTCCATTCTTCTAAGTCACATTAAATCTGGCTCCATACGCACCTGGCTGGCAGGATATTCAGGCTCGGTTCTTTAAGGGTGCGGAGTAGGGACAGGCTTGCTTTTCCTAAAGTTGTACAAGAATTCTGGAAACCCAATGCAGACCGAAACTCAGGGCTGCACGTCTGGTCTTCCTCACTTGTCCAAGGTCTCAAAATCCATCAGAGGGCCAGGGCTTCTCTGCTCATGGCATCCACTCCCTCGGTGCCCTTTGGAGCTATGGAAACTTCACTGGGCTCCGGAGGACAAAGCAAGTCAAGGCCAGCCTCAGGAGTGTCTATCCTATGCAGCTGCACAGAGCCCTGTGCTCAAAGGGCCTAATGCTTGGTTTAATGCTCTCTCTTACTGTCTGGCAATTCTGAATAATTTTTGAACAAGGGATTACCATTTGCCTTTTGCACTGGGCCCTGCATATTATGTAGCTGGTCCTGCACTGAGGGTCCAGCCATGGGTCATCCTCCTTGGACATTCTACTCCTCCAGGGCACTTCATGGGAGTAGGAGGGCCCTATCTGCTGCACATGGAGCCCACCACCCTCCACCACATGCCCACCCTTAGAAATCTCACCTCTTTTTCATCTCTTGGAATCAGACAAACCAGTTCTTTGTGTCTCTGAATCTAAAATTGTGAAAAGAGCTAAGCCCCTTATCTCTTGCATGGGCAAGGGAAACCTTGTTCTTTTAGGGCACAAGCCCCCACTCCAACTTCCTTCTTCAAAGGGAAAAGGGGGGAAACCCTCTTACTCTTTTTGAGGCCAGCCTCCTTGAACCCCTCACACAGCTTATCCCTCCACCAGGGAAAATTCCCTGAGTTCTTGGTAAGTGGTAACTCCTGGATTCACACAGCCTGAGGGTGGCAGGCATTATCGTTCCTGTTTTACAGATGAATAAGCTAAGGCCCAGAGAGGTTCAGAGACTAGCTAAAGATCACACAGCTTCCCAGCTTCCACTCTCCTCAAAGTTTTCATAGACCTGGCCAGAGAAGGAAGGAAATGGGAGCATCAGTCAGCAAAGATTTCACTGATATAATTTTCAATCCTCTAAAGTACAAGCATTGGCTCAGTTTATAACTCAGAGAAATCTAGACGTTTTCCTATGATAGACCTAATATATGATGGCACTGTCTTAAAGGTTAACATGCATATCTCATTCATTTCTCACAACAGCTCGAAAACTGAGGTTTGAAGCAGCTCAGAACAATGGCCAAGGTCACATGAGTTAGAAAATTAGAAGCTGGGAAGGTATCATTGTTTTTAGCCCAAGAAGGATACCTAAAGCTCTGCTTTTTTGTGAGCTGGGAAACTGAAGTGCTGCCCCAGCCCAGTTACATCAGGCTCTGCAGTTGGGAAGGTTCATGTGGGAGCCTCAGAATGGCTGAGAGGATGGTTTCAATTTTTGAGCCGTGGTCTGACCACTTATGTTTTTGAAAATTAAAAATTAAATCTTGGCTCTGGACCGAGAGCCAAGAAGTGATATTCTGCTCTTGGAGTCCTACTCACTCGTCCTCGTAGATTGGGGGTTCTATATTGTGAGAGAAACAAGTTTCAGTTGCCAAAGAGTAGATCATCCCCCTTGCAGCCCTTGAACCCAAGACTTATTGCTGTGGGTGAGAGCCAGGTGCCCTTGAGTGCTGGTCAATTTGAAAGGCCTCAATATTCTGGGATTTTCAGAAACTATCCAGGAGCAGGGCGGAGCTATGTGCTGTGGGGTATTTGCCAGTAGATGGTGAGGTCAGGCAGGGCCTTATTCAGACAAGAGTCTGCAGCAGGAGCCAGGGGAATTCATGCTAGAGGTACTGCTTCTGCAGGACTACCAAGTCTCTCGAACTTTCTTCCTCTCCCTGCACTTGCCCCTGAAGCCCAGTCCTGGCAGGCCTACCACTCAATAGCCCTCAGATCTGTTCACTCACCTCTTGGTCTTCCTGCCCCCAGTCTTGCCCCCTCCACACTGGTCACTGTGCCAACAGGAGGACCCGACCAGACTTCTGGGTGCAAAACCTTCAGGGGTACCCACTGCATAAATTTGGCGCAGTTGAGGATTGGGCTGTGGCCTGGCTCTCCAGCCTGGTCCTCTGCCACCTTTTCCATGCCGGTCATGCCAAACCATGGGAGGTTCCCCAAATATGCCACCCTCTCTCCCACCCTGGTGCCTTTGCCTCTTCTGCGTCTCTGCCTGGGACACCGTCCCCCCTTCTGTGCCCGACAAGGTCAAGGTCACCTGTCCAAATTCCACTGGCCATCATCCTTGATGCCAACCACAAGCTGGGAGAAATTTGACTTGGTCTCTTGCACTGGACTCACAGCTCCTTGAGGGCAGTGACTAATACTTCCACATTCCATGTCCCAGGTTCCCAGCTCCACGAATCTGTCAAATTACAACAGAATGAAAATCCAGTTTTGTGCACCTCCCAGGACTTGAGTCCAGCTCTCTGGGAGTTCAAATCCCGGCAATAGGAAATGAAAAAGTGAAAATTCTCTCATTAGAGCTCTAATCCTAGATCAGACTCTGATTAGTACTGCCTGTTCAACTAAATATTTCTTTTGGCGGGGTAGGGGCAGAGGGAAAGGGAGAGAGAGAATCTTGAGCAGAGTCCCTGCTGAGCACAGAGCCCGATGTGGGGTTCGACCTCATGACCCCGAGATCATGACCTGAACTGAAATCAAGAGTTGGATGCTTAACTGACTGAGTCACCCAGGTGCCCCCAATTAAATATTTCTTGAGCACATTGTGTGTGGTCCAGGCTCAGTACAGGGCTCTGGGCTAGATCTTGTTTTGTTGGATACTGTATACAAGGCTTCCTTCCCTAGAGAGCACAGATGAGAAGGGGAGAGAGAGTCCACATGTCAGTGAGCAAACAGAAGTGCAATTACAAACTGGGGTAAGACACTGAAGGGGAAAAGCCAAGTGAAAGAGTAGAGGGGCCTGCTTGGACAATGTGGTCAGAAAGTGTTTGGAGAGGAAGGCATCTAAGCCGAGGCCTGGAGGCCTGAGGAAGGGCCCTCCAGGCTGCCGGACCAGCGTTGACAAAGGCTGGGAGGCGGGAAAGAGCCTGGTGCTTTCAAAGGACGGAAGGGGAGTGGGTGTCATTGGAGTGGGGTGAGGGAGGAGTGGAGGACATGTGAAGGGCAATCTGGAGGCCTCTTCTCCCAGCCTCCCTGAAGCTCAGGCCCTCTTGCCCCAAAAGACCCTGGTCTTTGAGCAGAAATGATGCTTTCTTGGGGAAGTGTGTGCTGGCCCCTGGCTTCCCCTACTCCCACGAGGGGCTGTCCATTCTGTCGGCCTGTGTGGGGGAGGAGGGAGGGATGCAAGACCGGTGGGGAGTTCATTCTCCAGGGCCCAGAAGGACCAAGAGAATGCCAGGTCTGGCTCTGAATTTGGTCTATTCTGAGATCACATCTTTGGGAGAAAGGTAAGCACACCACCAGCCTGGGGAACACTGCAAAGAAATGCTTTAAGCCTCCCCTTGGGTGCTGGGTGAGAAGGGGAGGGAAGCACCTCAGACCTTCATCATGCCTGGAAGTCTAGCTTAGTGGTTAAGAGCTAAGCTGCCTGGGTTGAAGATTCATTTCACAGTGTAACTGCTGGTAATCTTGGATAACTTCCTTGACCATCTTCCACCCCCTCTCCTGTTTCCATAAAGGAGAAAATAGAACACAGAGTAGGCATGAGATTAAATGAGTTAATGAACATCAAGAACTTGAATGGTACCTGGCGCATAGTAGCTGTTCAACGGGCTCCAACTCTTATTATTTTTATTATTCATAACCAGGCCTCAGGTAGCCTGGGGAACTGCCCACATCCGGCCAGCAGGGAGTGATGCACTAAAAGGCCACAAGCGTCAAAGTCCTTCTGAAATGCCCACTGCAGTTGGACTCCGGAGAGTGTCTAAGGTGCGTTTGGTTTCTTGTACCCAGCAGCTGGTTCCCCAGGGAAATTCTCGCCAAGATTTATTGGGTACATGGACAGGTAAATATACTGTTTATTCCTTCCTTCCCTCCAGCATTTCCACCCCGGGACACTTGGGTGCTGCAATGGAAATCCGAGGTTTATATTCTCATTAAACTCAATGAGCAACCTGATCCTATCTGTGTCCAACTTCATTTCATCCAGTTATCAAGTGCTGGGTCTTAACAAAACCAAAAAATAAAAAGTTAAGGGGAAAAAAAGCCTTTTTATTGTTTGTTTTCCCTACAGCCATTTTCCTCTGATTTAAAGTCATGTGATTCCACTGAAATATGATCCATATGTTTTTGATTCATTTACTGATTAACTAATGATTGTAAAAGTGACTTTGAAATGACAAAGTTTAGTACAAAGTCTCAGCTTCATTATTATTTACACTTAGACATCAAATAGCTCTTGTGAAAGATTTTGTGAAGTGGCTGAGGGACTTTTCTGGTCAAATTTCTGTTTTCTTTTGAATTTGTGATGGCTATTGCTGTTTCTTTTTCTCCTCACCCCCCTTCCTCTTTCTCCTTCTCCTCCTCTTCCTCTTCTTAATTTATTTTTGGTGAGGATTCATTGGAACTTGAGTCCTGATAACTTGTTTGTGATTTAGACTCATCGTGGTGAACAGTTGTTTGTAAACCCGCCCAAACCAGCCTGTTTCCATCACACGGGGCACCAAGGCCTGGAAAAGTGGGCAAGCTTCTCAGGTGAGGCAAATGAGAGCAGGTGGAAATTCAAAGCATGTTCAGGCGGAAAACAAAACACTAAGGTTTCAAAACTGGGAATAAAATGGTCTAAGGATATTTTTTGACATCTTTGAAGAGGAAAAGAAAAAAAATCCGGAGAAATTGGTTGGATTTTATCTGAGAAAATTTATTTGTTCAAAAGTGAAAAGTTAAGGGATCCAAAATCAAAGATAGATTTTTGTCTTCCTGTTTATTTTTATCCTGTATTCTTCCTGCTCCCCACATCCGATCTTCTGCCAAATGCCGTGGAATTTTTTCTTCACAAGCCCCCTCCCGTCAGCCCCGTGTTCTCCACCTCCTCACGGCAGCTCTTTACATCTCTCACCAGGACCTGAACCATCACATTCACCTTTCCCGGGGGGTCTCTTGGCTTCTATCTTCCACCCGATCCCAGAAGGAGCTTTCTAGAGTATAGATCAGAGCATGTCCCTCTGATGCTTAAAATCTGTCCACGGTAATGGTTTGTGTGTGAGTACTGACTACAGTCTCTGTGTTCCTCCTTTGCCTCCTTTTGCCCTCGCTTCAGTTCTGTGACAGCTGTACCATATTCTCCCCATTTCACAGATGGGGAGGCTGAGGATCAGAGAAACAGAGTCACCTGAGAAGAGGGACAGGACATGAGGTCCAGCCCAGAGTCTTTGCCCTTGACCCTCAGGCTCTACCTCTCTGCAGGAGTAAGTTCAAACTGCTGAGCACAGGCCCCAGGCCCGCAGTCCCTCACCTGTCCCCCTCCAGCCACATCTCACACTCTTCTCCTACGTGTGCTCTGGCCTCCAGCTATGCCAAACAATTAGTTCACACTTCTGTGGCCGGGCACAGACTGTTCCCTCTGATAGGAAACGCCCTTCTCCTCAGCCCCAGCTGGGCCCAGCATACTCCTGTTCGTCCCTCAGAACCCAGCTCCTGGGATCCTCTTCTGTGACGTCTTCCTTACTCAGCTGGCCTTGGGTGGGCACTGACTGTCTTCGCCCTCCCAGCATCCTTTCCCCTTCTCCCAGTGCCAGCACCCTGATGTGCAATTTCAGCCATGAGCGGGGGACCCAGACCTGGCTGAGAACCGATCAATGACCTCACCTCTCTGGCCCCAGTGATTGAGTGAGACCAGAGCAAGTTACACGGGACCTGAGCAAATCCAATGATGCTCAGTCATGGGCATTTGACTGAAGTTAAAAGTAAACAGACTCTTTTCTCATTGGGGTTGCTAAGCACATTGACTCAACAAAGTATGGACCAGGTACCTCTCTCTGGTGGACATCTCGCCTGTCAAGGACCCTTCTTAAAACTAAAGTCAACATGACTGAAAGCACAGGTTGAAACTGTGAAGAGACTCCTGTTAACCTTCTTCATTTCCTGGATCAAGCCAGACTTGAAGCTGGTGCTCTTAATTTTTTGGAAATAGGAGCCAATCAGTCTCTGCCCCATCCCTGCCTCTTCCCCTCTTAAGCCAGTTTGAGTTGGATTCCTGTCACTTGCCATCGAGTCGTGGAGAACATCTCATCGAGGACGACACCTCTCTCCCCCTGGCAACCTCAGGACTCAGCACAGGCATCCGTCAGTCCCCGTACTTTGGCCCAGTTGCAATTTGTGCATTCACGTGTGCCTGCTACTGGACTCTGAGCTTCTTGGGAACAAAGACTGTGCCTTCTTGGCCTCTGTTCTTTTGGCACAGGTTAAGACACAGCCCAGAGTTGGCATTAAGGTCATGGACTTTGAAGTCAATCAGACCCAGGTTCGAGTTCCAGCTCTGCCACCTGATGGCTGTGCAGCCTTGGCCACATTCCTTACTCTACCTCCTTTCTCGTCTCAATTTCCGGAACGCTCATTATAAAGGGCCATTAGGAAGAATGAGGGAGGAAATTTCCACTGCCCTTAGCACAGGGCCCTGCCGATTCCAGGCACTTAATAAGTGGAAGCTATGATTATGATTGCATGTTCCTGGTCCAGGGGAGGTAGTCTTATGTAAATCAGAGATAAGGCAGCTGTGGTGTGTTTCGGGGGTGGGAAGTGTTCACAAGCGCTCACAGTCACCGCTGCCTGGAATCGTTCCTGGACTTCTGGAGACTCAGCGCTGGGATAGGTTGAAGAGCACGGGAGGAATTGAGCAGCTCCTCCCAGCCCTGCCGCTGAGGCCAGAGCAGTTCTCAGGGTGGAAATGGGCACGGGAATGTGGGCAGAGGAGGAGGGTCTAACTTCCCAAGGCCCTTTCTGACCAGCTCGCACATCCTCACCGCAGGCTCACACTGGGGCAGAGAAGTGCACGGTTAGGAGTTCGGGTGTTGGAGTCAGGCAGTCCTAGGTTAAAACCTTGGCTCCCCACTTTCCTAGCTGTGTGTCTCTAAGCAAGTTACTTACCCTCCCTGAACCTCTGATTCTTTATCTTCAAAATGAGTTGTTTAGAAGAAAGAATGAGATCATGTAATTTAAGCTCTTAGACCAGTGCCAACAAATGCTCGCTAGTATTATCAAAGATTAAAATAAAATCTCTGAGGATTCCAACTCCTTGTTGTCCTGGCACCCACTGGTCATTTGGAGGCTAGGAGGAGCTTGAGCTCCGGGATATGCCTCTGCACCGCGGGATTCCATGGACAAATCCAGCCCTGCCCCTGAGTGCTGTGCGGGTAGAGAACATGATGTTGATGTCCAGTTGCCTGCCTTTGAAATCTGGCTCTCCTCTTTACTTACTCTGCAAGTCACTTCCTGTGCCTCAGTTATCTCACCTGTACAATGGGGGTAATAATAGTATCTACCTCATGTCTTGAGGATTAAATGACTAATACAAAATCAATACACTTGGCATTGCGCCTGACCCATCATAAGTGTTCAATAAATATTCGCTATTAGTAATTCCTGGCATAATTTAGTGACTGCCTATGACAGTAGGAGATTTTTATCTCAAAAGAAACAGAGGAAAACGTGCCTGGCCTCGGTAAGCATATAGTCTAAATTGGGGCCACAGTGATAAATAACAATGACCGCTACTGAGTTTGAAAGAAGTGACCACATTACTTTGACTTAGCCAGGAGCAAAAATGGAAAGTACCATAAGCTCTGGGAGCAGGCTCCTGGTGGCCATGGAGCACGTGGATCCAGGCCTCAAGGCAGTGGACTGTTCTTGGGCAGTCTGACCAGAAGCCCAGTGCGCCTCCTCCATTTCAGCCCTGTAGGTCTGGTGGAGGCTGGCACTCAGAGCACCCCGCTTTCCCAGCCCCAGGGGTGTCATGGCCAAGGCTCAGAAGTGATTGGTCCAGGAAGGGCTCGAGATCCAGCCAGCGCCTTTCGCTGGGGCTTTTCTTCCTGGAGGTGGTAGGGGAGAGCTGTCTTCTCCATAAGACTGGAGCTGCATGGGCCATGCCCCCGGCTTTGTTGGGGAGCTGATCTGAGGGGACAAAGCCAAGACAACACAGGGAAGTCGAGGTGAGAGGAGAGGGAGAAGGGACTCCCAGGTCTTGAAGTCCACCCCCACCACCACCACCACTCCCTTCTCCTGATAATCACTCGCTTCTGTGGCTGAGTTACATGAGTGAATGGATCCCCTTAGTTGCTTCAGGTGCTAGGCTTCCTAGAATCTGATATGCCATCACTTATAGATGCACCCTTATTTAATGTCCCAATGAACCGTCAGTGGCTTGCAAGGCATGATGAGAAACTGGGGTTGGGGGAGGGATGTCCTTGAAGAGATGAACACTGTGGTCCAAACCAGGCTTCTGTCTCTCACAAAAGCAAGATTCTAATTCATTCTTGGGCCCTTCCTCTCCACTCTGGACACTCACCCTCACTCCTATGGGAGAGCTGTTTGGGAGTAGAAGGAGGGAAGAAAAGCAGCCCCATACACCTGCAGAAGTGGAAGAAGAGGGATAGAAACATTCCTCACTCCTAAGCAGCGAAGTTGTGAGTTATGGGCTGGGCCAGGCACCCTGGGAAGTCTCAGGAAGCACCACCATGTGCCAGGAACGCTCCCTTTCTCCATCAGCCTGTGGGAGAGCTGCGGCTGTCCCAGTTTTCCAGAGGGGAAAAGGAAGGCCTGCTTAGGTTGACTCACTCGGACGAGGTCAGGCAGGAGGGCACCGCAGGGCCAAGATCCCAACCTTTCCCACTTGTGGCACCCTTTCCCCCTTGGAGCCACTCCTGGGACTCCTCCTGTTTGGTCCTAATTATCCCTCACGTGCCAAATAAGACGCGCTCTGAGAAGAGAGAGCAATTATTACAATTACTGCCATTGTTACAGAGCAATGCTATCCCTGGGTGACCAAGATCAGTGCTCACCTCCTGGAATTCTTAGAAATTCGTGGGGAAAACAGAGGGCCGTGTGGTCAGCCGCTGATCTCTCCCCGTGGCCCTCCCAGTTTCGTTTGAGCATCTCCAGGTCTAAGAGAGGCTGCAAAGTGCTGGAGGGGACCCAGGCTGTCATGGGTTCACGGTATGACCTTGGGCATGTCACCTTTGTCCCATGGCCTCAGTTTCCTCATCTTGAAAATGACGGGGCCAGCTCTCTTTAAGGCTTTTCTGGACCAAACATGAACCTCAGTCACTAACTCTGCTTCAGTATTTTACAGTTCGCAGAGATCTCATCTGATCCTCTGACCGGGCCCTTCTCAACCTAGTTTTCTGTTTGGCATGCCTGTGCCGAGCTCATCACACACGTGGCATTGTCCAGTGCAGAATTCCCACGGGCTACTATCACATTTTATCCTCTTCCCTCTGAGTCAGGTGAGCATATCAGAATGCAGGTGAGGAAGACTGACATTGTCACAGGGCTAACCTTGGAGATACTCTCAATGGAATGATTTTAACCCAAAATATTGGAAATATTAGTGCTTTGACATTAGCAAATAATTACATTGCCAGGCTTCTCCCAACTGATTCTGACCCACAGGGTTGTCTAGACACAGTGGATCAAAGCCATGTTTGTAATGAGCCCGAGAGGAGACAGCACTGGCTTCAGACTCGTGTAAGGAACTAAAGCAAATGGTATTTTAATAGCTGGTGTCAAAATTCCTCCTAAGAAGGGAATCGTATTTTAATATGGATTGAACTGAAGGAGGTAGGACGCTGGGGGCCCTGGGGGCAGTGTCCAGCACAGAGACAGCCCAGGAAAAAGGAGGGGAGAGGAGAGGGGAGGAGAGAGAAGAAGGGAAGGGGGGAAGAGGAAGAGGGGAGGGGAGGGAGGGGAGGGAGGGGCCAACAAGGGAATGAATGGAAGGCTCTGCTGTGTTGGATGTCTCTCTGCCCTGGGATACCCAAACTTTGAGATACTCTCCTAAACTCCCCCAGTGGGGTGTGTGTGTGTGTGTGTGTGTGTGTGTGTATGATATGAATCCAGTGAACGGGGCTGTTGGACAGCACATATATTTTTAGTGTAGTAGGCGCCAAGAAGCATGGCAGATGCTGAGACCTCAAACCTCTGAAAATTTGCAGGAGTCTTAGAAGGTTCTAAGCTGCTCCTGTCTGCGGGATTGAGGTCTTTAGGCAGTCCTAGCTAGACCTCAGTGCTATCATGGCCTCGTCTGACACGTGGGTTTTTACCCATTTTGCAGACGGGCAGCCAAGAGGGTTTGTCAAAATTGAGCAAAACTGACTGATTTTTTTCCACTGAGATATTTGTTGCTCATGGATCCCTGATCCCATTTTTCCATCTTCTCCTTCAAGACCTAACTTATTCACCAACTTAGTAAATCCCTGGGTGATCCTAGTGTCTGCATTTCATCAACATTTATTTATTTAGGTTTTTATTTTGAAATTATTTTATTTTATTTGTTTATTTTCAAAATAATTTTAGATTTATAAGAGAGTTATGAAGGTAGTCAAAAAGTTTCCACGTACCCTTAACCAGCTTCCCCTAATGGTAACATCTGTGACATTCGTCTCAACTAAGAACATCCATGTGACACTATGAATCTGCTCCAAGTGCATTGACCTTATTTGAATTTCACCAGTTTTTTCCCTAAGGTCCTTTCTCCCATCCAGGATACCATGTCACATTTAGTCATTATGTCTCCTTGGCCTCCTCCCCTCTGTGAAAGCTCCCCAGTCTTTCTTTGTCTTTCATGACTTTGAATATGATACACGTTGGCTCTCCACTTACACATTTATCGATTCATCCAATTGACGCATCAACTCACCCACACGGTGTCAGGCCCTATGCCAGGCACTGAGAGCTCAGAAATGCATCAGGGGAGGCCCCTGATCTCGAGGCACTCACAGACAAGGAGATTAGCAAGAAGCAGACCACAAAATCAGAGAGAGAAAAGCCACGGCAAAAGAAGGCACAGGGTGACAAGAGCTGAGCCCATGAGCATCAATGGAAAGGCTGGTGTCTGGAGCTGAAGCACCTAGCAGCAGAGAGATGATGGTCCGCCCTGAAGGGCCACCTAGGATGTATGTATAGGGATCTGGATCAGTGAGGCCTCATTGCAGATAGACAGAAAACATCTTTCCTGGCTATAGGAACACTCTTCAACAGTGATCCATAAGCCCCATGTATGACAGGCAGGTGATGTGTGCCCCCCAACAAAAGAGAGATTGAAGCCCTAATCCTTGGTACCTGTGAATGTGAACTTATTTGGAGATCTTGTGATATAAGCCACATACAGAGTTCCTGCTGGGGTTGTCCTGCCCTGTTAGGTCTTCTTTTTAAGTGGGGTCCTTTCCAGAAGGTTCCATCGTGCTCACTTAGCCCATGGGAAAACTGCACATTCTTTGCCCCACCAGACCCTGGAAGGGCAGGCCACTCCTACTGAAACATTTTCTTTTCTGTTAGTTCTCAAGAGCAGACCCCCAAGCTTTGCTTTCAGACTGCCCTGAGGAGAGTCAGGTACCATGTCTAGGGAACTCCAGGTGTGCCGGTTTCATTTTTCCAACAATTTTTCTACCACCTTCACTCCAATGGCATCACAGGGTGAACCTGTAGCAGATCATCTAAGTAAAAGTGCATAGTGAAGACATAATTATTTCACATAATACGCTTCCAGGTTGGTCCAGAGGCTCAGTAGCTCTGGATTGATGTCTCTATAGGAGTCTCTTTGACCAAAGATGACAAGATGGCTGCAGCATCTTGGGAGATCACCTCTTCATCAGCAGAGTCCAAAGTGCAAAAGGCATGTGAGTGTGAATGCCTCTGTCTTTTGTCCTTCTGAAAAGCTCCTGGCAAACTTTCCCTTACCTCTTATGCTTTATTGGCCAGGATCATATGATCAGTCCTCCACCAACCACTGTCGAGAAGGAAAGGAAGGACCAAGACTGGATTGGAACAATCCTGACTCAACTTCTGGAGTCAGCACAAAATTAGGATTGTGTTTTCTAGGAAAGAAGGGGGAATGATTGGTTGCTGGGTAGGAGACCAGCCGCATCTGCCACACGCAATGCAGCTGCTTCTGAAGCTTTCCCTCTGTAAATAATACTGCCTTAAATATTCTTTGGCATAAAGATTTTTCTACATTTAAAAGATCTCCTCAGGGAGGTGGATGGATACACACACCCCCCGTGCTGTCCTGGGAGTCAGGGGAGTTTTCTGAATCACTGCCCCTCAAGCTGCCCGCCCCCCCCCCCCCCATGGGGCTGGCTGTCACCATCCTCTGTTACAGCACATCACCTGGAGTGGGTGAGTGGCCGGCCAAGGTTAACGTTGGCTGGCTTTGTGCCCAGGGACAGACTATTATCAGCTGATACAGACAATCTGATTACTTCCATATTTTCCCCTTTCTACTTTTCTTTTGGCTTATCCTTTGACTATTTTTTGAGCTCTAGTCTAGTCTAGTCAAAACATTCTCGCCAATCCCAACCTCAGAACGGGCAAAACCCAACTTTAACAATTTAGAACAAAACCTTAAGTCAACCAACAGAATCCATTTTTCTATTAGCCACTTCTCTGGAAATCTTCCAATGTGCACTTTTGATTAGTGACTGGATTAAGGAAATCCACTGCTGCCCACCTGGGGCTACAGCAGGAACCAGATTTAATGAACCCCAATCATTAGATTCCCAGAAGTGGAATTTGTTGGTCAAACCGCATAATAATTATCGGCACCCTGTTAGTTATGATAGGTATTGCTAGCTGTTCTAATGGAGAATCTTCAAGTTGCAGTGGCTTAACCTGATGGAAGTTGGTATCTTATGCATAAGGTTTCATCCGGGGTCTTTGGCCAAGCAGCCATCTTAGTGGTGATTCAGGGACCCGGGTTCCTTTCATCCTGATACACTACCCTCTTCTATGGCCCCAGATTCTCCCTATTTAGCCAGTGGATGGGGAAAGTGAATATGGGATTATGCATGGGAGGCCTAGAAGTGCACTCATTACTTTTACTAGCTTTCCAGCACCCAGAGCTCACTCACATGGCCATTCCAGCACAAGAGAGGCCAGGAGTGGTGATCAAGCCGTGTACCTGGCGGTAAGGAATGATCAGTGACCTTTGTCAAAGACACCTACCTGTGCCTGGTGTTTTATATACATTACCTTGTAAGGTGGGTCTTAAATATTTAATTTCACAGACAAGAAAACTGAGGCTCAGAGGCGTAAAATGTCCTGCCAAGGCCACACGGCTAATAAACGTCAGGGTGAGAATATCTCCTACATCTTCTGTAATTAGCTTTATACTTCATCTTTTATGTGTAGGTGTGTAATCCACTTGAAGTCCACCTTTGGGTATGCTTTAAGGTGGGGGTCCAGTTTTATTTTTCTCCAGTTTCCCCCAAACCATATACTAGAGAATTTTTTTTACAACACCTGATGTTATAATTTTTTTTTTTCCAAAGAGGCTGACTTACATCCCTACTATGAGTGTACGAGTGTGCCTATTTCACCTCACCCTCTTTAGCACTAGGTTTTATTATTTTGAAAATCAGTACTATCTGATGGTAGGAAAGTGGTAACTCATTTCTCAGATTGCCAATGAGATTGCTTTCTCCCTTTTTCTCCCCAAATATATTTATTTGTTTGTGAATTATTTATTTGCCTCTTTGTTCATCGATCGAGAAGGGTCTGGATAATGTTCTCATCCCTTTTCATATATATGTGCATGTGCACGCGACAATCTCTATAATAAAGATACGATGCCTTTGCCTGTCATTTGGCTGTTGCGACATACATTCCCCTTTCTTTTTTAATGTTCAAATGTGCTAAATTTTTTGCAGTCAATTCTGTCCATCTCTTTGTGATGTTTTCTTATGCTTCTAAGTTTAACCAGCATTTTCTCCCCAGAGGTCTGATAAATATTCAAGTCTTTCTCCCTCTATGGTTTGAATTTTTAAAAATGTTCAATTCCTCAGTGCATCTGGAATGCATTACAATGCACGGAATGATACGGAAGGGTCCAACTGCAGGTTTGTAATTTGTGGAAGGAGGGGCCTCATTTACACGTCCAAGTTCCCTTCACTCCCCATTCTGAGCTTCTTTTCTCTTCTCCAGGCCAAACAGAAGCAAAGATACCAGAAGTGGCAGTAAAACGTACCAGGCTGTGATCGTTTTCTCCTAATGAAAGAGATTCTCATTGTTGTATAATTGAACATTTACTACATACTAGAGTTCCCTGTGCTTTGCACAAATTGTGTCACTGAAGTTAGTCATCAGACTTCTTCATGAGTTTGAAATTATTACCCCTATTTTACAGATGAGGGAAACTGAGGCTTAAGCAAAAACTTGCCCAAGGTCATACACTAGGGTGGTTGTCATTTTTCCCCAGGAGCCTCACTTCCCGTGGTTATTCATCACTTTGCCTCCTAGTTATTAACTTAAAATGCGCTTGTTTTCTTGAAATTAAGGTAGAATGACAGGTGAATTAGTTTAAAAATACTAACAAAACAAATGCAAAACTTTGAAAAATATTAAAATGTCCCAGAGTTCCCCAAGCAGAAAAAGATATTAAAGAGGATCTAGAAACTTCCAAAAGAGTTGACACCATCCCATTGATCAAGAACCACTGTTACCCTGGTAAACATGCACTTTACCTTAACTGGGTTTTGGAGGAATTGACTCTAGGCACAGTATTCAGAAACTCACTAGGGTCTAAATAAGTGGGGTGATAGCCAGAGATTTGGGCCAGAATGCGGTTTCTCAATTGTTTGCCTTCTTCTTTTAGGAAGGTTTCCATTTTTGTGAACTTGGAAGAGTCTTCAGTGAAGGGAGGGAAAGGAAGACTGAACAGAATGGAGGTGGGAAAACGTAAAGAAACACAAAACCCCATAAACAGACTTCCATCTGTCACATCACCTGTCTGTGCCCCAGTGTCCTGTACAATGGGACTGATGGTTGTGTCCCATTCACAGAAGTCCCCATGGTGAGGACCACATAAAATGGAACAAAAGCATGCCCTGCGCCTGGCCCCAGTAGGAGTGCACTCGGTGTTCTTGCTGGGAACTCCCATGGTAGTCCTATGAGGAAAGGCCAATGAGGGTTTGGAGACCCGCTGAAATGGGCCAAAGTGCATGCTCGAAAGCAGACTAGAAAAGGCTCTTGGATCAGGAAAGAGGGAAGACGCTAGATGCTAGACAGGGAAGAAGAAAGTTCATCTATATTGTGTTCAAGGCTTTATATCACAAGGTGCCTTATTTTAATGCTCTGATTAAAGAGGCCTGGTTGCTGCTACCTTCCCTCTGCAGACATGGAAGGAAGGCTAGGAGGAGGGCAGTGATTGGCTCAAGTCCACATCGGTCAGTTCCAGGTCTTCGGACTCCAGAGACTGGTGGATCTCGGGGACCCAGGGCAGGGGGGGACTAGCAAGATGATGACTTGGACAGGGACGAAACTCCGTCAGGTGGTGAATCCCACAAAGGACCTCAAGCAGCTCTGACCACAGGATACGAGGCCTTCACTCTCAGCAAGGACACTTGGAGAGAAGTTCTGGCCTTCCGAGACAGAAGAGGGACCAGCTCCACGAAAGGGTAAGCATAGGAGGTGAGAACACAGTTCAGATCTTGAAGCTGTGTCAGGGACATATGCCTTCTAGGTCAGTCATGTCCTGATTACAGGCATGTTTGCCTCAATGAAATATACTCAACAAGAGGCCATATTCACTTGGCAGGGTGGTAGAAAACAGGTTTCAAGAACAAACTGAGCCAAGTCATTCTTCCACCAACTAAAAAAGAATCCTAATTCCATGTTTCTTTAGGTTTCAATGGATTCAAGTGTTATTAAAACCTTCAGAATTGGTGATGGTGGTGGTTGAGGGCATAGGTACAAAACCCAGAGTGGACAGAGAGCAGTGAGCGAAGGAAGCCTGGATTCTGGTACAACTCTACTGCCAAGAATATCTCCCTGCCTGGAACAGCTGGAAATGCAAGGGAGTGTTTTATGGTTTGTCTGTTTGTTGGCCAATTTCAAAGAAATCTTGATGTAGAAAGTTTGAAAAACACATAGTAGTATAAAGAAGTAGCAGGAAAAAAAAAATCACCCATAATCCTATCATCCAGTAATAACCACTTTACATTGTGGTATTTTTCTCTCTAGAGTTTCTTTCTGGCCTTTTATTTTTAAAATAAATGTGATACCTGGCTCCAGATCTCTCCCCTTCTCAGACTGGCTGAGATGAGGGCCATTACCTCCTGCAAATATATACCTTTCCAACTATAAAATACAATATGCTCATTAGGGAAAATCAAAAACAATTTCCCCCAAAAAAGGATGAAGAAAATTAAAATCCTACCATATGGAGAATTAACATTGGGGTGGATCTCCTTTTTCTCTTCTTTCTTTGCATTTCTTTAAGTATAATATAGATTTTTTTTTACCTAACGTTGCATTCTATTTTCTTAACATTATATCATAAGCCTTTTCTCATGTTATTGTATATGCTTCCTAAACATTTATCTTAATATTTCTTGGTATGGCTATTACAGAACTTATATAACGATTTCGTTTATGATGAACATTTGATTTTCTGTGAGTCCTTTTTTTTCTAAAATCCTTGCCCACAGCTCTATGATTTTTTTTAAGATTATTTATTTATTTATTTGACAGAGAGAGAGAGACAGCTAGAGAGGGAACACAAGCAGGGGGGGTGGGAGAGGGAGAAGCAGGGTTCCTGTGGAGCAGGGAGCCCGATGCGGGGCTCGATCCCAGGACCCTGGGATCATGACCGGAGCCGAAGGCAGATGCTTAACGACTGAGCCACCCAGGTGCCCCAGCTCTATGATTTCTTTAGGACTGAGTCCTTCAAGATGAGTTACAGGCTGAAAGTGTATGAATCTTTTACTATGTATTGCCACGTTGTCCGTTGGCACTTTGTAATGGGAGCAGTGTGGGCAAGTAGCCCCCTTGCTATGCCCTCGAACCCTCTGCCTATTTTGCATTGTAAAAAAAAAATGTTGCTAATTAAATAAGTGAATTGTTATTACTGACCAAGAATCTAAAATAGCTAGTGTCTTTACTAGGCGTGGCTGTGTCACATTAACTTTTGACTCAGTTTCCCCATCCTTACCATGACAGGGTCAGAGAATTTTCCAAGTTCTAAGAGTTGGAAATACTGGTTAAAAATCCAGGTTAGCTCTCCAAGCTTCTGTCCTCTCATCTTCAGAAGGGGAATAATATCTAGCTGGGAGAATCATTGTGATGATTGAAAGAATAATACAAAACAAAACAACAACAACATATGAGTCTTGGCACCATGCCTCGCACATAGCAAATGCTCCATGAATATTACCTTCTCTGCTCCCTCCTTTATCCTCAACTGGAAGCCATGGGAAACATCAGCAAAAATAGCATTAAAATACCAGATTCCTAGTAGAGGAAACCAAAGCCCAGAGAAACTGATTAACTTGCTTCAAGTCATGATGGCTAGTAAATGACAAAGTGAGGTCCACACCACCGTCTCAAAGATGAGTTTCAGGGGGCAGCTGCACGGCTGAATATGGTTTGCACATCTGTTTGATTTGGCCCACATAGCTGAAGAAAGAAAATGGGATAAAATCAAATAAAGCCAACATTGAGAATGAGATTTCATGTCCACATTTCTGGTTTCTCTTGAGAAATCATTAGATCTGATGATGGGGCTGGGCCCGTAGGAGTGGCGATGGCCACACACCTCCAATCCACCAGGTCGACAGTGGGTGTGTGCAAGCTGCCAGTTCCTGCCTGGCTCCTGGGAGCACTGGAGTTTGCAGCCCCTGCTCTGACCCCTGCTGACATCAGATCCAGGGTTTCTGACTGCCCCCCCCCGCCCCACACCCCCCCCTCCCCCCGCCCAGGATGCAGGCTCCTGGCTAACCTCAGACTGCCTGCGTTGGTGGAGGCCGCCACTCAACCGAGGATTGCCCACCGAGCGGGTCCTGCTGTAGTCCAGGAATGTGCACGTACATTGTTCTCCGCCCAGCCGCATTCATGTGGGGTGAGCTCACTCTGGCCCGCTGCCTCCTTCCCCCAATCTCTCCAATTAAAAACATATTACCTTCCCGCTCCGCCCGGAGCAGCCCTGGGCCGCAGCTTTATTTTATAAACACATTTAGACAAGTTCAAAAAGGAATGATTCATGCTGGACCCGAGCACTCCTAAACGCGAGGACTGCTGAGCATTTTCACAGGGCAAGCATCCTGAGCGGGACCAGGCCTGGCCCTTGGGGGGTATCATCTCTCCGGCTCCAAGGCCCAGGATTACCTGTCCGCAGCTGGAAGGACTTACCCACAAGGCCACCTTTCGGCACCCCCAGCCAAGCCCAGCCCACCATTGGCTCCTGGAAGAGAAGGACGAAGGCCCAGCCCCTCCCCCACCAGGAGGCTTCCTCTGATTCCTCGTCCCCAGGGCAGGCTTCCAGGCTCACCTTCCCACCCTGGATTTGAGATCCCTCCTTCCACATACTCCACTGATCTCTCCCAGGGGTAGGCCCTGGACGGTCTTTCATGCTTCTTTCCACAATGCTTAGCTCCGTGCCCTGCACAAGGAGGGGCACAAGGCAGGAGTCAGAGTAACAGTAATAATAATGGTGAGGCTGTTGAGCAGAGAGCATGGACGGGGTGGACACTGTACTTGGTCACTTACATATATTCTTCTATTTTATGCTCACAGGAAATCAATGAAGTAAGGACTACTCATTATAAACCCATTTTCACAGATGAGGAAACGGAGGGATAGAGTTCAACTGAACTCTACCCATGAGGATCTGAATTTGTTGTCAGAAACAGAAAGGCCCTTGCATCATTTGCTCTTGTCACCAATTTTACAGAGGGAGAAACTAGGGCCCAAAGAGGAAGACGCACTTCCTCAAGATGGTACAAGGATGCAGCAACCTTCGCAAAAGCCCCAGCTGCCCGACCCTTTATTGCATCACACCATGCCAGCCCCTGGCGCCATGCCTGGCACATAGCAGGAGTTTGGTGAGATTTCTTGAAGGAATGAATGACAATATAAATGTTTATATGGAACTGCCCATGTGGACCCTAATTACTATGACAGTATCCTACTCAGATCTGAATCCCCGGTGCTCAGCTCCAGACCCACGAAGGAAGTCCTTTATCAGTGTCTGTTGAAGGACTACACCAATCTCTTATTGTGTCTTTAGCCTCTACAGCTTAACCCTTACTATTTTTTTTAAAGATTTTATTTATTTATTTGACAGAGAGAGACACAGTGAGAGAGGGAACACAAGCAGGGGGAGTGGGAGAGGGAGAAGCAGACTCCCCACTGAGCAGGGAGCCCGATGCGGGGCTCGATCCCAGGACCCCGGGATCATGACCTGAGCCGAAGGCAGACGCTTAACGACTGAGCCACCCAGGTGCCCCATTAACCCTTACTTATTACTTTATGGTGATTGGGTTTTTAGTTTGCTCTCCTCAACTAAAGAACAAGGAGTGGATCTTCTCCCTGCCTTGTAGGTGAGGCTATGCTCAGCACACAGAAGTGCTAAGTTCATGAATGTCGCTCCCTAATTCTCGCCCTCATTACCGTGTACTGAGCACCTGCTATGCAGTAGGCACTGTGCCAGGTGCTGGCCAACCATTACGAGACAAAGGTAAGTCCGACCACGACCTGCCCGCAGGAATCGCCACGATAGCCCCCCATCGTGGCCATCTCTGCTTTGGCGCACTATGACTGTGATGAGCAGGGCTGCCAGTTGGGACCTTCTGTAATTGTAGGGAGTCTGGGATAAGAAGGTTTCTCAAAGTCCCTGGTCTTCTCTGCCCATTCTTTGCCAGTCCTCCTGAGCCCAGTCAGTGTGGTGGCGCCAATCCCCAGGAGCAGGAAGCTGCCAGTCATATTCTGTTCATTCCTCTAGTCCTTCAACAAACATTTATTGAGTGCCTACTATGTGCCACTTCCCATGGTTGTGAGAGATATCCTGTCCTCGGGATCATCCTAGAAATGGCCATAGAAGCCAGAAAGCTTTTGGGGCCAAGTGACCAAACGTAGGTTGGCTCAAGCAAAGGGGTAACTTATTGTCACCCAACACCAAACTCAGGGAGGCCTCGGACACTGCAAGAAATTTGGTACAGCCACATTGGAAGACAGTTTGGCAATTTCTTTCTCTACCTCTCTTGTCTTTGCCTGTTGGCTCCTTCTCTCCTTCTCAGGGCTTTCTTTTGTCACAACCAAGATGGCCACTGTGAATATCAGGGCTCACAGATTCCCAACACCCCCCCGCCCATGCACACCCTGTACCTCTAACTAGAAAGTTCCCAGGGAGACTGAAAACAGAAGAGAGGGGCCTGCTCAGTTGACATAACAGAGTTGGCTACAAGAACCTGATTTCTGTGTCATTCTCCCGGTCTCCTAGTTATCTGGCCTGTTACATTTTGATTCCTATACCTGAGAGTTTGTTCATGGGCAATTTGATAGGAAGGTAAATGAGTTAGTTTTTTTGGGTTGTGAGTAGCTTTTAAAAAAGTGGGGAAGGAGGGGTGCCTGGGTGGCTCAGATGGTTAAGCGTCTGCCTTCGGCTCAGGTCATGATCCCAGGGTCCTGGGATGAGCCCTGCATCGGGCTCCCTGCTCAGCGGGAAGCCTGCTTCTCCCTCTCCCTCTGCCTATCCCCCTGCTCATGCTCTCTCTCTCTCTGTATCTCTGTGTCTCAAATGAATAAATAAAATCCTTAAAAAAAATAAAAAAAATTAAAAAGTGGGGAAGGACACTTCAGGGTTCCAATAGAATTCAAAGAGACATGAAGCATTGGGTTACAGAAAAACTGCAGCTGCCATGGGCCTTCAATGTTCGGAGTTCACAGGACCTTCTCCTCATAGCATCATCCTCATGTGACTTGGCTCCAGTAGCAGCCAGCCTTTGCGGTTTCAGCAACCATCAGTGCAGTTCCAAATTCTGAATTCATGGGGAACAATTGGAATTGACCTTGGGTGGGTCACTTGCTCATCCTGGACCAAATAGCAGGGCTGGGAAATATGGTCATATCATACTAATAGGACAACAGGAATTCTCATTCATTGTTCATGGGAATGCAAAATGGTACAGCCACATTGGAAGACAGTTTGGCAATTTCTTTCAAAACTAAACATACTCTTACCATAGAATCCAGCAATTGTACTCCCTGGTATTTGCCCAAATGATATCAAGACTTACATCCCCACAAAAAGCTACACACAAATGCTTATAGAAGCTATATTCATAATTGTCAAAACTAGAAAGCAACCAAGATGTCCTTCAGTAGATGAATGGATAAATAAACTGTGGTACATCCAGATACTGGAATATTATTCAGTGCTAAAAAGAAATGAGCTATCAAGCCAGCAAGACATGGAGGATTCTTAAATGTATTACTAAGTGCAAGAAGCCAATCTGAAAAGCCTATATACTGTAAGATTCCAACTATCATTCAAGACAAGACAAAACTACAGAGACAGTAGGAAGAACAGTGGGTGCCAAGGGTTGGGGGGAGAGGGGGAAGGAGGAATAGACAGCACACAGAGGGGTTTTAGGGCAGTGAAACTATTCTATATGATACTATAATGATGGACACATGTCATTTTATGTTTGTCCAAACCTGTAGAATATACACCACCAAGAGTGACCCCTTAATGTAAACTCTGGGCTCTCCGTGATAATGATGCATCCATGCAGGTTCATCTATTGTAACAAATGTCCCACTCTGGTGGGGGGATGTCGATAGTGGGGAGGTTGTGGGGCAGGGGGCAGGGGATATATGGGAACTCTCTGTACTTTTTGCTCAGTTTCGCTGTGAATCTAAAATTGCTCTAAAAGGTAAAGTGTATCAATTAAAAAAATGAATAGCAACCTACCTGTGGCCTGGATGTGGCCTGAGGGCCCACAGGCTGCCAACATGTGAGCCCTGCGAAACCGACCCTAGCTTCTCAAACCCAAGCACCTCTTGGTTTCAAGACTTCCTCCTTCCCACCAAGTGTATTAGGTAAGAATGTTCTCAGCCTCCCAGGCTGTGGTCAGAGATGCCTGTACCTGCTTATGAGATGTCCTGGTTGGCAGGAACTAACAAGGGACCAAAAGAAGGTGAAACAATTGTAGGCCACAGCCCAGGTACCCTATCTGGGTTAAGTGGCAATCCCTAGGCTTTCTGCAATGAAAACTAGTTCAAGATCCTATCACTGTCTTCTTGAACCCTAGAGTGTCTAAGCTGTAATGTCTGTGGTAATTAAGGAAGTAAAAGAATCTAAGGTGGGACACCTGGGATGAGCAAGAGCAGTCCCCCTCAGTTCCAGGTGTGGAGATGCCAATTCCCTTGGCAATTCCTGGCCCTACTGCTTGGAGCCCTGTGAAGGGAGTGGTGTCTGGAGTGCATGGTGCAGGGTGTGCGTACTGCCCAGGGAACCAACGTGATGCTGGCCCAAAGGTTTTGTAGGATTCTGAACAGAGACCAACAAATTCCATCCCCCAAGGCCTGAGTTCTTTCTGCCTGGGTCTCAAAATCATGCTACCTCACAACTAGTACTTCACAAAAGCTTACACTACTTCATAAAAACAGACTTTGGCCAGGTGGTCAAGGTCAACATCAATTGTCACAAATCATGTTGGTAGTATGCACTCTTGAAAGGGTGCAATGAAAATGGGGATTTTCCTTGTGATTTCTCTCCCCAAAACCCGTATATAACTCCAATCTTATCATGAGAAAAACTTCAGATAAATTCCAGTGGAGGGGTATCCTTCAAAACACCTGGCCAGGAGTCATGGAGACTGTTAGGTCATCAAAAATAGGGAGAGTTTGAGAAACCGTGGGAGCCAAGAGGAGCTTACACATACATGATGACTAAATGTCATGTGGTGTCTTGGATGGGAACCTCTAACAGAAAAGGGACATTAGGCAAAAACAAAGAAAAACTAAATAAACTATGGACTTTATTAATAATAATGTCTCAGTATTGGATCATTAGTTGTAATAAATATACCATGCAAACGTGAGATGCTAGTAGGGGAAACGGTGCAGATGGGGGGGTATAGGAGAAGTCTCTGTACTATTTGCTCAGTTTTTCTGTAAGTCTAAAACTGTTCTAAAAAAAATAAAGGTTATGAATTTTAAAAAGTCTATTAATCTAAAAAATCTCACACAATGAAGACTTTGAGTCCAATAGCTTGGGTTTGCATGCGAGCTTTAACACTACTTTTGACAGTCTGACCTTGGATAAATTATTTTAACCCCTTCAAGTCTCTGTTTCATCATTAGCAGTGGAGGGAGGGCTAAGAATCCTATTCATTTCACCCGGTTGTGTGGAGAATAAAAGAATACATTGCCCATGAAGGGCTTTCACATAATGCCTGACACATATATGGAGCTCATTAAATGGTAAGTATCATTATAGACATATATTCACTTAGGAATGTACTGGAATTATTATGGATGTAGGGTTTTTTTATTATTCTATTTTATTATTTTTTAAAGCAAAAACTGTCATTTAAAAATCATCAGCCAGTTCTGTTGCTAGCAAAAAAAGTCTTTTGTCTTCAAGCCAAAAACATTTGAATTATCTTCTGAATTATGTGGACATCAGACAAATAGACACACATATTGTTGGGGTTTGAGTTTGGGTTCTGGTGGGGGTAGCTATTTGTCTTCTTCAGAGCCTATGGTTTTGGCTTTTTAGTGGACTCAGTTTCCCCCACCTCCCCCTTCTTCCCTACATCCATTGTGCCTGAGGGTCACTGGGAGGTAGGTGAGCTGATCTGCATGCAGGCCAAGAGGACTCCTGGAAGAAAGGAGATTGAGACCCAACACTCACCTTTGAGGTTCGAAGCTATGAGGAGGCCTCTGATGGGAGTGGGTGCTTGACCAGAAGCTCCCCATCCAGAAAGGGGGTCTGGCTTGGCAGCCAGGACTCAACACTGCGGGTGGGTAGGATGGCCTCTATTCCAGTCACCAGCATCACCTCCTCTGACCCAGAGACCCATAGTGGAGCACAGTACCAGAAGGATAGGATTTCCTGTCTCCATCCCACGTGGAGAGAGGCTGACTTCAGGAGCCGGAGCTACTGAAGGGGTCAGTGCAGGCTTCCTGAACAGTGGGAGATAGCTCCTGCTATGCTACATGGGGTGAGAGGGATTTGGCATCAGAGTTTCTCGGGGTCTGCAGAAACACCATGTGGTGACAGCTGCAGCTGAGGGCATGATCAGATTTCCTGACTTCCTATTCTAGAAAATAGTAACCAGATCCTACCTCCTGGATCGAGGAGAGCTTGGATCACATCATCATTGCAGAAGGGTCAGTGGGAAGGACGGACTTTTTCTCAATAAGCAGAAGATGCTATATTCTCTATTGGCCATATTCATTATGTAAGAGAAATGGGACCTCATTCTGCGTCCTGAGCTGGAGAAGTGGACATAATGGTTACCTGCATAAATGTTCACACACGCAGATACCCTTAAACACATTTATAATCATGCACATGTGCACATGCACACAGACACACACATACAGACACAGAGACAGACAGACACACACGCACACACACATGCACACATACATAAACACATCACCTATACACACACACTCACAGACGCGGACACATGCTGCCCATGCTGCTTATTGTCTTGGCAAGAAAAGGTCTTGCCTTTTGTGCACTCAGCTTTTCTTCCCAAGTTTGGATTCGTGGAAGGGGATTGCAGCTAGAAGATGGGGGGTGGGGAAGGAACAGGGGAGTGGCAGGCCATGTGGAGAGAAGCTAATTTGTTTCTGCAGTCGACAGATGGGGTGAGGACAAATTACACAGTGGGTATTAAAACTCCTTTCTAAATTCAACAATATTTGCAAACTGATCTGAGTCCCCCAGAAGCAATAAGAGAAAGCATATAATTTGAGATGCAATTTCAATCTCTCTTAAAGGTGAGGCTATTTAAAGATCTGTAAAGCATGCCTTGCCTCGGGTACGTATGTCCCCAAGTAAATATTGGCCACAACCTGATTATTATCACTAGGAAAAACATTATAGATACATCATGGCTCTACAGAGAAGAAAGCTCTCTGTCACAGATAGATATGTGAGAACATGTAGATATTAAAAAGCCACCAACTTTAAGGAACGGCTATTTTTTTTGGTCATTGTGAAAACAGTATATGTGTGTGGTAAGAAAAAACAAAACAAAACAAAACACTTAGAAAAATGTAAAGAATAAAATTCCTTCCATGCAGAGAGAACTGGGTGTGATTATATATATGAAATCACTATTAATATTTGGGTGTATATACACCCAAATATCTGAGTGTATATATCTATATGTAGATACGATCTATACACTTGCAAATACTGTCTTATAATCTGCTTTTTTATTTACCGGCAGAGGCTAAGCATTTTCTCATTGATTTTAATATCATTTCGAGAACCCAAGATGACCATCTCTGCAAGCACAAGGGCATAGATGTTCTCAAGATTTCAAGAATACTTAGGAGAGAGAACCAACCGGCTGCTCCACCCCCAACTTGGTCTAAGCTCCCCCACCCCCAGAAAGGAGCAGGCTGCCATGGTGAACTTGGATGTTCAGCATCCTCGGAACATGTATGCACATCTGGAGGAATGGTTACAAAGATTAATGTCATGCTCAGTGTCAGAACTCCCCCTGACATTTCCTCAGTTTATCCAAACAATTTAGGGGAGCCCTCTGGGGATTAGGAACCACACTCGGCAGTGCGAGGCCAACACTTAACCTCTTGAATTCTCCTTTCCCTGGAGACACTTGTGCAAGTTTTATTCTTTAATTGCTAAAACAATGAGGTCGTGTACAAAAGCAATACAGCAAGAGCTTGAAGTAGTTTAAGGCGAGAATGCAAAAAAAAGGAAAATCTGGACCCACTGGGCTGATGGGAATTATAATATCTTTAAGCAGGCTTTGAGATCCAGTAGAAAGTAGAAACTAAATGATATAGAAATTAGTGTTTTTGAAAACATTATGTGTATTAAACAGAATCTTGAACCAAATGAAGTGCTTTAAGTGTGACTCTGAGAATATTTGGTACTTTTTCCCCCTTACCAACTGAGATTTAGTTTGGTGGTAAACCAGTTAACTGCTATTTAAAAATTACTTCTCTTTATGGGTAATGCATGTCATGTAAGTAATGTAGCCTCCATATTGCTCTGGCTGCCAGGGGGCTCAGGAACTCAAATTACTCTATAGGTCTGGCATATCTATGTTGTAATATTTTCTCTGGTTTTGAATTTTTTCCCTGATCCTGGTTTTTATCTACTTAGATTTTTGTTTTATTGCATGTATTTCTTATAAGCCACCTCAAATCTTTTGTTAGATTGATTTGTAGATCAAAACAACTTGGATTTGTGGTTCAGTTTAAGAAGAAATGAACATTTTGGTTTGGTTTTGGAGTTCAGCAAATTAGTGTGATTAGCTCTGATTTGAGGTTTACAGTTCTATTATGTTAAAGTCCTTGGTATTTAATACATCAAAGGGCCCGAGAGCTTGCACTTAACCTCCTGCGTGTTAACACTATACAGTGCATCGCATGTCTGTTTCCAATGATTCCGGGGTAAGAAGCTCTTTGAGATTCTATCTTGGAATCTTGCTCACCCTTTAGGCATGGTGGGTTGGATGTGTGAGCACCAACTTTTAAACACAGATGCCTTCAATAGTTTAGAAGGAAAGTGACCCCACACACTCCAGCATTTCTCTCCAGTTTTGCTTTTAAGGAAATGAAGGCCCAAGAGTCCTCTCTACAAGAGGGGACACATCCTCCACTGGGATGTGTACCACCTCCTGTGGTAGTAATTCCAGAATCATCCACCAAGGTGACACCGAGAGGTTCTTGCATCCTGCACCTGTGCACCTTTTCAGGGACAGGAAACTTCCCACCAGGGAATGCAAAGTCTGGCAGAAGAGGGAGCAGAGTCTCCCCAAGGAAGAGGTAAGATCAGAGACATGGCTTAGGATTCCAGAGCTTGGACTCTCCACACAGCCCTGGGGGACCTGCCAGAGCTCCCTTGGATTCCACCAAAGTCCACTCGTTTACGCTGAGTCTAGACAGAGGCTGTTTGTGGTGGTGGAACAAGGCACCACCTGGAAGCAGACACTCACTCTGACCTTGCCAAACTCTGTACCATTCCCGTGTCCCTACTGTCTCCCAGGTCCAACGGGGGTGGGGGTGGGGGTACTGAGAGAGGAAGCCCATACATTTTGGACCTCCACTCTTTTTCAAAGACCTCATCATCTATTAGCTGCATGGCCTTGAGCAAGCAAGCGGCTTCATCTTCCTGAGTCCCAGCTTCCTCCTCTGGAAGTGGAAATGATGTATTTATGGAGCTAATGAAGTCTAAGTTTTAGGGTCCCCCCTCCCTTTGCATGGTCTCCTCTATGGCAATATGTTCACATGTTTTAGTAAAACTTGAAAAGTAAGATATTTTAGCCACAATTGGTTAAGGACTATTGTCTCTTTCCACTTGATCTTCTCTCTACCACACTTTGCCAAGGTCATTTTGGGGATCAGGCGAACGTAAAGATGGCGTGGGCTGCACTTGCCCTAGGTTTAGTGGAATATATTTGTGTGGCTGCCTTCTTAGAGTAGGAATGGCCTTCTAAAATACTCCTACCTCCCACCAATACTTCTAGCTGCCCCTGGAAATTCCTATCCCTCAAGGCTGGGGGCCTTGGTGTAGAGGTGCAGGGCCAGAGGCCGTCCCCTAATCTGAAAGTTGCCTGCAGTGCTCTGCACCAGAAGTTTATGGGTCATGGAAAAGAAACAAAGTTTGACATGTATGAAGCCAGAAGCTAGTCTGTGGAAAATACTTCCAATCATCAACCATGTAAATTTAAGTAGGAGATTTGGTTTTTATAGACATCTAATTGAAATAGAAATTCTCTTTTCTTGCAAACATGCTCAGTAATGCAGCCTATATGATTATAAACTCACCATTCCTTTTTTTCTTCTTTTGGTGAGAATTGTGTGAAATATCATTTATTAAATTTGTAGAGCACAAATCTCAAGCAGAACTACAAACAGCTGGCATAATCTTGGGTGAATTTGCATGTTTTGCATTTCAACTCTCAATAAAGAAATAAGTTTTGTTCAACCACGTTGGAGGAAAGACTAAATTACCTTTCTATTTTTTCCATGGAAAATAATATTACATCCTTGTCCTATGAAAAGATGACCAAATATGCACCAAAATTGTAGGGATAAAAGTATTACAGAGGAGGAAGAGGTAGTTATTTAACTGAAAATGTTATGTAAATTTTCTAACTTTCATTGATCCTTGTAGTATCTGTCAGCTTTTAAAAATATATGTGTGGTTGTTTTTCATACACTAAATAAATATTCACTTTCATACCTAGCTTTTGTTTATAATTTTGTAAGCTTTGGTCTCGCTACATCTGGATCTTCTTTGGCAAATCAGCATAGATACATGTACTTTGCAAGCAGATGGGAGATGTTTTTGTGAGACTCGTATAGATTGCCCCCCTAGCCCAGGATCAGTCTGCTTCTAGACAGCAGTTATGATTATTATCACAAAAGTTACTGTGGGGCAGTTTTTACTGTTGTTTGCTTAGTCCTGTTTTCTCTAGGAGCTTGGGAAAACCCTGCTGTAGTCATAGTGTTTAACTAAAGGAACTCATCTCATTTGACTTTAGGAGTAGCACATCTACCTGGGAAATACGAAGCTGCACTAGACATTATATTTTTGATTTGTTCCCCACCATCCTCCTTCATTCTTTTGGAAAAATGTTTTCCTCCACACCAGCCTTGTGCTTCCAGCAGAGTGGTCTGTGCTCCCCAGGAATCTTCCTACCTACCTAGCCACAATGATTGACCCAAATGGAATCAATTGTTGCTTTTTCTTAAGATTTTTGACCTGGAGACTAGTGAGAGCAAGTCTTCCATTTTCTATGATAGAAAATCTTGGAAATGTGCTTCTAAGAGTTTCTAGTACCATTTTCCCAGCCACAACCTGTCTGAGAGAGTAAAGTCAGAAAGAAAGAAAAAAAATAGAGACATGCCAGGTGGAGAAGCAAGGGTTCAGCTCCCTAGCTCTGGTAGCCCCTGAAGCCCAGAGACACTCTACCTTCCCACAGTAATAGTACTCATATGATCATCCTCCATTCTTCCCTAAGATAGTTTGACTTGGCTTTCAGACAGGACTCATGTCAACCTGCACCCTGGGAGTAAAGGTGAGCTGGAAATAGGCGCAGGCCTTCCAAAGATTAAAACTCAGCTTTGAATCATCTCTATCTTTGATTACATCAAAGTGAACCACTGTAAGAGCTTGCCAGAAGCTAAAGAAAATCCTCTAAGCAGGAAAGTAACATCATCTGGGGCCTCTGGCCAATTTTTCTTTTAAATAAAAAATTTCCAGTATTCAATCAAATTCATCAGGCATACAAAGAACAGGATCACAAGAAAAAGAATGCATAATAGAAGCAGACCCACAGGTGATCCAGATATTAGAATGATCAGACAAGGTCTTTAAAAATGGATATTGATATATTTGAGAAAATAAATGATAAGATGAAAAATTTCACCAGAGAACTAGAATCTTTAAAAAAGCACCAAGTGAAAAATTGTAGAAATGAAAAAGATAATAATTGAAATTGCAAATATGGGTGATGGCTTTAATAGCAAATTTGACCCCGCAGAAGAAAAACTTAGTGATCTGAAATATGGGTCCATAGAAAATATCCAGAAGTATGAAGAATGAAAAGAATGGAAATACAGCAAAGACCATAAAACACATGAAAACAGTGAAAAGGTCTTACCTACCTGTACCTGGAGTTCTAGCAGGATAGGAGGGAGAGAATGAGATAGATGTAATCTTTTAGGGGCTAAAGACCAAGGATTTTATTTATTTATTTTAAAATTTCATTTATTTATTTGAGAGAGCAAGAGAAAGAGAGAGCACAAGCAGGGGGAGTGGCAGAGAGACAAGCAGACTCCCCGCTGAGCATGGAGCCCAGAATGGGACTCGATCTCAGGACCCTGAGATCATGACTTGAGCCGAAGTCAGATGCTTAACCAACTGAGCCACCCCAGCACCCCTGACCAAGCATTTTAAAAAGCTGATGAACATGTCACAGCCCAGATAAAGAATCACTACAATCCCGCAGTGGGATAAATACAAAGAAAAACACATCTTGCTACATCCCAGTAAAAGTGTTGAAAGCTAAGGACAAGACATTTTAAAAACAAGAAAAATGAAAATGACACTTCCCCATAAAGAGGCAAACTAAAACTGGAACTGAAATGATGTAAACCAGAAGGTAATAGAATGACAGGTAGAAAGTGCTGGAAAAAAACTACTGTCAGCACGGTGATTAGACCCAGTGGAAATGGCCTCAAAAACTGAAGCTGAAGACATTTCCAGAGAGACAACAACAGGCAATTTCCTGTCAGAAGACATGTACTAAAGGAAATACTACCAAGAGCCTTTTCAAGGAAAAGAAATACCATTCCAGAAAGATGCACAGAAATGCAGGAAGGATTGGGGCGCCTGGGTGGTTCAGTTGGCTGAGTCTGACTCTTGATCTCACCTCAGGTCTTGATTTCATGGTCATGAGTTCAAGCCCCATATTGGGCTCCACGCTGAGCATGGAGTCTGCTTAAAAAAAAAAAGAAAGAAAGAAATGCAGGAAGGGGGCTCCTGGGTGGCTCAGTCAGTTAAGCCTCTGCCTTTGGTTCAGGTCATGATCTCGGGGTCCTGGGATCCAGCCCCGCATCAGGCTCCCTGCTCAGCAGGGAGCCTGCTTCTCCCTCTGCCTGTCACTCCCCATGCTTGTGTGCTCGCTCTCTCTCTGAAAAATAAATAAATAAAATCTTTAAAAAAAAAAAAGAGAGAGAGAAATGCAGGAAGGATTGACAAGCAGTGGAAGGGTAAATGTGTAGGTAAATCTAAATGAAGTTCTACTGTATAAAATAATGATGATAATGTGTTATGGGGTTTAAAATATATGTAACATCAAAATATTTGACAGCAATCACATAAATTCAAAGAGGGTAAAATTAAATACAATTTAAATAAACTAAAATTAAAATGTTTTAATTTTATTGTTCATAAATGATAAAAGTATTAACTTTATTAGGCTTTAATTAAGTCAAGGATGCCTATCAAAATTGCTAATGAAACTCCTAAAAGAATAGTACAATAATGTAAACTAACAAGATAACAGAGCATAAAATTCACATCATAATAATAGTAGTAAAAGGTTAATGGAAAAGAAGGCAAGAAGGTCAAGAGAGAAGACCACAGAACAGATGGGACAAATGGAAAACAAAGAATATGATGGTACATCTACACCCAAAGATATGAATTACATTAAAAGTGAATGAATTAAATATTTCAGCTGAAAGTCTATGATTGTTAAGCTAAGAGTAAAAAGCAACAACAACTATATGCTGCTTCCAAGAGATACTCTTACATACAAAGACCCAGAAAGACTGATTGAGTAAAAGGATGGGAAAAGACAGACCATGCAATTGCAGCTGAGCTATGCTATCAGCAAAGGAGACTTTAAGGCAGGAACCACTACCAGAGATTCGTCATGAAGCTGATAAAACGCATCCCTCCACTGGAGACACCATAATTTTAAATAGGTATGCCTCTAGTAACAAAACTGCCAAAACTGATAAAGCCCAAAGAAGAAAGACAAATCTGAAACCACAGCAGGAGATCTTCACACGGATTTCTCAGCAATTAATAGAACAAGCAGACCAAGGTCAGTGAAGCCAGAGCTGATGTGAAGGACATGAGGAACAGACGTGACCCAGAACGCCACACCCGACCGCTGCGGAAAACATCTTACTCTTCTGTCTCAAATTCTCTTAGCTCTGGCTTCCTGGGTTGGTTTTATTCTTTTTAGCTGTTTGTATCTCCACTAGGTGCCTCAAATGTTTTTGAAAGGAGAAACAGTACTTGTAGAGAAATGAAAAATGGATAAATGGAAGAGGGTGGTATGAATCCGGGAGACCAAAAACCCTGGGTTCTCTTGCTGGCCCTGTCACTCCCAGTTGTATGAATTTGTAAGTTTGGACTTATGGTTCATATCAGAAAATAGAGAAAATCATTGCAGCTTTACAGGGTCCTGGTGAAGCTACATAAAATAGTGCGTGTTAAGTGCCTGCCCAGAGGGAGCACGCCCTCCATAGGAGCCATCACTGTTGTTCTTTTTATTAGCACGACATTTGAAGAGAGCAGGTCTTTTTTAAATGATGAGACTGAACTTGAAACAATCTGCTGAGCCAGGATTTTTGCCTGTATGTGTTGAAGAACAGGAAAGAAAAATGGATCAAGCTGGCATTTTTCTCACAGCTCAGCTCAGTGAAAAGCTGTAAAAACAGGCTGCACGTGCCCCTGGGCAGGACAGGGAGGCGGCCAGGACCGCACCCTGGAGCAGCGTGGTGGGGGGGGGGGCAGGGAAGGGAGCTCACCGCAGAGCCACTGGAGATAAGGCTCCCCTACTAGCAAGGTCCTTGCAGGATGTCCTTAACTAAGTCCCTTTAGACCAGGGCCAGAGAGACCTGCCTTTCTCTGAATCACACCAGGGAAGTTTCAGTCTGTTCCAGCAGACTGAGTCTGAGTGGGGTCCTCATTGCCATTGTCCCAGGAAGAGTGGTCACACCCTGATGGCCTATAAGATATTGGGGCCGGTGCCAGAGATTCCACTTTCTCTGGGATCTCAGTCGTCCAGATAGAAACCGAGGCTCAGGGAGGTTAGGCGACTTGTCCAAGGTCACTCGTTGAGCCACAATAGAACTGAGATTCAACTATTCATGGGTCTGACTCTTACGATTATTCAGCTGCTCTTTTCACTAATATACCATGTATCACACTGTCATTCTTACACAAGACAAGAGTCTGCTCTATCCTTATAAAAAGCATAACACTTCCAACCCTTTGTTTAGAAACTTCTATTCATCCTTCAAAACCCTAGGTCAATGGGAAGCCTCTGTGAAATCTCTTCTGGTGCTCCACATCCATCATCTTTCTGTGATGTCAGTCATCTCTGCCCCAGCACCTACTTCTACTGTTGCTCTCTTCATGCTGTCTAGAATCATCCATTTATATTCTGTCTCCCTTGTCAGGTTGGAGGGTTCTCATTTGTCTTATTGTATCTGGATCCAGTCCTAGGCCAAGCCCAGAGTAATGAAGACATAAATAAGCACATGCATTAGAGGATGAAAAAAAAGAAATGAATTTCATTCAGCAAAGATTTAGCTATAAATCTATTTATCTATAAATCTCTAATTTATCTACTGTGTGCCATATACTTCTAGCTAGAAGTAAGGAATAAAGCAATAAACAAAACAAAACGAAGTCCCTGTTCTCATGAAGTTAATACTTTAGGGAGAAACTAGCAATAGTCAAGTACACAGGTAAGTAAACAAAAGAATTGCAGTTTGTGAAAAGGGCCACTTCTGGGCCCCAGGACTGTTCAGATGGTTAAAGATTCCTACCTTCAGGCAGAGGGCTGAATTAGCAAGAGGACTATTGTGATATTATTTGGATTGCATTTAAAGTGTAGGCAAAACTCGTCAAAGTCCTTGATTCTTCTGTGCTCTAAAATTTTCATTGCACCACAATCAAAATAAACAAAGCACAGTCTTGTTAGAGAAGCGGGTAGCAGACTCTAACACACCTAGGACAGGGATGGTAATTATGTGGCACTTAGACCGCCACTTCCTACTTCTGCTCCTTGGGCAGACATTGCTAATGGATCATGACTCTCTTTCCCACTGAGCCTGAGATCCCTGCTCAGCACAGCACCCCAGGTGGCCACAGCCAATCAACCCAAATTGGCACGCACGTCGAAACCTCTGTGCACCCCTTGCCTGGGGCATTATGTCTCCCTTCTTGCTTGGAGTGGGAAGGATAGTGCTGTGGCAAGGGCTTCAGGGGAAACCAAATCCCTGAACCAATCTTGGCAGTGGCACTTAAAAAAGAGAAGACTGAGAAGAAGAATTGCTTTTCAAATATTTGGTTTCCAAACATATTTATTTGCAACTCCAAGTCTACTGACCATATGCATTACATCTGTTCTGCATTGAGATTCCAACAAGGTTTATGATTTATTAGCTTTAAAGATTACATCTCTAGGTAACCACACAACAGTGCCAGCGAAAGAAGTGTGGATCTCACGAAGACACATTTCCCCCTTGCAGGAGTCAGGGTATTTGGGCTCCCTGGCCATGAACAAATCCCATTGCCTAATTGGAAAGAAGAAGAAGACATAAAGCTCTATTTGGAGTCGCAACCCCTTCACGTGCATTATGCACCCCGGCTGATTTAACACGGCCTGCTGAGATTTCACAGCTCGGCAGAGGTGGCGTGGCTCTCCTGAGATCGCTCAGGCTCCGATGAGCTTGCCAGGCCCTCTTGGGTGGCCCCTTGTCTGCAGTTTCCCGTGAGGTACACGGCCTTTCCCCTCCAGCCCTTGAACTTTGTCTCGGGCATCCTCTGGCCTTTGCCCATGGCTGTGCACCGCCCCTCTCAGTCTGTGCCCTCACTGCTCTGCCCTGCTATGAAGGGGAAGAGGGAGAGAGCTGCCTATTACTGTTCTAGGCCAATGGTTACCCACCCAACTCACGGAGGCATCCAGATCGCTCTCATTCTCAGTTTTCCCATCTGTAAAATGGGAATGAAAGTCATGCGGTCTCTCTGGTTGCCACGATGATTTGATGAACTGAATCGGGTCAATGATGCAGCTCCTGGGGCCTGCCCCGTAAGTGATGGGGGTGCTAACTATGGGCCTACAGCTGTGCAGGCTGATTCATCTGATCTTCACAAGAAGCCGTAGAACGGGCTCTCATGCATTGGGGTGCGTTAGAATCATCTCCAGGACCTTGTCGGAGGGCACACTGCCTCGCACGCAGAGTCTGGTTCCAGCAATCTGAGATGAGGGCTGGGAATTTGCTTTGTTTAACCAGCACCCCAGGTGGTCTGGGCTGAAGGTCTGTTGACTATTCTTCTGTCTAAAGACAGAATCTTGCCTCAGTTTCACGGTTGAGGAAACTGAGAGGCATAATGATCAGCCCCAGGCCACGAAACAAGCAAGCAACAGAGCTAGGGTTCGAACAAGGCCTGCCTTGGCCTAGGTCACATTTGAGGGTGTTTCTGTGAGACAAAAGCCCTCTGCTGCCTCCCCGGCAGCCCACCTCCCTTTTACCACGTCATCTCTTTCCACGGCAATCTTTGCCCAAACAGGACATGGTGTCTAGAGAATGTGCTGACCACTGTCACTCGCTGCATGACGCCCACCCACCCCCCCCACCCCCCGTCCCTGGACTGCTGGGTGCCTTATGAGGCGGCCCTTCTGGACTATTTCAGCGGGCCTCCTTGGCCCCTGGCCTCTTGCAGGGTTCAGTGAAAGGAGGGTACTAGCAGGAGATTAGAGGGCAGGAGGGGAAACACGCCAGAGAAGTACCCGCCCCCAGCTTCCCTCTACCAGGAAGGCCACAGCCACAGCTGGGCGGCCCTCTCTTCCTGCTACAGGTCTCTTGGGTTATGGAAACCACCCCTCCTGCTGCCCCTCCAGTCTTGAGGTCTCAACAGCTGTCCACGGCTGCTGGCCCTGGAGGACATCAGAACCCCCTCCCGGCTCCCCTTCACCCGTCACCCTTGTAAAGGGCTCCCTCTTCCTGCCCTCCTCAGCTGCCTTGTCTGAGTGGCTGTCTGTTCCCTGGGCCCTCCCTGCCTGACACACACCGCTTCCTTCCTTACGGTGTGGGTAGAATCCTGAGAACTCCATCACGAGTTGGCAAAGTATGACCCATGGGCCAAATCTGCCACCCCCAACCCCGTCCGTGTTTGTAAATAAAGTTTTATTGGCACACAGCCATGTCTGTTCATCTGCGTATTGCCTATGGCTGCTTTCACTGTACAGTGGTGGGGTTGGGTAGCTGTGACAGAGACTGGATGGCCCTGAAGCCTAAATTATTGAGTGTCTGACCCTTTCCAGAAAGTTTGCCAAATCCTGAACGCCGTCCCAGGGTACAGTAGCTGTAAGCCCTCAGCACCGTGCCTGGCGCATGGTGAACTGCCAATAAGAGCTGGCTCTCCTTGCTGGGCTGTCGTGGCAGCCACGCCGCGCTCCTGAGCCAGAAAACTTGGGAGCTGGAAGGGGGCGGGGGCAGATACCATCTGCTTTATAGGATGATGGGTCACAAAATCCTTCTAAAAAGCAAGCTTTCCTGGTGGCTTGCCACTTCCTGGGCAAGAATCTGCTTTTCCTGTTCCTCCTCTCAGCACCTAGCTTGGGGCTCCCAGAGGAGTCAGCATCTCTAAATATTTGCTGTTGGATGAATGAATTCAATTAACCACCCATCAATTGGGGTGGAACTTTGCAGAGACCCAGTGTTTATGCAAATCAGAGTCCTTTGGGGACACTGCAGCTGTCACCAAGTCTTAGCGGCTTTTCCGCCACATTGGTTCCCCAAATCCACCGCCTCTACCCTGTCCTCACAGCCACCACCACTACTGCTTTCCTCCATGGCCTTCCCACCTGCAGGCTCACCCCCCTTCAAACTACCTCCACAAAGTCTCGAAATCTTATCTTCTTTAGCACGTGAACCTGATCATGCCATTCCTGTCCTGAAAACTGGCCATGGTTCCCCACTGCCTACAGAATGATCCCCAAATTCCTCAGCAGGACATCCCGAGCCCCTCCCTATCAGCCCCTGGGTAGCCATCTCTCCTCATCTCTCACTTCTCCCTTAGCTCTCCCCCACATGATGCTCCAGCACCCCATGATCTTTCCAGGCTCCCAAACAAACCTGGATCTTCCCTGCCTCCACCCAGAGTGTCCATCACACCTCTCTCCCATGCCAACTCCTACTTGTTATTCAGGGTTTATCTTGGGCTTTGCCTCCGCTGGGGACCCAAACTGCTCTCCTCCAAGCTGGGTTGGGTGTTTCTTCAGGGACCCCCCATTACCTTGGGCTATTCTCTTTGGAAACTCATAATTGTCGGTGTACGTCTTGCCCTCCCTAGATTGAGTATGTGGTGGCCCCATCCTGCCTGCAGAACGCAACAGATCGTCAACCCATGGGAGGGGCTTCCTCCATCATGCAGGCCCCTTCTTTCTCTTCGGCCTGTTGTAGCCTTGTGGGTGTGTCTACCCAAGTCCTCGGTCCTTAAGAAGCTACAGCCTTCATTTATTTGGGGTGGGCAAAGGCACTTTTTTTTTTTTTTTTTACCAACTTTATACCTAAATACTTGAACATTCTTGGAAAGCCCCAAACAATGGCTGGATTGAAAACCATTTTATCTAGACACTAAATCAAAACATATTCTTCCAAAGACGAGCAGCCACTCATTGGAATCTCAGACAATCCGGGTGTCTTCTCTGCCAGTCCAGCCCCTCATGAGGATGGGGCTGGTGGGGGTTGGCCCTGGAAATCTAACTTTGTTCTGAGGATAAGGTGACAACCCACCCCTCAGAGATTTTTATTTTCCTTTCTCCATGTGAGACCATGTCAACCACTGTAGAACTACAAACAGACACAACTTGGGTGCCTGGAAAATAATCTGACCACTTGGTGAGGGTCAGGTGACTTCGGGGACCAGGGGAAAATGGTAAAGGAGGGAAGCTGAGTGTGGTGCCACGGAGAGGGAGGGGTCTGGGGCTGGGGGCCAGGGTCTTGCTCACTTCCGGCCTTTGGTATTGGGATCTTTCACAGGAGGCCGGTAATGTGGATTTGTATAAGAAATCTGGGTTTTTTAATGTGGGCCATTAATTCAAAAACTTCGAAGTCCAAAGGAGATCAGACTAATACCTTCTTCTGGTTGAATTCAGTCTGCTCCCCCTGGGTTTATAACTGGTCTTCTCTGGACCAGATACTTTACACTTGGTTTCCCCTTTAATCCTCTAGCCATCCCTGAGACCTGCTTTTTTGGGGTTAGGCCCATTTCACAGATGAGAAAACTGAGGCTCAAAACCACGTGCCCAGAGCCACTGGTAAAGAGTGGATCGTGATTCAAACTCAGCTCTCTCATTCCATGGCCCCAGTCACGCCAGCTTCCCTGGGCCCCTCCTGGCAGCGCAGGCAGTGGCAGAGCCTGCCCTGGGGTCTCAGGCACGGAGAGCGGACTGGTGCTCTGGAAGCTCTGCTCAGCTCCCTGCCTGTACCCAGGCTGGAGGACCCTTTTGTGCAGGCTCAGCATCTGGTTGTCAAACATGGGCTGGCTCAGATCCATCGTCTGGCTCCACTTGAGAAAAGGGCATTTTAAACATTCCAGGCAGTGGGGCGAGCAGGCCCCGAGAGAAGCTTCAAGGCCTCCAAACAGAGGACATCAGCCTGACGTCCACCAAGGCAGGTTCAAGATGAGAAGGGATGGGTGGGTCCTGCTCCATCTCACCTCCCTCCGTCTGTCCATCCTTGTGTTCAGCTGTCTGTCTCCCCGGATGCCCCTTCCTTTTCTTCCTGTCTCCCCTCTCCCTGCTCTTCCGTCCCCCCCACCCCCCACATGGCCCCCCGCCCAGCCTGGCCCTTCTCTCTGTCTTCCCTGCTTCCATGTCTTTCCCTCTTCTGCCATCTCCCCTCGGTCTTTTCTCCCCCTCCTCTGGTTCTCCTTGCCTCCTCTCTCTCATCTCAGAGTAACGGCATGCACCTTTTACTCCTGACTGCCTTCCAATATCCTCGCACAAAGAACAAATGAAGAGATGTCACCAACAAGCACCAACCACTTTGTTCCAATAGACCTTTTTCTCTTAGGAGAGGGATATGCAAATTTCTAAAATAGACTCTCTCTCTGACAGATTCCTGACTTGGCATCCTATGGCAAGTTAAGTATTTTTCCAAACACAGCTAAGCTGGTGTTAGCAGGCTAATGAATCCAGCTAAAAGAAGCTTCCATCTGCAAGTCACTAAAATGTTCTGTTGTTTATTCCCCACCATTACTTTATTTCTCCACAGCCCTCTCCTCCTACACACACACTCACACACGTACGCTCACACACATTTGCGCGCGCGTGCACACACACACACACATTTCCTTATTGCCATTTCTTTGTAGAAAAGTCTATACTTTAGATCTCCAGCGAGGTTACCCTGCCACCTCCTCGGGAAAAGGGAACCTGGGCTTTGCTGAGTGCCTTCTGCATTCCAGATGACATTTCTACCTGGGCGTCCAGTTGTGCAGGTAAGGAGCCTGAGGGCCACAGAGGTGAAGTGACTGCCCAAGTTCACAAAGTCAGTCCAGCCTCGAGACCCCAAGTAGGGAAGTGCTGCCCATGGCAGTCTAGGGGAAATCTGCAGGTAATTTCCCACCCCCAGAAATAAGCTTCCAAAGACTCCCTTTGACAAATGCATGTAGCACTGGGTCCCAAAGGGCTCCCCCACCTCTCACAAGCAATGGCAAGAAGGAGAATTTTATCCAAACCTCATTTTCCACATACCAATTGTCTCCTCTCATCCCTACCCAGCCCTTTGGCTGTGGATGGAGTACTTACTATGTCCATTTAGCAGATAGGTAAACTGAGACTTAGGAAGGTAAAATGATTTTTCCAAGGTCGCCGGTTGCTTAGCAGAAGGGCAGAGGCTAGATCCCATGTGTCTTGTGCTTTGCTATGGTTGTGCATATTAGGATTCCCGTGACAGACCATAAACAGCGGTGGGTTTCTGGAGTGATACATCAGATAGTTTTAAAAACCTAGTCTTGTTAGTTGCCTCTGATCGTTCACTTGATCTTTGGCCCTAGTTTCCACACCCATCAAATGGGGATGATAATTGCCACAAGGTTTAATACCCAGGGATGTGGGGTCACAGTATGCCACGTCTGAGGATTTTTAGGGAGGGCAATGAGACACAAAAAATGCTCTGTAGCATGTACAAGATAAGAGATCATTTTCAGACCCAGTTCTGCCTTTAGAACTTACACTGTAGAAAGGGGAGAGCAATGCATGGAACGCACACGCTTACCACCCCCTCCTAGTCTGTGGCAGACATTACAAATCAACCACAGCACTTCACACAGGCATCTCCAATGGATTTGTATGGAAACGAGAGGGACAGTATATTTCCCATCCCAGCCACAGAAGGAGAAACAAACTTCCCAGGCCAAGACACCCCATTAAGTACCTTCTTGACCCCACAGGTAAAACCTCAACCTCTGCTTATCTAGCACTGACTGCAGGCTTAGTCCTTGTCCCGAGTTATCTTACCTAACCCTCCCGACAACATTACCATCGGAGACGATCATTTCCATTTCCCAGGCGAGACTCCAGCACAGCTGGGCTGCTTACCCCAGTTCGCCCAGTTTGTAATTGATGGAGCCCCTATGCGAACCCGGGGCTGTCTGTCTCCCAAGAGCACACACTTGCCACTGTTCCACACTCCTCCCTCAAACAGGGAGCTAGCAGTAAAGGCAAGGCTCAGAGACATCACTGGGGCCGTCCACAGGGCTCTGGGGAAACTAAATCATAGCCACCCCTTTCCCGGCCGCGATTTCTCCTTCCTGCTTCAAACACAGGGCCCGCCGGGACCATCTCCTGGGAGAGGCAGCACACACTATTTTGATTTTGAGCATGTGCCCATTGGCCCAGTGATGGAGAAGCCTTCTACACATCTCAGAAATAAAACTCACAGAGTCGTTTCCATCTTGGCCCAAGCTGTGGGCACAGCCCCAGGAGGCCCTGGCTCTGCTAATTCTCTCATCAGCCTAATAGGAGAACAATCATCAGAGTCAGGATACAAATTTAGCTCCAGACGCTTTTTTGGGAACTCAGAGGGTTTGTGACTTATGGCTTCATTTTAAAGAGGAGCAGATTGTTGACACGAATTCTGGGTAATTCTCATTTTTCTTGAGGAATCAAGTTATGGGGGAAACATTGGGTCGTGGCTGAGGTCCATAAGTGGCTAGAAAAATCCAGCAGCGTGGTCGTGGACTGACCTATCTATAATTAACTTACGAATTTGTTTATTTAACTATCTCAATTACGGACTCATTTAAATAGCGTTAAAAATAAAAGACGAGCCCCAGGAACCGATGAAACAGGATGCTCTTTTGTCCAGGCTTAGCGGGACACTGCTGGGATGCATGACTCGCCACCGACAGGGAGAACCGCCATCAGCAAGACTTTGAGAAGCATTACACTGAAACAGAAAATGCTAACATGGCAAAACTGACCGCTCATAGGCACGTTTTCTAGTAAAGTCTGACGATCGGGGCTTGCATCCTACCTTTGCTGTGTACTATTTGCGATCTTGTGCAGGCCACCTAACCCCTGAAACCTTCAGCTTCTCCCTTAGATGAACAGTGGGAAGAGGTCAGCTCGTATTGATTCCCGACAGAGCTAACGCATCTTGAACACTTGTTACGAGCCAGGAGTTGTTCTAAGCACTTACTTAGAACTACTCGTTTAGCTCTTACGCTTGCGCTATGAAATAAGTACTGTTATCACCTTCCATTTTACACATGAGGAAACTGAGCACACAGAGGTTGGATGACAAAGCAATGTGCAAAGTAACAGAGTGTGGAGTGTGGGAGCTGGGATTTGCGTGTTTGTGTGTAGAAGCCACTCTCCCCTGCCTTGGGAAGAACTTGCACAATGGGGAAGGTCCTCAGAGATGATCAGGTTGTATTCAGCTTTGTTTCTTTGTCTTACGACGGTGGCTTTCTGATGGCTTATGCACATTTTTTCTATCTGATAGAAATAACCTTTTGATTTTTCTCCTCCTGTCCCCCCTCCAAATATCAGTCAATACTGGAGAGAAAATAACTCTGTCTGGCTTATGGTGACAAGGTCAGGGCTCCTTTGGAGAACACTCGTCAGTGTTGTCTCCATCCTGGGCTGAGAAATCACGGCATTTATTTCAAGCCGAAACATTCTTATATTTAAAGCTTGTCATCAGGCTGAAGTTTGTTTATTGCATTCCATAATTATGATGAATATATTTTAAATAGAAAAAGATTTGAAATGTGGGACAGCTGCAAAAAATATGGTGTCAATCACTGAGAATCAACCCACATGTGGAGTTAGAACTTGGGTGGGAATGGCTTGTTTTGCATTTTTATGACCAGATGCATCCAGATTAGATGTACCTTATAAACTTCACCCAGACAACTGTCAGGGCCAATCAGCCTTAATTAAATGCGACATTTTCTCCACCAATCCACCCTGATCTCAGGCCAAGAATCCCCCCTGTACCGTGGGCCCTGTGCGAGCTCTGCTAGCCGTGCACACGGGATCTGTCAAACACAGGCCAAATTAAATACTGGACTTCGTTCCACAATGACTTCTAATTAGAGCAGAGTGAAGGCTGGAGGGCTTTGAAGGCCCCCCTTGGCCCTGTCACTTGGAGACACAATCGGGGGAAAAGGGAAGCCAGGGTCCGCCGATGTTAGACCTATACTGTGATGTGTCCTGGGCGCTGAGCGTTTGCTCTGTACCAGGGTCAGGCTAGCGTGCTTCATATACATCTTCCCCCTTAGTCCCCCCATGGGGATAACGAAATGGGTATGACTCCCCCCTTGACAGGTCAGAAAACTGAGGTTCAGATAGATGGATGGAGGATCTGACCCAAGTTTGCAGGCCAGGAGAGCTTGAATATTCTCATCCCTGGCTTGGTGGACTAACGATGGGTCTCAACCCCCTCTGAGGACATTTGGACACAGGGGAGGGCAGTTTGGATTGTTGCAAGGACTAACATTAGTGCCCGGGGCCCCAGAGTGCTAACCCTCCTGTGGTGTGAGGCACAGAACCGTCCCCTCAATGTGCCAATGGCACCCTCCATTTACTGGCTCTTGATCTGAGCCCACCCAGGCTGGCACCCACAATTAGGAAGTACATGATTTGGTGTGCAAATCAATAGACTTTGAGAATATTTTCTTATTCTAGACTTCCAAGATGTACACGCATGTCGATGTACAACTAATGCATGAATGCCAACGATCTTGACAGGGAGGAGGAGAGAGCATAGGAGGGGAGGAGGAAATATTCTTAGGAAATATTCGATAACTATTAGCCTTTATAATTGTTACCAAGTTCATTATTATTATTTCTAAGGTTTGCAGATCGAGGAAGGATTCTGCTACTGGTATGTGTAAACCGTAAAATCGTCACAGTCCGGATTTCTACTCCCCAAGCTACAACCAGGGCAGCCTCACAAAAGAGCACTCAGTCATCGTAAGAATAACAGTTATCTCTGGTGTCCTGGCTTCTATGCCACGAGCTTGGCACACATTACCTCGAATCCCTACGGCAATCCTATGATGTAAGGGCTGATACTCTGACCCTTCTAAGAGACGAGGAAATTGAGGCCCAGAGAGGTCAGAGACGGCCCAAAGTCACACAGATGGCAGGAGGGAGAGCCAAATTTTGAGTCCGCTTCCATAAATTGGACTCACTTTCTGAACCCCGAAGTCCAAGAAAATCATAGCAAGTTTGGGTGACAAAATGCAAACCAAAGGTGTTGGTTTTTCCTAAAAGTGCCTCTTGAACTGGTTTGAACCAGAATCCAAAATGAACGTTTACTTAACTATTAAACCAGAGAAGGACCGAAACATCAAAATCTTGGCAAGAACAAGCATAAATGGAAGTCCCTCTCCACCAGCACGCCTGGTTTTAACAAGTACCATCATTTGTATCTAGTTCTGGGTAACAAAGAGATTTTCACAAGTCAGAGGCCCAGGATTAAAGGAGGTTGCTGATCTGGTTACAACAAATTCTATTAAGTAAAAAATTCTGTCTGACAGAGGTTTTCATCGTCCCGCTCCCTACTGGAGACATTCTCCTGAAAGAGCACGCTGGCTTGGGATTTGTCTTTTGTGAAACAGAAATGAAAACAGCAAACAGTTCACAAAAAGCTTTCCCCACAGAGATTGCAAACTCAGATGCTACAGGGGAGAGGAATGGATGAAGTGGCAGCGTGTGTAATAGGGAGGGATGAGGATTGTGGTCAACTGAGGAGCCCGTGCCGGGCCGGTAGCCAGTCAGCTCCAGCCACTTCTTTCATGGTGACATTAAGATGGCAGGATTTTTGACTTCTCAAGAGAATATGGGATTTTTAAAAAAGTAATCTCTACACTCAATGTGGGGCTTGAACTCACAACCCTGAGCTCAAGAGTCACATGCTCTACCGACTGAGCCAGCCAGGCACCCTGAGAATATGGGATTTTTATGTAAAGTCGCCTGGTAGGGGAAAGTCAGTAATAAATTCAAATTTCAAAAAATTGTGTGGGACAAACCAGAAATATCTGTGCCCTGAAGTAGCCTGTGAGCCGTACAATGTCTGGTGCCCCACGCCTCCTTGACTCTCATGATGGCCTCGGTGGTGGGCACTGTGATGATCCTCGTGGAACAGTGGAAGTAATGGGTTCAGAGAGGACAACCACCATGTTCAAAGCCACACTGTGGGCCTTCCCATGCAATGCTGAGGCCTCGCATGGAGAACAAAGACCTGACTTTGAAATCTCGAAAGCCTTTGACAAATGTAGCAGAAACCTGTGCTGACACTTGTTCTTCAGCAGCTGTCTCTCTCCGGCATCTGTGTGTGTCTCCAATCTCCCTCTGCCTTTCTCTTGTAAGGACACCTGCGATCAGATTCAAGCCCCACTCAGATACCCCAGGCTGAACTCATCTTTAGATCTTTATATCTGCAAAGATCCTTTTCCCAGTTGAGGTCACGCAGGTTCCCAGGGTTAGACCATTTGGGGGCCACCATTCAACTATATATCCCTTCTCCATTTATCTGCTTCTTAAACTTGATTGAGATCGGGAATCCCAGTCCTCTTCGCAGGGGTGGCATGCCCATACCAAGTGGCCCTCCAGGAAGGTAGAGTCCCCAGGAGAGGAGAGCCCCTGGCTGAGATGAATCGCTGATGCTCTTCTGCACCACACTGATGTCTTAAGTAAGTGGTGGCAGGACATTTCTCTAGAAGGACATCCTCCTGGACTCCCAGGGAAGAAAGCCGTGACGCTAGTGCTTTGGTACAACGGGATCGGGGGATCACCTGCGAGGAGCACAGCCTGTCTAATTTGGGCTACTCAGCAGAGGGAAGTGCTTGACAAAGCAAAGTCACTTGCTCACATCGATTGGTATCAAATGTCACCGGCCCAGAGAACAGGAACTGAACAGCTTACGAGTTTTAGCTTTAAGAATTGCATATGTGTGGGGGCGCCTGGGTGGCTCAGTCGTTAAGCGTCTGCCTTCGGCTCAGGTCATGATCACAGGGTCCTGGGATCGAGCCCTGCATGGGCTCCCTGCTCCGCGGGAAGCCTGCTTCTCCCTCTCCCACTCCCCCTGCTTGTGTTCCCTCTCTCGCTGTCTCTCTCTCTCTGTCAAATAAATAAATAAAATCTTTAAAAAAAAAAAAAAAAGAATTGCATATGTGTGGTGCTGGTCTGATAAGGAAATTCTCTAGGATCCTTCCTGTGGAATCACCAGAATAGCCATGGTTTTCCTCTTTCCTGCCGCTCTGTGTACCCCTACTCATTGAAAGAACCAAACAAGCGATAGAATATACAGTGTGCCACCAAAAACCAACCCCCTCTAAAATGTTCATTTTTAAAATAACAGGAGATTTTTTAGTAGGTGGAGAACACACAGAGAAGCCGGCATTCAGGAATTTGGGCTCTCAAAGGAAAGGAACTCGAATGGCAGAGTGGGGGTGAAATGGGCTTGCTGGTACCTGTGGAATTTGCGTTGGGAACAGAGTGAGGGTAGGGCAAAGCCAGGTAAACTGGAAAGTGGGCATTGTTACTGCGTGCAAAACATTTTCACAGAGTTTGCTCCGTTAAGCCTACAGCAGACTCCGTGGGAGCAGTTTGGATTGATGGGGCAATCACTGGGGTCAGACCCAGGGCTGAAGTTCCACCACCTAACTGTGTGACCTCGGGTAAGTGGCTGGCCCTCTCTGAGCCTCAACGTCCTTAACTATGAAATGGAGATGAGAGTTGGGCTGCGTCTTCAATAATCACTTTATCTCTGAAGCTAGGGAATGGACTGTCACTTTATGAAAGGACTTTTCACTTTATAAAGGGAATTGACACAGAACCCATGAACTTGACCTTCCATTTGTAACACCTGCAGTTTCTCAAGCCTGGAGTCATTGCGGGGACACACGAGACGATCTCCCACACCTGGAGATCTCTTTCATCTGTTTCCAATCCCCAAGCTTCAGTTTGCTCATCTGCCAAGTAGGGATGGCAATAACAATTACCAGCTTTCTGAGTTGTATTAAGATGAGCCGGGCAGTTTAGATGCTTTTATTAGGAGAAGCAAGTAACAAAATCCTCAACTCAAATTCAGAAGTGGCTTTCCGTTTCTTTAAAATTTCTGATCTCGTATAAGAGGAAGTCCAGAGGTGCAATGGTTTCCAGGTGGGTTGGGTCAGTGGTTCGACGTCTCAGGAGCGCAGGAACTTCCATCTCTCTGCTCTGCTATCTGCACTGATAGCCCCATCTTTCATCCCCAGGCTGAAAGCAAGATGGCACCAGGAGTCCCAGGCATCACAGCTAAACATAGAAATCTCCAGAAGACTAGTGCCTGTCTTGCAGTTCAGTTTTTGGGAAGGGGAAAATTATGCCTGGCAGCAGGCCTGCCCTCACATCTACCTGGCCAGAGTTCCAGTTATCCGACCAGTCCGACCCAGTGATTGTCAAGGCCCGTGGAATTAGCCTGGAATTGGAGGGAGTCAGCCTTGGAGGTGCCCTGACCCAGGGCCGAGGAAGCAAAGGTGTTTCCCCACCAGCCCTTCCTCACTGGTTCAGGCCTACGCCGGTGCCATGAACCCAGAACTCTGGCTTGCCCTGAGTCCAGGCCTAGCAAGTTCTAGGAAGTAGGAAAAAAACCCTCAGGCAGAGGACTGCAGGTGTTTGCAGGTGGAGGTGAGCACTACGGGGCTAGGAGAGGGATGCCAACAGCATCTGAAACAGAGGGATGGAGGCTGGTTGGCAGCCTGCAGCGAGAGCTCTTTTCGGCTAAGGAAAAGAATTGATCTTTTTAGCATGACCGAGAGTAGGCAGCCCATCTTGACCCAAGCCACCGTATGTTCAGCAATACATTCATTGCTTGGATAAAGGCCTAAGCACTTACCTCCTCAATGTAGACTAATAAGTCTTTCTAGACCCTTTCTCTCTGTTCCTGGGTCACCTCTCTTAGGAGTGCCCTGAGATCACTGGGATTCTAAGGCAGAGAAAATGGTAACATTCCTACTTCTACTGTCATTGCTACTCCTGCCACTACTACTAGCAGCCATTGTTTTTAGCATCTACAACGTTCCAGGAGCTGTGCTTTACATGTGCTATCTTATTTAATGCTCACAGCAACCCTGGGAGGTGGGTAATGTTATTAGCCCCATGCTGTAGATCATTAGCCCCATTTTATAGATGACTCAGTTAAAGTCACAAAGTGATGGCTGAGATGAACTCAAACCCATGCCTGGAGCTGCTATTCTGACTCAGGGAACCAGTGGACTCATAAAAAGTGCCCAGGAGGATGTACTGTTCCACCGACATGTTCTTTCTAGCAATAGAGAGTGTCTCTGGAGGCAGCGAAGAGGACCCACTGGACGCCAGCACTCACGCCAGGCTCGTTCTGCATTGTGTGCTGCAGGATTGCCAGAGCCCAGAACGGGGCCTGACACACAGTAGGTCTGATAAATGCCGGTGAATAAAGAAATGTCTCCATAAATGTCATTGGGTTATTTCCCACTTTATGGATAAGGAAACTAAAATGGATAAAGCTTTAAATACGAGAAAATTCTGAAGGAGCTGGGATTTAAACCAAGGTCTCTCTGACCCCAAGTTCTTTTCCACCACACTGTGGGATCTGTGGCTGGGCACTGGCTGCTGAGACCAGGACCACAGGGCCTGGCTGCCTTTCCTGCATGACTGAGAGCTGAGCCCCCAGCTCTGGCTACACTTGTCCCTGCCCGCCGCTGGTCGTAAAGTGTGGTGGCTGACAGAGCTTGGGCCCACGCTGACCCACAGAAACACAACATGAGCCACAAATGCAAGCCACGTAGGTAATTTTACATTTTCTAGTAGCCACGTTACAAAAGTAGAGCAAACCAGGTAAAATTAATGTTATAAATATATTTCACTGAAGCTCACATATATCTAAATATAATTTCAGTGTATAACCAATCTAAAACATCACTCTTGAAATTTCTTTCTTTCTTTCTTTGGTACTAGGAATTTGAAATCCAGGGTGTTTTTATACTTACAGCCTAGCTCAATTAGGAGTAGCCATATTTCAAGTGTATAAGAGCCACGCATGGCTAGTGGCTACCATATTGGACTGGCTACCATACTGGATGATTCACAGAATTATGCCAAGCACCCACATGCAGGATTCACACATACAAGGAAATCAAAGCAACATCACGTATAGGTTTCACATTAGTAAGAGCCAGTGTTTACTCAAGCAAGGATACAGGAACCCGTAAAAGCTAATGACGAGGTGTAAATAGTACCAATTTGGGTATATACCCTTTGACTCACCAATTTGAAATCTAGGATTTGATCCTAATGAAATAGCTGGGGAAGTACGCAAAGATTTATGTATAAGGATATTCATCAAAGGGTTTCGTCTGGCTGCTGTAACAAATTACCATAAGCCTAGTGGCTTAAAACAACACAGACTTATTATCTTACAGTTCTGGAAGTCAGAAATGAAAATAGGTCTCAGTGGGCTAACACCAAGTTGTCAGTAGGCATCTTCCTTCTGGAAGCTCTAAGAATCTGTTGCATCGCTTTTTCTAGCTCCTAAGACTACCCTTCTAGCCAGCAATGTCATCACTCCAACCACTATGTCCATAGTCACATCTCCTCCAACTCTCCTGTCTCACTCTTTCCCCCGAAAGGACCCTTGTTGACTACACTGGGCACATCTGGATAATCCAGGGTCATCTCTCCATCTCAAGATCTTTAACAACATCGCATCTGCAAAGTCTCCTTTGCCAGGTAAGCTCACATATCTGCAGGTTCTGAGGACTTGGGTGTGGACGTCTTTGGAAGGACATTATTCTGTCTGGCACAAAATTATTTTTAAAGGAAAAGAAATTCATAATCTTTGGAACCTATGTCTTGGTAAAGAGTTCTTAGGCACAACACCAAACCTTGATCTAGAAACGAAAAATAAATAAATAAATTGGACCTCATCAAAATTAAAAACTTTTGATCCGTGAAAGAGGATGAAAAGACAAGCTACAGACTAGGAAAAAAATATTTGTAAACCACATATCTGACAAAGGACTCATATCTAGACTATGTATAAATTCTTGTATATCTAATGTACATATTAGATATTATGCATTTCATATAATATATTAATATGTTATATAATATATATTACATGTTAATGTAATATGTATATTACATTTTATATATATATACATGTATATATATATGTATATATATACACACACACATAGTCAAAATTCAACAGTAAGATCACAAACAATCCTATAAGAAAATTGGCAAGAGTTACGAAGAGACATTTCACCCAAAAGGAGATATGAACAACAAATAAGCAGGCGAAAAGATGTTCTGCGCCACCAGCCATCTGGGAAATGAAAACTAAAACCATAAGAGACACTACACACCTATTAGAACAGGTAAAGTTTATAGTAGTGATGATATGAAATGCTGGTAGGTTTTAGAGAAGCTAGAGCCTTCTCATGCTGCTGGTAGACATGGAAAGTGGTACGGCCACTCTGGAAAAGACTTCCACTATTTCTTAAAAAATGAAACGTCCACTTACCAAATAACCCAGTAACCACACTCTGGACATTTATGCCAGGGAAATGAAAATGTGCCCATGTGAAAACCCTTATGACAATAGTCATAGCAGTTTTATTTGTAATAGCTGAAAAATAGAAACAACTAAGATGCCCTAAAATAGATGAATGGTTCATCGGTGTGGCTCACCCACACTATGGAATATCACCACTCAGCTATGAGGTGGAAGGAACAATTGATATATGCAACAACTTGAATGGATTTCAAGAGCATTATGCTGGGTGGAAAAAATATATATATATCATTCTCAAAATGGCAAAAATATAGAGATGAAGAACCGATTAGTGGTGATGGCAGCCAGGAATTAGCAGGGGGCTGGGTGAAAGGGGAGGGTGTGACTATGACAGGACTGCAGGAGGGAGATCGTCACGGTGGCGGAAGGTTCTGTGTCTTGGTTGTGGTGATGGTTACACAGATGTACACCCGTGATGGAATGGCGTAGAACCTACTCAGACTGTGTCAATGTCAATATCCTGATTTTGATATTGCGCTACTCCGTAGGTAAGATGTAACCATTGGGGAAAACTCGGTGAAGGGCATATAGAAACTGTCTGTACTATCTTTGCAACTTCCTGTGAATCTAGAATTATTTCAAAATAAAACATTTTAAAAAAAGAAACAGAAATAACCTAAATGTCCCACAGTAAGGGATTGGTTAAATGTCCTGCACTAGATACTGATAGAATACAACGATGCAGAGCCATTTAGAATGAGCAAGTGAAACCAGGCAGGGAAACAAAGACAATGGGAACACAAAACAGTGTATTCTGTAAGAGTCCCTTGTAACTGGGTTTGTCGTAAAGTCTGAAAAGACATGCCGAAGTGTTAGCAGTGATTTTTTTCTGGGTAACTTTTGGTCTTTGAACTTCAGTACTACCAAATTTTTCACAATACACATGTGTTACTTTGATAATCAAGGAGAAAATGCGATTTCCATCTTGGGAAAAAAAAAAAAAGCATGTTAGGAAGGCAGCCAAAGGGCAGCAGACTGTTGCCATCCCATCCTTCTGCCCCAAGTGCAGCCCCGTGAGCATGTGCAAAGCGAGGCCTGTGGAGAAATTCCTCCTCCCAGGAAGAGGGGACCATGAAAGATATGCTTTGCTTTCTGGCAGGAACCGAATAAAAAGAGATGGTGTGATTCAGACCAAAGACCACGGCAAGTCGGGAATAAAACAGCACCTGGCATAGTCACTAGGATTACAGGCCCACCAAAACAGCTGTGGGGACCAGGGGGTTTGCTTTCAAAAAGAAGAGAAACTGGTTGATGAAGCTGAGTGAGGAATTAAGCTCTGGGGACTTCTCTCTCTCTCTCTCTCTCTGACATATTCTTTAATATTTTTGCTTTGTCATCATTTCTGTTAAGAAAAGTACCTGCTTTTGCATTTGCAAACACAAGCCCTAAGTGCCTTTCTACTGGTCTTGTCTCTGCTGGACCCAGGGAGGCGACAGCCGTGTGCAAATCACCCCAAAGCCCCAGGGGGAATGATGAGCAGAAATATCTGGGAGAGTTGGGGTGGCAGTTAGGACTTGCATAAATAATCCAGACAGTCATCATAGTAATATTCCTTTTGTTATTAAGCAGTTACTGTGTCCCAGCCACTGTAGTTGCTGCTCCATGTAACTCCTAAAGTTGGTGTTATTCCTGTTTTGCAGATAAGGAAACCGAGGTCCTAAGGAGGTGAAGAGCCCGAGGTCATGCGGCTAGTCCATGATGGTGCTGGCGTGAGCCTCAGTCCTGTCTGGCTCCAAAGCTGTGTTATTTGCACATGAGGCATTGCCCCTCTTTTTCCTTGGTTCCCCGAGTGGATACACAGGGAGGGGGACAGCATGCACATATCCCCATGGCTGCCCCCACGAGGCAGGAGGCAGTGCTCAGGGCAGACACCTTGCCAGTGTCATCCAAGTGGCCACTGCCCGGAGCTGGTCCCTGGATGCTGAGGCCCTCTAGCCGGGAGGGAATCTCCTGTGCACAAGCTCCCCCTTATGGAAATGAGGGACATGCCGCTGGAACTCCAGCTCGCTGCTCCACCCAGGCGGGAGATGCTGGGAAGGGCCCTTTACCGCCCCGCCCCGCCCCGCCCTGCTCCTGGACCCAGCTCCCATCTCCTGCCCAGCCCCGTGCTTTGCGCTTGGCGAGTGCTCATGCCTGACCCCCAAAGCACACATCTTTGGTGTCCCACTTGAGGACATGTTCTTGGATCTACATGTTATGGAATGTTGATAAATAAAGTAACATAAGCTGACAGAGCCCTGAGGAGAAGTAATGATATTTACAGTGACCTTCTCGGGGAGCCCTTCTCCTGTTTACACACCAGAAGAAAAACATCCTTTCTTTAAAAAAAAAAAAGTAGCATGGGTAGTGTTTAATTTCCTAGGGTGGCTGAGAACGGCTTTCTAACTGCAGAGCTTTGGATGAATCTTGTCCGCTCTGTGAGCCTCAGTATCCTCATCTGCTAAATGGGTGTGATGACGTTGACGTCCGTCCTAAGGCGGTTGTAAGGAGACCATGGGCACAAAGGGCTTGGGCAGGTGCTTCTCCATTCCTTTAGGCCCTTCTGGGAAGGAAGAGAGGCACATTACTGTCCCATATTTATTCATTTACTAATTCAGCTACTCAACACTCACTGGTTCACTGAGCGCCATGTGCCAGGCAGGCAGCAGACAGGGGCCCTCTATATCTTTAACAACCAGTGGAGAACCTGGCCCCTAGGCGGCCCACAGGAATGTCCGATGGAGGTGTGGGTAAAGGGAAGAGGGAGAGAAGAAGGTGCAGTAGAGTGGTCTCACTGGACCTCAGCCTGCTGAGGCAGCTGGACTGGGACTAAAGACACCTGGTTCTAACTTGGCCCCTCTTCCTCCATAACTTTATTCTCTGTTTCTCCTTCCTTCTCTCTGAGCTTTCATTTGTCCAACTGTGAAATGGGGGAGCAGAAGGGAATACTTGGTGGAGGTGATATTATTTGAGCGGCCAAGTTCCTTTGGGTCAAATGGTGACCCTGCTCCAAACTATCACCTCTCCCACCCCCCATGCCCTCCCTGGGCCTCCCTACCCACTGTAGTGCCCCGTGTGGTCCTCCAGCCAGTCTGTCTGGAGGCCTAGCATGCTATCCCTGCCCTTGTGGATTTAGGCCAAGTTGGCCAAATGGAGACCCAGCTCTGGAATCCAAACTTCAGTTTCCTAACCTGTAAAAGGACATTTATTATGGATCCTCATGGTTTAATTGTGAGCTTGAACTATGGGGACTCCAGAGTGAATGGGCATGAGGGGATGCCATTCTCCCAGGCATCCGTGTGGATGTGCATCCTAAGAGAGGACCAGAGAGGGGAGAGGAAATGAGGAGTCTCAGCCCTGGGGCTGCCAAGGAAATACCGTTGGGCTTCTCAAAGGAGGAGATTCCAGAGCTGAATACTGAGACAAGCCTGAGTTTGCAGGTTGAGTGGTGAGGGCTGAGTGGGGAGAAGGATATTCCCCATAGAGAGAATGGCATGTGCAGAAGTTCACGGGGCTTAACGGCCAGCAGGCTGGCTGTGCCCCCCCTTGGGGCAGAGCCGCAAGCTCGTTCTATGGTAGGGTAGCCAGTGGGCAGCTTTGGGAAAGGGAAGCTAGTAAGGTAAGCAGGGCACCCTGCTCACGGGGACTTTGAACGGAGAGATGAGGGCTTGGGATTGTGTATTTCAGACCCAGGGAAGCCACTTGGGCAGAGTCACTTGGGCAGAGCAGAGACGGGAATTCTAGCAAGAGAGGCCAGGGTGGCGATAATCCAGGGGAGAGAGTGAGGGCTGGCTGAGGTCAAGGCTGTGGGGATGTGGCGAAGGGAAAGTATTTGAGAGATGTTCCCGAGATGGCACCAGCAGGGCTGCGTGATGGATTGACTGTGGGGTGTGAGGCAGAGGGAAGATCTTACCATCTTGCTGGAGGGCCCAGACAGACACCCAGGGAACAAGAGTGAAGTAGATGAGAGAGAGGATAATTAAGTGCTAAATTGTGCAGCTTAATTTATTGTTTGGACAGTTGCCTTGAACACTATAAACCCCATTGCTCTAATGAGCTCATGACATCAGCCAGCAGGGAAAGCATGCCTAGCCCATCGCCCGTCACAGCTGAAGCCATATGTGGGCACTGCCCAGATGCCTATCTGGACAGCTGGACTCTGGGCTTGGCTTGCAATTAGAGGTACCAACAAGCTCCAGCCAGAGCATGCTGGATGAGAAGCTTCAGAATCTGAAAGACCCAGGACTCATAGGACTTTGAGTCCAAAAGAGGAAGGAAGCATTTGAAGTTGGCTGTGATGCAGGTGCGAAGGTCCTGCCCTGCCATCCAGGGGAGTTGGACTCATACCCAGCCCCTTTCCTGCTTATGCGACCTTGAGCAGGCCTCCAACGTTCTCAGGATTCGAGGAAATAACCAGAAAGTGCTCTGCAAACCTTAGTTCTCATGAAAAGATGCTCCTGATTTTTTTTTATAAGATTTTCTTTATTATTTATTTATTTGAGAGAAAGAGAGAGAATACAGAGGGAGAGTGAGAGGGAGAAGCAGACTCCCACTGAGCAGAGAGCCTGATGTGGGGCTCGATCCCAGGACCCTGAGATCATGACCTGAGCCAAAGGCGGACGCTTAACCAACTGAGCCACCTAGGCACCCCAATGCTCTTGATTTAAAAAGATGTTTAAGTGATAGGTAAAAAAGAGCACCCACCTGCTATGTGACAAATCCCAGGGTTGGTGCTTCTGAGGATACAGAGAATGGATCCTGGCTCCTTGCTGTGGAGGGGAAGACCAATTCATTCTTGATTATATCACTGTGCTTATCAAGGGAGGAATTCATCTTGGGGGAACCCAGAGAGACTTTCCGGAGAAAGTGGGCCTCACGTGGAGTGTAGGGTCCCTCACCTGGGAGACTATGGCCCCTACACCTTTCAGCTTAACAAGAGGCACTCAAAATATCTTTGTTGGAGGGGCTTAGGAGAACATCTGGTTCAAAGAGTTGAAGGTGAGGGTGGAGAGAAGCTGCATTCACAGGGCACTTTATAGAAGATTGAGAAGGGTTGACTGTTCATATCAAGAAAAGTCAAATCCGATAGACACTACTGAGAGACTAATACTCCCAGTAGCCCATCTCCCCAAGCCACCATTCTTCATAATGCTGATTACAACTGTAATGGAGAGATTGTTTGATTTTCTGCTTAAAACATGCCCCCCACCCTACACCAGAGGATGCCCAGCATAGGATAGACACTCAATAAACTTTTGATGAATGAATGAATGAATGAATGAAGAAAGCTCAGGTAGTCACAGACATTCAGGTGGAAACAAGGTGTCATTTTCATCTACCAAATCATCAAAGATTAAAGACTGGTTGTCCATACCCAGTGTTGGCCCCAGTGACAGGAAACAGCTCTCTGGGTACTTTGGGTGGTGGTATAGAGTTACAGACCTTCCCAGGGGACAGCTTGGCCATCAAAAGTGTCAAAAATGACCAAACTCTGACACATGGCAATGCCACTTTTTAGAATGGTGTCTCAGGAGGGGTTGCACCAGTGGAGAAAGGTGGCTCACAGCAAAGTATTGGAAATGACTGAAATGCTCAACAGTAGGGGACTGGCTAAAGACACTCTGGCAGTCCTTGGAATGTTATGTCAGCATGTAAAGTTGTGATGGATGCACATATGGAAAGATGCCATATTAGGTGGGGGACATATTAAGTGGGGGAGAACCAGCTTCTACTCCCCGGTGTATACCCACCTGAGTGTGGGAGACAGAGCCTTTCACCGGGGTTATCTCATTTCAGTGGCTCCTCATCCTGGCAAGGTGTACTGTTACGGTTCTTGTTGACCAGATGGGGAAATGAAGCTCTGTTCTGCTTGATCAGAACACCCACCTGGGGCAGGCTTGAGAGTCAAGCTGAAGAGAAAGCTGGCTCCCCCATCCTCACACAGGATGATCTTGGGCAAGTCATTTCTCTAAGTCCCAGTTTCTCGACCTGTCACATTGGTTTACTAAGTCTCTGCAAGTGTCAGTATGAAGATTAGAGATAAACGTAGTCAGATCACCTAGCCGGTATAGTGTAAAAAGGCAATAATTGGCTCTCATTTTTTTCTTTTAATAACAGAAATTGCTGTGTCTGACTCCAGATCTTGCTGAGAGGTAGCAGCGGAAGTTGGGTGGGGGGAACATAATACGGGGAGAATAAGGTCACCTTCCTTTGAGATGGTGGGCACAAACACTAAACGTCAAAGGAAACCATCCTCTTCCTGTTCTCTAATCGAATGAAAATGATCTAACTGGTGTTCGCTGACCAGGTTCTCCACCTGCCTCCATGCCTGCCGGGAAAATAGATGCGTGTTTTTAGTGAACTGTCTCAAGAATGCAAGTGAAGGATGGAACAAATGCAAATCAGCACCTGTGTGCCAGGCACAGCCTTGCATTTGACAAAGAAGGATGCTGGGGTTTGGTGAACCTCGGTGGCTTGCCCCAGCTAACAAGTGGCAAAACTGGGACTTAATTCCAAATCTGTCTGCCGCCTCTCTGCCAAAGTCTGCTTTCTTTTCTCTTTGCCATGATCCCTCCCTCCACACTGACTCTTTGATTAAAAAAAATCAAACATAATACTGTATACAAAGTTGCAGTGGAGTAAGGGGTGTGTGTGTGTGTGTGTGTGTGTGCGCCCGAGTGCACGCACAGTATATAATGTGTTTCCCATTCTGTGCTGGGTCTGTGTGCATGAAAAGAAAAACAAAACCAAAAAACCCCAATCCCAAACCCTCCTGAGTTGTCTCACATCAGGAAAGTGGCTGCCTTTCCCCCCCACCCCAGGGTGGCTGTGGCATTGTGAGAAAGCTGCAGACCCCCCAAGCAACCAGAACATTCTGTACCTTGTGGCAATTAGTCCCCACTTGGCTTAAGGACTCCAACATCAAAGGAGGCCTCCGCCTGCTGCCCAAGGGAGACCAGGGGAATGCCTCAGAACGAGCCCTTTCCCCCTCATTAGGGGCTCCAGCCACCAGCAAAGCAGACTCCGGACAACAGACCCGGCCCCATCAAAGGCCCCCTTCCCCCGGGAAGGCCTCTGTAATCCTGGGCCTGGCTATGCCCTGCCCCCTCCCTAGACTAGCTCAAAAGCAGCCGTCTGGGGACACCTGACTACTCTCCAGTTCAAAGCCAAGTGAATGCATTAACAAGACAAAACACCATTTTCCTGTCTCAAAACTCCTAGGGCCCTGCCTTAAGCTGCCTGCAGTCAAGGCCTGGGGAGCACACAATCCCTGCCCATTTAGCAGTGGGGCCTGAAGTCAGGCCCCTCCTCTGCAGTAGCTCCAGCCTTTGAAAGCCTTGAGCACAAACAGGGGCTAACTTAAGCCACTCAGCAATGCCTCTTCAGGCCTAAGCTGCTCCTTCATGCAGTAGGTGGCCAGTCTGGAGCCAGCCCTCAGGAGAGCCAGAGCTGAGAGGGGAGAGAGCAGGCAAGGTCTGAGGTTGCAGCCTTCCTCTGCAAGCGGAGACGCTGCTTCTTCTGCACCAGGGTAAATGAAAGCTGAGGAAGAGCTGCAAGCAGTCTCCCTTTGAAATCCAGGACTCTAGAGCAGAAATGCCAGATTTAGTCTATGATGCACCCATCCACCCACCTGTTCACCCATCTACCCATCCATCCAGCAGTCCACACATCTCTCCATCCATCTGCCGGTCCGGCGGTCTATCTGTCCATCTTTCCATTCATCCAACTGTCTGTGCAGTCATCCCTCCATCCCATTGCATGCTAGATTCTGTTCCAGGCCCGGGGTGGGGTAGAGGGGATTCAGAAAGGCATGAGACATAGAACCTGTCCTCAAGGAACTCCCACTCTATAGGAAGAGCAGGAAATATCTCATGGGCCATAAGAGAGAGATGTTTGAGAGGCAGCATGGGACCCAGCGGATGGAGTCCGAGGTGACCGGGGAGCTTACACGGAAGTGTGAAGCCTGGACCTGAAAGATGGACAAGAGTTTTACCAAGCAGAAAAAAAGAAGAGGGCATTCCAAGTAGTACAGGTGAAATCATGGAGGTCTGAAGTAGCCTAGAATGTGTGACAAACTACTAACTGCTTAGCTTCTGAAGTTTGTATGAAGGGATGAGTTAGGGGAGAGGGGAAGGTAAGATAAAGCTACAGCCAAAGAATGGGGTCCCTTTTTTCCATGAAGTCCATCCCTAAGGAGCACTCAGGTGGACTTGCACGCACACACATACACACACACTTACACACTCAAGTTCCCACAATGCCAACAGCAAGTATATGCACAAATAAACAGACGTGAGTATCTTCACACATAATGGAAACATGCTTATACGTGTGCAAGGGCATACACACAAACAGTAACAGGCACAAACACGTGCTCACATACACATACACACAACTCTCCACATTCAAACACACTTGCATATACACAAAAGCATGCTAACACACACAAATTCACATGTGTGCCAAGTATCCTAGCATGTGGACTCAAACCCTGACCCACAAACAAACCCGCACAGAGACCCACATCCGCCATCGATGTTCACTCATGCAAACCACACACACACACTGCACCAGGGAAAGGCCAAGACTAGGATGCCTGCCTCTCATTATTCTTCAGTTATAAAAATGTGCCTCAGGCAGTGAAACTTGGCAGAGCTGGGCCCATCAGCTGTGCCTGGGCTGGAGCCTGGTGTCCCTGGGCATCACTCAGCTCTGCCAAGATGGTGGGGCTCTCTGTCCTGATGTCAGCTTCCTTTCTCAGCTTTCTGAGCCAGCGCTGCTCCCAGTGTGAGAGCTGTCTTCCCCTCCTGCAACCAGTGCCTTGCTTGGGGGGTGGGATGAATCCATCCAGCGCTCACCCACATGGCAGTGTGGCCAGAGCCTGCCCTATGATGTTGTCTCCTGGGCAGGTGCCCAGCCAGCTCTGGACAGGGCAGCACCGTTCTAGGCACAAGACCCAGTGGGCTCAACCCTACTGCTCCAGTTCCATTTTGTGGGCTTCCCCCAACCCACACACTGCTGCATCCAGCCTGCTCCCTAAACTTCATTCCTGATGTGCTTGGTCATCAATATGAGACCACAGCTGAGATGCCTCTGAGACAATGGGAGGTGGGGTGTGACGGGGGTAATATTAGCTGAGCTTACTTCATCCAAGGTCACTGTTGAGGCTCTGCTCTCTAAGCTGTGGCCCTTCTCTTTTCCCAAACCTGGTTATTCATCCTCCCATGCACCTGCCTATCCGTCTACCTGTATATCCACTCCCCTTTATCTATTCATATTTCTATCCACCCAGCCATGACACAATTCTTAAACAATCTACCCATTTACTCATACACTAAATTTTCCATCCATCCGTCCATCTATGTATCCATCCATTATATATCTGTCTATCCATTCATCCACTCCAACATCCATCCATCCATCCATCCATCTATATAATCATCCATTCATAGACTTTGAAATCAAAAACACCTAGATTCAAATCCTTATTTCACTACTTCCTACCAGTACCCTGTCAATTCTTTTCCCATATTACCCAGTACTTACCATCTCAGTGCACACGGGTCTGACCTCTAACTTCCAGAACCTAAATCTTTTTGCCTGAGGGCTTTTTCTTGCCACTGAATCTTATCTGTCCCTATGTGTTGAAGGCTGGAAGTGATGAGGATGGGGAATGAACGCCCCTTGGGAGGAGCCTCCAACCAATGGCTAGCCAGAGTTTGTGTATAAAGAGCCCAGTTTCCTTGCTATCAGGTGAAATGACTCTGAGTTGGGTATTCTTCACTGCACTCCAGAGGTCCCCAGAAAGATTAAGCTCCATTTCCCACAGGGGTAACTTGCTTGATATACACACATTTCATTGGCTGCCTTCCCTTCCCTGTCTCACTTCCCCCACTTTGCTATTTTCCTTCCCAAATATGCTACTTACATCTGAATCCTTCTTGCAAGGTTGGCTTCTGAGGAACCTGAACTAAGACATTACCTATATGACTTGGACAGATTTCTTAACTTCGTATGATGCATAACCTCTGGTAAGCATTCAGAAAACAGTAGTTATTGCTTTTATTATATATGTTATTAGTGATAATAGTCATAAATACGGATATACTCTTGTCTTCGTGAGACATTGGTCTCTGCCAGCCAGCTGCCAGTCAGAGTCACCACCCTCTGGCTGTGGGAGTGCGAGTAGAAACCTAGGCGGTATTCTGGGCACCACGCTGCTTCTCATTCCCAAAACTAAGCCATCCCCAAGTCTTTTGATTTTTATTTCTTATAGTTCCTGACTCTGCCCTCTTCTCTGCATCACCACACCCACCACTCTGGCCCAAGCTAGAGACATCACCACCCTCCACTCCTGGACACCAGCAGGAAGCCCCTAAGTAGCTGCCACACACTTCCTGCCCCCACCTCCTAACAAACCACTCTCCACAGCGGAGCCAGAGTGATCTTCCAGAAATGCAAGTCTGACCACAAGCCTTAAAACTCTCCAAAGGCTTCGTTGCTCTGAGCATAAAGAGCAACATTCCTGACATACTTACAGGATCACTCTGGCCACACCCCACCTGTGCTCCCCTGCACCCTGGTCTTCAGCCTCCCTGATCTACTCACTGCTGGTCCTCAGAATGCACAGCACCACCTGCAGACCACCAGCTTTGTTTCCACTGTTCTTTAATCACTTTGTCATTCCCGCTTCTTCCGTCATATCTCAGCTTTGATGTCACTCCTTCAGAGACACTATGTCAAAGCCCTTATTATAGACTCAAATACATCCACATATTTATTCATTCATCCGTTCAGTGAATATTTACTGACTGCCTCCTCTATGCCCGGCATCAAATGCTGAAGTAAACAAATCAGATAAGGTCCTGCCCTCAAGGAGTAACCTTCTGATGTCTGTGACTGTGTGTGTGATAGGAGAGAGTCAGAAGGAGGTGCTGCTTTACATAGAGTGGTCAAAGAAGATCACTCTAAGGAAGTGAAGGGCCGGATCTAAATAACGGAGGTGGGGCGGTGCCGCTGGTGGGGGTGGTGGTGTTGAAAATGGTGGTGCCGGTGGTGGTGGTGGAAGTGGAAGGGTGGTGATGGTCGTGTTGGCGATGCTTGTGGTGAGGAAGGTGGTGATGGAGATGCTGCTGAAAATGGTGGTGGTGTTAGTGGTGTCAATGGTGACAGAAGTGGGTGGCGGTGATAGTTTTGGAGATGGCGATGATGATGGGGGATAGGCAGAACAAAGAGGCCCCCCAAAAGGTCCATGTCCTAAGCCCTGGAACCTATGAATGTGTTATGTTATATGGCCAGGGTGAATTAAGGTTGCTAATCAGCTGATCTTGAGATAGGGAGATTATCCTTGATTACCTAGGTGGGCCCCGTCTACTCCCAAGTGTCTTCATAGTGAAAGAGGGGAGAGATGGAGAGTGATACAGTGTAAGGAGGACTGATTGGCCATTCCTGGCTTTGAAGATGGAAGAAGGAAGCCAAGAGCCAAGGAATGTGGGCAGCCTCTAGAAGCTGGGTAAGGAAAGGTAACGGACTCCAGAAGGAACACAGCCCTGCCAACACCTTCATTTTAGCCCAGCAAGACCCATTTCAGATTTCTGACTTCTAAAACTAATTTGTATTGTTTTAAGCCACCAAGTGCCACGGTCTGAATATTTACGTGCCCACCTTCCCCCCAAATCATATGCAGAAATTCTAATGCCCAATGTGATAGTATTAGGAGGTAGGGCTTTTGGAGGTGATTAAATCATGAGGATGGGGCTCTCATGAATAGGATTAATGCTCTTCTAAAAGAGACCCTTCAGAGTGCCCTAGTCCTTTCCACCAGGTAAGGATACAGTGAAAAGATGGCCCTCTGTGAACCAGGAAGACCAGATGGCAAATCTGCTGGCACCGTGATCTTGGACTTCCTAGCCTCCAGGACTGTAAAAAATAAATTTCTGTTGTTTATAAGCCACCCAGTCTGTGATAATTTGTAATAGCAGCCTGGAAAGACAGACACCAAGTTTGTGATAATTTGTTACAGCAACAAAAGGGAACTAAGTACAATGGTGGTATGATGATGATGTTTATGGTGGCGATGATGCGGTGGAGGTGGTGGTGGTGGCAATGGTGGTGGTGGTGGTGATGGTGGTGGTTGCAATGGTGGTGGTGGTGATGGTGGTGATGGTGGTGGTGATGGTGGTGGTGATGGTGGTGGTGGTGATGGTGGTGGTGATGGTGGTGATGGTGGTGGTGATGGTGGTGGTGATGGTGGTGGTGGTGGTGATGGTGGTGGTGGTGGTGATGGTGGTGGTGGTGGTGGTGATGGTGGTGGTGATGGTGGTGGTGATGGTAGTGGTGGTGGTGATGGTGGTGATGATGATGGTGATGATGGTGGTGATGATATATTTTGTAGGAGGCTCACTCATTTCCTGGGGTCTTCCTATGGTTGATGACCTCCTCATTTTGATCTTCCCCTGACCCCATCTTTTGAAGCAGGCTTTCCTGAGCAGAAGCCTCAAGAGGAGGATGGTATGGGAAGGGGCTGTGGGGTTGGGAAAATGGCTCCCCAGTCACAGAGGGAATAGAGAGGCAGGGCAGGAGCAGAAGCCAAGCTAACAGGGTTTGAGCTTGTCAGTAAGATGTACTTTCACACTTTATTTGTTTCCTCCTTAAATCCCTTTCCACTGAGAGCCAGGAGCTGCTTTTCAGGTGTTCTCTGTGTGGAGAAAACAGACAAGCATTGCCTTCGGAGCGCCTCACTGCTCTGGGATGGTCTGGGCACGGGGCCCTGAGGGGCTCTAAACTGTGGCCAGCAGGTGCATCCAGCAGCCGAAGACCCAGACTGGGGAAAGGACACCCCAGTGTCCCCCAGCAGTAGTCTCCTGGCTTCCCGTCCTGGCTTTTCCCGTCACACCACAAACTCTTTGACCTCTGAGTCACCCAGAGACAGAGAGGAAAAGAGTCAATGATGCAACCAGCCAGTACAAAGAGAGAAAATGACAAAAGGAAACCAGGTCCCTGAGGCCTGGAGGCTCACACTTCCCTACCTCCCACCAGTGCCCTCGGCTTCCCAGGCCTTCTAGCCAGCCCTGGACTCCCCAGGCCCCACCTACCCTGCCCAGGTTCTGAGTGAGAATGACTACGGTGCTTGGGAGACAGACTCTGGGTCTCCAGGGCGGGGTCTCGGCAGGGCCCAGCATGTGAAGGGGCCCCCACCCCACCCCAGAGGGATATCAGCCACCACCCCTCGTGAGGGAGAGCAGACAGGCAGGGCAGAGTGGCGCCAGGCCCGGGTCTGGCCACCACGGGAAGACCTGCTGGCACCTGTGGGCAGAGCTCCTTGCCCCAGCCTCTCCCTGTGCTGGCCTCATTAACACCCTCCCTGGGGCTGGGGCTGGGGCGGGGGCTGGGGGTGGAGGGCAAAGAGAAAACAGCTGAGGCAGTGGAAAGAGGCCTAGCTCGAGCCCTTAACTGCTTATGTGGCTTCGACAAATCGTTTCTCCATGCCTCCGATTTTTCCTCTGTATAACTGGGACAATTGTACATACAAAACAGAGCCCATTAGGGGGAAGCCCATATGAGATACCTGCCTTGTGCCAGACACACAGTAGGTGCTCAGTAACAGAGCTGTGGTGACACATCCCTGGGGCCCCCTACCTCCCCAGCTTCACATCTCTGTAGGAAATCTTGGCCGTATCTTCAGACTTCTCCACCGGAGCGTTTCCGTGCCCCGCTCACCAGATCCTGGGCCACGCCACCTCTCTGAGATCTAGAAAGTGGGGCAGTGCCCTGCACCCAGGAGGAACTCAGTACTTGGCACCTGCTGTTATCACTCTTGGCTCTGCCACTTCCAGACCATGTGGCCTGTTGGTTAACCCCTCGGAGCCTCAGTTTTCTCATCTGCAAAATGGAATAATGATAGGGCTGAGGTGAGGGTGAATGGAGAGAAAGAGTGTGATGCTCAGGGAATGGATGCCCCTGTCCCCTCCCTCACAGGGGACTGGCTCTGGAGGAGACACTTAGCTACTTTTGAGAGGGCCTAGACAGCCTGGAAAGAGTAGGGAGGGGAAGGAGAGCAGGATGGGGTGGAGGGAGCAGGAGAAACAATGGCCAGGCAAGGTTTGTGGTTTGCATCCTGAGAGAAGTGAGTCGACTCTTGTCATCAGACTTTCCAGTCACCTGCCTGGGAACCTGAGGAAAAGATTAGGGAGCCAAACACATATTGTTTCTTTTGTCGGAGGTGCCAAGTTTGGTGGGATGAATTGGCCATCTGTTCTCTCAGCTATGATCTGGCAAGCCGGAAACCTCTGCTTCCCGAGTTGCCACTTTCCATCGGTTGTGAACAAAAGCCAAGCGGTGGGGAGTGGGTGGGAGCTACCCCTTCCCCGTGGCCTGGCTCATCCTCTATCGGCCAGGTCTCCTGCTCCAGGCCCCTCTGGGCCTCCGACTCCAAAACTTGAGCGTGAACTGGGAGAAAACCCTGTGACCTAGGCTGACCCAGTGAGCCTCTCTAAGCCTTGGTTTCCCCATTTGTAAAACGAGGGTGGATGGGGCCAGCATACCCCTGCACATCCTTCTGGCTCTCACATGTGGAAGCGAGTGTGTCCCTGAGGTCCGGGGAGGGGAAGGCCTGAATTGAGGATAGCCGTTGGCAGGATGGGTGAGGATTAGCCCTTCCCGGGGGGTGCACCTCAGAATTCCTGAGCCCCCTGTGCCGGGATCTGACCACCGGGCGCCAAGGCCCTTGTGTCTCCCTTGCAGCAGGGCTCAGAGCAGGGACTCTTGGCCTGAGGATTGGCTTTCTCTGCTGCGAATGAGGTTCACATCCTCAAGCAAGGCTCTTCTTAGTGACTCTGGGGGGTCTGTGAGCCCCTGACACTGTGGGCTGAGTTTTGTGGGGGGTGCATTTTCCCAGAAGCAGAGAGCAGTGTTTTCATCTGATTCTCAAGGGACCCTGGGACCTGACAAAGGTCAAGAATGGGTGGCCGGGAACCAGGGAGGTGGACCTGCCATCATCTAGAGTGGCATCCACAGACTAGGGCACAGAAAGAACAATTAAGCGCCTCACCCCCCAAGTAGGGGTGTCCTTGAGGTGGTAGCACACAGCCTGGATGTGTCTGAGCGGATGCTGGAGGATGGGTGCTGGGGAGAACAGCCAGCACTAGTCAGGACAGGACAGGCCCAGGTCGGGTCTTGGCTGCCTGGGGGGGGAAACAGCTTTGGCCGCGGTGTGCATGTGTGTGTGGGGGGGGTCTTGTCTCCGCCACACAGACACCTCCTGCCTTCTCAATGAGACCTGCAGACACAGGCTACAGACGGAAGTTGCAGAAAGCGCGACTTGTTCTTCAGGCCTGCGCTAATGGCCTCGGTGGTCTGACGGCTGGCTCTGCGGCTCCACGGTCTGTTTCATTCCCCTTATCCTACTCCCCCAAAGGGCAAGGGGGCCCATGCTAGGAGACCCCCTCTCTGTGCTGAGCCCTGTGCAGGCTTATTTTATTTAATCTCCACAGCGAGGGTAGGCATCTAGGCCCCATTTCACGGATGAGGCCACTGAGGCTCACAGAGGTCAAATAACACAGCCGAGCCCACTCAGCCAGCAAGGACGCCGGGGCCCTGACCAGCACTCTGTTCCCCCGGGGGAACCGCCAGGATCCACATCTCCATGCTCCACCCCCTCAGATGGGCCTGCAAGCTGCTGACAGGTAACAAAACCCCAAAATGATTCCCAGCCCCAACTGCTCCCCACACACCACCCCCAAGCGTGTCTGCTATTCTCCATCCAAACTGATTACAGCCCCAGACCAAGAGGCTGGGGGAGGAACAGGAGCAAGCAGGCATTGAGAAGACTTGAAAGAAAATTCGAAACACACGTGTGTTGCCTTGGCTCTAGTAACCCTGAGCCCTCAGCCCATGTGGCCCAGCGGCCTCCCCTCCCCCACCCCCTTTCTCACCTGGGGGTCTGAGGGGCCTGCTTTCCACGCTCAGCCCCTGCCAGGGGAAGCTGGCTGGCTCTCCATGGCCCGAAGAGCTCAGGGCTGGGAGAGGTGACCGGAGGTCCTATCTCAGAGGGGCTGCTGAAGCCCACAGAGGGAAAGGTGCTTGCTGGGGGTACAGGGCCAAGTGGGGGCATGACCCCAGACTCCACAGGCACTGGGGGAGGATCCAGGCCCAGGCTGATTGGAGAACAGCCTTCCCCTGAACGGTGCTTTCTCCGCTCCCATGCACCTACCCTGAGGCCCAGGAGAACCTGTCTCTTCTCTGCCCTTGCACCTGCTGCCTTCTGCTTAACCGTCTCCCAGCTGGCCAGGGCTCAGTGACCCTGAACATTCTGGAGCTAGCCTTTGGGGAGGGAAGGAGTTGGCAATAGCTGGCTCTGGGGGCTGGAGCCTGGGTTGGGGACCAAAGGTGAGGCCGAGTGACAGGCTCTGCCTCATACTGTTTATCTGGAACGTCCTTCCAGCAATCAGTGTAGGGCCTCCAAACATGTGGCTTCAATCTCTCCCTTGAAATATGGTGTGTGGGGGGGGGCGGAGTCTGCTGCCAACACCCACTGGATGCCTCTTTGTGCGGCCCAGCTGAGCACTTGCTGTGCGCTGAGAGCTCTGGGGCCTGTGCGTCTTGCCAATGGCACTGAACACTTGCTTCGCAGATCAGTTTCAGATTTGGGAGGGTGTGGTCTGGGAACAGAACTGAAGGGCTGGAGCAGCGCACGGGCAGGATGGGGAAGGCACGGGGCTTGAGCGGCAGGCCGAGCTGTGTTCACCTCCCAGCTCAGTCACTTGTGAGCTGGTTGAGCCTGGGCAGGTGCCTTTACCAGCCTGAGGCTTTGTTTCTGTATCTGTGTAATGGACGTCAACGAGCACCTAAGCAAGTGTGGTGATGGACGTGAAGCACACCGCCTGGCGCTGGGACACAGCCCGCCCCGCGTGTGCGAGCTCCCTCCCGTCCCTTAACCTCGGCTGCCCACCTCTCCTGAGGCCCACTGTCTGCTCCTTGTCGGCCTGCCTCCTGCCCGTGGCAGCTTTCTGGCTTGCTGTGGTACGTGCCAGTAGTCGGGAGACTGAGGTCTAAAGCAAAGCTCTGTCAGGGCCTGGCCTATGCCTCTGAAGGCCTCATTTCTCCCCACTTTAACAAGGTGGCGGGGGGGTGGGGGGCTCTGGGAGGCTGGCTGAGATGCCTCATGGATGACTTCTAGGTCTAGAACTCAGGGACTCCAGAAGGCTCCGGGAAGGCAACAGTCACAGGGCTTGTGATCCTGGGAAGGGGCTGGGGGGTAGGACCAAGGTGGTAGGGTCCTGAGAGATGGGTGACAGGCCAGCCGAGCTCCCCAGGGCAGATGTGGGGGGCCTGTCCTCCTCACCCTGGCCGTCCCCGGCTGCTGCCTCCGACTCACCTTCCCACCTCACCTGCACCTCTCCCTGCTGTGACAAATCCCGAGAAGACCCGACTTGCAGGCCCCTGAGGACACACTGCTTTAGGGGAGAGGAGCCTGGTGAGGAGGGACATTTCCCTCACACAGCCGCTTCAGAAACTCCAGCAGGGCTATTAAAACGCAGTGTCCAGGGCCCCAGCCCAGGCTGACCGCATCACAGTTTTCATGACGAGGTCCCGCCAGCTCCTGGGAGCGCCCAGGTTTGCAGATCCATTCTTGTTGGGGAGCAGGGGTACGGGTTTGGGGTTTGCCGGGTCTGGGTTCAGGTCGAGCCCCCAGCTACCTGTGGCGGTTTCAGCAGGCAGAGTTTTCCTTTCTGAGCCTTGGTTTTCTCATCTGCTAAGTGGAAAATAATTCCCATTTCATAAGGTTGTAGCAAGGATTAAATATTATCTCTGTTTGTTTCCTAGAACAGCTGTGATGAATTTTCACAAACTGGTGGCCTAAAACAACAGAAATGTATTCTGTCACTTCCTGGAGGCCAAAACTCCAAAATCCAGGTGTCAGCAGGGCCACATCCCCCCTGAAGGCTTCAGGGAAGAACGTTCCTTGCTCCATTGAGCACCGGGGGGTGCCAGCAATCCTTGGCATTGCTTGGCTGTAGATACATCACAATTTCTGCCTCTGCCTTCACATGGCTGTCTTCCCTCTGTGTGCATCTGTATCCAGACTTCCCTCCTCTTATAAAGACACCAGTCACGGGATTAGGGTCCACCCTGATCTAATATGACTTCATCTTGATTTGATTACATTTGCGAAGACTCTTTTTCCAAGTAAGGTCACACACATTCACAGGTACCAGGGGTTACAACTCTTTTAGGGGATGAAGACCAAGACATCATCCAATCAGTGCCTGACCATGGAAGGTGCTAACATGGTGGATGGGTGGGTGGATAGATACAGAGTGAGAGCAAGCGAGGAAGAATGCTGTCTGCCCTTAGAGAGATGCACGCCTGCTCTGTTCCTCAGCTATCCCACTTCCCTCGGGTGTTCTGAGGACTATCTGAGCTAATGTCTGCAAAGGACCTGGTTCACAGAGATGCTCATGAAATGGCAGTCCCCTCTCCATAAAGAAACAGTGATGCCTTGGTGGCTAATGTCCATAGTAGCATTTCTTGTGACTGGGAAGAAGGAAGAGTGGGGGATACTCTTGGTCAGGGGAGGGTTCAGTGCATAGGCTGGTGTTTTCAAAACCCCCAAGGCCAAGGAGGGAGAGGGGATGGTGAGCACTGACCTTAGATTTCACATGCATCTGCCCCTGCAGGTCTGAGCTCATGGCCAGGCATTTGCGTTCAAGAGCCCTGCAAGGCTGCCAGGGAAGCCAAGATGGATCTGGCAGAATATTTTGTATTGGAGTGATTGGAAGTGATGGGTTGGGCTGGGCAAAGAATGAGCCGGGCAAAGGAGCCAGCAGGCAGTCCTCAGCCTCAAGCTGCACTGCATTAGTCCAGGGTCTGGGCTGGGGAGGTTACAAGGGGAGGGGGTGCTTTCAATGGGAAGCGAGAAAATGGGAATTCTAGGGGAAGACCCTCGAAGGCAGGGGGTGGGCTGACAGGTGAGGAAAGAATGTGGGCCATGGTTGTAGCTGGGCTGAGCACCTACCCTCACTGAGTAATTCTGCAGAATCCTCACCACCCCCTGGAGTGGATGTGCTCCTTCTCCCCATTTTACAGAGCAGGAAACTGAGGCCCTGCAAGGGGATGAACCTGCTCCGTCCTCCTCCACCTCCGCTTTTCTCTTCTTTCTTTCATCTCCACCATCACACCCTCCTATACCTTCCTTCCGCCCCATTTTTTCCGCTTCTCCCTTCACAACTGTGCCAGGCTGCATAATGACCCTCAAATGTGTCCATGCTGTAATCCCCCAAATCTGTGAGGGTTCCTTTCTATATGGCAAAAGAGTCTTTGCAGATGTGATTAAGTTCCAAATCTAGAGGTGGGTTGATTATCCCCGCCCCTCTTGCTGGGCCTGCGGTGCTCACAGGGGTCCTTATGGGAGGGAGGCAGGGGTCGGAGTCAGAGGAGAAGGCCATGCAGTTGTTGCTGGAAACAGAGATCCGAGTGCGTAGCCAATGGGGGAAAGGCCACCAGAAGCTGGAGAGCCAAGGAAGCAGATCCTTCCCTGCAGCTCCCAGAAGGAAACAGCCCAGCTCACACCCTGATGTTAGCCCCATCAGCCTTGTGTCGGACTTCTGACCTCCATGGCTGTAAGTGAGTAAGTTTGCTTTGGTTTAATCCACTGAGTTGTGGAGATTTGTTGCAGCAGCAAGAGAAAACTCATGTAACATCCGTCCTCTGCTCTGCTCCCGGCTTTGTTCCTCTTCACTTCTCTTCCTCTGGCCCCTCCCCCAGTGCCCCCCCCCCGCCCCCGCCCCCGGCTGCCTTCTCCTCCCTGCCGGCTCTGGCTCTCTACTCCTTCCCATCTTCCACCGACTTGTCCCCGTCCCTCTCCTCTTTCTCCACCTCCTACTCCTCCCCCTTCTCAGCCCACCCCCAACAGAGCACCGAGTTTTGGCACCTCTATGTTGAGTTTAAGTCCCAGCTCCACCACTTGCTGGTTATGTGACTCCCCATAAGTCACTTTGCTTCCCGAAGTCTCGGTGTTCTCATCTGTCCGTCGCTCCAATGCCCTGGGTTGCCGTGAGGAATTAGAAGAAATCACATGGGCAATGCATATGTTGCGTGGTCACCACTCAGTACAGGTGTGTTCCTTGCATGTCCTCTATGCCTTGTAACCCAAGGCTCCTCCGTCTGAGCTCAGGCCAGGGACAGGCCACTTACCTGGTGGGAGGGTGACCCGCCCCACGCATGGAAGACAGTCAGACACAGCTCCTGAGGCAGCTGCCCAAGCTCTCCACCTACCTGGTTTGGGCAAAGTGGGGCACTGCAGAGACACTAAGCTTTCCTCATGCGCTGTACCTACCTCTTCCTTATGGGCTCCTCTGCAGGGCCAGGCGGAGTGTGAGTGACAGTTTCCCAGGAGCGCTTGCTAAAGATACCCTCACACCTGGGAAAACGACAGTTGGTCTTGGAGCTGTCAGGGCTCTCGGACCCCAGGTGGGCAGACGCAAAGCAGCAATCCGCTCTAAAAGAAGATGAAACATAATTACCCTTTCTTCTCCACGTCCAAGGGAGACCTCCCTCTCTGCCCCGTCCTGGGAAATCAAGCCTTGTCTTTCTGTGGCTGCTATTCCCCAACAGTGTTCCAGTAAATTAGCGAACAGAAGGCAAGTCTCCCGTGGGTTCATCAAAAGTTTGCCCATCTCTTGGACAAACTTCAGGAAGTTGTCCTCCAGCTGCTCATCCTCAGATTACAGTCTAAGGGCTAAATTATAAAGGCAAAAATAAATAATCTTTCCTTTCTCCCATTATGTGTTGGTACCATTCAGAATGACTATATCACGTATCCCATATTTCAGATGAGAAAGCGAAGGCTCAGAAAGGGGAAATGACTGGCACAAGGTAACAAAGTTTGCACCGCTGAAATGGAATCAACCACTATGGTTTCACTATTTCTTCACTGAGTCATTGCACGTGGCCATCCTGCCATGTGTCCAGGCCTTGCAGGAAACAGTCTTATGGAACCAGTCACAATGAGTAGATTGAAGGAATGTGGTTTAAAGAAACACCTGCTTTTTATTTCTCAGTGGGTTTGTCACCAGCCCCAGGTGACAAAATTTCATAAGAACTCCGTGCCAGGGAATGTTTTGATTCTCCTGAAAGAAAGACGGTGATTTATTTCTGTCTAAATTTCTGAACAATGCAGAATTGTATAAATATTTGTATTTACCTTTTTGCTCTAGCTGCCAGGAAGCTCGGAACGAGTTTACAGTTAAAGTGTAGTCACTTGTGGCTTTTCAGGCTTCATGTCCTGAAGACTTTTTTCTTTCTCCCACACTGGCTTTCTGTTGAATGGTCCTTTTTCTGGCCCTGAAAGTTAACTCATGATTTTTCTATTACTTGGGTGTACTACTCTACCACCACTATTTTCCAGAATAAGATGAGGTAGAAACAAAAAACTATTCATTGACCACTTGTATTATCATTATCATTATTTAATTTCATAGCTTCAATGATCTGGGTGTAATCTGATCAAAATGGGACTCAGTCTGATGGCCACGTCTGTTGGGTAAAACCTCATCTGAGATTGTCAGAGCATCTAGAGGCAGCCCCTGTCAACAAATATTTACTGAGAACCAACTATATGGCAAGTACTGTTCTAGGTGCTGGAGATATGGGTAAATGAGACACCATGTCCCTTTTCTCCCAGACTCAGACAATAAACAAATACTTATATCATAGTATTATTTTAGATGCTGACAAATGCAAGAAGTAATGGGGTAGAGGGAGAGTCTGGAATGGATGTACTTTGGGTAGGCTGGAGGTTCCCTTGAAAAAATGACACTGAAAGTGAGATGGGAATGATAAAAAGGAACAGCTGTCAAAGACCTGGGGGAAGAGCACTCCAGGCAGCAAGTGCAAAGGCCCTGAGGCCAGGATGTGTGAGATGTGTTAAAAGGAAAGTAGGAAGTAAGTTCTGAGAAGAGGCCAGAGGCCAGATCGGCAGGATCTGGAGAGCCATGATGAAGAGCTAGGCTTTCTCTAAATGCGGTGGGGAGACCTTGAAAGATTTTAAGCATGGAGTATGACATGACCTTTTTACTTATGACTCACATAAGTGAGCTTTACTTCCACTAAGTGGCTGGTTCATAATTGGGAAGACAGCTGTCTTTCTGCAACGGTAATAGTTCTTCTTTGAATTCTTCAACTTCCACATTGGCTTTGTGAAACTGCCAATACCACTTTTGATCAGGTTTTTCTGAATGTGCTTTTTAGTATTTCTTCCAAGTGGGATGTCTAGAACACTATTGGAATATTAATTTTTCCAAATAGCAACTCATCAATACTGATGGCCAGAGCTTATACACCTATAATTAGGGCTGTGCCCCTGCATATCTATTGGTGGAGATATTCTCAAAGAACCTTAATTTTGTGTGTATAGTCTTCCATTGCTTACTTTCCCAAACTACATTGCAGGCACCACTTCGCAACAGAATGAAGCCCACTGGTAACTTCTGAGTAATAGTAAAAACTGTCATCATTTACTGAGCACTCTTAAAGTGCTGGCCACACTGGTAAGCACCATGCAAATACAATTTTATGTAATGCTCACCATAACTCTCTCCCCATTTTATAGATATAGGAACCAAGGCTTAAAGAATTGCTTTAATTAACATTATATCAGGGCACCTGGGTGGCTCAGTTGGTTAAGCGACTGCCTTCAGCTCAGGTCATGATCCCAGAGTCCTGGGATCGAGTCCCACATCAGGCTCCCAGCTCAGCAGGGAGCCTGCTTCTCCCTCTGACCCTCCCCCTTCTCATGCTGTTTCTCTCTCTCTCTCTCAAATAAATAAAATCTTTTAAAAAAAACACATCATATCATGATATGTAGTAATGATATGAATTTATCCTTTCAAAAAAGATGTATTCAGCCTTCTCCATGTGTGGGCCCTGTGCTAGGATCTAGAGCCTGGTAGTGAACAATAAAGAGATCGTCCCTGCTCCTAGAAGCCCCCAGTCTGACGGGGGAGTAGAATCGAAGCAGGCAATGACTCTATCAGGCAAGGAGAGGGGAAATAAAGGGTACAAGAGGAGTCCCCTGACTGGGACTAAGGGGTTCAAGGAAGGCTTCCTGGTGGACAAGACATGTAAGATTACAATTCTGAAAGATGAGAAGGAGCTGCTTTGGAAAAGAGGTTGCAGGAGCACGATCCCTCCCAGAGAGTTAACACTCTCACTTCCTGGAGGAGGATCCCAATTTCTGCCACCATCACAGAGAAATGACAACCAAGCAGGCTCCTGCCGAATGAGTTGAAATTTGCTAGTTAAGGCAGTGGTTAGGAAGGGGTTGAGGAAAGGAAGTCTGAGAGAGCCTGAGATGTGATTAAAGACCCTTGAGTTCAGTGTGAGTGGGGATTGACAGGCTGGGGTTGAAGACCAGAGTACCGGAAGGTATTGCTTCATGTTAATTACTCCCACTTCCCGTGTAACTTTTAGGGGACTCACATGATCCAGTGTGGATTGAATAACTTTAGAGCAAAATGACTATATCACACACAACACTTTATTACCAGTCAAATGCATCAACTGGATTATGATGACTTATTAAAATTTGCCCATATAAGAGCTCAGCATTAGTCACATTTTGTTATTTGGGTGATTGATACCCTTTCTACTGCATAAAACCAGGGAATTTATAGATAAATTATAAATCCAAATAAATTTTTTAAAAAAGATAACTTAGAAGCAGTAAATATTCTACAGATAAGGAATTTTACTGTCAGACAGTTCACTGGGTTGCCTAACAATCCAGGAAAGAGACGATCATCTAGATGAAGACAGTTGCAGATAGAGAGAGGGAACAGATTCAAGTAATCTCTCTGAGTAGCAAAGAAATATTCACCCTTTTTAATATGCAGCTCTTTATTTGACTCTCTCTTCTCCTCAGACAATCACTCTTTCCACCAACTAAAAGCAGAGAGGATTTATAACATATTTGACAAAGCATCTGTATCCTTAGTATATAAAGAGCCCTTACAAATCAATTATAAAGAAAGAAAAGAAAAGAAAGAAGAAAGAAAGATAGAAAGAAAGAAAGAAATGCCATATTCTGGTCCATAACATAAATCTCAAAAATTCAAGTGGATTTAAATATAAAGAATGTCCTCTAAGAAACATAGCAAATAAAACAAAATATATGTCACTATAAAATATTATGATAGAATTGAGATCAATCTTGTCAGTTATCATAATAAATGTGAATGTACTTTAACTCACCTTTTAAAAGAAAGAGATTTAAAATTTGGCTCATAAAACAAACCCAACTATATGCTGTGTAAAAGAGACATACATAAAACAAAGGAATTTAGAAAAGTGAAAAATAAAGTGATAGATGAAAGTATACCTGGCAAACAGAAACAAAAAAAATGTCAAAGGAAGTGATACTGATATCAGGCAAAGTAGAATTCAAGCCCCAAAACATTAAACATGACAAAGAAGGACACATCTTAATACTAAAAGCTTTAATCTACAATGGAGATATAACACATTAATATTTATGCACCAAATAACACTGCAACAAACTCCATGAGGCAAAAACTGGGAAAGATGCGAGGAAATGTAAGTAGGAACACACTAATAATAGACTGTAATAGGCTACTCACAGTACAAGACAGATGGGCGGTGGGTGGGAGAGACAGAAGATCTAAAACAACATAATTAATAGGGTAGATCTTATAGACATAGGTTGAAGTCTACATCCTGATAATTGAGAATTCTTTTTAAGTGTCCACAGCACATTCATAAAAAGTGATCACAAAGAAAACATCAGTAACTTCCATAAGGTAGAAATGTTACAAATAACACATGGACAAAAATTAAAATTCAATACTAACAAAAAACTTATAGGCCCTCTACCTCAACTTAAAACAAAAAACCCTATTAATTCCTAGTTACCTAGGAAAAATACTAGGGGAAATACAAACTGAAATTACAGATTAAGAAATAGTGATAATTACAATGAAAACACTCTATGCCAGAATCTATGAGATGCATTTAAAGCACTGATCAGAGGAAAATTCATTATTCTAACACTTTTATCAGTAAACATGAAAAATATAATAAAATTAAATTCTCATCTGAATATACTAAAACAACAACAAAGCAAACCAAAAGAAAGTAAGAGGAAGGAAATAATAAAGATAAAAGCAGAATTAATGAGGAAGACAATAGAACAAAGACCTAATGTATAAATCAAGATCTTGGTTTTAAAAAACTAACAAAATAGATGAAACTCTAGCTAATTTGATTAAGTAAAAGGAAGAAAGCACAAATACACAAAATGTGAAATGACCAGGGGGGAAAATGACCAAGGAAACCAATAAAAATGTTTAAATCATGTACAAATGCTTTGCAAACTTTTATGTAAATACATTTAAAAACACAAGTCATGTGAAAACACAAATATATTTCAGATAATAAGGACCAAGTTTCTCACTGTTGGAGAAAGAAATTATAAATGAAGGGGAAAGGCCAAAGTAAACTGTGAGCTGTTGGATTGTAATCTTCAGATTACAGTATCAGTATATAAAATTTTGTTTTGAAATGATAGATGAGTGAATGGATGGATAGATAGATAGACACATAGATAGAATGTGAGCATACGTGCAGGTTAGTAGCTCTGTCTGCTGGAGGGCCTAGAAAAAATGACACCTTGGTAGTAAATGAGCTCATCTAGTGCCCACTTGGTTTCTAAACATCATGCTCCAAAAAAAGGCACCAGCAGTTCTTAGATAAGTGGTTAATTCAGGACTGAGATAGGGAAAATATAAGATGAGCCTGGAACATATTTTGGTGACAAAAAATTTTTAAAAAAAATTCAGAGCTTGTTTAAAAGAACAATAGGACCCAAACTGAAGAACTTCTAATGTCCAAAACTTGGAGCAATTTGAAAGACAAAATAAATAATGACGATATTGAATTAGAACCCATAGGTTAAAATAAATATGCATGAATCTTTACTGATATAAGTAATTGATTACATATATGATAAGAGAGATGGCATAGTTCTTTCATATTATAGAATTCCAGTTAATAAATATAGATGGAAAGAGGCAAATAGAAAATTACCATTAGATAATAACCACAGTAAACATTGTTGTGAACAAAATCCACTGGGGGATGCTAAAATTAATGGTGAAAGCATGAAGCAAAAGGGAGTTGCATAGTCTCAAAGTATCTTCCCCAAGCTATTTATTAATTACAAATAAGAAGATAGTAACTTGGGGCACCTGAGTGGCTCAGTTGGCTGAGTGTGCAACTTTTGATTTTGGCTCAGGTCATGATCTCAGGGTCGTGAGATTGAGCCCTGCATCAGGCTCTGTGCTGAGTGTGGAGCCTGCTTAGGATTCTCTCACTCCCTCTACCCCTCCCTTCCCTGCTCTCTCTCTCTCAAAAAAAAAAAAAAGTAACTTTACAAGGAGAAAACTGTCTCAGGCCACCTTAATCAAGTGTTCAAGATCCACATCCCCAGTAAGAAGATATTATCAGCATCATGAACTCCTTGATATGATGTACCGAAAAGATTCCAGAAATCATTCCTGTGTATTCTTGCCCCAAATGCAAAACCCAAGTACAATAATGAGAAAATATCAAACAAACCCAAATGGAGGGACATTTGACAAAAAAAAAAATCTGACCAATACTCTACGTAAAGGAGTGTAAAGTTCATGGGACAAAAGGGAAGATGGAGGAATTGCAGAAAACTAAGAAGAAATTACAATTAAATGCAACGTGGAATGCTGAATAATGATTCTGGAACAGAAAATTGCAATTTATAGGAAAACTGGTCACATAAAAAAGAACATGGTCTTTACTTAAGAGCATGAGACTAATGTTAATTTCCTGGCTCCAACAATTTTACTATAGTTATGTAAAATGTTAACATTAGGGAAAGCTGGATATATGGAATCTCTATACAAATTTTGCAACTCTACTATAAGCCTGTAACTAGTTCAAAGGCAAAAATAAAAATAAATTCAAAAAGTAAATTATGTTCCCTGATTACAAAAGAATTAAGTACAAATCAATAATAGAAAGATATCTGGAAAATCCTTCAATAGTTTGAAGTTAAACAACACATTTCTAAGTAACCCATGAGTCAAAGAAATAATCACAAGGGAATATAGAAAATATTCTGAACTGACTGAAAAGAAAAACACAGCATATCAAAATTTGTGGGATGCAGCTAAAGCAGCAATTAGAGGGAAATTGATAGCATTGAATGTTATTAGAAAAGAGGAAAAGTTCCAAATCAAAGATCTGAATTTCCACCTTAAAAACTAAAAAAAAAAAAAGAAGAAGAAGAAGAAGAAGAAATTAAGCCCAAAGTATACAGAAAGAAAGAAATAATAAAGATATGGAAGAATAAATTAAATAGAAAACAAAACAATAGAGAAAATCAATGAAACCAAAACATGGATCTTTGAAAAGATCAACAAAACTGACGAACTTCTAGTCAGACTGATCAGGACAAAAAGGAGTGAAGGGAAGACACAAGTACGAAACTCAGGACTGAGAGAGGGGACATCACTAAAGATCATAAAGTCACTAAAAAAATAATAATGGAATATCATGGAAACTTCTGATAATAAAACTTAACAATTTAGATGAAATGGACCAATTTCTTGAAAGGCACAAACTACCAAAGCTCACTCAAGAAGAAATTGATAACTTGAATGGCCATATACCAATTAAAGTAAGTTAAATTGATAGTTTAAAATCTTCCCACAAATAAAGCCCCAGACCCCTCCAGGTGGCTTCAGTAGTGAACTTAGCCAAACATTTAAGGAAAAAATAATACCAATCTTATACAAACTCTTCCAGAAAATAAAAGAAGGGGTAATACTTTCTAACTCATTCTATAAAGCCAGCTTTACCCTGATACCAAAACCAGACAAAGACATCACAAGAAGAAAGAACTACAGACCAATCTACCTTATGAACATACACACAAAAACTTCTAAATTTTTAGCAAGTTGAGTTCAGGAAAGATAACACATCATGATCAAGTGGAGTGAAAACTGGTTTAATATTTGAAAAACAATGTATTTCACCTTATAAACATAATAAAAAGAAAATATGAAGGCATGATCCATGAAAGACATCATTGGTAAAATTAAAAACTTCTGCTTTGTGAAGGACAATGTCAGGAGACTCAGAAGACAAGCCACAGACTTAGAGAAAATATTTGCAAAAGATACATCTGATAACGGATTGTTAGCCAAAATATACAAAGAATTTTTAAAACTTAGTAATAAGAAAACAAACAACCGAATTAAAAAACGGGCCAAAGACCTTAACAGAACCTCACCAAAGGAGATATACAGAATGCAAGTAAGCAGGGGCGCCTGGGTGGCTCAGTTGTTAACCGTCTGCCTTCGGCTCAGGTCATGATCCCAGCGTCCTGGGTTCGAGCCCCACATCGGACTCCCTGCTCCGCGGGGAGCCTGCTTCTCCCTCTCCCTCTGCCTGCCTCTCTGCCTACTTGTTCTCTCTCTCTCTATCTCTCTCTGTCAAATAAATAAATAAATAAAATCTTTAAAAAAAAAAAAGAATGCAAGTAAGCATATGAGAAGATGCTCCACATTATATGTCATCAGGGAAATGCAATTAAAACAACGAGATACTACTCCCCACCTACTGATACGGACAAATTCCAGAACACTGGTAACACGAAATGCTGGCAAAGATGGGAAGGACAGGAGCTCTTATTCATTGCTGGTGGGAATGCAAAATGATACTGCCACTTTGGAAGACAGGTGGTCAGTTTCTTACAAAACTAAACATGCTCTTACCATATGATCCCGCAGTTGGACTTCTTAGTATTTACCCAAAGCAACTGAAAACTTATGTTCACACAAAAACCTGTACACACATGTTTATAGCAGCTTTATTCATAATTGCCAAAACTTGGAAGCCACCAAGATGTCCTTCAGTAAGTGAATGAATAAACAAAACTGTAGTGCATCCAGACAATGGAATATTATTCGGTGCCACAAAGAAATGAGCTATCAAGCTATGAAAAGACCTGGAGGGATCTTAAATGCGGATTACTAAGTAAAAGAAGCCAATCTGAAAAAGGCCACATATTATATGATTCCAAGTGTATGACATTTTGGGAAAGGCAAAATTACAGAGATAGTAAAATGGTTAGTGATTGTCTAGGGTTGGGGGGGAAGTAGGGAGGAATGAGCAGGGAGAGCACAGAGGATTTTTAAGGCAGTGAAACTATGCTGTATGATACCACAGTGATGGATATTTGTCATTATACATTTGCCCAAGCCCATGGAATGCACAACACCAACAGTAAACTGTTATGTAAACTATTAATTTTGGTTAATTGTAATGTGTCAGTGACGTTCATCAATTGTAACAAATGGACCACTCTGGTAGGGGATGATGGGGGAAGCTGTGTGTGTGTGAGGGCAGGGGGTCTGTGGGAAATTTCTGTACCTTCCCCTCAGTGTTACTGTGAACCTAAAACTGATCCAAAAGATAAAGTCTTAAGTTTAAAAAAAAATGATCATTTTAGTAAAATACAGAAAAAGCATTTGACAAAATCCAACACTCATTCATTAAAATAAATAAATAAATAAAATCTCAGCAAACTAAAAATGGAAGAAAAGTTGCTGCAACTGATGAAAGGCATCTATAAAAAACCTACCACAAAATTCATACTTATTACTGGGGAATATATGCTTTTCCGTAAGATCTGGAACACGGCAAGGATGTCTGCTCTCACCCCTCTATTCAACATCATTTTGGAAATCCTAGTCAGGAAAAGAAATAAAGGGCATAGAAAGGAAAGGATGGAGTAAAACTGTCTGTATTTGTAGATAGCATGATATCTATGCAGAAAATTCCAATGATGGACTTTCACTATTTAGTAGATATGACATCGCAGGTTGGTGGGGGGGTGGGGTGGGGACTATTCCATGAATGGAGCTGGAGAATTGGTTAGCCATATGAAAAAACTGAAACCAGATCCCTGTCTCATATAATACACAAAAATCAGTTTCAGATAGATTAAGGAGCTAAATGCCTAAGCAAAACTTTAAGACTTTCTCTTAAAAAAAAAGTAGATGAATATTTTAAAACAGAACACCAGCACTAACCATAAAAGAAAACATTGATAAATTTGATTATGTTAAAATTAAGAGTTCTATAAATCAAGATACTTTTAGGAAGTTAAAAGGCCATAAACTAGAAGTTTTTACAACATCTATAACTGAGAAACTATCAAAAAATGTGAAGAGCTTTTAAAAATCAGTAACAAATCATTTTGAAAATGGGCGAAGACAGAAAAAGGCGTTTCAGAGAAGAGGAAATACATATGGCCATTAAAAATACGGAAATGTTCAAGCTCATTAGTTTAGTCAGACAGGCTGGAAATGGAAATTAAGGCTACTGTTAAATTGGCAAAAATTAAAAAATTTGACAGCACCAGATTTTGCAGATAGGTGGACCCACAGACACTGCTGATGAAGAGTAAGAATTGATACAATCATTTTGGAAATCAATTTGGCTTTATCTTATAAACTGAACTTCGTGTATCTTAACACCCAATAATTACCATCCCAGGTATAGACACAACTCATTAGAAGTAACCTAAATGCCCATCAACAGGAGGAAGGGCCCATCAGTTGTGGGATACACACAGATGATGATTTTACAACAGTTAAAATGAATAAGCCACCACTACACGCAGCAACATGGATGCATTTTAGATACATATGTTGTAATATAAAAAGCACGTCTTGGATTTCTGAGACACGTGTTTAATAAAACAAGAAAACCTAAACAACATATTGTTAAGGCATACATATGTTTTTGCAAAACTATAAATATATGTATTTCAAAAGCAAGGAAGTGACAAACGCAAAAATCAGGCTATTGGTTCTATCTGAGGGGAGGCGGGAGGACGGGATGAGAGAGGAGCGTATAGAGAAATATGAATTGGTGGTAATATGCTAGTGCTGTGGGTGAGGTATTGTATTCATGATGTTCCTTGTATAATTAAAAATAAATACAATAAAAGAGGACCACATATGCACCAATAATGACAGTACATTATGAACCAAGATGTTATGACGAATCTAATTGTATACTCCTGCGTGTCAAAATAGAATAAAACAAATGCTTAGCACAATTTTGGCATATAGTAAGTGCTCAACAACGCTGTGATTATTATTTCTATTCTCAGCCTGTCTGACTAAACCTTCAGCCTGGGTGTTGTCTCCTCCTCCAGGAAGCTTTCTCTGCTCCTCCAGGCTAGGTCAGGCTCCCCAAACTTGAAGTTGCTCAACTCCTTGGACTGACTCCAATTATAACATTTCCCAGGCTACGTAGGGAAAGTCCCGTTTATTAACCTGTCTCCCCTCGCAGGTCATGCAATCCACATGGCACTTTTTGTTGTTGTTAATAAAAACAGTTATTTTGCAATTCCTACGGAACAACCTGAAGTCTGCATCCTCACTTGACCCAGGGGTTTACAGACAGTGTGTCCATCTCTATGTCGTGGTTGTGGGGATTGGGGTCCATACAAACCTGGAGGGAGGAAGCGGGCACAGCAGGAGTGTATTTCAATCCTTTCTTGAAGAGAAGGCAGTAAAGCACTGAGTCACTTAAAACCTATGCAAATGGCTGGGGTCACCTCTGCGTCTCCAGCCTTTGCTTTCTGCCTGCTGCCTACCACATTTTCAATGAAGGATCACGTGCAAGGCAAGTGAGATGGTGCCTGGACCCTAGAGAAGAGGACCGTGGTGCAGAGACCGTGGCACGATCTCAGAGTTCGGCAGCAGGCAGGGGCCGACCAAAGACAGCGCTGAGCCTCTATGGGCCCCAGGTTCAGGAAATAAGGAGCACGTTGTCTGCAGGGAATTGACAAGCAAGACAAGCAACGCTGAGACTGACAAATCGATGTGCTTTTATTATCACCATGTGCTGGCAAATCTAAACAATGTCACTGATAAAACACTGCTCCCTCCCAAAAAGAAATTTTCGTTAGTCTTAGTTCTAAAGAATTGTTGCCATTATTGTTGAATTTTAATAATAAGCAAATGTGAAGTAAGCTTCCTATTAGCACATTTTTATTACTTAGACTTTCATAAACACTGCATTCTACATGCAAGTTGGTTTGGAGAGCTCCCCTGACACATGGGTCCATTTTGAGACTAGTTCCTAACTTTTCTGAATCGCTCAAACTCATTTTGAGCCCAGCCCGACTCCACTCCCCAGGGTACTACGTGTATATCCCCATGTTTCAGTGGTGATAGTGGAGTGATTGCAGAGATGATAAAACAGACTGGGAGCCATTCCAATTCTCTCATTCTCTGTGACCACCTAGAGTTCAAACTTAAAACATGCAACAGAGTGTAAATGGCGAGATGTGCTTTTGTTTAAGTGCAAATTTCAGTTCATACATGAAATAGCTACTGAATATGAATACTATTTTTAAAGGCAAAATTTATTCTTTTTGTTAATGATTAAAATAATGATCACTGGGTGCCTGGGTGGCTCAGTTGGTTGAGCGACTGCCTTAGGCTCAGGTCATGATCCTGGAGTCCCCGGATCGAGTCCCACATCGGGCTCCCTGCTCAGCGGGGAGTCTGCTTCTCCCTCTGACCCTCCCCCCTCTCATGTGCTCTCTCTCTCTCTCCCTCTCATTCTCTCTCTCAAATAAATAAATAAAATCTTAAAAAAAAAAAAAAACCTTTTAAAAAAAAATAAATAAATAAAATAAAATAATGATCACTACTGATTATTATTTAATTATTACTGAAAATAATTTTGAAATTCAGAGGAGGGGAGTTTAAAAATGATCCACGCCAGGTGCCACCGGCTGGGGCCCATGGGCCGGAGGCCAGGTCTCTGTAGGAAGTGGAAGTGTGAGGATGGGTCAACATCAAGGTCCTCAGAGTGAAGCACGCCTAATGAATCCACTGAGTGCCTCCCCTTAACCAGCTCCCTCTCTTCACCCCCAACTACGTCTGGCTCTGTGCCTTGAAAATAAGCAATTCTCCAGCCCCTCCTATGCATCCTCCAAAGCCCCCGGGTAGGATGTTGGAAGGACACAACGGCCACTAGCCCATGTGCTGTCCAGTGCTGGCTCCAGCAAAGAGACAGGTAAACAGGTCATGGTACCCCGGTGGGGAGTGGTGTGGAGGTCAGCATAGGGGTCTGGAAGAACGGAGCATAGGGGCCCCAAAGCCAGTCAAGCAAGGCTTGCAAGTCTCTCTGCAAGCACGTCTGCAGAGGGACGTGCGTACTCCAAGCCCCTCAGCACAGCGCATGGCTAAGATAGAGTGTGCCTCAGGCATCAAGTTCTGCCCCATCTCTGTGTGTGTGTGTGTGATTTTGACTAAGTCACCTCTTGAACTGAGTCCTACATCTGAAAAAAGGGATAGCAATGATTTCTGTGATGCAGTGATGATGAGAGGACCCAAAGAGCTCAGGCCGGTGGCTGGCATGAGAAAGCCAGTAATAAACAATAGCTCTAATCAGTATTTTCCAAACAAAAGGAAGAGGCCCAGAGAGGGATGAAGACCTCTCCAGGGTCACACAGCAAATTGATGACAACACTGGGACCAGAACCCAGGCCTGCAGACTCATAGTTTAGTGCTCTTTCTACTGGAGCCTCTGGTTAAAGATGTGTTTGGAACCTCCCAGAACAGGGCCTGTGTCTGTCGTCATCCGTCCTAGGGAACTGATGAGGCAAGTCTTCTGAACCACCCTCATCCCCTTTCCCTGGCACCCGTCTGATTTCCCATGCTGCCCCCTCCCTCTTTAGATAAAGTTCTGCTCTGATGTTAAGTAGGGCCTTTTATGTGGAGAGGTGGTGGGGGGAGAGAAAGAGAGAGAGAGAGAGAGGGGGGTCGGGGACTGTGTGTGTACGTATATGAGCATGCTGAGGCGATGTTGTATATCTGACTTCAGAGTTTCAGGAGAGGACCTGAAAGCCATATTCATGGAGATCCTGTTCCCTGAACTGCCGAGTGGTGTGACCCAGCTACCTGGCCCAGGTAAAGTCATTCGCTCGGAGGGGCAGGCTGGGGCGCAGACAATGGACCAGACTATGAGTGCGCTGAAACTAAACATTATCAGGTCAGCTGGTTTCCTGGGCTGGAGCAGGCAGCTAGGGCCATAAATTTCCATCAGCAGAAGGAACCAAGCCCTCACATCCTGACACGTGACTGCCTGCTTGTCAATTCCAGCTTATGTTCATTAATCCCAACACGCTTCAGGCCCTGAGTGGGACCTCTGGCAAATCAGAGACCACTGATCATATGCCACCCTCTGTGCAGGGTCCCGGGGATTTGCCTGAAAATTATTCATTGAGCACCTACTGTGTGCTAAGTTCTGGGGATAAAGCCAAGGACATATAGGCAAGATCCCTGCACTGTGCTGTCTAATGGCCACATGGAGATACAGGGACCTGTAAGGACCTGGAACACTCAGCCTGATGAGGGTGGGAGTTGGGGATGATTGTTTCACTGACTCAAGAGAGCGATGGCATCCAAGAAGGCAGTCAGCTCTGCCTGAGGGGTCGGGGAAACATCGCCGTGGGCGTCCCCATGACTCAAGTTTTGGAAGAGAAGACTGTTGTTTGAGGCAGTGGGAACAGCATGCGCAAAGGCGAGAGGTATAAAGGAACAGGAAGTGGCTCACTTGGGGAGCTATGAGGAGTTCCGCATGGAAGAGCGGGGTTAACTTGTATTCAGGTGCCCCGCAGAGGAGCCTGAGATTAGGCTGGGGGCCTTCTTGCTGCTCCAGAGCCTGATGCTGCTGAAGCCTGCTGGTGTCTCCCACCCACCCCGGAGCCTCAGGGAGCCCAGGCTGGGCCCCCTGCCCTGGAACCATCCCCCTCAGGCTGTCACCAGCTCTCAGGCCTCTCCCTGCTGCTCCAACATTTTCCTCTTGTGATGGATGGAAATTTCCCTGCTTGGGTCAAGTCAAATTTCTCCTGATTTGTTGTTTTACACACACTGAGGCCGGAGGCGGATCCTGCATGATTCATAAAGAAAAATGCGCTGTCTGTGAAGGAGAGTAATTTATAGGTGACGTTTCCCCAGCTTCCAGAGATGGAACTTGCTGGGGTGGAAGAGGAGGAGGACAGGGGACCTTCATCCACTGCGAGTGGCCAGTGTGGTCTCTGAAGCTCCCAGTGGGGGCATGAGTCTGTCAGTGGGTTTTGCTGAAGCTTCGGTCTTCCCTGCTCATTGGGCCCAGAGCCAGACCTGGGAGACCAGGAGACAGGAGGGACCCGAGGCCCCCAGCATCCTTCCCTGCTCTCCCAGCTCCTCTGGACCCCCTCTGCACCCCCTCTCATGTATGAAAATAAATGAAGTCAGGTTTCCCAGCACTTCTGATCTGGAAGGGCGGAGGGGATGGGGCAGGCAGCCAACTGACACCCATGTATGACCCGAACCATACATCATGAGAGTCACGAGGTTGCTATGGACACAGATGATGGGGACAGGTCTGATCAGCGGCCACCAAGACTCTAGGGTTGGACAGAACTTTACTGGGGGTGGGGTCGGCTGGGGGAGGGGTGTCAACTTTACAATCAGAGGAGGAAAAGACCATGGCGACCACGAAAGAAAGAAAGGAGCCAAGCGCTCACTCTGTTCCAGGCACTGTGCCAAGCGCTTCAGGTATAGAACCTCATCTCTGACCCAGTGAGGCAGCAAGAGCAACCCCGGTTTCATAGATGAGGAAATCGAGGTTCAGTGAGAAGAGGGAGTGGCATCCCGAGCCAACAGCAGAGCAGAGATCCCCTGCCTCCTGGGAGAGGGGAGGAAGTGGGCGGAGGCAGGAACCCAGAGTGGGTTGGGGTGCATCTGAGGATGGTGGGAGTGTGAATGGGGCCCAGGGTAAGCATGAGTTAAACAAGGCAACCCTCTGCTGGGTCTCATGTCTATATCTGCGAGATGAGAGGTAAGCCTGGGTGTTTAAGTCAGTAGCCTCAGGAGGGAGATTTCCAGCTGCCCCAACCCTGTCCCCAGCCATGCCTTCTTTCCCACCATTAAAACGTGTCTCCTGAACCTGGTCCCCCAAATCACACAAGCCCCATGCCCAAGTCTGATGGACTGCTCCTTTAGCCCACCAGACTTCCTCCGAAGCCCACACTATTTCCCACCCCAGGCTTGTTCTTGTTCTCACTCCCTCATCATTCACTGTGTGCCATGCCCTGGGCTGGGCTTGCAGAGGTGCGTTGCGATGGTCCCTGCCTCCAGGAGCTCACAGTCTAGAGAGGGACATACCAGGTGTCCTGCCCCCAGATGGATGAACACGGGCCTTCCCAAGTTCCCAGGAGGTAGGGCCAACTCTGCCCAGAGGAAGGCTGGAGCTGGGCTTTGAAGAGTGAGTAGGAGTTTGCCAGATTAAAAAATAGAAGGGTATTCTAAGCAGCAGAACAGCATGTGCAAAGCAGAAATACAAGTAGCTGTCCCTTCTCACCATCCTATCTATCCCCCAAGCCTGAGCCCACTCTCTGCGATCCTGACCCACCATCTTCTCCCTAACTCTCTCACCCCTTCCCTGCTGAAGGACCTGAAGTTCCTGCCAGGATGCAGCCAGGACCCCAGGCCCCTCCAGGCTTCCCCACCATGTCCCCAGGTAAATATGCTCAGGGACACATGGGTGAACCATAAATTAAGTCTTCTGGGGATGGATTCCCCTGAATAAAAAGCACATTCAGTAGCGAGAATATTTGTTTTTGTTTTCCTTCTCCGAGTAAATGGAAACATGCGCTGACCTCACTTTTCTCACAAGTACAGTAGCTTTCCTGAGCGGCTGTCAGGCCTGGGGTGCCAGGAAAAAGTGGTGGAACATTCAGCATCAGGAACAAGGGCCCCAGTGGCAGCTGTGGCCGGCCAGTGGAATACAGCTGTCAGGCCGCTGACAAGAGTTTCCGAGGGGTGGGGAGGATCCGGCCTGGGCCTCCCAGGGGGCCCTGAGTGTTGCCAGGATGGGACTTCGAGACTGCTGTCCTCCCAATTCATTCTCTGACACTGCAGATGGAGGGTCCCAGGCAGCAGGCTGGGAGGAGAGCCACCAGAGGGGCCTTGGCATCAACCAGACTTGCTTTTCCATCCCGGCTGCCACTTTCTGGCTCTGTGATCTCAGCTAGCTGTTCCACCTTTCTGAGCCTCAGTTTCTTCATCCTTAAAGTGGAAGTAATTATACCAACCTCCTAGGGTCATATGAGTTTTAAATATGTCGAAGTACCAAGAAATATTAGTCCTCAATCCCTTCCTGACCTTCTCCCGACATATCTGACTCAAGCCCTACTTCTTCTGTGATGCCCCCCAGACCCAGTGACCTCTCCCACCTAGAATCTAAGGTGCTTTTCTACTTACAGTGCCTTGTGAAGATGGTACCTTTCGATAAGAGCAAGATATCTATCCATCCACCCACTCATCCATCCACCCACTCATCCATCCATCCACCCACTCATCCATCCATCCATCCACCCACTCATCCATCCATCCATCCATCCACCCACTCATCCATCCATCCATCCACCCACTCATCCATCCATCCATCCATCCACCCACTCATCCCTCCATCCATCCACCCACTCATCCATCCATTCATCCATCCATCCACCCACTCATCCATCCATTCATCCATCCATCCACCCACTCATCCATCCATCCATCCATCCATCCACCCACTCATCCATCCATCCATCCATCCATCCAGCCACTCATCCATCCATCCATCCATCCATCCACCCACTCATCCATCCATCCATCCACCCACTCATCCATCCATTCATCCATCCATCCACCCACTCATCCAACCATTCATCCATCCATCCATCCATCCACCCACTCATCCATCCATCCATCCATCCATCCACCCACTCATCCATCCATCCATCCATCCACCCACTCATCCATCCACCCACTCATCCATCCATCCATCCATCCATCCATCCACCCACTCATCCATCCATCCATCCATCCACCCACTCATCCATCCACCCACTCATCCATCCATCCATCCATCCATCCATCCACCCACTCATCCATCCATCCATCCATCCACCCACTCATCCATCCATCCATCCATCCACCCACTCATCCATCCATCCAACCATTCATGCACACAGTTACTTATTTAGTCAGGGACTATTTTGAGCAGCTAAATACTCTCCCACTTGGGGGAAGGTGTGTTTTCTGTGATCTGCGCTTCATCACATGTGGCCACAGTGCATACTGCCCCCTAGAGAATGAATGGGATTGTCCTCAGTTTCCTCCGCAGCCAGCATGGGGGCTTAGCACAGAACACTCATTGGTTGCAAGGAAATCCAGACAAACTAGCTGAAGAAAATGTGAACCTGATGATTCACATAACTGGAAAGCACAGGTACAGGTCTTGCTGGCTTCAGATACAGTTTGAGCCTCGAGTGATATTTTCAAGACCTAGTCTCAGTTATCAGTGCTTCCCTCCCTCACATAGTAGCCATGGTGGCAGCAGCTGCAGCCCCAAGCCCCACATCCATTCAGGTTCAAGTACAACAGGGAAGATTCAAAGTCTTCTCCAGAAACGACCACCAGACCACATGGCCCGAGACCTGGGAACAGGTGGAACACTGGGCTAAATGGGGAGGGGGTTGGGATGCTAGAGAGGCAAACGCCTCAAGCCTAAGGCACCTGCACCAAGTAGGCTGTGGGGATCCTGAGTGAATAGGAAAGCTCTGTAAGGACCCGCCAGTGGAGGCAGGCTTACCAACACAAATACACACATAAACAAGGTGACCTCGGACAGCCGTACCTGCTAAGATGACAGTAAAACAAGACAACACAGTCAGAGTAACCGGGGGTGAGCTTATTTTAAATAAATGGTCAGGGTCAGCCTCTCTGAGGAGGCGACACTGAGGTGAGAGGTTGGAAGGCCCAGACCAGGGAGGGCCTCATAGGTTCTGGTGAGGGGCTTGTATTTCATCTTCCAAGCGACAGGCAGTCGGTGGGCAGTTTTAGTCATGGAAGGACATGATTTTTACTCCTGTTAGGATACTTTTTTAAAAAACTTGTCATTGAGGTCTAACCCACGTAACGTAGAGCAAAAAAGCACGTTCATCCCAGGAGGACAGCTCAGGGTCTTTTCCTGATGTAGACACCCACGGAACCCCCACCCAGATCAAGAGATTGAACATGCCAAGACCCAGAAGGCTCCCTCGTGTCCCTTCCAAGTCAGTCTCCCCTCCACGAGGTAACCACTGTTCTGACTTTGATCATCACAGGTGGATTTTGCGTGGTTTTGAACTTTATATAAATGGAATCATGCAATACATGTTCTTCTGTGTCTGGTTTCTTTTGTCCAATATTACGTGTGCGTGACTCGTCTGTGTGGTGTAATTCATCCTTGTTAATTACTGTGTAGTATTCCATTTCTTTCACTCTCCCAAAGCTGGGAGGAGATTGTTCTCTGCCTGTGATCCGATCATCCGACCTGGACACTGAATGCACTGCCCCTGAAGACTGACTGCCTGGGACCATCCTCAGTTTCCTCCTTAGCCAGCACTGGGCTTGGCACAGGACAGAACAAACACCATGTTGGCTGGGTAGGGTTGAGCCGAAAATTCCCTCAGGACCACACAGGTGATCTAGACTAGACACTCCTAGACTCCTGCTCTCCAGGCCTGACACCTCCCAGGCTCTGGCCGTCCCTCCAACGCCCCTCCCTCTTAACCAAGTTCAGGTGCTCGCACTTGGCTGGGCAGGGAGGGGTTCTGGTGGTTGCCGAGCCCAGAGTCCCTCGTGGCCAGTGTGAGGGACGTCGCGGGAAATGAGAGGAGCTGCGGCCAGCCGCCAGGCAGTGACTCTACACCCAAAAAATGTGCTCTTGGCCAGGCTCTCCTTCCTCTCTCCTCTCGGCCCTTCCAGGCAGCGAGGAGTTGGCAGGCCCGGGTGCAGATAACGGCGAGAGCCCCAGGCCCTCTTCTGTCATCGCCTCCCCAACGTGAAACCCAAGATCTTGTTTATTTATGAGGAAATTCTGTTCTGCTGCTCGACAAATGGCGTATGGGGGCCAGGGCACATGGAGCGTGGAGCCGGCCCAGCCAGGCCTCAGCATGCTGCACCTCTCTGCTGATGCAAGCTCAGAAGGGGCTGGCAGCAGCTAGAGGGCCCGGCCGGCTTGACACTCCCCAGATGGGGGGTTGGCGGTGCGGGGAGGGGTCCTCCCTTCCCCCCTGAACAGCCAGAACCCTCCCTCCCTGCTTCCCCATAGAGCCATTGGCGGATTGGTCAGGAACCCTCAGATACTAACAGCCTGGTGGTCAGTCCCCTGAACCGACCTCAGGAGCAGCACCAAACCTTCTGTGGCACTCACTTCCTGCCTACCTTGCTGGGAGAGTGAAATGAGCTTCTGTCGGTCCCTGAGGGATGGAAGAGGGAAAATCAAATAAAAAAAATCTACCAAGGGCCCACAGCATGTTGGGGGTTTACGTTCTCCATCTCATTCGATTGGCCGGTAGCGCCAGCAGGTGGATGTGAGGGTGCTGGTTTTATGATGAGGGGCGGAAGGGCGGAGTGATGAAATAGCTTGCCCGGCGCTTGTACCTGTGAGAGGCGTGACTCCAGCCAGGGCCTGCCGACTCTCGCTCTGCCGTCTGGGGGGGGGGGGGACTGAGTCGAGCTCTCACTCAGAGCAAGTACCCAGCTGTGGCAAACTAGAGCGGAATGGGTTTGCGTCTGACTCGAAATTGATGTTCCTTTCCTTCTGTCACACCTCCTTGCCTCTCAGAGTGAAATGCCCTTTAGCAGTACGTGCGATGGGGTCCCAAGTGGTGAGACGGCACCCACTTTGGGACAAAGATTGCTCATTTTAAATTCCCTTTAGAATAGGCCCGGCACTAGCACAGCTCATACCATCCAAACCAGGGTCGCTCACTGACCCTACACCTCTGTTCACATTTCACCTGCATGGCTGGGGTTCGTGGCTCTGCAGTCATGGCACGAACGTGTGCATTTATGACACCAACCCGCTCATCTGCCAGAGCTTTAGACCTAAAGCAGTAGGGAAACATTTTTTTTTAAAGATTTTATTTATTTATTTGACAGAGAGGGACAGCGAGAGAGGGAACACAAGCAGGGGGAGTGGGAGAGGGAGAAGCAGGCTTCCCGCTGAGCAGGGAACCCGATGCGGGGCTCGATCCCAGGACCCTGGGATCATGACCTGAGCCGAAGGCAGACGCTTAACAACTAAGCCACCCAGGTGCCCAGTAGGGAAACATTTTTAATGACCGAATTAAGACCAAGGGTGTCAGCTATGATATAAATATAAATGGCTTAAATGTCTCAAGCAAAAGACAAAGGCTTTAGCTCCAGAACAACAAGCAAAATCATTCTTTTTTTTCCTCACAAGTTTTCAAAAGATGCTCACACCAGATCTTCCGGGACTCATCCCTATCCTTCCTAGCCTATGTGGATTCTTACATCTCTGATTTCTCTAATGCCAGCCTGCTTTATTTTTATTATAAGATCGTTCAGATGTACTTAAAAGGATAGAAAATCATGTGACACTTAGCGACCTACCTCTGAGATTTAATAGATGCTGACATTTGCTATATTTGCTTCAGATCTTTTTACAGGGTCCTGTCCCTTCCCTCTCACTAACTTGAAGATGTTGTGTATAACAATTTCCATGCAAGTTTAATGCCTTTTCTACATATGGGTGTATCCACAACCTGTATTTGACATTGTTTTGTGCTTTTAGAATTTACCTAAATAATATCATGTAAGAGATCTCTTTCTGCAATTTGCTTTGTGGGAAATTATACATGTTGAGACACATAGATGTCTCCCATTAATTTAAACGGCCATACAGTGCTCACCGTATAAATACACAACAGTCCTTCTACCCATTTTCACATTGATGGACAACTGTTTCTACTTTTCTTTTTGCAACCACAAGCAGTGCTTCGAGAATCCTCTTTGCCTGTTTCCTTGCGCACTCAAGCGAGTATTTCTCTGGAAGTAGAATTTCCCGGGTGGGCTGGTTTTAACACTTACCTGGTATCTATTTTCTGCTCTCTACTTTCCTCTCCAAGGATGTAGTCAAACAGGACTTCTTAACAGGATTTGAGTTGAGGCTTGAAGAGAGAGAAGTTGTGTTGCTATAAACGAAAGTGACAGCATTCTAGGAAAAAAGAAGCCACTGAGACCTAGAGTCACATGGTGTTGTGCCCTGCCACCCTCTTTGCTCTTAATTAATCCTGGGGCCCAACACTCGCATCTGTTATTCTAGCTGAGGACGAGGGGGAACCGTCCTCACATTTGTCCTGTTGGCACTATATTAATTCTTGTACCAGCTCTCATTTCAGAGCTGACGGTGGTGGTTTCTAAGCCTGGCTGTGCATCATCATCACTCAGGGGACTTTAAAAAATACACAGATTCCTGAGCCCGCACCTGGAGATTCGGGTTCAGTGGTCTGGAGCTGAGCCTGGGAATCTCTCCCAGGCAATTCTGCTGCAGCCAGTCTGTGGCCGAGCACTGGGGAAGCAGCATCTAAACTGCCAGCAATGTCTGTTGGTAAAGCCATCAAGAGGACGTGGCCTCTGGTCATGCGCTCAGCTAACCTTGCCCGCGCATCCCACCGCCGCACTGCTGGGCCTCTGTGAGTACCGTGGTCAAGGCTTGCTCGAGATGCCCTCAAGCCCCTCAGCGGCTCCTCATATGGAGTGCTGCTCCCTGGATTGAAGGAAACTGGCAGAGCCATGGAGGGACTAGATTGTATCTCCCTGACCAAATGTAGTGGACCCTTGCCTCATCCTTCTCCCTGTTTCCATGGGACAGCCTGGAGAAGGGGGCTTGGCTGGGCCATGTGAGAGCTAGTCTGTACCACTGTCCATAAACAGTGATACAAACAATATGAACACAAACAGCAGTCTCGGCGAGGAGGGAATATTATGATCCCCATTTTACAGACAAGGAAACTGAGGCACAGCTAGGAAGCAGTGGAACCAGGCAAACTGGCTTCAGTATCTGTCGGCAGAACGATTCTGCTAGACGCTGCCATCTCTTCACCCTGATAGACCCTTTCTCCTCTCCCAGGAGCACTGTCTGAAAAGGACCCATATCTGGTCTTCACCCCCTTCCATTCTGGGGTGATGTGGGGAGTTTCCAGTCTGTAATGCAACTTTTCTTATCTCAGTCTGCATTGAAAATAACTTGTAGCTGTTCATACGTGAATGGTAATACAGCAACTGCCATTTCCTGAACCCTTACTCCTACTATGTGCCAGACCCACAAAGGGACAGGTGACATGGGTCCTCACATGCAACCCCCCCCCACTGCCAACCAGACACACACACACACACACACACAGCACTGCACGGGGCATCAGAAGGGTCCTTTTGGGAGAAAACGGCCACAGAGAGGCAGGGTCCTTTGGCCGAGGGTTGCATGGCCACTCCACTAAGCTTAGAGTGCATCTCACCCTGGGGCCCGTTCTTTCCACCACTTCATGCATATTCTAGTTCCTTCTTTAGAGTGAAGTCAATGCATATAATGACAATAAATGGCCGTAAAAAGTCAGCAACAATACAGCCCCTCCTTGGAGGGAGGAGAGCCTTCCCCAGGACTAGAACAATGACCAGTTTCTTGGGACTCTTCTTCCAGAGGGAGCCTGGATGTCTGGACTGTGCCATTAACTGCCTCATCTCACTCTGGGTTGATCACTGCAGTGCTTCCTCCCTGCCCACTGCCCACTCCAAACTCGTGCCCTCAGCTCTGTTCTCCAGTCAATACCAGAGCCAACTTCCACATGCTAATCTGATGCTAACATTCCCCTTCTCAGGGAACCTCAGGGACTCCCTACTACCATTTCTCTTTCTATGTAAGAAAGTTCAGTGTCCCAGCTCTTCGCACATCCCAAATCACTGAGCTATCCCTGAGGCTGTTCCTTCACAACACTGAGTGAGTTCCACTAGGAGCTGGGGGTAAAGTGGTAAATAAAACCAGGCATGTTAAATATCGGGCGCAGCCATGCACCCAAGGCAGACATTGCTAGCTGATCACAGCACTCTGCAGCCTCTGCGCCCCTGCCAATCAGCTCTCCCTCCTGTGCTTACTGGCCACACGTGTCTATTGAGCACTTCAAGTGTAGAGAGCACCATTAAGAAACTGAATTTTTACAAGTATATTAGAATAGTACTTGAGTCACCCACGACTAATCCATCAGAGCTGGCACACTGAGGCAAAATCCATTTGCCATCCCTGGGTAAGAGAGAGTCTCTCCTTAGTGGACCTCCCAGGGCAGTCAGGGAGCTGGCCACAATGACAAGGGGAGAGCTGCAGGAGAGATGCGCTCGCGCAGGGTGCGGGAGAGCAGAATCCTGGATCAATTGGTTCTGCTTGGCAGGAAGTTTGGGGGGGACCTTTTAAGAGGTGGCTTTTGAATGGATGCCAGAGCAGAGGAAGGGCATTCCAGGCCAAGAGAACAGCAGGAAGAGAGGCACAGAGGTGTGTGAGAGGACACAGCAGGTGGTTGAATGTGGGGAGGGGCACTTGGGCGTGGCTGCAGCTTTGAGCTCATGGGAGAATTTGAAGATGCTTGAGCTCTGTTTCTAGGTGTTGAGAGGCAGAAAGGAAGAACCCAGCTTGGGCCCAATGCCCACAGCTGACACTTCACAGATCTTTGCTCCCCTTCCTAACTCCCAGGCCCTTGATGAGGCTAGCTGAAAGTACAAGAAGGAAAGCAAATCCCAAAGGTTTGAAAAAACAAAAAATCCCCAAATCCTAAGCACAAGCTCCCACAGCCAGGGCTGGATAAGAGGTGAGAATTAGTTCATGTATAGGAGTCAAGCTGTATCTCCCCTTGAGGCCCACACTTTGGCTCCATAGGTGGCTCGTTATTTTTATCCATTGGTCCAATCATCATCAATGTTGATTAAGCAGCTACTCGGGGCAATAAATTATGAAAGATACAAGGGTAAAGTCCAAATACAAATATAGTTTACAAGGTTGGGGACTCAAGACATGCTTATTAAAAATTTAACTAATATTACAAAGGAACAAATGGTAAACCTGGTATAAAGTAGATGCTTGATAAGTATTTTCCAAGGCATGTTAAGGATGTTCACTACAGTATTGTTTATGAGAGTAAAAAGTAGAAACAAGCTTCCACCCATAGGGCAGCAGTTAATAAAGTAGGGTATATCACCACTAAATGTTTGTCTTTTGCTGAGAAGATGGACGGATGGATAACTGAGTACAAGTTCAGAGCAGAGAGAGTGAAAGAAGTGAAAGGGGAAGGTTAGAGAAGGCATCATGGTGCAACAATGTGGGAGAAAATGCCCAGCACATAGCACACAATCAGTCAACATAAACTAAAGTTTCCCCCGGGGTATGAAGTAAAGTAACCTCCAACCCAAAGACCCCCAGGAATGTCCTGAGGACCCCATTATGCCCATGAACACATCCCCTCTGCAAGGACCTGGCTGCCCACCGTCTCCTGTGGTTGCTGCACATAAATACTGAAAGTGGAAGATTGTGACCACAACAGGGAGGATGGCTCACTCCCTCTCTCAGTCCTACAGCATGCCTTTTTGGACCCCTCTGTATTGCAGAATTTTCCCTTCTATCGACAGTCTGTGGCTAGCTTGTTGCTGAGGCCAAATATGAGTCCAGGGACTTGGGCTGGAGACAAATTCAGGAAGCATCTCTGTGACTTTTTCAAGGCTCCTCCCCAAGTCAGCCCTGTGTGCCCAGGTCTTTCTTCTTTCCCAGGGAACTCCTCATCCCTCCTGTATATCCATATATGTCGGTCCATCCCATCAGTTCACCAGACCCACTCCAAGGCGAGTTTGATTTCCATACAAGCTGGGACAGTCCCACCCCCACACCCCCCTGCAACCTTCCAACATACACACATGCATGTGTACATACATGCTCACTTGTGGGATTGAATGAATGAACTGACTTTTGAGGAGCGGGGAAAGAAGTGGTCATTGAGGTGGAAGTCTCCTCACACGGGGAGGAAATGCCCTAAGTCCTCCCTGCCTCTGGTTCAAAAGGGAAGGACCATCTCCCTCATACTTGGGCACCAGGACCAGATTCCCCTGACAGGGGTGCCTTTGCCCCATTACTCCTGCACCCTTTACTCTCCACTAACCCAGGGCACAAAGCACTGGAGGAAGGAAAGGCCTTGTTGCCTTTTAGATGAGCCCCACTCTGATCAACGATTTTCAACCTCTGAGCTCAGGGAATCCATGATGATAAAGAGCTCTGGCTCCCGAAGACTTGCGACAGGCATCAACTTGCTTTATTTCCTGTGGTGTGAGGTGTCAAAGGGAGGACTTTTATGCCTATTTCATAAATGAAGAACCTTGAGGTCTTGGCTGGGAAGCTCTGTGCCTAAAGACGGTCAAGAGCCAGATCTTGAAGAAAGAGCATGGGAGTGTGTTCCCCGGATTATCTACACCTACTCATCCCTGAGGCTATGAGAACACACTTAGGAGGATCAGGCTTAGTCTGAATTCCTGAAGGTTCAGGACTATAGTAAAAAGAGCCACTGGCTTTGAGCCAGACCTGGATTCAAATCCTGACTCCAGCACCAGTTCCCTGTGTGATCGTAGCCAAGTCTCACTCCACCCTATAAAGGGTCCTAGAGCCCCATCCCCAAGCACACACACATACACATACCCAGAGAGGGAAGAAGGCTGTCTCAGAGAGCAATTTAGACACCATGTAAAAATGCTACACACCTAGATATGAACACAAAGCTATTTCTTGTGTTGGCATCATCCACCAACATGGTACCTGAACTTCCAAAGAAAAACCATTGCCAGGAAGGCTATGGGAGTCCTAGCTTGACCTTTAGGATTTCAAAGTTGTAATGAAAGTAGATAACTTGGGGATACCCAAAATCTATTTATCCTCCCTAATAATGTAACAAAGTTTTCTCAGAAAACACCCTCACCCTCACCCCTTGCATGGATTCTTGGTGGAGAAGTAAATGCAAGTGTTCAATAAGAAATAAATGTATCAATAACAAAGCCAAAGGACTATATCCTTTTTCTCATACACTTGGTATGGTATGCGGTAGGTTATGGAAGCTAGACTGAACTCCCTATTAGGGCTTGGGATCTTGATCCTACAAGGAAAGGAGGATGGCTGGAGGACACTCACTATGGCAGTGGCCGAGTTTACAGTGCCTGCTGCAAGAAGGTTACCATGGCTCCCAGAGATGCCCAGAGATGACAGACAACCTTCCTTTCTAAGCCCGTTCCTCCCACATTGCACCAATTTTATGGTCCTTCAGCATACTTCCAATGGCTACCCAGCCAACACTGTTAGCCAGCCCTTTTTTCTGTTGCTTACAAGCAGTGAAGTCTGAAAGAAAGATGGATGCCGAGTGTGCATTCAGTAACCATTTGTTGAACGCATGCATGAATGAGTGAGGAAATGAATGTATGTATGAATGAATGTACAATGGATGAATGTGATAATGAATGAAGGATAATGAATGTCTCTCTATGCACTTACCTCAACACCCTTATTGAGGGTTTGAGGATTTGATCTCAACACCCTTCCCCCACTCTGGCAACAGCTACAAGGGACCTTCTTTCAGTGCTTTGATGTTCCAGGTTCTCTTCTTGTACAGGGCCTTGTCACATGCTGTCTCCTCTACTTGAGATGATCCTTGCTTCTCCTTGGTAGCTTTTAATCTTCAAATTCAGTCATTTACTTGGGAAAGTCCCTGGCTCCCCATACCAACACCAGATTGGACAGCCATATTGTCTCTCTCATAAGCCACTGTTGTTTTTCATCAAAGCACCCATCTCAGTAAACTAAACACTTTTTTGTGTCGTCATTTAATTAATGTCTGAATCTGTCTAGACTCTGATCTCTATGAAGGTGGGACAATGCCTGCTTTGCTCAACACTCCTGCACCCCGCCCAGTATTCTGAAGGTGGCAAGTATTCAAATGCCTGTAAATATCTGTTGCATAAATAAATGAAGATGCATTCCCCTTAGCAGGAAAGAACAGAAGATCTTGACCCCAATAAGCACTCAATAAATGCCTGTTGTTGAGCTTGAACTTGACAGCTCAATCCCATGGACAGGGTCAGTTCCTGGAGCTCAGTTGAGCACTAGAGAGCCTGAGGTGAAGGTGAGGGAGGGAAGTGGTTATAAAAACCTGGAAAGAGAGGGGCCCAGCAGGGAGGCTGGAGGTGGCCAAACGCCAACTTCTTCCTCTGCTCTTGGCTGTGGACCGGCCAGGAACCCAGGTGTCCTGGCACCCAGTGTGCTGCTTGTTCTATTAGGCATTAGGAAATCTGCTCTGAATATTAAACAGCCTGTGCCTCCACTCCAGAAAGAAAGGAGAGCCCACAGGAAAACAGATCTTCAGTCCCCTTTGTTTGGAGCCCATCCTTCCAGACCTATCAAGTCTACAAGGGGCCTCCAAGTGGAAAACAGCTCCACAAGCTGGACTAATGGCCTTGGGGTCACAAACCCCTGTCTGGGAACATGCCTGGCTCTCCACAAGCCTCCTCTCAAGGAGGATGACTCATCTCTTCATGGACTTCGACAACTCTGGTTGGCATCAGGAGCAGCTGATGAAGTCACATGCTCCTAAAAACCAATTCTCCTGCCGAAAGAAGGAGGAGTCAAGCCCAGGGAATGGGAGGGAGTGGGGGCAAGATGGCAAACCATGTTCTAAATTTTATCAATTTTTGAAAGACAATTAGTAAACTCAAGTTAGCTGCTAGTAATTTAGAATGATGAGGCTGTTTTCACTCTAGTACCTCATAAATAACATTTGATTTAAAGTTTCCAAGGGTTGACTGGGCAGTTCAAAGGACCTCCACAGGGAGGAAATGAGCTTCTCCCTCCATGCCCTCCCCACTCAGGTGAGGACTGAGATCACCAGCTGGAGGAGCACATCAGGGGTGTGGCCTAACCAACTCAGTGACAACTGAGAGACTTACTGACTGACTGAAGAGCTAACTGGCCAACAAGCTAATGGAGAGACTGACCAACTGGCCGACAGACTGGTGGAATTACCAAGTGACGATTGAGCCAATGGAGTGGTTGATACACCAGTGAATGGTCTAACTGTCCACTTGATAGACAGATGCACTAATGGTCAGCCAACAGACTGATTGGTTGGTGGATCATTTTGTCAGTGAGCCACTGGATTATAACGTGAACCTGCCGACCTTCCCAAGAGCCTCATTAACCAGCTGACCAAATGACCAACTGGTTATGAACCAACCTACTCAAATACTGATAGAAGAATTGTTGAAAGGACAAGGGCATCTGGTGGGTAGGCCAGCCAAGCAACCATTGATCGACACAACTCTCAGAGAGAACTCAGTTGCCAGGACTCCACACAATGAAGAACATCCTCAAAAGGAAAGTTAGATACAATAAGAAGGAGGTAACAGGTGCAAAAAAAGACAAAAAACTAAAATGTCCACCAAACAGTGAAAAAGGAAAAGGATTCTCATGTTCAGGTTGGATGTCCAGAGTTGCATAAAGAAACTGGGAGATTCCAACCCAATGTCAAGATGTGGTTTCTCTAGTGGTAACTGAATCAAATTAGCAAATGAATGAATTCAGCCATAGCCTCTCTTTAACATCTTTCTGACCCTCCTCCTATACCCCCATCATGAACACAGCAGCCTCATTCATTCTGCTAAAGTCATAGATGTAGGGTCATAAAATGCAGTCATGGTGCTGTTCTGGTTGTGGGATTATGAATGATTATTTTTCCTTTCATTTTCCAATTATAGCCTTTAGTGGGGCTATATTATTTTGCAATGGAAAAATCACATTTATAATTTTAGAAGGAAAAATAAAAACAAATTTGGTCCCTTCCTTTCTTTTGCTCCATACCCAATAAATATTTCTTGATTTATGGATCCAAGGAGTCTTCAAGACTTGCCTCTCCTTACTTTTTGATGTCAAAGTGGTTTATTGAATACCTACTAGTCATCTCTCCCTTTTCCTAGATTACTAGAACAGCCTCCACAGCCTCTCCCTGTTCAAGTCTGTCCTTCATGCAGATACTAAAAGAATTTCCATCACATTTCTCCTTTTCAAGAACTTCTGTGGGCTTCTGATAATTTATTTATTTATTTATTTTTATTCTTTTAAAGGGGGGAGGGGCAGAGGGAGAGAGAGAGAGAATCCCAAGCAGGCTCCCTGCCCAGTGCTGAGCCCAACTCGGTGCTCAATCTCACGACCCTGAGATCATGACCTGAGCCGAATTCAAGAGTTGGACGCTTAACCTACTGAGCCATCCAGGTGCCCCAAGAACTTCCATGGGCTTCTTGGTGCCTGTTTGATTATCAACCTAAACTATCAAACATATAACCAATGGACTTTGAATAACTAATGTCCTCTCCTTGTGCGCATCTGTCTATATCCAAGCAAACACACACACGCACACATGTGCACACACATGTGTACACACACACACCCGTGTGCGCATGCACACACGAACACTGCCACCCTCCCTATTCTAGCTTCTCATCAGGGTCCTCTGAATTTCTGATCAGTTATAATCTCATAGTTTTCTCTCAACCAGGAACAGGAATCCCACACTGGAGTTGTGCCCATCACTCTGATAAATTTATCCATCTGTCAATCAGAAAGCATGTACTAAATTTTCAATATTTGCCCACTATTGTAGGTATTGTGGAATCTCTAAAGAGGGAAGGGAGAAGGGTCCTGACTTTTATCGAGTGCTTACTGTTGCAAACATTGAATTCACACAGGTGATCTTTTAGCTTCCTCAGTGAAATGGTATCCCATTTTATGGATGAAGAAATGAAAACCCAGGAAGGTCAGGAAACATCATCCACCCAAGGTCACATTGCTAGGAAGCAACAGAACTGTGATTTGAAACCAGATGTGCCTAATTACAGTGCCTTTGCTTTACTCTCTGGTGGAAAAAGCTAGACTATGTTTTTCACCCACTCACTCATTCACGGATGCATTCATCCTTTTAGCAAATGTTTACTGAGCATTTAACACCATCTAACAATAATATGCTAGGATAAAATGGTGAGCAAGATAGTCATGATGCATACCTTCTTGGAACTCACTGTTTGGTGAGGGAGAGACCCACAAAAAGTGTGTGTGTGTGTATGTGTGTGTTTGTGTAACTGGTATGTACATTAATTTTATTTATTTCTTCTCACCCTGGTGAGGGTGAGATAGAGAGTAACATGAGAAAATGATCTTCGATTTTATGATGTCTATTGCATACATTGCTTTACAGTTTATGAAGCCCTTTACAAAGTTCATTTTGAACCGATTCTTTTTTTTTTTAAGACTTTATTTACTTGACAGAGAGAGACACAGTGAGAGGAGGAACACAAGCAGAAGGAGTGGGAGAGGGAGAAGCAGGCTTCCCGCGGAGCAGGGAGCCCAATGTGGAGCTCGATCCCAGGACCCAGGAATCATGACCTGAGCCGAAGGCAGACGCTTAATGACTGAGCCACCCAGGCACCCCTTGAACAGATTCTTGAAGGACAAGATTCTACAGATGAATTCAAGGACGGGCCAAGTTATGACTAGAGACAATTGAGACCTAGTCCAGAGTTGCTCAGCGTTCCTTTGTGCAGCACAGAGCAGTGGGGCCACGGTCGGGTGAAGAGACAGCCCAAGTGTGAAGCTATCAGGGTGACCAGAGGGGTGGTGACCTGAGATTGAATGGGGGCTGAAGATAGATCAGGATGGGAAACTACAACACCCAGGCCTTCAGGACAGGCTCGAGGGGCACCAAAACCTTCGTGGAAGATCTCAACTCTCTGGGGCTATGATGTAGGGACCTTCTCCTAAAAAGAGCCACCAAAAAGCCCATAAAACAAGGCGTTTAAAAATAGGACACTCAATAATGCCAAAGTCAAATTATTTCTGACTTGACATAACCAAAATAAAATAATAAATTGCTTGCAAGAGTCCCAAACACGAAACACAATATACTTTGGGATTTGGGAAAGATGAGGAAAGGCAAGCACCTGCTTGTTTCAAGACTTGTGCTACTTGGCACAAACGAGAACAAGAACCACAAACAGCCCTGCATGGGCCCGGAAGCTTCTCCTGGCTGCAGCTGGGATTCTGGGGGCATCTGCGTCTCCCATCCATCCTCCACGTGCTAGTTCCAGACCTGCTGCAAGGCTCACTTCCTCCCATAAAGTCCCAGCAAGAACACAGGATTGGGGGTTCCCACCCTGAATCTACCACTGACACACTGCGTGGCTATGGGCAAGGTCCCAGACTTATTGGGCTTCTGTTTTCTGCAAAATGAGAAAAATCATAGCTACCTTTCAGGATTGTCATGAGGATAAAGTTTAGGTTGTCTCACTCTCTGCAGCAGATACTGTCTGTGTTTGCCTGCTCTGCACCCCTCTCCTCTTCTTCTGGCAAGCACATCCACATTACCCTTGGAGAACTGCTCCTTCCCTGCTCTCAGGCCATGTTGACTTAGGCAGGGCTGACTCTCCTTCCAGTCTTCTGAAATGAATACCTGATCAGGCTTCACATGTGATCCAAGCACATCCAGTGAAATTCAGTCCTAGGACTTGTATGTGAATCTTGAGGAGGAGGTGCTGAGCTAGTGAGTAGTCCTGAAGGTGGGCAGCCACCCTATCATCACAAGGGCAGAGCCTGCCTAAAGGTAAAACTAAGCTGGAAAAGAGTGAATTCAAGAAATGGATGGAGTTTGGCTGGACATCTGGATCCAGCCATACCTGACGTAGTATTATTCCTATGAATTAGCTCCTTTATTAGCTTAAGGCAGTTTGAGTTAGGTTTCTATCTAAAGGTTGCAATCTAAAGAGCCCTGACCTATGTCCTCTCATAGGAAGAGGTCTCTATGGACTGAGATATTAATGTGTTGGGTTGTTTGTATTCTCCAAGAATTCTGTCTATTATGGGTTGGAAGAGTCTGGGAAAGAGACTCAGGGACTTAGGATCCTCCTTGAAACTCTGCCCAGGGAGGGAAGAAAAGGGCCCTGAAAGTCAAAGAAATGGTAGATTAAAATCATTTCTACCACCGAGTACCTAATACATGCCAGACATATTTAAAATATATTCATTTGTTCATCATATATTTAGTGACCCCTACTGTGTACCAGCACTGTTCTAGGGAGCTTCCATTCTAGCGGGAGAACTGAGTCTAACCTTGCCAAGCAGGTACTGCAAGTCCCATTTTACAGATGAGGAAAACCAGAGCTCAGAGAGGAAGAGTGAGTCGCCTGAAGTCCCACCTTTGGACAAGAGTGGACTTAAGACTCTAACTTGGATCTGCTGGACTTCAAAGTCCATGACCTTGTCATTGCTCCAGGCCACCCTCTTTGTAAACCCTGCTCTTAGGAAACATCACTCGGTTCCTATCTTTGCCTGGGAAGGGAAAGGGGGAGGCAGGGGCTCCCGTACACAGCCCCTGGCTCAAGAGCTGGGACCCACAGCGTCTCAGTGCTTGGCCATGTTTATGTTGCTGGTCAGACAGGCCTGAGTGTGTCTGCCCAAATGGACTGTGAGTTGCGTGACGGAGGCTGGAGATTTTGTCTGAGGATGCTCCAACAGCCTGAGAAACTGGCAGAGGGCTGAATCCGGCCACCCTGCCCAGCCTGTGGCTTTTCAGTTCACCCAGGATCCTAAGTTCCAAATGCACCCCATCTATCCAAGGCCCCCCCTGCCATTTGGGGAATACAGCAATGGTAAGATGATAGAGTTAGAGAGACCTGGCTTTGAATGCTACAGTAGTAACTTGAGCAAATCACTTAACTCTGCTGTGCCTCACTTACCCCACCTGAAAAATGGGAACTACAGGACCGACCTCACAGGGTTGTTACAGGGACGAGACAAAGTACAAGAAGGCCGTGTTCCCAGGACCACATGTAGTGCCCAGTAGGTCCCGCATGAGCCCAAGCTATTTTCCTCCCCTATAGGACCCTCTCCCCTGCATCTGGCGGGCTCACCTGGGCATCCTCCTGCAGCCCAGCCCCACCCCCCATCCGGCCCTAACGACTTTTGCAGCCTATCCCTGGTGGCAGTAGCTGAGAGGCCTGAGACTCCCAGGGCCCCTGGGCTCTTTAATCAGCCTCTGCAAGGGCTGCAAGTGATTCAGCCTGCAAGTGATTCGGCACCGGGCGCAACAACAAACAGGCCTGCAGGGAATGGCTTCAGCAGAAAGATGTTGGCATGTCTCTATAGCAACTCGGGGAAAATATTTCACGCAGAAGTCCATCTGCTGTAACATAAAGGGAGTCCCAGCCAATAATCAAGTTGTAACTAGTTATAAATTATTCCTAATTTGCAAGCTTTACTTTACCAAACCACAAAACACACACACACACACACACACACACACACACACACACACACGTGCGTGTACATTTATCGAGAGACATGCTATCTGCTTGGACCCTTGTGCACATACAGACGTGTGGTCACGAGACGGCAGCAAAGCAGGCGATGTTCAGCTGGGGGCTGGATGACGTGACCCAAGCAAGCAGACACGGGGGGCCGCCACGGCTGCAGTTAAAGGAGAGCCCAAACTCACTAAGTTACCTAGAGTTATTATGCAACCCAGAGCTAAAATCTTTTTGTTAGTTTTGTTGGTTTCTCTTAAGGAAAAAAAAAATTTTTTTTTGTTCCTGACATCTGTGTAAAGAAACATTTATATTGATTCATTGGTATAAAATGCCTTGTAGAGGCTATCAAAGTGGAAAAAACAACGTGATAATTCGCATTGTGATGCTTTTAATTTTATACGTTGTCAACACTTCAAATAGGCCGGAGCCGGGCCCGGGAGATCCGGGGTCCTATCTAGGCTGCAACCGGCTGCAGCTCGAGAGCCTCCTGCACGACGCCCACTTGCGGGCTTCAGATCACCCCTCTTTTTTTTTCTTTTTTCATTTCCCTGCTTTCTATGTCTGCCCTGCAAAACTCATGTGGCCTGGAAAAAGAAAACAGGTGGAGGGAAGTGGGAGGGAATGGCGTTAAGTAACCGTGAGGGGGTACAGCCCCTTCTTCCTGTCAGACAAACCAGTGGCTTCCCGGCCTCCCGGCTTCCCGGCCGACAATGTCCCGGACTGACCCAGGCATCTCAGGGACTGGAGACAATGTCGCCACCCTGATCCCAAAGAAGAATCCCGGTGACTGCCACCATCCCTAGAGCCACGCACTGTGCCAAAGCCTTGCACTGTGTGCCGCTGAACGCTGCCCTCCACACCTTGAGAATGGTGGCATTTTTATCTGCATTTTATATTCTATTTCATTTATAGTGGGACCCAGAGAGGTGAGGTGAGCTGAATCAGGATTCAAACCTAGTTTTGTCTGATTCTTCTGCCTTGGCTTCTTCCTGCATGTCTAGAAAGACACAGAAGAGGCCGTTCCCCAAGAGAGAAATTTCTAGCAGTGGACTTCGACCTCAGAAAGTTAAAATAGCATCAAAAACCACTGATTCACCCAGACCTGCCCTTGCATTTCATTGTCTTGTTCTGTTTCGGCCTCGCGACGTTGCACAGAGGAGCACCCCGAGACTCAGAGAGCTCAAAACACTTTCCCAGGGGGATGCTGCTGGCTGGAGTGTCAGGGGGCTGGCCTCGGCAGGCAGGATGCCAGACCTGAAAGCCCGGGAGCCCCCTCACGCCTGCTTCCATCCGTCCGGCTGTCCCCGAGGCTCGATGGGAGGCTAGTCAGGGTGAGCGGGGCCCGTCACCCGTATGCGTGCGGGCTGCGGGGCTGAGCACAGATTTGGCCTGGGCTCTGAGAGAGTGTCGACTTGATGAAATGCAGCAGGGGCAGGGCCCAGGCAGAAAGGTCAGCAAGGGGAAAAGGGCAGGAACACCCTGTTACCAGATCTGGAGAAGAAATGGAAAGTGAAATACTTGGAAAGTAACTTCGGCCGCCTGGAGGCAAGTGTGTCAGGATGTTTCCAAAGGCCTGGATGAGCCAGCCTTCCCCCCCCACCCCAACCCACCCCGACACCTCGCTGGAGGCACAGGGGCGTGTGCAGAAATAACGGTGGAGACCTGCTCCTGGCCTGAGTCCCCGGGGTTCGGGTCACTTCCAGGGACAGTCTCGGGGGAGCCAGGAGATGCTGTCTGCAAGGCCCCGGGAGCAGTGAAGACAGCCCCTTCTGCTCCTGAATCTACCCTGTCCTCCTGGGAGGGCGGGAGGCTCAGCTGCAGCATGCTAGGTCCCCACCATCCAAATCTCCTCTCAGGGGCCCAGAAAGACCCTCCCCGCTGGGGTGACTCGATTTGCAATCAGCATCCAAGACCTTCCATCAGACCTGTTGAGTTAGGGCCTTGGAATGGGGAGCCTGCAGCTGCAGAAGAGCCACCATCTGTCTGTCCGCCGAGTACATTTGTGAGGCGGCCTCGCTGCAGGCATAATTAGGACGAGCGGCTCAAGAAATTTGACTCAACAGACAAGCCCCTATCGGGCCAATTTTTCTATCCTTTCTTTCTCTCTCTCTCTTTTTTTTTTTCTCCCCTAAGCATTAGAAGAAAGAGAGCACCTTTCAAAGGCCAACTTGTAGCTGCCTTTTGTGTGGCTGGATTTCCCGTGCTGAGCTGGTGTCTAAGCTGCTCTGTGGCACGTGAGGGGATGCGGCGGGCCTGGGAGTGCCGCAATGTCCCAGTCCTTCCTCCTGAGTGCAAGAGGCCATTTCAGGATCTCTCGGACTGGCCGGGAATCCACCTCCCCGAGGGTGAGCCAAAGGCAGGGCCTCCACTGACCTCTGCCCTCCCTTGGCCCAGCCAGAAAAGAACAGTCCAGAACACCATGGGAAGCTCTTTAGTTAAGCAAGGCAAAAACTCCAAAAACTCCCATGCAAGCCCTAGAAAGCTCGGGCCAGATCTTTTGCATGGAGGATCTGGCTTCATTAGCAGGGGCTTGGAGAGGCCGTGAGGCTCAAGCGCCCCCAACCCCCCACCCCAACTTTGGCCTCCACCATCCCTGAATTCTCAGCTAGGACCCATCATCAAAAACTGCCCTCAAGTGGCAGAAAGCCATGCTCCCGGGAGCCAAAGGACATGCTTCTTGAGGGAGGCTGTGGAGTGGAGAGGCTAAGAGCCTGGAGTCAGACAGCCTTGCTCCCAATCCCACATCTGCACTGCTAGCTGTCAGGCCATTTCCTCCACCTCAGGAGACTCAGGTTCCTTATCTGTAAAATGGGCACAACCATCTCCTCCATCTCACAACATCTCACGTACTTTGTGAAAGGGTAAAATGAGACAGTACCCGTGAAGCTCTCGGAACTTTGCAATCTGTGCCTAGCACAGGGAAAGTGCTCCCAAAATGATGGTGACCACACGTTGCTGTTTATTGTTGTTACCATTTCCAGCCCTGGCTCTGGGACACACTGCATGGGCGCGAGGACGCACCTGCGCACACGGACACAGACGTAGCAGCCAGTGGAGGGGCACCCCGCAGGCACAGTCTACATCTAGGCATCATCGCAGCATTGAGAGTTGGGTAGGATCGTGGGAAAATACGTGAGGCCAGAGAGGGGACGAGTCCTGGCCCTAGTCACTGGTTGTCATGTGGCAGAGTGGGACTGAAATGCTGCTCTTATTTCTCTAGATGCCCTCTCCTCGTGTATCACATACTCAACAAATATCTCTGTTGACTAGCACCCCGGCCACACACCTTGGCCGGGCCTGGGCTCCCAGGGTGAACAAGATGGTTCCTACTCTCACAGAGCTTTAAGCCTGGGTTTCCGGCGCATCATGCGTCTATGTGGCTCCCTCCGCTCCCATCCTGTGCACACTTAGAACCCTGAATGCACCAAGTGCACACTTAGAACCCTGAATGCACCAAATGCTTCTGGCTGCTTCTTTGCCATTTGGGGTCTAAGCCTCATTTCCCTCCACGGTTGGTGGGCTCCCTGAGGGCAGTCCCCTCACGACACTTGTTCTGGGTAGGGGATTTGCATGTCACAGCTCAGACCACACTGAGCCTTGCCTGTCCTCCTGGGACCTGCCTCTCCCTATCAGACCCCATAGGCGGGATCTCCTCTGAGCCGTGTCAGCGGCTGGCAGAGCTGAACTCAGGGCATGGTGGTTGGATGGATGAATGAATGATTGCACAGGGGAAGTAAGGTCAGTAATTCGTTTGTTCATTTGCTCATTCCTCATGCATTTATCCTGAATCTACCCCGTGCCAGGCTCTGGGGTACAGAGATGAATGGGATACAGTCCCTGAGCTCAGAGAGGCCCACTAAACAGACACCAGCAGTGCTCAACATGTCTGCAGGGGCCAATGGGGCCCAGAAGAGAGTGAGCTCAATTCAGCTGGGAGATGGGAGATGAGTAGGGAAGATGTCAAACTGAGTGACACCCAGACAAGGTCTGGACAGGCAAGTTTAGAAGGCAGACATAGAAAGAACAGTGCAAGAGGGGAGAGGGACCCATGGGCGGGGGGAAAGGCCCTGAGCTGTGATACACTCCAGGAAATATCAGCTTTACCATTTGGCTACTTTAAAAACAAAAATAACAATAATAATAGCAAATATTTGTGGGGTGCTTTGTGCCAAGTACTGTTCTAAAGCTTTGTACATATTATTTCAATTAATCCTCTCCAACAACCTTATGACCCAGTCTATTATTAACCCCATTCTTCAGAAGAAGTAACTGGGGCACAGAGCGTAATTTGTCCCCAAGTTCTCATAGTGGTTTAGTGGCCAAGCTTATTGGCAGAGAGGAGACAACCAACCAGGGCACAGAGGATCTTAAATATCAGGTAAAGGCATTGAACTCTACCCCGAGGGCAGTGAACAGCCCCTGAGGGATTTGGGGCAAGACATGTCTTGATCTGTTTTTCATTTTGACAGTTTCTTCTGGGACAGTGAGGAGAATGGGCTCAAGGTTCCCAATAGCTGTGAGTCTAGAGAGGAGAAGTCATCTTTCATACATGTTCAATAGAGAACATGCACACACAAAAAAAATTCATACAGGCATTTTCACAATAGCAGAAACACAGGTGCTTATCAACAGGAGAGTGAACAAATGAAGACTGCTAACTACACATAGTGGAATATTAGGCAGCAGTGAAAATGAAGGAACCACAGAAGCATGCAACAATCTTGGCGTTATCAGTTGCTGATCGCTGTGTAACAAACCAGTCCCTACTTAGTTGCTTAAACAGCCATTATTTATTTAATTCATAATTCAGTAGGTAGGCATGTGAGGCTGGACTCAGCTGGGCAGTTCCTCTGGTTTTAGCTGGGCTTCCTCATGAATCCATGGTCGGTGGAGAGTCCACTAGCTTGATGGTGTCGATTGGGCCACATGTTTCCCATCACCCTTGGTCACATGGCTACAGAAGATTCCAGGAGAATGAGGAAGAGTATAAAACCTCTTAATGTCTAAGCTCAGAAATGACACAGCATTACTTCTGCCACATTATATTAGTCAAAATAATACAGAAGGCTGGTCGAGATTTAAGAAGTGGGGTGAGAGACTCCACTTCTTGATGTTTTCATTGCATCAAGTCATATGACAAAGGAATGTGGAGACGCGGAGAGGGATAATTGCAGCCATATTTGCAAACAGGCAATGGTGCATGGAAATATAATATTAAGTGAAAAAAAGCAAATTCCAAAAGATTACATGCAAATGACACTTTTTCATAAAACTTAAAATTGGACTTTAGGAATACAGATAGATGAAAAAAGGCTTTATTAAAAAGGATGCAACAGAGCAAAAGACCCTGGATGCAGGACAGCTTCCTTGGAGGACAGAAGACAAGAAGATGGCACAGAGAGTGCAGGTTACTGTCGAAGTCCTCGCCCTTGTTTTCACCATTAAAATGACACATTCTTTTAAGGGGGCCATACGAAACCTAGATTAGTCAAATCATGTGTACTTGAGGTCTGGCGAGAGAGAAAGAAGGATGGAGAAAGAGGAAGGGGCCAACACGGGCCGCACTAAGGGTCAGCTCACCAAGACATGGGAATCTTTTAGATGTGAATGCAGAGGGGGAAAGAGGATCACTTCTGGAACACCAGCTTGAGTGGCTGGGTGACAGCGTCAGCTCTGAGCTAGAAAACCCTATGGAGGAAGACGGTTTGGAGAGGACCAGGAGTTGTGTCTAGAGACTGTTGAGTTTGAATGCCCGTGAAGATCTGGGAAGCGAGGTTCCATAGGATGCTGGTTTTCCGAAACTTCGGAGAAGGGTCAGGGCTGGAGAAACAGGAACCTCAGCAGATGTAAAATGGAGACCATCCCAGAAAGCCCTGCGTTCCATCAGGATGGAAGGCCTCCCTTCAGCTGAGAGCCACCCCCAGCTGTCTGGCTTTGGTGGGGCCCTCGCCTCACCCAGCCCTTCCTGACAGCTCCTCGGGGCACGTCCACAGCCAGGTTTCCCTTCTTAGCAGTCAGGCCTCCACCCTGAAATCCTGGGCCAAGCGAGTAAGCTTGGGGTTGTGGCTGAGGGGGGCCCCAGCAGCAGTCTCCTCCCCCGGCAGGGCCAATGGGACCCCAGAGGGGGCTGGATGTTTGTGCAGATGACATGTTTATGGCCCAACCTCTCCTTACTCATGCTTTTGGCTTCCCCTCGCTGATTTTGGTTGGGTGGATCCCAGTTCTGCTGCTGGACTTGGGAGCCTTGGGGCTGGGGCTGAACAGAGCTTCCTTTAGCAGTTCCAACGAAGGATGGTTCCAGCCCCTTCCCCCAGTCCCCCTAGACCTCATATTTTCCCACACCCAACTTTATTACAGAATGCTAGCCTCTCAGAGCTGGAAGGGGCCTCCAGCATCCTTGCGTCCAACACCTTTCCTAGATGAAGAAACTGAGTCCCACAGAGAGGAAGGGACTTGCCCAAGGTCACCCAAGCAGGTAGAGACAGAAGATGCAGGCATCCCGATGCACAGCTCAGGGCTTTGAAACCATCTGCAAACACCAGCTTCCTTGGTTGCTGTTTTGTTTGGGAAAGGACAGTCCAGCTTTCTCAAGTCTGCTGCAGTAACTTTCTCCCCTCCCAGGGAGGCAGCAGACAGTGACAGACTCTGCTTTTACAGTTTAATTCCATAGGAAATTGGAAATTGCCTGTCAGAGGTGTCCGGGTGGCCCAGCTGCCCCGCCCCGACCTGGCCGCCAAAGTGCCCGCTTCTCCCTGCTCCTGGCTTGGGGGCCCTTTTCAGAAGCTCTTCCGAGGGCTACCGTGGATTCTCTCCCTGCTCTTCCTCCCAGGGCAGGATGCTAGCACAGAGCAGCCAGGCCTGGCTGGGGCCCTAAACCCTGACATTTAGCTGCGCTCTTTTCCAGCAGTCTCTGGCCCTGAGCTCCAGCCTGGCTTCAGTATCATCTCCTGCCCCGAGTTCCCAGGGAAATTGAAGGAAGAGGCTCCCAGACTTCCTCCAGGAATCTTGGGTCACCAAGCTCCCCTGAGAGGCCTTGCGCTGCTCTTCCAGAACTCATCACCTTCCCAGGGTTTCTGAGACTGCAGTGGGTCGCACTTACCTCTTCCCTTCTCTGGGCATCCCCTGCGCTTGGGATCTTGTGCTAGGATCTCCATCTTTCTTAAAAACCAGCCTGGAAGCTTCAGGAGTTCAGCGTTGCTATTGTGCAGACTTCACAAGAAAAAGTCTCTGGCATCTCACTCCTGGATTGAACCCCAGAGTCACTGTTTTTGAACTCTCTGATCTTGGACAAATCATTTCACTTCTTTATGCCTTAGTTGTCTCATTTGTAAAGTGGGGGTGATCACAGTACCGATATAAAGGGTTGTTATGAGGATTATATGGGATAGTGCATGTAAAGCGTTCAATAAATGTTAGAATTGCTAACATTCTATTCTAGCATCCACCTCATCTGGCCCCTCAGGCCAAGCCCAGAACTAGGCTATGAGAGTCAGTAAGTACTCGTGAGCTGCCCGGTAAACAACTGGTGGAAAATATGACAACACAAGCAGTCCCTAGCTTCCTGGGTCCTCTTCAATTCAATGAATCTTCACTGCGGCTTTTTATGTGTAAACACTAAGCTTGAGGCTAGTGACACAGTGACAAGCAAGATGGACACAATCCCTGCACTCCTGGCACTTCCATTCCAGAGGGGAGGCAGGCAAGTAAGGGAGCACTCAGCATGGGGAAGTGATGACATCGTAGAAATGAGCTCAGGAGTCTGTGGGCCCAAAGGAGGCACTCCTAACCCAGACTTAGGAAGCAGGGAGAGGAGTTGAGTCTGCAGCTGTGACCGGATGTATGAGCAGGTGTTTGTGTGTGTGTGTGTATGTGTGTGCAGTAGTGGGAGGCAGTGTCCCAGACAAAAGGTGCATCATTCACATATGCCTGAGAGAGGAGTAGGAGAAGAAAGATGAGGCTGGAGGAGTGGAAAGAGGCCAGACCTCAAGGGCCTTATAGATTTGTCCTGAAGGCACTGGGGAGCCATTGAAGAGTATTGAGCAGACGAGTAGCAAAGGGAGACTTGCCTTTTAGATTGCCTACTCAGTGTGATGAGTGGACTGGAGAGGGGAGGCCAGGAGGCAGGGAGATATACAATGAGGCTACAGAAGTAATCCAAGTGAGAGAAGATAGCAGAATATGAGATAAAGCTCAATATTTAGGATGACATTAAGGCCACTCTAAAACTGGCCCACTGAACCTTCCCAGTCTTACCTCTTACTAAAACTGACTTGTAAGAATCAAAGGAGATCCATGTGCCTGCACATGCCTTGCTAAGCATAAAGTGCAAGTTTGAGAAATTGTTATCTTTGGGACTGTTAGTGATTAGTTTTCCAGACATACCTATATGAGCCTCCTGCTGGATCTAAGAGCAGCATTTCCTCCTTGAGAGAAGCCTGAGAATTTATTTCAGTTTGCCCCCAGAGGATCCTAATGGATACTTGCAACTGGGGACACAAAATTGAATTCCATACCATCCGTTCCAACTAGATGTTTTACCCCCATAGGGCTTCTGGCTCACACACACACACACACACACACACACACACACAGGCCAGTGTAAAGACTGTGGGTGGTGGGGAGGACAGAGGCAGTCCCTAATTTTCACTTTGGAGATTGGAGAGAATATGGTATAAAGGAAATGTTAGAGCCTATTTCTACACTTAGGAGCCTCAAAATCACTTGAATTCTAACAAGCATGCCTTGCAAGATTTAGCTCAAATCTATTGAAAGATCTAAAGAAATAAATTCCATTTCCAGGCAATATGGTGGATCAAATGTACAGAAAAGCTATCTCAGTACAAACACCTAAAAATGCTGGATAAAATATTAAAATTCTCTTAGTATACATGGACAAGTCATTAGACATTTGCTTTAATTGCCAGTCATAAGAAAGGGTTTTCACTCGGAGAAATAAACAAAAGAAAGTACACTTCAGTATTCACTGCTCTGTAAACATAACATCGGGAACACAATAAAGATTTATGACATTTAAAGAAGCAAGGGGAAAAAAAAAATTAGTATAACCAAGAGAAAACACAACCAATAGAAACAGATCCACAAAGGATAGTTACTGGAATTGGCAGATAAGGACTTTAGAACAACTATTATAAATATATTTAAAATTTTAGAGGTGAAGAAGATGAAGAGATTGGGCAATCCCACAGAAAAAATAACAAAATGTACATTCTGAAATTAAAATGTGTGAAATAAAAAATTAATTAGATGAACTCAATTGTAGATTAGTCAATGCAGAGGATCACTTGAACACAAGTAAATTGAAGTTATCCAAACTGAGGAACAGAAAGAAAAATGGTTGAATAAAAATAAACATCAGTAATAATGATGTTTAATAATATAAAATATAAAGTAGTCTAACATATGTTTAATTCAAGTCTCAGAGAGAGTAGAGAGATAAAATAGGACCTAAGAAATATTTGAAGAACTAGTGGCCAAAATTTTTCCAAATTTGATTTGAAAAAACAAAACAAAACAAAACAAAAACAGATCCAAGAAGCTCAACAAGTCTCAAGCAAAATTAAAAAAAAAAAAAAAAAGGAAACATGTCATAGTAAAATTCTTGAAAACCAAAGATGAAACCTTAAAAAGAGCCAGAGGAAAAGAAACATATTCTATTGAAGAGAATAAGAATGATAATTGATTGTAATAAACAATTCAAGTAAAAAGAAAATTGAACAATATCTTCAAAGTACTGGGGTGAAAAAACTATCAACCTAGAAATCTATATCCAGAGAAAATATTCTTCAAAACAGAAGGCAAAACATGACATGGTAAGACAAACACAAAGTGAGAGAATTTGTAGCTCACAGATGCCCCTAAAAAAAAAAAAAAGTAATTGATAAAGAAAGGGCTCTGGGCAGAAGAGAAATGATACCAGATAGAAAGTTGAATCTATGAGAAGGAATGGAAAGTCCCAGAAAAAAAATAGGTAAAATATAAAAGTCTATCTTTTTCCTCCCTTCTTAGTTTTTTAAAGACAACTGGCAGTGTGAATAAAGTAATGTGTGGTGAGGTTTATAATACATGGTAAAAGTAAAATACATTAAAATAATAGTATTGAGGACAAGGGAGGGTTAATGGAAGTGTAATTTTGTAAAGATTTTTTCTTAAACATGAAGTTTTATATTATTAATTGAAGATATACTGAGATAAATTAAGGATGCATGTTTCAATCTCTAGAGCAAACAAAAAAATAGTAAAGTAAAAATGTAGAGCTAAGAAGCCAACAGAGGATATTCAAAAGAATAGCTAAAAGCATTTGATTAATTTTTTAAAGGCAGGAAAAGAAAATCGAAGGAACAAAAAACAGATAAAAAATAGAAAAAAATACCAAGATACTACATTTAAGCCCAATCATATTCATAATTATACCAAAGGTAAATGGGCTAACCACTCCATTTAAAAGACTTCTGCTTTTGGCCAAGATGGAGTAACAGGAACTGTATTTACCTTCCCACTGAAACAATCAATATGTGAAAACTGTTTTCAAGATAATGAATTTCAGGAACAGAGGATGGTGATTTCTGAGAGATGGAAAATACAAAAAATAAACCATACAGTTGCCTTATTTATGCCCTGAGAGTGTTTCCAGACTGCAGTGCAGGAAGGAGGAACTCAGACAAGCCCAGAAGAGTCCCTGAGTTGAGGAGACAGAGCTAGGAGCCCAAGCAAAGGTATCTAGAGTTTGACGGTTGAAATATTAGAGAAGAGACTGGGCAATCCCACAGAAAAAATGGAGAGAGAATACTGGAGATCTGCAGAGGGTCCTCTATGTGTTTTCCACAGAGTACTGATAAACATATGTGTATGAGGAAACTACTTGAGGCCAGAGAAAGAACCACTCAAAGGAATTAAAGGGAACAGTACACAGAGCTCAAAGAGAACCAGGAATTTTGACTGTTCTCATCAGTAAGACTGAAAAAACTTATAATTCAAGGGACAGAGTACTTAGAAGGGTCTCACTTTAGTGGGAGAGGGGGATAATTAGCCTTAGAAGAAACATTGTTCATGTCCCATCTGAGAAATCATGAAAGCAAGACCTAAAAGGATCAAACTGATTCTAAGTAACTAAATTTTATCCCAGAAAAGAAAAAAACCCTCAAGAACATAGGAACGTAAAAACATAAAACCAACAACGTCAAATTCAGAATGTTTGGTGTCCAATAAAAAATGACCAAACATTCAAAAAGGAGAACATAAAATACATAATACATAATGAAGGGAACTCTCAATAAAAAACAACAAAGAACTGACAAAAATTTCAGAATTATCAGACAAGGACATTAAATTAGCTATTATAATTACATTCCAGAAAGTTAAGTAAGGCATTAAAGGTATAAAAAGTCATGATGAATTTATAGAGATGAAATCTACAATGTTTAAGATGAAAAAATACACTCAATGAGATTAAAAGTATATTAGATATTGCAGAAGGAAATATTATGTATTTAAAGACAGCAATAGAAACTATGCAAAATGAGACATGGAGAGAAAAAAATTAAAAATGAAAAGAACATGATTGAGCTGTGGGACAATTTCAAGTGGCATAATATATCTGTAGTTGGAGTCCCTGAAGGAGCAACAGGGACAGAAAAAATATTTGAAGACATAATGGCCATGAACTTTCTAAATTTAGTGAAAACTGTAAATCTAAAGATCCAAGAAGCTCAACAAACCTCTAGCTCAATAAACCTGAAGAAAACTACACCAAGGCATCTCATAATCAAACTACTCAAAACTGGTGATAAAGAAAATATCCTAAGAGTAGACGAGGGAAAAAAAAGACATGTTACACGCAGAGGTTCAAAGATAAGGATGACATCATTTATTTTTGAAAACAATACAAACAAAAAGACAATAGAGCAACATCTTGAAGTACTCAAAAAAAAAAAAAAAACAACCTAATAACCTAAAATTGTATATTCATCCAACATATCTTTTAAAAATAAAGACTTTTTCAGACACACAGAAACTGAAGGAATTCATCACAAGTCAACTGCAGAGCAAGAAATGTCTTTAAAAGTCTTCCTTTAAGCAGAGGGAAAATGATATTAAAATGAAGTCTGGATCTACTCAAAAGAATGAAGGGCTCTAGAGAAGACACTTATTGGTAAATATAAGAGATTTCTTGAAGTGATAATTTAGTTTTTAAATAAACATGATAATACAGAGTGGTTCATAACTTATATATAAGTAAAATGTGTAATGTTTAGCATAAAGATTGTGAGGGGAGAAATGGAAGCATACCACTCTAGAGAGAGAGTATAAGGTTCTTATACTTGTGTGTGAAGTGGCATAATATTATTTAAGAGTAGGTTGTGGCAAGTTAAAGATGTATACTACACACTCTAAAACAACCACTAAAGATACCAGAGAGCTATAGTTAATAATCCAACAAAGGAGATGAAATAGAATCATAAAAAAGTTTCAATCTAAAAAAGGGCAGAAAAAGAGGAAAGAGAAAACAACAGATGGGAAAAATAGAAAACAAATATTAAGATGATAGTCTTAAACCTAATCATGTAATCACATTAAATGTAAATGTTCTAGTCATTCCCATTTAAAGGGCAGAGATTTTCACGTTGTATTAAGAGAAGAAGAAGGAGGAGAGGGAGATAGAGAAGGAGAAGAAAAGACTCAACTACATCCTGCCTATGGAAATAGATTTCAAAAATAAAGACAAAAATAAATTGAAAGTAGAAGGATGAGAAAAGAGATGAGAAAAGAGCTATTCCTAATCAAAAGAGCACTGGAATGGCTATATGAATATCAAACAAAGTAGATTTCAGAGCAAAGAACATTACTATGGAAAAAGAAGCTCATTTTATTAGCTAAAGTAAATAAAGAGTTCAGTTCATCAAGATGTAACAACTCCAAATGTTTAAACACTTGATAACAGAGCTTCAAAATACATGAAGCAAAACTGATACAATCATACTACAATGAGAAACAGGCAAATCCATCCTTATAATAAAAAATTTCAATGCCCTTCTCTCAAGAGTTGATAGAACAAGTAGACAGAAAATCAGTAAGGTTATAGAAGACTTGAACAACACTATTAACCAACTTGACCTAATTGGCATTTATACAGCACTCCACCCAACAACAGCAGAATACACATTCTTTTCAAGTGCACAAGGAACACGTACTAAGAAAGACCATATTTTGAGCTATAAAGCAAGTCTAAATAAACTTAAAAGGATTCTAGTTTTACAAGTATGTTCTCTGACCACAATGAAATCAAATTATAAATTAATAACAAAGATCTCTGGAAAATCCACAAATATTTGAAACTAAATAATACACTTTTAAATAATTGAGGGGTCAAAGAAAAAATCAAAAGAGGATTTAAAAAGTATTTCAAACTGAATGAAAGTGAAAAGGCCACATATCAAAATTTGTGAGCTACCAGTAAATCAGTACTTATAAGGCTTAGAAGGAAATTTATACCACTAATTGCCTCTATTAGAAAAGAAAGAAATTCTCAAATTAATGACCTCAGTCTCTACCTTAAAAAACTAGAAAAAAAAAGAACAAATTAAACCAAAGAAAGCAGGATAGAAATAATAAAAACCACTAGAGAAATCAATGAAATATGAAACGTATAAAAATCAATGAAACCAAAAGCTGGCTCCTTGAAAATATTAGTAGCATTTTAAAATTTCTAGCTTAACTGATTGGGAAAAAGGCAGAGATTATACAAATTGCCAATATCAGAAACAAGAGAAGTAAATCACTACAGATTATATCCCTAAAACTCTTTTTTTTAAAAAAGATTTTATTTATTTATTTGTCAGAGAGAGAGCACAAGTAGGGGGAGTGGGAGAGGGAGAAGCAGGCTTCCCACTGAGCAGGGAGCCCGATGTGGGAGTTGATCCCAGGACTCTGGGATCATGATCTGAGCCAGAGGCAGACGCTTAACTGACTGAGCCACCCAGGCGTCCCTACCCCTAAGACTCTTAAAGAAAATAAATTTTCAGTTAAAGATCATTCCAAAAACAAAATTCCAGACTCCAGTTAGCTTTCATTGAAATGAAAGAACATTTCAGAAAGAAATAGTATCTGTTGTACACAAACAATTCCAGAAAATTGAAGAGAAGGGAGTATTTTCCACTTTACTCTACAAGGTCAGCAGTACCCTAATACCAAAACCAGGCTAATAAATAACAATATAAAAAAACTATAGACCAATATCTGTCATTAACATAGATGCAAAAATTCTGAAGATTTTCACATATCAAATCCAACAATATTAAAAAAAAGATAAAGCATGATGATGAAATGAGTTTTAATCCTAGGAATACAGATTGATTTATTATCAAAAATTAATCAATGTCGTTTACTATAGTAAGAACTAAAAAGAAAAAGCATGTGATCCTCTCAATAGATACAGAAAAAGAATTTGACAAAAATCCAACATTTACTCCTGATTGAAAACAAAACAAAACAAACTCTCAGCAAACTAAGAATAGAAAGGAATGCCTCAATCTCATAAAGAATGTTTGTTTGTTTGTTTGTTTATCTTAGAGAGAGAGCATGTATGCATGAAGGGAGTTGGGGGAAGGGACAGAGAGAGAAGAAATAAAATCTTTTTTTTTTTTTTAAGATTTTGTTTATTTACTGGAGAGAGAGCATGAGCAAGAGGCAGGGGAGAGGAAGAGGGAGAAGCAGACTCCCAACTGAGCAGGGAGCCTGACACAGGGCTTGATCCCAGGACCTCGAGATCATGACCTGAGCTGAAGGCAGACACTTAACCAACTGAGCCATCCAGGCGCCCTGGGAGAGAGAGAATCTTGGGGCTCGATCTCATGACCCTGAGATCTTGACCTGAGCCAAAATCAAGAGTGGGAGCTTAACTGACTGAGCCACCCAGGAGCACCAGTAAAGAATGTTTATTTTAAAACCTGCAGCTAACATCATACTTAATCCAGAAATACTGAATATGTTCTCCCTAAGATAGGGAACAACCCAAGGATGTTGGTTTTTAACACTTCCATTTAGCATTATACATGAGACAATTTGTGCACTTTATTATGTTAATTATACCTCAATAAGATCATATTCATAGGCAGAGATTATTGATTAGATTTTTAAAGTGATATTGAACTATATACTGTAATCAGCAATTCACTCTAAATATGAACACTCAGGACAAAAATAACCCCACATTTTCAGACCCAAGAAATAGGGGAGCTTACCATCGAGAGAGTTCCAAAGGATAGTCTTCTGACAAAATGATAATTATCTCAGAAGAAAATTTTGAAATGTGAGCAGGAATGGAAAGCAAGGGGAAAGGGAAATACAGGCTAAATCCAAACATACATTTTTATGAAACAAACACAGTATATAGCTAGTTTGGCAGAGAAATAAAATAGAACAAAGATAATGATCAAAATGACATTTTAGGAGGAGGTGACTGGAATTACAGCATTTGAAGATTATTTTATTTGTCAGTAGGAAGGAAGAGATATCAATTAACTTTCTGTCTTATTTAGTTCAATCTGCATGTTAAAATTTCTGGAGCAACCAACTGGAAAGTTAAAATATATTTCTAACTAACTCATTGATCTAAGAAATTGTGATATATTTAAAATTTTAAGTGCTTAAAGCTAAACCATAATAAAATTTCTACAACATTAATAAGCTACACATTCAACAGCACAACCCTCCCCCATTAAAAGAAGGGATATAATATAAGAAGAGAAATTATTGAAAAATAAAACATATAATAAAAAGGATCAGCAAGGCCAAAAGTTTTCTCTTTGAAAAGACCAATAGGCAAATCCCTAGTTACACTAATCCAAAGAAAAAATGGCACAATAAATAATATTAAGAATGAAAAAGAAACATAAACATAAATACAGATATTAAATAGATAATACAAAGATATTGTAAAAAAATTTGCCAATTTATTTGAAAACTTAGACAAAGGGACAAATTCCTCCGATAATATAGTTCATTAAAATTGACTCAAGAATAAAACAGAAAACAAAGTAACCTAATGACCACAAAAGAGATCAAATCAGTAGTTTAAAATCTTCCTACCAAGAAAACTCAGGGCTAAACAACTATGACAAGTAAGAAAGTGTTATAGGTACAGGAATAGGCCAAAAAAAAAAAAAAAGACTAATATAAAAGAATAGAAAGCCCAGAATCAGACCTGTGCAAATAAGGACGTTGGGTTTATGCCCAAGTGGCACTGAAGATAGGTGATAAAAGATGGACATTGGTACTGGGAATATTATCTATCCATATGGCAAAAGAATTAAATTGGATTCCTATTTCATAGCATCACAAAAATCAATTTCAGGTGGATTAAAGTCTTAAATGTAAAAACCAATGTAGGAGAATATTATTATGACTTCAGAGAAAGGAAGGATTCCTCAAACAAGATGCAAAAAGTAAAAATCATTAAATATTAATAAATTGAAGTATGTTAAAATTAAGAACATCTGTTCATAAAATGTTACTTTAAACAAAATGAAAAGGCAAGTCACAAATTGAATGTATTTGCAACACATATAACTGACAAAAGAATAATATCCAGAATATATAAAGAACAGCAATGAATCAATAAGGAGAAGACAAGTTACACAATAGGAAATGGATAAAAGTCATAACTTCTTCAGAGAAGAGGAAACATCAATGGCCCGTAAAATATGAAAATAGTCTTAACTCCAACGATCTCGAAATCCCAATTAAAATCCTAATGAAATACCATCATACCCCCATGGGGGCCTAATGATGCCAAATGTTGGTGAGAAAGTAGTCATGGAAATTCTCATAAACTGCTGGTGGGTTTTACTTTTCACATATAAATTGTATAACCATAAACACCCAATAACATTTGTAATTAATGAACCACAGCTTCTGTGCATGAACATGGATGCCTCTCAAAATCACAATAGGAATGAAAGAAGAAAGTCACAAAAAAATGCACAGTATAATTCGATTTATATGAAGTTTAAAGTCAGGTAAAACTAAACAATACATTTTTTAGGAATATATACATATGTGGTAAAAGGGCAAAAAAAAGAAAATAAATGATAGACACAAAATTCAGGATAATCGTTTCCTGGAGTGTGGGGGTGAAGTTTGACAGGGAAATGCAATTGGAGAAGAAATCACAGGGTGCTTTGAAGTTACTGGAAATGTTCTATTTCTTAAGCTGAGTGGACAGTACCTGGATATTCATCTTCTTATTCTTCTTTATATTGGATAGATGTTATCTGTAATCTTCTTTGTGTGTGATACATTTGATAAAAATCTTTTAAACAAAATAATTTAAATATAATAATTTAAAAGAGTCTAGGTTAATATTAATATATGAAGAGTTCTTATAAAGTAGTAAGGGGAAGATCAACAATCTAATAGAAAAGAAAAGTGAAGGATTTGAATGGTTCACAAAAAAATTAATTGAATGACTTTGAACATACAAAAAGGTGCTCAACTTTACTCATAATAAAAGGAATGCAAATTAAATCAAAAAATACAAGCTTTCTCCTATTCTATTCTCTCTCTTTTTCTTGCTTTCTGAAATACATGAAGGAAGCAAGCACTTTTATACAAAGCTGATGAGAGTATAAACTGGTACATGCCTTACAAGGACAATTTGGTAAAACCTATCAAAATTTAAAATACATTTTTAGGAATTTATTCTATAGATATAATTACTCATAGCAGCAAGCGAGGGATTTAATCTCTCTGTGCCTTGGTTTCCTCAGCCATAAAATGATAAAAGCACCTGCCACCTAGATCTACTTTTAAGATTAAATAAGTTAATACAGAAAAGCATATGAAATGGGGTCCAGCACTTGTTAAGAGCCAAACAAATGTTAATCACTGTCATTATTATTATTGTCATGATAAGAGTATTTTCTGCATTATTTGTACACATTGGGAGTGGCAACACCATAAATGTTCATCGATTATGGTCTCATTGAGTAAGTTACAGTGCTCCATGCAACGAAGCACGATGTAGCCAGCAGGTAAACAGAGGACTGCAAGTTAGAGAAGAGAGCGAGATTTCTTGGGAGGATATACCCTTCTGTGCTGTTTGAGCGTCTTCCCCATGTGTACTGGATGTATGCATGAAGGAGAAGAGGAGGAGGGAAGGGGGAGAAGTAGCAGCAGAAGAGGGAGAAGGAGTGGGGAGGAGAAGCTATGAGCACATGGCCTGAGCCCCCTGCGCAACAGGGCTGGTTCTCACTGTACCTTCCGGTTTTGTGCATCAGCCTCAGGGGCTTAGTCAGCCTAAGTCTATCCTGAGGCAGGGATCTGTCTGTTCTCAATGTGCAGGCAAACAGGATTCTGCAGAGGAGCACGACACACCCCAGGCAGTGAGATGGCCCTGGACAGTGGCAATGAGAGGAGTATTCCCTGGTGGAGGTGGGGAGGGGAGGGTGGGCATGGTCACATGCCAGCCCTTAGTTCCCACCCACGGACCCCAGCACTCCCCTCCCACCTCTCCAGCGCTCACAGCTTTGCTGGCTTTGCTGCCGGGGTTGTGTGGGACCCAGGTCCGGGAGGAGTTGCCCACTCCCTGCTTCCCCATTTCTGGGCTTCACCACCTCACCGAGCTCCCAGCCTCTCATTCTGCAGGACCGGCAGACTCTTTTTCTGGAATGATCACAGAGCCCAATCTTCTAGCCACTGTTGCTCAGGCCGGATGCTCACAGCGGCTGGAGCAGCACACCCTGCAGGTAGGTGATTCAGAAGACAGCATGGGCTCAGAGGCATGGATGAGAGAGAAGACTCCTCCCTCGTCTCCCCCTCCCCTTCCTCTGCTTCTCTAGACCAACCTGCTGGCCAAATGATAGCATCCTCCATCTGTGGAGTGCTCACTCAGTGTCAATCCTGCACTCAGCCGTCCCATGTTAATAGTGTCGGCCCTCACAACATCGGGGGATACCTGAGACGCAGAGGTTGTCCAGTTACGTGGCTTGTGTCACCCAGCTAGAGAGTGGTCGATTCTGGATTTGAAGGCAGATCCCTGTATCTTCAGAGTTCATGCTCTTAAATCCTGGGATGAAGTGCTTCCCACGGACTCCTCCCAAGGGGCTGCTGGCGGGAAATGTCTGTGGTTGTCACCATTCGTGATGAGTGAGGTTGGAAGATGATGGAATTTTAGTGCTGGCTTCTCTTGTCAGGAATATGTTTTTTGTTGTTGTTGTTGTTTTTAAAGATTTTATTTATTTATTTGACAGAGACAGACACAGCGAGAGAGGGAACACAAGCAGGGGGGAGTGGGAGAGGTAGAAGCAGGCTTCCCGCTGAGCAGGGAGCCCGATGCGGGGCTCCATCCCAGGACCCTGGGATCATGACCTGAGCCGAAGGCAGACGCTTAACGACTGAGCCACCCAGGTGCCCCAGAAATATGTTTTCTGGGGGGAAAAAAATCACTCCGTCCTATGGTGTGCCTTTGGCTTCCTTCTTCCCCAGTGCTAAAGTACAGCATATTCTCCCCAGAGCGGCCTGAGATGGGTGGAACTCACACGGAAGCAACATCTTGTCATTGGAGAGCCAAGCCTTGTGGCAGGTACCTCCCCACCCGCTCCTGCAACATCCTTCAGAGCAGAGTTCGGGACTAAACACTCCATCTGGGATTGTGATTTCTCCCGGTTGCAGTACAAAGGGGACTGGGCCACGTTAAAATGATATGTTTTCCTCAGTATAAAGAACTTGCCCACCTCCTCCCTATAACCAACTTTCAAGTGAATAAAACAGCCTTTGGTATCTGGACACAGCCTCGGACATACCTCCCCGGTCTGAGAAAGGGGCCCATTCCTTGATGAACTGACAGAAGAAGGAACCAAGAAACACTGTGTGGTCAAAGGCAGGTGTGTCTCTGTATGCACAGATGTCTCTGAACGCCGCCTCTGTTGACTGCATCCCCTTCTCTGGGCTCTGGGTGTGGAAAGTTCACTTGGGGGTGACTGGTTTGCTTCAAGACCATGGGTGGGACCTCAGGCAGCTCTGGGGCCTCTTTTCCTGCAGAGAGGGAGGAATGAGCAGGTGAGGAAATGGTAGACCTCAAATCTTTTTTTTTTTTTTTAAGCAAAATGATCAAGAAGTTAGTTAAAAAAAAAAAAAGAATCTTCTGAGGGCTGAGGTAGATGGGAACTGCCTGGGTGAAGGTGACAAGGAGGGAGAAATAGCAGATTCGGCCCAAGACTGAGCTAAAAGAATGAGAAGGTAGAAGAGGGGAGGGGAGTTCCAGCTCCCCCAGCTTGGACGCCTTCCGTATTGGAGCACGTGGGAGCCCGAGGACCGATCTCAGGGCTGGGTCATGGCCTCACCCCACCCTCCCCACAGCCACGTCCACTTCTGGGCAGATGTCACAGGTCATCAGATGCCTCCTTTGCGCTGACTCCTCCTTACTCGTCAGCCTGACAAGCGGTAAGGAGCACAGTACCAGAGTCCTTAGCTGTGTGACTTATGTCCTCGGTGACTTCATCTCTTAAACAGAAAGATACCTCTCTGGGACCTGTGGTTTGGGGCTGAGCAGGGTGCCTGGCTGATGTAAACACTCAACAAACAGCATCTCTTGCTGTTGTTCTTATCATTCTGATTCTTTTTCCTCCCCTTTTCAGCCCCACACTGTCCAGAAGCAATACCAGAAGGAAAATTTCAGAGCTTCTACCCACACGACGGAGTCTTCACAAAGACCCGGAAAACAGATAAGAAAACACTTCTAGCTTCCACCCCTGAAGCTGCAACCCCCCTCAGAAGTAAGAGTTGGAAACACTTTGAATCTGGGACGTCCTCCTGTTTTCCTGTTATTCCCATAATTTCCAACTAGCCTTCATTTCCTTTTTCTTTTGTTCTTTACTTTTTTTGTTGTCCACTCTATTCTACATACTGAAAAGTATGTAAAATATTACGTATTCGGTTAAGAGAGGCAAATGCCAACATTTCAATGGCTTCATTCAAAATAACTTAATTTCTTTGTAAAGTCAAAACTGGTGTTCCTGAGCAGCAAGGGAGTGCCCGGCAGGAAAGCCTCTGCTCCAGGGGGTGACTCAGAGATCCAGAATGATGGCATCTCTACCTTCTTCATCACAGGCTTCCACACTTAGCTTGGGAATCAACAGTGCAGGCCGCAGGTGAAAGGAGAGAGTGGTTTGACTGGCCAGGGCTGGAAGAGGTACACAGTATTTCCACCCATGTTCCATCGGCCAGAACTCAGTTTCATGGCTAAGTTCACTGCAAGGGAGGCTGGGAAATGTGGCGTGCATGGGGTTCCAGGAGAAAGAGGAAACATTAGCCAGCTTTGGCATGTGTGCAGTCTAAAGCACACATCCATGGAGTCACCTGCCAGGTCAAACAGCAAGAAACCTTAGTGTCCCTTTCATGTCACATGCCCTCCCTTCCCTCAAAAGTAACCACTCCTCTGACTCTCCTGATGATCACTCCTCTGTTCTCCCTTGTAGTTTTCCATGTAGGTACTCATTCCTGGGTCTTTCATTAAAAAAAAAGAATTTTAGCTAGTTTGTTTTTTGAGGTTTATCTTTGAAAAACACTTTCCATGGTGACTTAAAAGTCTCTCTGGATGCAAACTAATACGTAAGAGCAATAGTCAGTACCATGTAAAGAGCGCTGACTAGTTCAGCACTGTGCTAACTGGATTATCTCATTTAATCCTGGTTACTCTAGGAGCAAGGTATTAGTATTACCCCAGGTCTTCAAATGAAAAATCTGAGCTTCAGAAGGTCACATAGCTAATAATGGCAGGGCTGAGATTTGATCCCAGAGAGCAGCCCAAGCTTTTAATTTGTATAATATTCTGCCATAGATATTGTGGGCATCTTGCTGTTCTTACCACCCAACATCCATTCTCCCTCTCCTAACACATGTTTCTCTCTGAAGAACTATCCTGTTGCCCATGCTCAGTCCACATGGTGAATGTGGGGTTCCATCTCAACTCCCCAAATAGACATGTGATACAGGCCTAGCCAATTCCAACATTGCATTCCCCTGGCCATGGTAATTCGTTCAGGGATGAGCATGCGACCCAGCTAGAATCCACGAATTACAACAAGACTTTTGCAACTAGATAGGTTTTTTTGGCAGAGCCAAGAAAGGAAGAAAAAGAAACTGGGGCCTGATGATCTTTCTTGATGCCCTGGATCAAGCCATACCTGAAGTCCTAACTGCTTTTGTATACATGAACTAATAAACTCCTTTTTCAGCTAAGCCAATTTGAGTTGGGCTTCTGAGTTTTAAATAGAAATATCCCAAACTTTTACACTGAGTAAATGATGTTCACAAATGCTGTAGGAAATGCACTACATTGACAATAAAGTGTTCTCAAAATGCCTTCACAGTTAACAGTATTTATTTATTTATTTATTTTTAAAATTTTATTATGTTATGTTAATCACCATACAATACATCATTGGTTTTTGATGTGGTGATCCACGATCCATTGTTTTTGTATAACACCCAGTGCTCCATGAAGTACGTGCCCTCCTTAATACCCATCACCGGGCTAACCAATCCCCCTTCCCCCCCCAAAACCCTGTTTGTTTCTCAGAGTCCATAGTCTCTCACGGTTCATCTCACCCTCCAATTCCCCCCCACATTTTCCCCTTCCTTCTCCTAATGTCCTCCATGCTATTCCTTATGTTCCACAAATAAGTGAAACCATATGATAATTGACTTTCTCTGCTCGACTTATTTCACTTAGCATAACAGTATTGATCATTTGAAGACTTAGACAATTCCTCTGCAAGGGATCTTTCCATTCTCTCCTCTCCTAATAAGAGAACACAAAAAAGAATCCTGCCCAGCTGTAGAATAAGACCTCCAGCTCTACTTCCACCCCCTGCAGAAGAGGTAAGGTAGAAGGGCTTCTCTGTGAATGTGGGCCAGTGAGGTGTCTAATCCCAGGAGATTTGAGGAGCTCAGTTTAAAGCGACAACAAAGCCAAAATTATTCTAAACTAAGATTTTTTTTAAATCAAATATAAATCTAGAGGACCCCAATTATAAAAAGAATAACTTTTATTCTGCCACTTAAAATTATTTCAATGATCTTTATCAGCTATGATTCAGAAAACAAGACCCTTTTCTTTCTTCATTTGAGATTATACCACTCCTTTTCTCTCCTGGAGTTAGGAAAGAAAACATTCTTACTTCCAGGTCCTGGTTACCCATGTAGCAGCCTCTGCCTACTGGCTCCAGCCCACACTCATTTTTACCCTGGGAGCCTCCAGGCCATAAATCTGTCCTTTGGCACGAGCGGCCCGGGGGTCCCTGAGCCAGCTCAGGCCAGCTCCTCAGTGCAGGGAGCCTCCAGCCCAGGGTCCGGATTTGAGAGAGCGTCTAAGTCCCAGGGCTGGCAGAGCACAGCAGGCAGAGGGCAGAGATGAATAAGTTAACTCAGGTTTAAAAAAATTTTTTTTTAATTGAAATATAATTCACATATCATAAAACTCACCCTTTTGAAGTGGGCAATTGAACAGTTTTGAGTATACTCACAAGGTTGGGCAACCATCACCACCATCTAATTCCAGAACATTTTCATCACCCCAAAAAGAAATCTCATACTCGTTAGGAAGTCTGTCAGAAGGGAGAAAATGTCACTCCCGTGTTCCTGATGTTGGGAAACATCGTTGTCTTTTTTCATATTGGAGAGGATTAAATGGAGAAGCCACACACACTGGTCACTAACTATTTCCTTTCCCTCGGGCCTTGACATTCAAACACAAGAACAAGAGGCCCAAAGAGGGAGACTTCTAGAGGTCGAGGAAACTACAAACACATCTATGACAGATCACAGTCTTAGACAAAGAAATTCCCTCCTGACACCTGGGAATGGTTTTTTGCTTTTCAAGTCGGGACTAACGTGAGGCAAGCAAGGTGCCGAGGGTGAACATCTCACGGGGGTCCTTATTCTCAGAGGCCTACAAGGGCCTGATCCATTCTAAGTTGGCTGACTTTTATTTGGGATTGTATCAATCCCTGGAGATCTTGGGCAATTTAAGGGGAAGGAGGTGCCTAAAGGCAGATCTTGGGCTTTTTGAGAATTCCAATTGGTTTTAAGTTGAGTTGAAAAATAAAGGACAAACCTCAAGCTTGTAAACTCAATCATAATGACTACTCCAGGGAAATCTGAATTGTGCTCTCTGTTCCATGATATAAACTCTAGGGTATAGACGGGGTTGGGAAGAATCCGGAATAGAGGGCAGTGATTTAGTGGGTGTAGTGCGACATTAGCAGAGAAATGGGTCTAAGTCTTCCCGATAAAGTGCGCTTTCATGGCTAACTTGAAATTCACTTGAAATTTTCTTCTGATAGCATCAGAAAGTTGATGTTCCTTCTTTTCTGACCCCATTTCTTCATTCGACAAACATTTACTGAGTGCCTTCTATGATCCCGGCAGAGGGCCAGGCAACTGGCCTACAGAGAAAAATAAGATGTTCCTTATTTTCAAAGAGGTCAGTCTCAGAAACAGATCTTTATGATCCAGGTCTGTGACAGATATATGTGTACAGGTTGGTAAAGAGCCAACTTTAAGGAAGTTTATCATGGTGCTATTTATGGTAGTAAGGACCTTGAAATAATCTAAATATCTAATAATAGATAAATGGTTGGGGATAATGTAAGGGGGTGATATTGGTTAGTGTAATTGTATAGAAAACTATGTTCTATTTGTTTTTTTTATTTTTATTTTTTAAAGATTTTATTTATTTATTTGAGAGAGAGAATGAGAGAGAGAGCACATGAGAGGGGGGAGGGTCAGAGGGAGAAGCAGACTCCTCACAAGCAGGGAGCCCGATGCAGGACTCGATCCAGGGACTCCAGGATCATGACCTGAGCCGAAGGCAGTTGCTTAACCAACTGAGCCACCCAGGTGCCCAAGAAAGCTATGTTCTATTTGTAATTGAAGGAAAAGCTCCATCATCCCCCAACACACACACACACACACACACACACACACACACACACACTTCCATTTATTTCTTACAGATTACATGCAGAACGCTTAGACTGGTAGCCCAGGGGTCATTGCTGGCAAACACATTACGTTATGCCGATATAGTGTTTAAATTTGGGTTCATCTACATTCTTTAATGAAAGAATTCAGATCTTTCACAAGATAAAATGGTTTTCTGGCTTCTTTCGAAGCCTGAGAAGATGTGACCACAGTGAGCCCCATCCCCCACAGCAATGCTTGGCTGGAGCTGCGTGGCGGGCTCCCTTGGTTATGCGCTGACCAGCCTGCCATTGTCCCCACTCACCTGCATCTCCCAACACAGAGGCTGTGGGTTGCCGCTTATAATCCTACAGCTGGCCCATTGGACTCAGTGATGTCATCTTTCGGACCACTGCATGTATGCATTTGAAATTTGACCTCCTTGGGAAAGAGAATTGTCTCTGACAATGAATATCTGGTAGGGGTATGTGGGGTGTGTATGTGTGTGTGAGAGAGAGGGAGGGAGGGAGAGAAGGATCCAGCAGTTAGCGTATGAATGACAAATCATAAAAAGAACCATGTCTACAACCCATAGTGGTGAAGAAATCTTAGAAGAGCAAGGCTTGGTGGACACACAGCAACCCTGGCCAGTTGTGCAGAACACAGCACGTCAAAGCTTTGCTGTCTCTTGTTTAGTGGGCCTTGGGACCCGCATGGCATTATTTCGTGCCTGTGGGAATACCCTGCTGCAGGGAAGAGGGATGGGCCCTGGGGCACGACAAACACCTAAGGGTCAAGAAAGCAATTTTCCAAAATCTGGGTGACATTTTGAATGGACAGGGGCAAAGAAGGAAGCCCTCTCAGAGACAGAAACAGAAACTCAGAATGATGTCCAGAAAGACACTTGGAAAAAGGGTCACTGGAGGTGTTCACAAGGGTTAATTCATCTCATGACCATGGAGGCCACTAACCAGGCAGCCAGATTTGTCTGCAAGGCCAAGACACACATCTTGTTCCCATATAAGGAGAGAAAGTAGGAGGGCAAAGAGGGTCGCTGGAGAGGTGCTACCTGAGTGGTTCTGAGGTACCAGACAATGGTAATGACAATGACGACCTGTGACCCAAGTTCAACCATGTTCCTGGAGCTGAAGCTCAGGGGAAGCTAGAGCTGTTGGGCAGGGCTTGGGCACACTCCTGGAGCCGTGTGTGTGTGTGTGTGTGTGTGTGTGTGTGTGTGCACGTGCGCGCGCGTGCATGCACCTCCCCACCTCATTCAATGCTGCCAGGTACGGAAGACCACGAGCCAAGCACTGTGCTCAAGCTGCTATAAATGAAGAGTCTGTCTTAAACAAATGCCCTAGATGATGTCATTCAACCAGAGCCCCCACTATGTGTCGAACACTCTGAGGCACTAGGAATACAGCAGTGAGGCACACAGATGAGTGGCTGCCCTCAAAAACCCCACGTTCTAGTGGGGGACAGAAAATAAACAAGTAGAGCATTGAGTAAATGAGAAAACCCATCAGGGGACGAGAAAACAAAATCAGGCGATGGGGTACATTGTGGTAAGAGTGGGAGATATTTCAGACTAAAGGGTCAGGACAGGCTGTTCCTGACAATAGGTAGAAGAAGCTCGAGAGCCCTGCTACCGTGGAGGAACCTGGGGTGTCTGGGGATGACCAGGGGACCCGAGTGGTGGAGCTGTGTGTGAGGCAGAGAGTCCAGGAGATGAGATTAGAGAGGGAGGTAGGAGCCAGGCCAGACAAGCCTTGCAGGCCCTTGTGGAAAGTTCCAGTTTCATTCTCAGGGCTATGGGAAGCCGTTGGAAGGTTGCAAACAAGGGAGTAACATGATCATAATTATTTTTCTTAAGCTCCCCCTGGCTGCTCTGTGGCAAGTGGATCACAGAGGGCAGGAGTGGAAACAGGAAGACCAGGGTGGTGGCCGGCAGCAAAGACGGTGGGCAGAGGCCAGCCTCATTTCCCAGCTCAGCCCCCAGGCTCTGTGGGTTGGCCCATGGGTTACCCCTCTTTGCATCTCTCGTGGGGAATGGCCCAGTGCTGGGCACGCACTCAGTAATTCTGGGAATGAGAATGCTGGGCTTTGGAGTCATACTGGCTGGCTCTGTGGCCTTGGGTGAGTAATTTACCTTCTCTGAGCCTCTGCTTTCTCAAGCTTTCCTCAGAGCAGGGCTGAAGCTACAGTGCCCTGGATGGGGCCGTGTCTATGTTCTCCCTCCCTTGTCTAGGGCCCCACCTGGAAGCCACAGAGAAAACCTGACTCTGTGTCCCTGGGAGGGTCTAGGGAGGGGCCAGCTCTAGGGCCCACTGGATCATCCAGACTGAACCCCATTGTCCCTTGGGCCACCTTGGCCTCACCAGATCCCTCTTTCGATGGGGAAAGGGGAGGAAGCAGGCAGGGCCAGAGCAGGAGCCAGCCCCTCTCTGAGAGACAGGGAAGGGGCCAGGTGGAGGGAGGGAGAGAATGTGACTCACTTGGTCAGCCACGGAGGATCCCAGGAGGAGACGTTCAGGAAGTGGACCCACCCTCTTGTTGCTTCATTGAGGACATCTAGCCCAATCCTGCTCATATCCCAAAATTCCCATACAGGGGAGAGTGGGTGGAGTTGAGCATAGGGAATGGGGTCAATGGAAGGTTAAATGGGAATATAAAGGGTCCTGAGGGGGGTTAGGGTAGGCAATTCATCAGGTGTTGATGGACCTGTGAAGAGTCAGCCATCAGGGATAAGTGAGGGGGTCCTTGGGGTAAGAGGGGAGTGAAAAATCACTGGGAGCCCTGGGGGTGGTTGGAGAGGCCCCTGGAGGGCTGGGGCTATCAGCAGAGAGGCAGATGCCATGCCCAGATGCCCTCAGCACTCATTATTTCCTTGCACATTGATCCAATGGACACCAATTGGAAGCTCCTATAAATCTGAAGGCTTCCTACAAACCAGACAGGCCCGAGTACTGAGGAGAGAACACCTGCTGCAGGACCCCTCAGCCAGTGGCTCTTGCCCCTCCAGTGGGCTGGGGCAGGTGCTCCACACCATCTTGCAGAGTTGGACCGTCAGTTGCCTACATTGGTAACTGCACCCAGGAGTGACCTCCTGCCCTTGCCTGTCTTATTATCCCATTTTCCTTGCCAGTATTTTCTGGAATCACCCTCCAAATAAACTACTTGTACTCATATCCTCATTTCAAAGTCTGTAGTGAGGAAGCCAAACTAAGACAAGCGAAGAGACAGCGGGGGTAGTTCTAGGAAGTTGCAGGAGATCAGGGAGGGAGAGTGGCCAAGGTGGGAGGGAGTAAATGATGGGTAGTGGGAGCTGGGGGTCAGCCTTTGTGCTGTGGCTGATGCCAAGACATGACTCCGGTATTGCTGTGGGGCCACCTGGCCAGGTCTTACTCTTATCCCTCTCTTTGCTCCTCTGTAGGATGGAGCTCATCACCAGGGGATGAGTGAGGATGAGGGCGAGGAGCCTCTGCTCAGGCCCTGCGGAGAAATCTCTTCCAGGACTAGAGCCATAGGGAGGCCCCCAGGCTCAAGCCCCTTACCCTTCCCAACTTAAAAGGCCCAGTTGGAGTCTCAGAGAATAGAATGGTTGGAATTCCACCTTAGTTTTCCAGATTCTTTAGGTATGGATGAGGGCCCCAAGTGCCAAAGCCTTTGAACTGGGCTCAAAGGGGTACTTATCAGGGGGTCCAGGACTCAAGTAGCTGCTAAGAGAGCAGTAACTTTGCTGGGGGAGTCTGGACACTGCCCTCAGGCAGAGATTGTCTGAGAAAATCCACTCCTCCCACAGGAAGCCACCAAGACTTCCCGCCTACATGTCTCCCTTGGTGCATTCATTGATTGAGCAGACACTGATTAAGCATCCTTGGGGTGCTGGTCACCCTGCATGTCAGGAGGGTAGTGCAGAGAACAAGATAGGCATGGCCCTCACCTTCATAGACCTTTCAGGTTCGGACAAAACCAGACTGGAAACAAGAAGACAATAGGCAAGCTATTGTTTAAGGGTACAAATTTGCGACAAGTGGCACATAAACCCTAGTAATCTAATGTACAGTAGAGTGAATGGGGACAACGATATTGTATTACAGCCATCAAACTTGCTAAAAGGCTAGATCTGAATTACTCCAACCACTAAAAAGAAATTATAATTATGTAACCTGAGGGGCATCTGGGTGGCTCAGTCGTTAAGCGTCTGCCTTCGGCTCAGTTCATGATCCCAGGGTCCTGGGATCGAGCCCCACATCGGGCTCGCTGCTCCATGGGAAGCCTGCTTCTCCCTCTCCCACTCCCCCTGCTTGTGTTCCCTCTCTCGCTGTGTCTCTCTGTGTCAAATAAATAAATAAAATCTTAAAAAAAAAAAAATTATGTAACCTGAGAGAGGTGCTAATTATCGCTACCATGGCAAACATATCACAATATATAAATGTATCAAATCAATATGTTGTACACCTTAAATTTACACAATGTGACATGTCAAATATATTTCAATTAAAAAAAAAAAAAAACCAAGAAGGCAAACCAAATAACTGCAAATTGAGAAAACGACTAGCAGGGAAACCAGATAACCATTGGAGTTAAGAGGGAAGCTTGCTCTGAAAGTTGGTCAGGGAGGGCTTCTCTGATGTCCCTGTGATACCTGAGTTGAAACCAAAGGGGAGAAGGAACGAGCTATGGGAACACCACCTGCCCAGAAAATGTCCCTGCTCCCAGGGTTAATGGATGCAATTGACAGATGCTACTGCACTCGGAGCCTCATTTAATCCTCATAACTCTGGGAGGAAAATGTTAGGATTCCCTTTCACAGAGGAGGAAACTGAGGCTCAGAGAGCAACATGACTTGCCCAAAGCTAACACAGCCAGTGCGTGGCAATGCAGGATTCCCATCCTGGTAGACCTGGGTCTTGTCTTAAGATCTTTGCCTATAATTCTTTTAACAACATTCTACGCTGCTCCCTCTCTGGTCCTGGCTAAATGCCACTCACCTAGCTTAGAAATTACCTCTTCCAGGAAGCCTTCCTTAATCTGCCATGCCTGGGTTAAGATCCTTTTCTGCCCTACCACAGGTGGCTGGCAAAGCTGCAACTGCATAGTGCTAAAATGGTCTATTCCTGGGAATGTCTTTTCCTCGTGCCATGCACATGGTTCCAACCGAATCCGCCAGGCTAGTATGGCCCCTCCCCTGGCTGCTGTGGATTGGCCGAGGGGCAGACACCTGATACAAGCAAAGCCAATGAGAAACCTTCCCTGGGACCTTGAAATTGGAATCCAGAAAAAGGGGTGGGCTCTGTGCAGATGGCTGAAGGTGAAAGCACATGCATGAGGAGCCACGTTCTATGCTGAGGCCAGCCTGCAGGAGAAAGGCCTGGAGTTTGCTGCTGGGAGAGAAGTAGAGGTGGGAGACAATGACAAAGCACTTCCTGGGTTCCCCACCCCCAGGCTCAGGCTGTAACTCCAGCCCAGCCCACAAGCCTTCAGCTCTTGGAGGCCAGGACCGCCCACAGTGACTTTCTCATGACTGAACGACTCCAAATACAAGGTGCTCAGTAAACATTTGTTAAATGAACTAATCAGTCCAAACATGGTGTCGATTCCCCATCTCACTGAGTCCTTCCTTGATGGTATGTTAATTTGGACAAAAAAATAACAGTAAAACTGTTTTTGTTTGAGACTGAAAGACCCAGCTGGCAGGCTCCCTGAGTCCAGAAGAGAGGAAGATGGCAGGCCAAGCTCCAGCAAGAGGCCCCATTGCGTGGTCTGGGGGTGACAAGCACCTCTTCCTAGGCTGTCTTCCGCCCTGGGGGAGTCACCGTCAGACAGAAGGTCAAGGGCCTGCAATGGGTCCCTCCCAGTGACCTGGCCAGGTCTTGGGTGTGAGCTGGAGGAAGAGGCATGAGTTTGCCTGGGAGCCAGAGGTCACCAGTCTGAGCGGATGCTTTGAATTTAGACCCGGGTTTATGAGCCGCAGCGGCCGCCAGCCGAGGACAGGGCCCAGCCCTTCCCAGGCCAAGGGCCGCTGGGAGGAAGGCACTTTTAATGGAGTGCCTGTTTCTCCCAAATATTACGCTAGGCAGGGAGTTTGGACACAAATGAAAGCAGAGGGTCTAATTTTAGACAGTACCTATGAATGAAACTTGACCCGAGCTGGGGAGGAAATACCTTCCCCAAGCCCGTGCCAGGACCAGTGTGTGTGATTTTCTGCTAAATTGGGCAGCTCCTGCAAACAGGTTACTGCGGGGACTCGGGCTTTTTTTCCCTTCTGCTCTCCACAAAGTTAGTCAGACTCTTGATTTCTAAATATACATCCCTCCTCCCTTTGCTCCCTCCTTTAACGAAAGCTCCTGGTCACTGCGTCCCTGCACGTTCTGGTTAGTGAACTGCCCACTCGTCCTCTGTCTTCTTCCCTGCCTTCCCTTTGTGGCCCTCCCTAGGACCAAGAACTCCAGACATTAGACCAAGCAGCAGGGGACTCCAAAGCCCTGGGTCCCCGCTACCAGAGCCCAGGGTCAGCTTGGCTGGGGTGAGACGGGAGCCAGACCTAGACTGTGGAATCAGTGAAGGCAAAGTTCACATCTGTCCTGTGTCCCGCTGCCTCCCAAGTGCCTGGCACTTGGCCTGCCGAGGATCTAGGTTCAGTCAACACCTATCAACTCTGAAAGGAAGGACATCTGCCTTCTTGGTTGCTGTATTCGAGCCCAGTTGGGGTAGAGCACCAGTCAGCCTTTCTTTGCTTTTTTTTCTTTAAAATGGCCTGGCAGCGCCACCCAGGAGCAAGAGAAGAGTTTGAACGGCCAACTGCAGATGTCGCAGTGGCAGAGAGGGGAAGGGCCGCCTCGAGAAGCTCACAGGCCAGGGCCCCTAGCCAGGCCGTGGCATCTTCAGTAAACCATCCCTAAATGGGGATGATAACCCTGACTTTTCCAAGTGGCCTGACCAGTGACCCTCCCCAGGACGTTCCTCCATCTCTCTTCCCAGCTCCGGCCCCAACCGCGGGGGCCAGGCCAGACTTGGGGGAGGGGGAGGCGGAATCACGTCAGCCAAGCGGGACGGAGGCTGGAACGCGGCTCTGTTCCCAGTCTGGGGCGCGGTCCTGGCCCAGCTAAGGATCCGGTTCATCTGTACCCGGGCTCTGTGGCTTTGGAGTGAAGGCCCATAGAGCATCCAAAGCGGCCTTGCGAACTGAGCAGGCCCGGGGTGGGAGAGTGTCTCAGTGGTGACACCCGTCGTGCGGATGAGCGGGGGCAATGTGGGCTCCCCCCCCCCAGCAAGCCCTGACCATTTGCTTGTCATATGTCAAATGACTCAGCCATTTGGGACCCATTTTCCCTTGTCTAGAAACCTTCCCAGCAATGTTTCTGGGGAGGGGAGAAGAAACTTCCCTAGATGTGTTTATCTCTGAGCATTTTGCACTTCCCAGCCTCCACCGTGGTGTGAGCCACAATTGTCTTCCTTAAAATAAATACGTCTCCCTCTGGAGAACCCTGACTAATACAGTAGGAATACATCCATTCCTTTCCCAATCCACGGTTTCGGCAGAGCTGAACTTTCTCATCCAGCACCAGCACTGGGGCGCCTCCTGGCCAAGACCGAACGGCCGCTGTGGTACTCTGCCTTCCTCACCGAAGCTCTACCTCACTTCCTGCAGGAGCTTGCTTCTGTAATACTGGATGGACGTCTGGGTTTTCTTTGTGTAAACTGAAATCTCTTAAGTAAACTCAGAGTATCAGGCAGAATGCTTTCAGCAACAAAACCCCAAAACCCCAACTCATAAACCATAAGTAAATATTTAGCTCATGTATTAGAAAGTCCAGGTGCCGGGCAGGCTCCGAGACCGGCTAACTCAGCAGCTCAGGATTGCCATTGAAGCTGGGCTTGTTCCAGCTATCCTCCGTGTCTCAGTGTTGGGAGCCCTCAGCCTGGGAGTCACTTGGCCACGGTGGTTTCAGTTTCTCCACCAGACACCACCACCACATAAGGGGGGGAGTGGGAGACCCTGGTCTTCTGTGTCTCTCCGCTTAGGAGAGAGGAAACTCTTCTTGAAAGCCCACAGCAGATTCCCCATACATCTCATGGGGCCACACGGCCGCTCCTGAAGTAACACTAGCAGGGTGGGTGAAATCATATTAATTGATTTAGGCTAACCACCTTGGATGCGCTGGATGTTAGAGTGAATAACGAGAACAATTTAACCACCCCCCCCACACACATAGGGTAACTTCTATTTAAAGAATCCCTCTGCGTTATACATCAGTGTGATAAAGGTTAAAAACATGGGTTCACACAGGGTGGATTATGGCACATGTCAACAATTATTTCGAATTGTGTTTTACTATTGGTGCCCCTCCAAGTATTTCTAGAGGCCATAAACTGGTCACTCTCCACCAACCAACATGTCACTCTCTTCCAAGGCAGCTTTCTCCAGCCTGGAGTAAGAGATCGCATCACATACAATGAGGATCAGGGCAGAAAGTGACAAAAATATGCCTAGCACAGGATGTGCAATGTGTCATTTAATTCCCTCGGGAGCTCTAGAAAGTAGCTATCATGATCCCTCATGTTGATTAGGGATATTTCAGGTGCAAATAACAGAAGACCCAAAGCCCAGACATGACTTGATTATCTCCTATAACAAGGAGTCCCAAGTTTGATACAACAGTTCAGCATTGTCATCAGGAGCTTTCTATCCTTCCCCTGTCCACACCAGTGCATGGACTTTTATTTATGGGCTCATCTCATGGTTGTGAGATGACTGCCTCAGCTACAACTGTCACATTTTTGCACAGAGGAATTCAAGGCAAAAAAGAAAGGAAGGAAAATGTTTGGCATAAACCTCCAACCAGACTTCCTGTGGGTCTGAACTTGGTTACAAGCCAACTCCTCAGCCAATCATTGCCTTAGACCAAATAGGATGCATCCGCATAGTGAGCACATTGCCACATGGATGAATTCTCTCTAGCAAGGAAAATGGGGTACTAGCTATTTGGTGGGTAACTAGGTGTCTGCCACATGCCTATTCTACAAATAACGAAACAGAGTCTCCAAGGGAGAAAGTAAAATGCCCAAGATCACCCAGACAGCAAGAGGCAGAAGTAGGATTCAAATTCAAGTCAAGATACTCCAGATCAAGTATCTTTCCATAGTGCCATAATAGCAGGAGAGGATACATGTCCTGAAGCTCCTTTTATTCACATTCCTGAACCTTCCATTGGCCAGTTACATACTCCCTGGTGGCTCTACTTGGTCACCCCAAGTATGAACAGGACCCCACACTCACTGCCCACATGGCCCCATCACAGTTGCAGCCAACCCAACAAGGACTTCCAGTTTGCTGTTTGGGGGTACCCAGACACAACTCTGCTGCTTTCCAAGTGTAGTCATTAACACCCAGCTGTTAAAGGCAATGGCTCCCTATTTGCACTGAGCCATTTTTATGACATCCAGTGAACACGAGAGAACTGCAACCAGAACCATTTATAGACTTCATCTTAGGGCCTGCGATGATATAAAGGTTTAATGCCTTTTCCAGGTATGGACTTGGGGAGGCTGTGTGCATAAACCTTGAACTGACAAAGGGCTGACACAGAAGGGTAGGGGCCACAGGACAACGATAAACAAAACTTTGGTGAGGGAATCAGGACACCTCCTTCTAGTCCCATCCCTAATGCTTACCTGCTGCGGCACCCTGAGCTGGCCACTTCTTTCTTCTCTCTGGCTGCTCCCTCTCACCTTCCTGGCTTTTGACCACAAATATCCTAGAGGAAAAGAACTAATTCTTATTCATCTTTGTTTACTTTTTAACGTCTAAGACATAGTAAGTAATTCAGAATGTGTTGAATCAATGAATGAATGAGTAAATAAATGAAATGAATCCCTTGAAGGAGAAGTAATATTTGATGTCCCTGTTCCATCTCCATCAGAAAAGGAGCTCAACCAGGTTGAATGAGTGAATGAGGTGTTCCAAACCTGGGGTTGTGTCTGCTCACTCCACTTGGCCATTGTACTTGGCGGGTTCTTCTCTTTATAACTCTCCTCCTCTGACTCATTCAGATCTCAACTCAATACCCCTTCCCGGGGACACTGTACCTGATCACCCTTCCCCCACCTCCAGGATCCCGTTATGCTTCATCACATCTCCTTGTTCATTTTCCTTCCCAGGACTTTTATCAATATGCAATAATTTTCTTTTCTTATGGTCTTTCTCCCCTGACAACAATACAAGCTCCTCATTGAAAGCAAGGCTGTGTGGCTCTCCTTCACTGCAGTGTCCCCACTAGAATGTCACATAGTGGAAGCTCAATAAGCATTTGTTGAGTGAATGAATACACGAATATGAATCCCCCAACCTTTTGTAAGCCTTCCAGTGGCCCCTCCCCAGAGCCTGGGGCTCTTTCTTGTCCATCCAAATCCCTTCAGGGTCACTTAATATAAAGTATATTATTTTTTTTAAAGAATTTATTTATTTATTTGAGAGAGAGAGAGAGAGCACACAGAGAGAGAGGGAGAAGCAGGTTCCCTGCTGAGCAGGGAGCCTGATGTGGGGCTCCATCCCAGGACCTTAGGATCATGACCTGAGCCAAAGGCAGACACTTAACCGACTAAGCCACCCAATATAAAGCATCTTAAAAACCTTTCCAGGCTTGGCGTCATAACGCCCCACCACCGTGGCCCCTTCCCCGCCTCCCTGCACCTTGGCCCCTCTCCCTCCTGCTCATGTTTTCCGTCCTCCTACCCCCAAGGCCCTACCCTTCAGCCTCTTGGTTACTGGCTACCTTTAATCATGGCGCAACCGCACAACAGAGTACAATACAGCTATTAAAAATGATTGTAAGGAAGTGCATGTATTGACATGGAAAGTCACTCACAATGTATTGTTAATTACATGATGACATTTTATGTAGGTAGTTAGATTCCATGTCTAACAAATCTCTGTGTGTAAGTATATGGGCATGCACCACGTGGAAACAATCAGAAGATGATACAACAAAATGTTACCAGGGATAATATTTGCATATTTCATTTCTTTATATTTTTCTCTGTTTTCTAATTTTCTTATGATGCTTCTATATCCCTTGTATAATTTCTAAAAAATATTAAGTTGAACTATAGGAAATTACTATTTTGATAGATCAAAAACAGTCAAATATCTTCTGTTTCATATGATTAGATGAAATAAATAGACTAGAAGATCAACGAGCATTTAGGTAGGGTTGAAGGTGAGGAGGCATTCAAATATAAAGACTAAGAGACCCAAGGCTGCATGCTGAGTGGAGCTGCTGTGTAAGGAACAATCCCACCAGCGGGACTAGGTTTGGGGAAAAAAGGAATGGAGCAGGTCTTTTAAAGCCAAAAGACTGGGAGTCATCTGTGTCCTATATTAAGACACTATAGTTCCTGGTCACTGCTAATCAACAGGTGACACCTGGGATTATTGAGTAGGGAAGCGCTAGGGCAGCTATAGGGGATTTTTGTTGTGTTTGTGGCTTCCAGGGTCCCCTGCCTGGGCTCCATAAGTTGAGTGAGTGCCCAATTTGGGAATGATGGTACCCAGTTACCACTTGAGCAGAAGTCAACTCTATGACACTGTCAGTAGCCTGAGAGACTAAATCAAGATTCACCAAAGGAAGGAGAGGAAGAGGGAGGAAAGGAGAAAGGGAAGGAAGAAAGAATATTTATATTTCCCAAGCACAAAGGTCAATGGCAGGTGCTTTCTCCAGCGTGCTAAAGCCAAAGGGGCAGTGATGCACACATCTACAACAATCATTTGAAAGAACTGAATGGTCGATATGAAAGGAAAATCCCTGATTTAGATGTTCAGAAGAGCCTTTTGTGAAGTTCCAGAGCAAAGACTCTGATGTGCTGTGGCATTTGTCATCAGGTTTTGTCACAGATAAGCACCTAGCTCAGAAGTGGGAAGCCAGATGTCCATCGACAGATGAATGGATAAAAAAGATGTGGTGTATATATACAATGGAATATTACTCAGCCATCAAAAAATGAAATCTTACCATTTGCAACGACATGGATGGAACTAGACGGTATTATGCTAAGTGAAATAAGTCAGTGAGAGAAAGACAATTATCATATGATCTCACTGATATGTGGAATTCAAGAAACAAAACAGAGGATCATAGGGGAAGAGAGGAAAAAATGAAAGAAGACAAAATCAGAGAGGGAGACAAACCATAAGAGACTCTTAACCATAGGAAACAAACTGAGAGTTGCTGGAGGGGAGGAGGGTAGAGGGATGGGGTAACTGAGTGATGGGCATTAAGGAGGGCACGTGATGTGATGAGCACTGGGTGTTAATAAGACTGATGAATCACTGACCTCTACCTCTGAAACCAGTAATACATTATATATTAATTAATTGAATTTAAATAAAAAATTAAAAAAAAAAAGAAGTGGGAAGCTAAGGGTAAAGAGGATGGCAAGAGGGTGGAGTCTCCCAGGCGTTGGTGGTTCTGGGAAGAGTCAAAACCAGCCTCAGTCACTGCACCCAAACCACATACCAGTAGGCTTAGAACAATTAGTGCAGACATTCACCCTCAGGGCACGAAAGGAACTCCACCCAGCCTCTGGAAAACAAGGGCTGTGCAAGCTAAGGTGCATTTGAGGAAATAACAGGAAAAACTAACATAAGATACCTGCACATTAAAACAAAAAAGGGGGGAAAAGGCTAAAATGAAAATGGCAAGACCTAAAATGTGAAAAAAAATGTTTTCAACCAAAAATGACAACTAAAAAAAAATAGTATTTAAGTTGTTTTAAAAAAATAAGGAGAGAGGGAATTCACTTCAGTAGAAATCAAAGAAATGCAAATTCAAACAGGAAGATGTCAATTCTCTGTTGTCAAATTACCAATGTAAGGCCGCCCGCTGATGAGGATGGGTAGTCTGGGCACTCGGTACTCACGTGTAGATGTGTGAATTTATGTATATAAATATAGAGAGAGATTATATTAACAATATCTAACAGAAGTTTTTAAGAGTATTCAAGATTCAAGACCTTTGACCCAGTCATTCTATTTCTGAGCATCTACCTTAGGAAAACAATCCTTTAAAAAAATCATAAAACTTTAATTATTCATAACAATTTAAAAGTTGAGACAATGTAAATCTTCAATAATAGTCACTTAAATACTATTACAAAGATTTATAAAGATATATTAATAAAGACAAAGAAAAACGCATAAATGCTTATCACACAATATTCAGTGAGGGAAAATCAGGAACAAAACTGCACATATAGTAGAATCCAAAACTTGTAAGATAAAATTAAATGGAGTGAAAACGACAACAAAGAAATAGCCCAACATGTGTAAATTGGTTGGAGGTGATCAAAACTGTCAGTGATTTGGGGGTTTTCCTCAGAGTTGTCTTATTATCCAAGGATTCTTTAATACTTTCTGATGAAGAAAAAGTCAGCTCTATTTTTTGACGAACAAAAAATTAAAAAGATGGGTGTCAAATACTCTGCAATTTCTGTATCACAAAAAAGTGCATGATGCCAAGCACACCCCAACATAACTATCATATCTTGTCTTCCTTCCTCTTCCTTCCCGGTTAGGACAGAAGCAGGGTGGGGGCCAGTCTGCTTAACAAACACACAGAGTGCACAGAGATCAACAAACCCAACAGAAGGAAAAGAAGGCAAGAATACATGAAGGGGATAGTCCTAATGAAACATATATGAAGCCTCATCAACTTGATACTTCTAGAAATGCAAAAGATAGAAGCATCTCTTCCTGAACTGGCCTTAAAAGAAAAAATTCCAGAAAAAAAGTGGGCAAACTACCAAGAGACCTTAAAAGCAGACTGAAAAAAAAATCTCCAAGGGGGTTAAAATTCTGATCTCAAAAGAAATTACAAATTTGAAATATGCGATATTGTCTCCAAAGAAAGGTAAATGTACACATAATCCGTGTATTTGGTGATAGGCAAATGGAAGCTTCTCTTTCCAGGGGAATGAGAACAAGCTTCTGGAGTTTAGATCTCCACTCCTTCACGTGTTGGCTGGGTGCACTCTGCAAGTCACTTCACCCCTTCCTGGAGGCTCAGTCTTCTCATCTGTAAAATGGGAAAGTCATGCCCCCTCTCTGGGTTGTTGCCAAGAGCCCCTGCTAGTCATTGCTTATTTATTTATTTATTTATTTATTTTATTATTTTTAATTTTATTTTATTATGTTATGTTAGTCACCATCATTAGTTTTTGATGTAGTGTTCCATGGTTCATTGTTTGCATATAACACCCAGTGCTCCATGCAATACGTGCCTTCCTTAATAGCCACCCCCAACCCTTCCTCTCTAAAACCCTCAGTTTCTCGGAGTCCATAGTCTCTCATGGTTCGTCTCCCCCTCCGATTTCCCCCCCTTTATTTTTCCCTTCCTTCTCCTAATATCCTCCATGCTATTCCTTATGTTCCACAAATAAGTGAAACCATATGATAATTGACTTTCTCTGCTTGACTTATTTCACTTAGCGTAATCTCCTCCAGTCCCATCCATGTTGATGTAAAAGTTGGGTATTCATCCTTTCTGATGCCTGAGTAATATTCCATCGTATATATGGACCACACCTTCTTTATCCATTCATCTGTTGAAGGGCATCTCAGCTCTTTCCACAGTTGGACTGTTGTGGACATTGCTTATTTATTAAGCACTCTCACTTCACATGCATTATCTTAGTTAATCAATGATAAGATAACAAATGTCAAGGGTATACGGGTTTTATGAATGCTATTTTTACTTCTCCTTGGCGAATAGATAAACAGCCTGCACCCTGAATGCTCAACTACAACCCAAGAATCGGACACGGTCAATGCGTCCAGCTCCCTGCACTCAAGCAGCTCCAGAGTTCTCCAACATTGTCTAACGTGCCTGCCTTCAATCAGGAATTTATTGAGTACCTACTGTGTGCCAGACATGATGCTGTTTGCTGGAGACATAACCAGAGGCAGGGATGGGCTTTGTGCTCCCAGAGTTTAGAGTCTGGTGAGGAGCTAGATTGAGAAACAGACTGACATGTGGATTATAACAAATCCCAGCTTCACCATTTACTCCCCACGAGACCTTGGACAAGTCACTCCACTTCTCTGCACCTCAGTTTTCTCACCTATAAAGTGCACAATAATAGCTCCTACTTTAGAGGTACGTGAGAGGCTGAAATGGACATATAGACCACTTAGAATAATGCTTGGTGCATATGAGAGCTTCAGGAGAGCTTGCTGTGCGTATTAGTCTGGATCGGGGTCGGTAGCAATGGCAGCAAGTAGTAGTAGTGGTGGTGGTAGTAATATGGCCACAACGAAAGCACTGGGGACATGGAACAAAGACACTTAATCCAGCCTGGAGGTGGGAGTGGGTGACGAAGACTTCCTGGAGGACGTGACATTGAAGCTGAGCCGGAAAGAATGATTGGAAGTTCACTTGGTGAAGGCGATGGTGGAAACACATTCTAGGAGGAGGGAACCACATGCGTAAAGGCCCCCAGAGCTGAGGAAAAGCCGAAGGCAGACCGTTAACTGGGAGGCATCTCGCATGGCTGACGAGTCGGTAAGAGATGAAGCAGGCTGTCCAGGGCAGAGAGGCCTGAGCCTGCAAGGCCTGTGAGCCACTGTGGGTAGTTTGGGCTCCATCGTGGAGTCACTACGGGCTTTCGATAGGGAAGTTACAGGAGCAGCTTTGGGCTTTAGAAAGCCCTTTCTGGCGGTCCTGTGGGGAAGGACTGAGGGAGGGTTGGCTGGGAGTTTGGGAGGAGGCAGCTGCCATCATCCAGGCGAGGGTGGATGACAATGCAAACTAGGGCCCTGGCAACGAAGTGAGGAGAAAGGGGCAGATCTGAGAGATCCTGAGGACTGAGGAGGGCCAGTCGGCAGAACCTCGTATCTGATGGGATGAGGAGGAGGAGCAAGCCAGGGGCAAGCAGGCTCCTGGCTTGAGTGACAAGGACTTTGGTTTTAAGATCTGTTTTTAACTTCTCATGTTTCCAGTCTGACTTCATAACAAGATAATGAGGTTCTTGGAGGGCAGGGCTGTTTCAAGCATCTGTGAATCCCCAAGGCCTGGTACACAGTGGGTGCTCAATGAATGTCTCCTTGATTTTGGCCCCTCCCAGCCACTGGTTGTTCCTTTGGACTGAGCCCCTGCCAAGGCCTTTACCGCGGAAAACCAAACTGCAGTGGGTTTCCAGAAATGTGGAAAACATCCCCTCAGGAATCCAGATGTCCCCATGGGTCTCCTGTGCAGCGGAGAGGTGGCAGGAGGGAGAAGCCAGGCCGGTGAGAAAGCCTTGGGCCTGGAGGCCACCACTGCCCAGGAGAGCCATAAGTGGTCCATGGGGGATGCTTGAAAGTGAGGTTAGGGAGGGAAGGAGGCTAGCACGCAGGTCTGTGGAGGGTCCGCACACAGGCTCCTGACAGTCAGGGTCCACTGGGTAAGGCCAGGACAGGCAGTAGAACTCCCAGCTCCTACCCTCAACACACACACACACACACACACACACACACACATCACCTCCTTGCCATCATCTGTGGAGCATCTGTGATGTGCCCGGCACTGGGCCAGACACACATTGTCTCCTATGATCCTCTACAGCCCTGAGACTCAGTGATGATGGACAGATAAGGAAACTGAGGCCCAGAGAGGTGAACTCACTTGCCCAAGATCATACAGCTAGTAAGGGAGGAATTGTGGATTCAAACCCAGGCCTGTGTGATCCTAACGCCACCAGTCCAAAAGGCAAAAGCCTGGAGCTGGTGGCCCATGAGGTCAACTCAGCATACAGATATGTTTTGTTTGGACCCAACACTGCTTTAAAAAAGGTGGAAATTTCACATAAAAATCCAGATTTCCGGCTTCTCTTTAGAAACCAGGTTTGGCAACCCAGGGCCCACCTTTCCTCTGGGCCACAGCTGACTAGGCTTGTGCCCCCCCTCCCTGCTCCCAGCCCACATCCCTCACTGATATCCACTGCCTTGCCCCTGAAAGCATCGGGGTTTGGACTTTGGCAGGCCTGGGGGCTCTCCCTCAGGAGAGAGACCCAAATCATAATGTGAAGATTCTGAGTCTTTTTCTCAGCGTCCTTCTGTACCCCCTTCTCTCTCTCTCTCTCTCTCTCTCTATCATTAGGTGCATGATCTTTAAAGTCAGGCGTTTGGCCCATGGCTTCCCCTTTCTGAGCCCCAGTTTCTCAGGTGTAAAATGGGGATGATAGTACTTACCTGATCAGGCTATAGAGAATTACATGAGCTTCCAAACTCTGGGTTTGGGTTTCCCCTTTTTGTGGAACGGGACAGGTTCAAGGGGTCCTAACAGTCACTCAGGCCCAGGCCAGGCAATGTCTGCCACAGTGGAACTGGAACAGGCCAGGGCTGCAGGTGCCCCTGGCCTGGATGAGGTGCCGTACCTGGGCTCCGGCAGCCCTTGGCGGACCCTCTCCTGAAGCTTATTAGCCGAGTGAACTTACTCATCCCTTCTGTGTCTGTTGCCCTCTCTAGAATGCACACTTGGGGAGGCCTGTGACCTTTCTTCCTCTCTGTACCCTGTGGCCTTACTTTGTATTAGTAAAGTCTCTGAGTGAGGGAGGGTCCAAGGCTCGGGCCTTGATCCTAATCTCCTCTGTCTGCACTCACTCACTTTCCTTTTAAAGACTTTATTTATTTACTTACTTATTTATTTATTTGAGAGAGAGAGAGCACAAGCAGAGGGAGGGGCAGAGGGAGAACCAGACTCCCCGGCTGAGCAGGGAGCCCAACTCGAGGCCCGATTCCAGGACCCTGGGATCGTGACCTGAGTCACCCAGGCACCACGACACTCACTCACTTCGTGACTCTTCCAGTCTCAAGGCTTTAAACACCATTCAGACACCAGTGACTGACAGATCGACCTCCAGCCCATACCTGCTCTTGACCCCAGACTGCATAAGTAACGGCCTACCCAACATCACCACTTAGATAGCTCATGGGTACCTCAGAGTCAATGCATCCAAACATGAACTTCTGAGCTTCTGTCCAAAACCTGCTCCAACCACAACCTTCGCCCTCTCAGGTGATGGCCACTCTATCCTTCCAGTCATTCAGGCACAAGGCCACCAAGTCATCCTTGATGGCCCTCTTCCTCCCACACCTCACACTGAGGACTGATGGTTCTTGCCACCTCCACTGCTACCACCATGTTCTAAACCAGTATCCCCTCTTGTCTGGATTATTGTAATATCTTCCTTACTGGTCAGCATCCCGCTTGTACCCTTCCCTCCTTCCTCTCCTGACAGGTGATTCTCTACACAAGAACCAGAGTGATCCTTTGAAAATTTCAGTCGGATCTTGTCTCTCTGCTGCTCAGACACTGCACTGGTGTCTTCTTACTCACAGTAGATACCAGAGTGCTTGGCAATGGCCTACAAAGCCCTCCATGGCCTGAAGCCCTCTCTGATCTCACTTATTGCTCTTCCCTACATTCACAGAGTTTCAGCGACTTGCACAAGGTCATCCAGCTAGCAGGGCAAAGAACCAGGACTAGAACTCAAGTCTATTTTGACGTTAAGGCCCTCCTACTATAAAGCACAACTTGCCAGTAAGTCTCATTGCTTTTCCTGCACTATCGTTCCCTCATCTGTAAAATAAAAATACTCCCTCCCACCTGGATTACATAGGAGGGGGGATTGGATTAGATTATTTTTAAGACTACATTTTACCTTTAATATTTGATGAATCTGAGTGGGACTTGAGCAGGAGCTGTGCTCTAGTCATTTCTATATCTCTGGCGCTTAGCAAGCATGGGATGAATGGGTGGATGAATGTATGGGTAAAAAGATGGATAGATGGATGGGTGGATGGAAGTGTGAGTGGTTGGATGAATGGATGGGTGGATGGTGGATGGGTGGATGAATGGATGGGTGGAAGATGTTTGGATGGATGGATGGATGGATGGAAGGTAGGTGCGTAGATGGATGGATGGATAGACGGATGGATGGATGGATAGATGAATGAATGGTTGGTTGAATGAAATAAATTAATGAATGAATTGATGCATTAATAAGAGAAACTCAGAAAGCTGAGCAGAGGAGAAAATGGAGAGAAAATATTGCTGAAGGGGTTGTTACCTGGAGCTCTGGTTTAGAGTCAGAGGACTAAAATAATACCAAAGACAAGAGAGCCTCACTTACTTACTAGATGCTCAATGGGAGACCAGATGGGTCTTTGAGTCAATGGGTCATCAAGTGGTACGCTGTGACAGAGGACAGAGCCCAGACTTTAGGGTTAGAGGGACTTGGGTTCAAATCTTGTCACATCAGCTTACTAGCTGTGTGACACTAAGCCCCAGTTTTCTCAGGGACACTGGGGATAATATAATTCACCTCTCTTGTGGTCTTTGTGGAGACTAAATGAAGTATTATATCAATATACATTTTTAAGTGCCTGGCACATAATAGGTGTGCTGCCATCATGGTTATGAAAGGCCTAAACCAGAAAGAGGGGCCTTGGCCAGGTCTGGCACCTCAGAGTGGACTCCCTGTCTTGAGGCTGCCTGAGGAGCTTTGATGAGGGGTTCCAGAAGCACAGACCAAATACTCTGTCTCTATCTGCCCATCTTCTGGCCATCGGCTCCGTGGTCTAACTGGCCAGAGTCCTTACAGAGTACGCAGCTCGGGCATCGGTACAGAGCAAGCCTGACAGGCTCAGAGGGCTGTCTTAAGGGGCCAGCCACCTGCCCTGCCCCACCCAACTTAAAGGGAGAATTGGGCCTCAGGGTCCAGAGCCCCAACTTCTCAGGAAGTTCTCAGACATGACGAACTTTCCATCCACATTGGAGGAATTTTTTTGCAGAAAAGGAAAAAACTAAAAACCTTCATCCTTTGGCCTCTGGGAGAATATTCCTTTTATGTGAAACTGGCAGGGAGGAAAATTCAAGATTCCTTCTCCTTCGCCTAATTGATATCAACATGAAATATTCTGGTGTTGTTTTAATAAGACTTTGGTTTTCCAGCAAGAGTAGGGGAAAAAAAGAGAAAAAAAAAAGATCTTCTCCTGGACCAGAATATTTTTAGCGAAAATATTTTGCTTGCATCCTCCCTGCCCCCTCCCTTCCCCGTTCCTGCCCTGGCTTCAAAGGCACAGCAGTGCCGTTCTGGGGTGCTAAGCAGCAGAGGCCCACACTCGGCAGCCCCCTCCTCCCCTTGCATGGCAGGCAGGCCGGCCAGGGAGTGCCAAGCCAGGAAGATATTTTTTCCAGAAGCGGCATCTGGCTCCTTGGCAGCCACACAAGCAGTTGCGCTGGCAGCCGGGGCTGGCCGGGGTCTGCCGTGTGTTTAGGCTGCTGCCTCTTCTGACTCTCTCCCACAGACACGATGTTCTCTCTCCTAGGCTGGGCCCTCCTGCCTTCACCGCTCCAGAGGATGAGGGGGGACCTCTGAGCACCTGAGAGTTTTGCCCCTTGCCTCCCAACAAGGTTTGACACTGAGATCCACCTGGGCTCCGTCTCTTGCCAACTTGATGTTGGACAGGTGGCTTAACCACTCTGAGTCCTCAGTTTCCTCAGTTGGGAAATATGAGTCATCACCATCTACATAAACTAATCTGCCTGTCCGATCTAGCGTGTCTCTAACTTTCCAACTGAATGTCTTACACTCTTCCCATTAAACATGAAACCCCCCATTAGCATGGCCTCCTTTGCTTTCTCTAGCCTCCAAAGTCTTTGCAACCCCAGGGCCTTTGCACTTGCTGTGTCCTCTTTGTCCGACTTTTGAACAGCTGGCTCGTTCTTGCCTTTCAGGTCATCACTCAAAGGCCGCCTCCTTCGAGAGGCTTTCCTGGACTTCTCCATCTCAAACAGCCGTTTGAGCTGCTATCACAGCTCCCTGGAGCTTTCCTTCAGAGCACTTATCACAAATTGTTCTGTATATTTGGTATTCTTTGCTCCTCCCCTGCCCCCAGTTTAGGGGCCCCATGAGAGCAGGGATCACATCTGTCTTGTCCATCACTGTGCCCCCAAACAGGGGCCTTCCCAATAGCCTGTGGATGAATGCAGGGACTGCCAAGCCCACCAGAGATGCCTCCTGATTTTCCCCAAAGCCCTTGGGAGTCATGATGTCCCTAGATCATCCCCAGAGAAGGGGAAATGGTGCTTCCAACATAACATATCAAGACTGCCTCTTACACCTTTCATTCTCACCTCCGCCCCGCAGATAGGAATTATCATTGCTGATTTACAAATGGAGATCCTGAGAAGCTAAGGGACTGGCCAGCTGTGCCTGACCCCATTGCCCTCTTTCTTCTGCTCCCCATGGCCGGTGATGCCACCACCCCATGTCAGGTGGAGGCTCCGGCTCGATGCCGCAGTAAAGACGGATGACAGCTCTCACATGGTCTCTTGTGCCGTACAGGATGTTTCCCATCCCTCATCTCCTGAAACTCACAACAGCACTGCAGGTGACCATGAAAACCCACTGTATGGTGAAGGAAACTGAGGCTCACAGGGGGGAAGTGGCTTCCCTGGGCACACACAAGAAGTAGGGATTTCCTTAAGTATTAATTGGAATAGCCCCACTGCCAGAGAGAGAGCCTTCTAGCATTGATGCCATGCTTTCTAATCACCTTCAGTGTCCATTATTGATCCTACAGCTCAAATGTGCCTGTGCTCTACAATCAGTCATTAAGTGCGTGGATGGATGGATCCCAAAGTTGGATATAAATCTTGGCCTCCCTGGACAATAAAGACCAAAGTCCTTATTCTGCCTCTACTCTCCACCCCAGGTCTAGACAAGGGTCGACACCCCATGGATGCCCAGGATGCCAGCTTCAAGCCCTGTGACCTCCCCCGGGGACTGGCCTCACAGTGAAGCCATTGCAACCAGCCCATGTAGCTGTCAATTGGCCTGCCCTCAGCACCCCTCCAGAGGGGCCAGGGGTGCCAGAAATGACAGCCATGACTAATTAAATCTAGTTCTCCAGCCGCTTTATATGTGGGCACCCAACTCCACCTCTCCTTGAGACATCAGAATAAGAAGATTGGAGAGCATCTCTGAATCCACACGGAAACTGAAGCACAGACTAGGGATGGGACCTTCACGGTTACTCAGGCTTAGGTCCTGGGGTTGAGCTTGGTCTGGGGGGGGAAGGGCTTCAAATGCTGTTTTGTGCCCAAGTGGTGGGGGGACCCAGCAGCTACCTGGACCCTCTGCCCTGGAAACATTGTTATAGTTCTGTCTTTGCAGATGACAGATTTGTGCCCTAGACACAGCCCTAGTCAGCCTCGAAACACCATCTTGTGTTATGGGCAGCCCCAACCGGCTTCCCAGAGACGATTAGACATCTGTGGAAGAGTTTTCTAGGCCAGGAACTGAGCCTGGAATGGCCCTCAGGTGGAGCAAAGTGTCCCCTTGGCTACCCACCCCGGGCCCCTCTCTGGGTTTCGGCCCACATCCCAGCCTCGCGAGCTCCGCCGACACTCCAGCAGTGCTATAGACACGGCAAGGCTGTCACAAATACTGTCTCTTCTGGCCCGAACGCCCTTCTTTACTTTAGCCCTTGGGGTATTCTCACTCCTTCCACCATGCCCGGTTCCAATGTCCCTGCCTATGAGCCTTTCTTCCCACCTGGCCCCATCCATGGCTCTACCCCAGCTCTCTGCTCCGGGATGGCTGTGGGGTGGTCTGTCGGTGGGTCTGTGAGCTTCATGCAGCAGGAACCTGGTCGCATAATCTCGACACCCACCCTGGGCCTGCACCAGTCCCAGGACCTGAGGTATTCGGGAGCTGGTCGCTGAGGCCTGATTGTCGGAAGGCTTTCTGTCTCCTGCAGTTGCAGAAGTCAGTCTTGAGATGTGATTCGTTTATAAATGCCCTTGCTAATTTGGAGGAGTGCAGCCTTCCCTGCTTGTTCAGATAAGGCCCGTGGGACTGGATATGACCGAAGGGCACTGTTCGCCGCTAGGTCTCCTCTTCTCCCGAACACCTCCCTGGCCGGCTCACAGCTGTCTCCCCAGCACCCAAAGCCAGCCCGGCACATAAATCTTCACAGAACGAAGGAATGAACGAATGCAGCTCTCAGCTGAGCAGCGTCTGAGCTGTCCAGATTTGCAGCTTCCCCCACCCCCTAAGCAACAGGGCGCAAACATCATGGGTTTGGAGCCGAGGAGGCCCAGCGTTGAATCCTACTCCGGTCTCTTCCCAGAGCGCGAAACGGGCAAGTCATCGGAGTGCAGTGCATACTTCTGGAGTTGGTTTGAGACTCAGAGGTGTGAGGGCACAGAGCACACGTACGACTGCAGCTTCACAAGGCTCTGTCCGGCCCTGGGCTGTGCCGCCTGCTGCCTCGGCCCGGGCAGGTGGGTCTGGGAGGGCCTGCAGGCCATTTCCTCCCTTCCCGCCCCGCCCGCTCGCTCGCCTGCCCGCGGCCGGCTGTGTGGCAGACATTCCTGGGCCTGCTCATTGATATTCAGGAATGGAACTCGAGCCTGCTCAGCTCCCGGTGCCCAGAGCGGGCGTGCACTCAGGCCCTCTGCCTGGGCTCTTCCGCCCGGAGTGGGAGGGCCTAAACGCCCTCAGCCGCCAGAGAGAGAGCATCCCAGGCCACGGACACCCGCGGCTGGATGGCCAGGGAAACTGAGGCCTGAAGTGAGCACCTCTTGACAGCCCTAGGGCACTCAGAAGCCGGGGGAGGGGGTGGGCGGCGTGACTCCCTGCACAGTGCTCATCGGCAGCCAGCCCTCTGAGCTGCAGGGTCCTCGAAGCTTCCTGCTCCTCCAGGTGCTTCTCAGCCCCACACTGCTCTCCCGAGGCCCTGCCCGAGGCCCCACGGAGGGAGGGGGCTAGAGCAGGCCCGGGGCTGGCCAGCCTTCCCACACTGTCTCAGCGGGAAGACTGACCGACAGGGAGGCTCCTCTCTCACAGCCTCCGTTTGCCAAGCCCCCACCTCACACCTCCGGGGTTTTGCAGATGGGCTTGTTTTTCCTTGGGGTGTGAAAGAGCCGGTCATTGCAGGGGCCTCCTCCCCTCTAAGCAGCTGGCTCTGGCCGCCACTAACTCCCAGCTCCTGAAGAGACAGGCCCCTGACCCAGGGGTCATAGGCTGGGGCGGGGTGGCGCCCTCCCAGAGCCAGCTGGGATGGGCCCTAGGGAGGCAGCATAAAGGCCCTTCACCCCTTCCCTGGAGCACCATTTAACCCGCCCCCACTACCGCCTTGGAGCTTCTGGTCACACTTCCAGGCCTCAGCTGAGTCCCGCTGGGCCCAGGTACCCACTCTTTCCCACATCACCAAAAGAGCCAGCACAAGGCCTCACATCTCTGAAGGGCAGCTCCTTCCCCTGGATTCTCATCCCCATACTCTCTGCACCGTCTCTCCCCTGGCCCAGCTTCCCACTTCCCCTCCTTCCAGAATCTTCTCATGGTGCCCCCCGCAACTCCAGCCCCAAACACAGCACATTCCCTCACACACATCAGAGCTGCCCCCCCCCACCCGAGGGCATTCTCCCCTCTTGCCCTCCCAAGGGTAAGTCGGGCTTCCTCAGAGAAGGAAAGTAGGAGGTACCCCCTTGCTCCCTTTGGCCACTTTCTGACCTTCACCCCCTTCCCAAAACACCCAACTTCTTTGGGGTTCAGGCTGACTGGCTGCACCTCACCCCCATTACTATTGTCCACCAGGCTCTCTGTCACTCCTCACTCACTGAGGACTTCCTCCCTCCCCCCAATCTTGCCATTGCCCTGGGTCACCTGGGCACCCCCACGGACCCCCCAAACAATGCCATGGCCTCTTGGACCTTGGACTTCCCTGTCCCCAGTGGCTCCCCCTCTGCTCCAAATCAGCTGTCATAACTTGTCATCACCAGAAACCGCACTAGCCCAACGTCAAGAGGCCGAGCATTGCCTTCTCCGGCTACAACCTTCTGGCTTCTGGCTCCCTTGCTCCCACAGCCCACACTCGAGCAGTTTCACACACACCCGCGTCACTGGCTCCAGCACCTCCCTCTGCTGCTCAGCTACCCGAGGCCCTGGCCTCTTCTCCAGCCCACGTCCCACGGCCAGTCACGGCCATCACCGCACACTCTCGCCTTGCAGCCCCTCTGCCCTGTCACCCTCACCCAGCTGAACCAGGCCTGGAGGAGCCCACCCCCACCTCTGCTGTTCTGGTCCCAAACAGCTGGTTCAGCCGAGGAAGATCACCCAGGTGGGCAGATGGCCTCCAGAGGCCCCTCCTCTGCCTGTGGCAGGTGACCCCAGAGGGTGAGCCTGCTTCAGCCAGCTTGCTATCCCTCTCCCCTCCATGGCTCCTTTCCCCCACCCTCAGCCCTCTGACGGCCCTTCCCCCTTCATCCTCACCCCCACCCTCACCCAGGCCCCTGCCCCTTCCCCTCAAGAGATGAGCTGTCTTGATCTTCAGAAAGACAACAGAGGCCTTCAGATGGGAATCCTATGTCTCCTCCCATCCACTGGCCACCAGAGAAGGAGACTTCTTCTCTCCCCTCACCATGGACATGGTGGTCCAACTGCCACCCAAGGCCAGTCCCTGACGTGGGCTCTCGCATCTCCTCTTCCGTCCGTCTGCAGGCCATCAGCGCCCTCTCTCCTGAACCATCGTGTCTCCTTCTCTGCTGGGTCCCTCCCATCAGCGTGTTAGCTGTTCCAGTCTCTCCCACCTTCAACCCGCTGCAATCAGATGTTCAACCCCATTCCCAGAGGCTGCTGTCATCCAGGCCATGGGGACGGCCACACCGCCACACCCGGGGACTGTGTGTCTCGGCCTCCCAGCAGCAATGGTGCCTACCGTACCCTTCTTCAAACCTCCTTGTTCTCCTGGTTTTCTCCCGCCTCTGGCTGCATCTTCAGTCTCCTTTGGGGCCAGGATGATCACATGTCCCAGTTTTCCTGGGACTGAGGGTCAGTTGGTCATCCTATTTGGGGTGCTGCCTTCTCTACCCAGACTAAGGTCCCTGAGCTTGGTCTCCAGCCCCTTTTATCCACGCTCTGCCCTGCTGCTCCAAGTGTTGTTCCCCATCTCTGTAGAGTAAATCATTTAAATTGCCTGCCGAAAACGCCCAGGGCTAGGTCTGCCCCCCAGCCTACCGCCCCTGCCCCCCAGCTGCTTATGTCACCCTCGGACAGGGTCACATGTCACTCTATCTGCTGTCTGGTGGCCACACAGGGCCTGGGACTCTGTGATGATAAAGTTAGTTATGACAGTAGCCAACATGCATTGAGTGCTCGCCCCGTGCCAGGCACGGCTCAGTGTATCTTAGATGAGGTAACGCATTTAATTCCCCATTTAAGAGGAGGGGGCACGGACGCCATAATGGAGCAGTGACTGGCCCAGGAGCACAGTGCTAGAAAGCATGGAGCCAGGACGTGAACCCACGCAGCCTGGCTCTGCAGCTGCCCGGCCTGGGCTCCGTGGGACAAGGTCTCACCTTGCCTAGCAAGGAACCACAACTTATTTATTGCTTATTGAGTATAAGTGAATTGCGTCCCCACCAGAGTAGAAGCGGAGATCCTACAGTTCAATCAACCTCCTCTTCTTCTTAGAACTGTAGCCAGAGGTACCAGGTGCCAAGAAATAAAAAATATGCAACGGAGTGGTTAAAAGCTTAATCTGGAGGCAGACATGACTGGGTCTGAATGCCAGCACCTCACTTACCAGCTCTTGGACGTTGCTCAAGCAAGTAATTTATTTCCCATCTTGATTTTCTCATCTTTGAGATGGGAGATAGTAATAATAAAGATTAAGTGAGCTAATACGCATAAGGCACTTAACACAGCAGCAGGTACCGAGCTGATGAGCAGTACATGTTTCTTGAGCACCCACTATGTAGTCGGCACTGAGCTGGATGCTGGAGTACGGATTGAAAAACAGAGACGGGGGTCGGGGTGGGGAGGAGCATTTACAATCGCAGGTATAGGAAAACCAACCCCTCTGAGATTTGGTTTCTTTGATAACTGAGTTTCTGAGCTGTGTCTAAAACCAGCTCATGCCTGGGGTGAAAGAGAAGCAACTTGCTTTTCATGCTCACGCCTCTACACCTTCGTACAGGTTATCTTTCCTCTGCGGGATACCTTTCCCTCGCTCTTGTCGACCTGGAAAACTCCTACTCAACCTATAATACCCAACCCAAGTATTATCCCTCTGTGAAGTTGCCTCTGATTCCCACTAAATAGAATCAGTCTCCCTTTCCCCCGGCTACCCCAGCACCCTGCATATACTCTTACCAAAGTAACCCCTGTCATTCACAAACTCAGTAGATAGATAGATAGATAGATAGATAGATCGATAGATAGATGATAGATAATTGTAAATAATAGCTAACCACTAACACCTATTGAGTACTTACTATGAGACAGGCAGTTTTAAAGGCTTTATGTATAATCTTCACAATAATCCTATAAGGGGCGCCTGGGTGGCTCAGTCGTTAAGCGTCTGCCTTCGGCTCAGGTCATGATCCCAGGGTCCTGGGATCGAGCCCCGCGTCGGGCTCCCTGCTCGGCAGGAAGCCTGCTTCTCCCTCTCCTGCTCCCCCTGCTTGTGTTCCCTCTCTCACTGTGTCTCTCTCTGTCAAATAAATAAATAAAATCTTTAAAAAAAAAAAAATCCTATAAGATAGGAGTTACGATTATCCCTATTTTACAGATGGATTCACTGAGGTCCAGAGAAGTCAAGCCACTCACCCAGGTCCCACAGCTGTAAGTGGCAGAGCAGGGATTGCTGCCAGGCTCTTACTCACTCTACCAGACTGCTTCTTGCAGGCTGGATGAGTCAGTCCTGGCCCTAGAGTTCCAGGCACATCCACTGCTAATTTCTACGGTGACCCACCCGCCTGGTTTGCCTGGGACTGGGGGATTTTACAGGATGTGAGACTTTCAGTGCTAAATGTGGGAAAGTCCCAGGCAAGTCAGGACAAGTTGGTTCACTCTAGTCTTCCTCGAAAATGTTCTGGAACCAGACTCACACCCACGTCTCTTCGACTCCACACCCACTCTCCCAAGCAGCTTCCAAAGGAAGAAAGAACCCAGGTCCAAGTGGGATCCTATCCAAAGGCAGGGAAGCCCCTCCTGGATGCTTGTCCTGGTCCTCCCAGTCCCCAAGGCCTGCAAGCTGGCGGAAATGGACACAAGGAGGGGCTGGCCCAAGGCCCACAGACCAGGGAGGTGACCTCAGAGCAGGTGCTGGGCTCACCTCATCCCCAGAGCCAGCCCGAGTCACTGCCCAGGGGTAAGGTTCCTGCCTCAGCCCACTCCCCTTCCTGGAGCCTCCTCTCCCCTCTCAGCCAGGCTGAGATGATGCTTTTCCCAATTCATCCAGGAACTGGGGAAGACTTAGCTCTGCTTTCTCCCGGGTGCTGGCTGGCCCTTCCATGGTGAAGGAAGGAAAGGCCGTCCGGGCAGGTGAAGATCTCTCCCCTTGGGGCCCAACTCCTCCTCCACCTCCTCCTCGAGGTCCACTCTCTGGCCCTTGGGATCCACTCAGACACCCTTTTCCTCTCTAGAAAGTAGCTACTCAAAAGTGAAGGGAGGGACAAAGTTCTTGTAATCAATGAAAAACAAGAAAGGGTAAATAGCACCTTGCCTGGAAAGAGAAAGCCTTCAAGTAAATGTTGCCTCAACCCCATTAGCATACAAACATGCCAAATCATCCCAAGCTTAAAATTAATAAACTCCTTGACTCCCCCTACCCCCCACCAGTGATCACCCGGCTTTTCTTCTCCCCTTATGGTAGAGTGGCTCAAAGGAGTCTGTGCTCCCTGTCTGCACCTCCTCCCCCCACCCATTCTCCTGACCTTGCTTCCATCAGGCCCGCCTCCCCTGACTGCTGCTTTCTGGACTGCCAAAAACTTCTGGTGGCCACAGCCAGGGGCCAGTTTGCAGTCCTCTTCTCCCTCCTTCTCAACCCTGCAGCAGCGGGGTCTGGCACAGGTGATCCCTCCCTCCTTCTCAAAACCTCCTTTGTGCTTAGCTTCTGGGACCACTCTCTTGCTTCCCCTCTTGTCTTCTGAACACTCCTTCTCCACTGCCTTCATCCTCTGGCCCTAAATAGTCAGCCCTCCAGCTACGTGGGAAAGTCCCAGGCAAGTCAGGACAAGTTGGTTCACTCTAGTCTTCCTCGAAAATGTTCTGGAACCAGACTCATACCCACGTCTCTTCGACTCCACACCCACTCTCCCAAGCAGTGGAGTGGATCCCAAGGGCCAGAGAGTGGACCTCGAGGAGGAGGTGGAGGAGGAGTTGGGCCCCAAGGGGCTCCCTTGGGGGTGGACCGCATCGGGCTTCCTCCTTCACATATGCTCTCTGAATATCAGGAACTTCCAATGTATGTCTTCAGTCCAGATCTCTTCCAGACTTGCTGCTCTTCGAGTATCCCAACTATGTACCTACACCAACATCTCTGTACTTTCTGACTCTCTGTCTACTTAATCCCACAAACACCTGCAGAGCTAGCTCCGGCCTCCTCCAACCACCTTATATAAAGTAGCACACATCTCCATAAACACCTGTTCCCCAAACCTGCTTTATTTCTTTTCATATCATTTATCACAGCTTGTCATATTATATGGTTATTTGCTATATCTCGTGTTTCCTGCTTTAGCCCCAGCATCTTTAGTAAGGATCTGTATATATATATCTTTAATATATACACAGGATATATGCTCTGGTGCTGTAACAGAGCAGTACGTGGCCCAGAGTAGGCACACAAATATTTGCGGAGTGGATGAATGAATGAATGAATGAATGGACAAAGTCATAACTAATAAATAAGCAAGACTTGGAATAATGGGTAAATAAATTAATAAAGAAAAATGATCATTATAAATAAAAGGCAGTATACTGTGGAATACCAGTCAGCGACTTAAAAGAATGGATTACTGGTACATGGGACAACATGGATGAATCCCTAAATCACTAATCAGAGTGATGGAGTCAGACACAGAAGAGTGCACTCTGCTTACCCACAATGACAGAAAGCAAATCAGCAGTCGCCTGGGGATGGGGCTGGAGGGAGGGATGGCTGCAAAAGGGTACAAAAATCTCTTGGGGGTGATGGAAATGATCTGTATCTTGATTGTAGTGGTGCTTTCTGTGGTGAATATGTCTATAGAAACTCATGAAATTATTCACTTTAAGTGGATGCAGTTTATGGCACATAAATCGTACCTTAGTTAGTTGACTTGAAATGAAAGAAATGAGTTAGTAAATGAATTGATCAATCCATGCACTCACCAGCCTTCCGTTATCAACTACTCCACCGGAGCTCAAAATACATCAATGTAACCCAATTGGCACACCTTAGATCAGTTGCCCAGCTAGACTTTTTCCAATGAGGATGGGAATTGGTGTTTATTTAGTGCCTATTATGCACCAGACTCTGTTCATAGTATTTTAGTTCTTCCTCACAAAGGTCTTTTGAGGCAGGCAATATTATTCTCATTTTAAAGACAAGTCTCAGTAAAGGAAAGTGACATCTCCAAAACCATACAGCCCAAAAATGGCAGGGTTAGGATTTAAACCCACGTTCCTCAGACTCCTAGGTTATATAACGAACTTCTTCCCACTGAGGGCCCAAATAGAAACTTCGCGCGTGCCCACACACGTGGCCTTGTACACGTCTCTCATCTCTCCAGGACAAATGCTGCCACTGCCAAAGGGACTCAATGTGTTTCTCATCATTTCTGAGTGTCATGAGAAGACTGAAGAAGAAGCAGTAGCCAGGCCCAGATGTTGTCTCTGGTCCACTGAGGACAGAGAACTCATCCCAGCTGGAACAAGAGGCTCAACCAATAGTGTCCCTTTTGGGATGAGAGAGGTTGGGGGCGGGAGGGCTATTCTGTGCCCAAGTGTGGGGCTCAAGGAGTCACGTCAGCAATGTCAGGGATATGTTGATGTTGCCACTGGGGTTGGGGGGATCCGAAGGAGACCTCAGTGTGACTTTGCCCTGTAAATCATAACCTACCACCCAAGTGTAAGGAGGAAGGAGGGGGGAGAGCCAGAGGAATGCAGAAAACTGACATTTTTGACAACAGAACTTAACCATATTCAGGGCACTGTACCAGATACTTGCACACATATCCCACTTGAGCTTCATAGAACCCTGCCAGGTAAGAAGATTTTTTCCCTTTTTTAGATGAAGAAATGGAGGCTCAGAAAAATGATGGAACTTGTATAAATCACATGAATGGTACATGACATGTTGCTTTCCTTCTACCAGCACTTTCTTCCATAGTAAAGACCTTGCTGTCTTCAGCCTTTTCTCAATTTACCATTTCCCCAAAGAAATTCACTGCCAAATACATTTACCCACACACCCATCTACTTATGTACCCGCCCTTTCATAGCTATATAGCTACATCTAATCTATGCACTTAACCATTCAATTACCCATCGATCCACCTATCCACTCATCCAAGCATTCACACGGCTGTCCATCGTGCATACGTATATGCAGCCACCAGCGCTTCATCCAACTACCAACCAACCATTCAACCACCTATCAATCCACCCACGCACATATTTACTACCCAACCAATCACCCATTTATATACCTATCCACCTATCTATTTATGTGTCCCCACACCTACTGTCTCAATCAATCATTCCACAATTCATCTACCCCAACACATAGCCAACCAGATGCTATCCATCGTTCCAAGCACATGTCCAATCATCCACTCATCTTTCACGGATCCATTCGGCCATCCAGCCATATCCACATTCTGTGTATCCAAAAACATGCTTTGATGGTTAATTTTATGTATCAAGTTGCTAGGCCATGACACTCAGCTATTTGGTCAAACACCAATCTCGATATTCCTCTAAAGATAGTTTTTAGATGAGATTAACATTTAAACAGTGGAGTTGGAGTAAAGCAGATTACCCTCATAATGTGGGTGGGCCTCATCCAATCAGTTGAGGCCTTAAGACCAAAAATACTGAGGCCCCTCGAGGAAGAGGGAATTCCGAGGTCTATAGACTTGGGAGATATTTTTAAAGCAGCACTGGCAGGCCTTGGTGACCGAAAGAAGATGATGCCATCAAGGAGGACCCCATGTTTCTGGCTGGAGAACCAAGATAAGTGGAGGTGCCACTGACCAAGAACAGGCTGATAGGAGAGGAAGGGGAGGCAGTGGGAGGTTCAAGTTTGGCCAAGTTGGGTTCGCAGTTCCTGGGGAACCTCTGGGGGGAACATCCAGCAGCTGGAGCTTAAGGAGCAGAGAACTGAGGGTAGAGGCTTGAGTCCCACAGAACAAGTAGGTGACAATCCTATCTGAATGGAGGGGCCTCGGGGCCATAAACAGACTGCTGTAGGGGGAGCAATGCAGCAAGGGGATCCCAGAAGACTTGTTGCTCCCCCCGGCTGGGGTCCTGACCTCCCCCTGCTCTGAGCTCCTGGGAGGAGTCTGGCCCCTACCAGGGGGCCCTCCAAGCCGCTACCTCTTTCTCCGGGGTTCATGGAGGGTTCACAGGAGCAGACGGACCCTGTATGGCTCCTGCACAGATGGGAAATGGGGCCATTGCAGGCTCCGGCCCAGGGGTGGGCCCCAGAGCTCCAGCTGGAAACCCCATTTGGGGGCTGCAGGGGTGTGTGTAAAACTGCTCCCTGGGTGGCTCAGGCCAGTGCAGCTCAGAGAACAAACTGTTGTCTCTGCCATAAATCCCCTCGGCCATAAAGTCCCTTCCCCCCTGACCCCTTGGTTGGTGTGAGAAACTGAGGGCAGGGGAGGGCAGGGTGATGACCTCCTGACTCCGGGGCCACTGGCCTTCCAGCCCACCATGTCACTCCTTTCAAGGCCTCCTGTGCCCGCTCAGGGCCCCAACACGGAGGGACACAGGCCCAGCCTGGGAGTCAGAAACCCTGGTTCAAGACCCAGCGGTGCCCTGGTTTCCCCTTAGGTCATTTCCCCATCCGTATCTCAGTTTCCTATTAGCAAATTGTCTCTGAGAATCCCTATCTTGCCTCTGGAGGGGAGGATGAGGATCAAGGGAAAGGGGCTGTTCAGTATCATGGATAAGAAGAACATCCACATGGCCCATGGTCATTGAACCCCTCTGGGCCTCAGGTTTCTTACCTGCAAAATTGGGGTCATGACAAGACCTACCCCAAGGGGTTGTGTGGATGAGGTGAGTGCAGAATCCCATATTTTAGAGCAAAGCCTTTTGAAAGAAAAGCATATGCATTTCCCCTCGTAAAATGTTTAAAGGATGCTAAAATGGTTATTTAACACTTCGATGATGAGGGAACACGTGGTTAATAATGATTTCTGTAAACTGCCTGAGAAATGACATGTTATTTTTCAGTTGCACCTCATTTTCCTAGGATTTTTATTAATTTATTTTACAAATATGCATGTATATATATATAAACAAATGCACATGGTGCAAAACCAAGATTGTGTAAGTGAAAAGTAAGCCATCTCCACACCCATATTTTCCAGCTACTTGGTTCCCAATCATGATGGACAGTTTTTGTGTATTCTTCCAGAAAACTTCATATGCACACATACGTACACATAGAAAGGTGAGGGAAGGAGCCAGTGAGTGACTGAGATCGCTGGTGTGGGCAACAGGGACCCTGACAGGCATGGCAGGTGGGAAATGGATAGAAGAAGCTGTGGTGTGCCATGGAGACCGCTCCTTTCAGGAACAAGACCCTCATTCCTCTGCTGCTTGTGGGGGTCACCTGAGGATAGCACATCGCTGAGTCCCCTCTCAGGGAATTGCCCTCAGACAAGGTGAGCCCCTCCCCCGAGGCTATACCCTTCCCAGGGCGGCCCGCATCCAAACACTGGCCCCTGGCCTCGATTCCAACCACCTGCCCAGCGCCATCCCAGCTCCAGAGATGCCCACAGGATTGGGAAGGCCTTTGTTCCCACTGCATGGCCGCTCGACTTCTCCCTCTGCCCCAGCCTGATTTCCTCACCCCTTCAGAGGATCCCCTCACCATGCTGGAGTGGCACAGCTCTGAAAACTCTTCCTAGGGGTGAAATGTGATGGGACTCTGTGGAAGGGAATGCGGCCCAAGCTCAGACGTTTGAAAGGTTGGGGAACGTGGCCATGCTAACGATCCTGGAGGCAGAGGGCTGTTGCCAGTTATCAGTGATACATTGGAGAAAGATAGTAAGAGGCTGAGGGTGATTCATTATCAATCGAAGGTGAAGTGTAAAAGCCAGAAGTTCTCCTTGGCCACATAAGAAGGGATTCCATCTCCTGCAGGAGAGGCCAGAGGAGACAGAGCACCAAGCCCAGAGTGAAGTTTCAGAGAAGGATGGATTGTCCAGCAAGTCTGTTATGCCAGAGTCATAGTCCTGCTTGGAAGGATGGGCCCCTGAGGACTGGCATGGGGACGTGTAGGTGGATGCACTTAAAGATCCAGAATCCCAGGGTTTTTCTGAACCCCATGAGCATGCAGAACCACTGCCTGTTAAATGCTAGCATTTCTCTCCCATTGGAAGATGATGCCGAGGCCTCTCCCTTGAAAAGAAGATCCCGCTCACTCAGAATCTACCCCCATCTCCCTTCCCGGTCGCCAGACCAATAACTAGAGTTAATTATAACGGGGCCAGAGAAGTAGCAGGCCCGCTAAGGGAGGTAGCGGGGAAATACTGCTAACTCAGGCAAGCAGCCCCACTTGCCACGTTGGAGGTGGTGTCTTTGCTAGAGCAGATTGACGCCGCGTCAGGTGCATGGTACGTGGCTGGTGATCTCGCACATGCATGTACTTCTATCCCTATTGGGAAGGAGAACCAGAAGCATTTCATAGTCATTAGGGGGTGCATAACAGTATTTTCCAGGACTATTAATTCTCCCAACCTCTGTCATACTGGCTCCAAAGACATGTAGTAGACAATCTGGACATTACATGGATGATCAGAGTGGACCATTAAATTGGAAAGCCTGGCATGTTCATCAGACCCCGTGAACAAGTGGCAAGTATTTTGGATACCTTGGTAAGAAACGTGCTTTACAGAGAACAGGAGAAAAACTATGTGAAGATCCCAAAACCCACCTTATCAGTGACATTTTTAGGGGTCTGGTAGTTCTGGAAGATGCTGAATCAACTCCCTCAGAAGTAAGGAACAACTTATTGCATCTCACAACTCCCACCGTGAAGAAGGGAACACAATGCCTGGTGGGACTCTCTGGATTCCAGAGGCTGCACATGTCACACTTGGAAATGCTGTTCCAATCCACTTCCCACATGATGTGGAAGCTGAGCTGTGCACCAGGAAGGCAGGGAGGCAGTGGGTACAAGCCTGAGCTCTGGAGCCAGGCTGACTGGGTGTGAATCCTGGTGCCGTCCCTTATGGCTCTGTGACCTTGCATGGCGATAGCAACGAAGCCTACCTCAAGGCTACACGGAGTTCATACATCAAAAACATGTAGAACAGTGGTACCAGGCACGTGGGAAATGCTAACGGAGTGATCATAAATGGCAGAGCTCAGATTCAAACACAGGTTTGAGCCACAGGTTCTTTCTACTGCACCACGCAAGACATGGGACCAGATGGCATTAAAGTCGAGAGGTGCCCCAGCCAGGACTGTGGCAGGGATCCCCCAGCAATCCCAGTGCAGCTCAGAGTGGAGAAAGGGAACGAGAGAGGGAGCAGCTTCCGTGGCTTCAGTAAAAATGGCATGTGGACTGATGACTATAATATCAAAGTCTAGGCTGACCAGGTGGGTTGCAGTGGTCAATGTGACACTAGATACTGTAAAAAGAATAGTATTAAGTAAAAAAATCCCAAATGCTCTGTGGCTTAACCAAATATAAACTTACTTCTCATTCATGTCACATCCCCATGATGACAAGAGGTTGATGGCTGTGCTTCATGATGTCACTCAGAGACCCAAGATCTTTCCATCTTATGGTTCCAGCCACTCCTAAGGCCTCGGAGTCTTCTAGATCATCTGCAGGTAGCTGAGAGATGGAAGAGGAGGGGGAGCATGAAGGCTCCAACAAGAGACTGTAGGGCCTCACAGGGGTACCTCCACTCCTGCTCTCACTCCACTAGCTGAATCTCAGTCATGGCCTTACTCAGCCGCAAGGGAGCAGGAAAATGTAGTCTAGCTGTGAGCCCAGGGAATAAGAGAAAACGGATTTGGGGCACACTTAGCCTGTCTCTGCCGTAGGTTTTAAGTAGGGAAGCTAGAACAATGCCTCCTCCAGGCCATCCTTACACTTGGCACACAGCTAAGTGCATGGAAGTCCTCACCGGTACATGCCTCCCCGCAGAGCTGACATTCAGCTGGGACTCCCAACACAGAGGGCTATTGACAGTGTAGACCCCACTCTGCTAGGTCAGAGACAGTCCTGTCTTTCACTGTATTGAACACTGCCCTGCCTCCCCTGGCTTGGAATGCTCCCCATTTGGAATGGCAGTTCCCCCAGAGCGTTTTGGCATCTGGGTGTTGGAATCAGACTGCTGTGGGTGAAATCCAGGCTCTGGCCTCCGCTAGCTGGGCCACCTTGCTCAAGGCTCTTGACCTTAACCTTGTCTTCCTTCGTCAGGCCCTGTGATCCCGCTCCTCTCCTTCTGCAGCCCTCTGTCCCCTCCCCAATGAATGAATGGAGTGGTATTATGAGACCACTCTGTATTACAATTTGAGATGCATCAACATCAACTTCAGCATCAGAACTCAGCCCAAGTCTGCTCTCTGGCTTCAGCCTTAGCTTCAGCTTTGGAAGGCCAATAGCCAAATGCCAACTTCAGTGTCATTTTTGGCATCCCTAACCTGTGCTGGAGAAATGGTCATGTAATCACATAGGCTTCCAATCACGTCCAGTCATCACAGCAGCATCAATAATACTTACAGTAATAGTAATACATACAAGACACACGATTCGGGCTTATTGTTAATACCTGAGTATTTACTTTCAAATATAGGCAGTGATTCTAAGTGTAACTCAGATTGGAAATTGCCTTGTGGGATTTATATCTTGTCAGTCAGTGTAAGGGTAATGTATCTGTTACAAGCATAAATGCTTACAATAATCAATGACAGTTGTGTGCACTGTTCATTTTATGTACAAAAGCAATCATTTAAAAAGCTCAGATAGTTAATTAAGGAAAGCAAATTGACAATTTGAGGTGATTCTCTCTCTTTGGTCTCTCACTTTTCCAAACATCTTGGGAGCCAAGATTCTGACTATCTTTTCAAAGATATTTGAGTAGTGAACAACCCTGGAAAATAGAGATGGTGTGTGCCCCCCAGGGCAGTGGGCAAATCTGTCTACTGTCTAGTATAATAAAGAAAATGTCTTCCTCTGGGGCAAAAGTCAGGCAAGTTTCCTGCCCATTTTAAGGATCCTGTTCCCCTAACTTCGGGTTCCTCAACTATGATATAAACCCATTGTGTGTGCAGCATCTACCTGGCCCCCCCACACCCCATCATCCATTGGTGAAGTTCATGCTGTCTGCTGTGCTGTAGGTAATAATGTCTTTTGTCTCTGACCCAAGAGTCTTGTGCCTTCTGCCAGCATTCATGACATAGTGCAAGCAAACTTGTTAACTTACAAGTAGGTAACATCTCAGATCCTTCACAGTTCTTGACAACAGTTTATTTTAATATTAAGAATATTAAGAGAGAGTTTGTCTTAGATCAGTTTCCCTGGGAAACTGGCTCTGAGATTGGAGATTTGGATGGATGGACAGATGGATGGATGGATGGTTGGATGGATGGGTGGATATGTAGATGGACAGATTGGAAAAAAAAAAAAAAAGGTAAGGACTCCTCGGTGTTCAGGCAGGAGAGGTGACTCATTTTCTCTCCAGGTCTGGGGAAGGGAGGCAGGTATGAAGCAGCAGCGATGGGTGAATTCCCAGATGCTGCTGCCTGACCCAGCACTTCTCCTGTTTCCAGTCTGCATACTCACCCTTTCCAAGGAAGGCTGCGATTAAACACAGCTGAACACCAAGCCGCAGGGATGGGAACTCAACAAATTCTGCACCCCAGTGGACAGACAGATGGGATTGTCAAGCAGAAAGAGGGAGGACTGCCCAGGACCAGGGCACAGACCTTTTCCCCTTGGCTGAAGACTTTAATCAAGAGATTATGCACATGACTACTTTTAGCCAGGTGAAATTTGTGGAGAGCAGACAGGGTTCAAAATGCAGCAGAAACCTGCTTTGAATTTACAGAGCAGACCTCCATGGGAGAGGAGGGGAGTTGACTGGGGGCCCCCCTTTCCAAGAGGAGAAGATGGAAGAAATTTTAGAAAAAAGGCTGGGGAGGGCTCACCCCCACTGGACACCCACTGCATGCCAGGTAGGAGAATCAAAGGCTTACAAATGGCATCTCAGTGTGGCCCAAACTCCAGTCACCCCTCCACCATGTCCATATGCATGGACCACCTGTATGTTGCTACTGCTAACAATGCAAGGTCTGATAAACAGAAATAATACCGGCATTGGGATCGGCAACTTTCTGTAAAGGGCCAGATAGTAAACATTTTGGGTTTTGCAGGCCAAATGGTCTCTGTTGCAACAATTCCACTCTGCCATCGTAGTGTGAAAATAGGCATAGACAATACGCAAACGAATGGGTGCGGCTGTGTTCCAGTAAAACTTTATTTGTATAAATAAAAGATATTTTATTTGGGGCTGGATTTGGCCCACATCCCATAGTTTGCTCACCCAAATATCAACTAAGGGTTACAAAACACTGTAGCCCATTTTAAAGATTAGCACTGAAAAAATGAAAGATTTTTAACCACACAAAATGCAAGATAGTTCCAAGATCATTTCAGGACTTCTTAATAATATCAATCCATATAGCACTGCGGGCAGGGCACTTAAATCGGTTGTGTGGTGAGATTTGTCTTCTCTTAATCCCATCAGGGTGGTTCTGGGGCGGTATGTAGGGTGGCCAGATAAAACACAGGATGCCCAGTAAAATTCAAATTTCAGATCAACGACAAATAATGTTTTAATATAGGTGTATGTATACTTAAGAGTTAGAAGGAACTAGAATATTTGGAACATACACTAAAAAATTATTTGTTGTTTTTCTGAAAATATCTTTATTTGCTAAATCTGGCAATTATTTGCTAAATCTAACCACATGTATGATCTCATTTGAAGAAACTGTGGAATATCTGTCTCTGCCTACAGCCCTTCATGACAGTGAGACCAGCATCAAACAGAACAAGGGTCCCCAAACTCCCACGGCCACCTCCTAAGCGCCCTGGAGCCAAAGTAGAAAAGTCACCTTTGAGGCAAGCCGACCTAGGTTCCTACACACATTGCCTGGCCCCGAGTGGGTCCTCCGTAAACTGTAGTTGTGGTTTTTATTCATTTGCAGTATCTTGATGTATTTTACGTTCCCTTTGTAAACTATCACCAGTTCTGTGACCTTGACCAAGTTCCTTAACTTTTTCTGAGCCTTAGTTTCCCCATCTGTAACATGAGGATAATGCGGGCGCCTCCTTAAGAGGGTCTATGAAATGAATTAAATGAAGCAATGCTTGTCAAGTGCTCAGCGTAGTGCCTGGCAACTAGGATGCTCTCTAGAGAGTTTTAGTAAAGCATAATAACTAATTCCACCTTCACATGCATTCTTCCATTAAATCCTCAAAACAATCGGAGAGATGGCTAGTGAGATGCCCATGAAGACCAAGTAAACTGAAGCTCCGAGAACTAACCTTACTCACAGGAAATAAGCACCAGAGATGGGTCAGCTGGTGGTCCTGGCTATAGTCAGCTCGACAGCAGGCAGGGGCAGGCCTGCTCCGTACCAGCAGGAACAGAAAAGGCAGACCAGGCTGCAGTTTGGCCTCCAAAGACCTCAGACACGAGACTCCCCACCCCCACCCCATCTGCTGAGCCAGCTCCCAGGTGCCCGGCAGGTGATACTTGCCTGAAGAACCGGCACATTGTTACCTGGGTCAGGTTGAACCTGGAATCAGACCACCCAGGCTTTTCCCAGCTGCTGCAGAGGAGATGGGGGAGAGCTCCTCTGCCCCTCAACTATCCTGTCTCCTCCATGCTGAGGATCGCTCCCACTGCCTTAGACAGGAGCCCTGTCTTGTGCCATGGGGCACGGAGGCTTCCTGACCTCTCTTTCTCCCGGGCACCGTCCTTACCCATTTCTAGTCCCTCCCCGACCCTGTACTTCTCTCTGGCAGCAAGAGCACCCTGGAGAGCATCCAATCAAGTCTGTGTAATGCTTTGCTTGGTGCCCATCTTCACCACGGGGCTGTGAGCTCCAGGCAGCTGAGACTTTGCCTGTGTGTTCCCTGCCCCATCCTCACCTAGCCCAATGTCTGGTAGTGAGCAGGAACCCACTAAACACTTGTTGAATGACTGACAAACTGAGGCAACCAATATTTTCCAGGGACCTACGATGTCCAAGCACTTGACCTCCATTTTCTCGTTGTGTTATCACAGCTGTGTTTTGAGGTTGCGATGGGCAGTCCCATTTAACAGATGGAAAAAGTAAGGCTCAGGGCCACAGTCATAGAAAGCAATTTGACATGCAGTTAAGAGTGAGACTTCTCCTACTTGCCGTCTGTGCTATCATAGGTGAATCCCACCGGGTAATTTAGGAACAATGATCTTACCTCCTGCAAAGGGCTCTTGTGGGGACTCAAACAGAACATGATAGAAAGTACGCAGCCCGGTCTCTGGAACACAATGCCCCGTAATCATTACAGTTATGACTTTTACTAACTAGCTCAGCTAATGAGTGCGGGTGCTGTGATCTAATACGATACCAGGGAAAAGCAAGACGAGAGAGGGGCAGTGGTGGGGCCTGGAGATCCGTCCTTCGGTAGCTCCAGCCAGGCACGGCTCCACACTGGACCTTTCCCTAAAAAGAAAGGCCCTAGCTTTGCGGGTCCTGACTCAATGGAGCCGGCAGGGCTGGCAGGCAGCCGGCCGGGAGCTTTACCTGCAAGACTTAGTGATGCTGGCGGCCCAGGCTGAGGGGCCCAGACTGAAATGCGATAGAGAGAAAAGGGAGAGCCCAAGGTCTGGACTTCTCTGCGCCCAGAAGAGCCGTTCATCTCTGTCCTCGCCCAAACCTGGAATGAGAGCCTTCGTGCCCCTGGGAAAAGCACAGGACTCAAAGTGGATGAGTCCTCATAACGGAACCAAGGACCCACGTGCGCCCCTGGCTCAACAAGCATCATGGGAAAAACCCAGGCTCTGGAGCTGGACACACCTGAATGAAGTCAAACCCCGAGCTCACCATGCCCTCGCCCGGATGTGTGACCTTGGGCAGGCAGCTTTGGGCCTCAGTTTTATTCACAAAATGGCAGGAGAGAACACACCATACTGGGTTGCTGTAGGGATTGAATAAAACTAACCTAAGAAATGTACTTGGTACACAGTAGGAACTCCATACATGTCAGGAGGAGTTCCCTGGCCCTCTGCTTCCACCTGTGTCTCCTAGCCCTCATCTCCTTCTGGGTCTCTCTTCCCAGCTCATTTCAGGACAGGAGTTGGAAAGAACTAGAAGACCATCTTGGAGGCAAGCCTTAGGCCTTGCAGAAGGGATCCAGGGCCAAACATAACATTAGATTATTAAAAATGTGGATTGTAAACACCAGCATAACTGGCCAGAACACAGTGGCCACCAGACCACAGCCCAGCTGCACCTCATGCCCAGGGCCACACCTCCTGCTGCCCCTGGATCTGGGATGGGCCCAGCTCCACAGGCACCGGGCACAGGCTGGCGTGTTTTCCCTGCGCTGAGCCCAGGGGACGCGGCCAAACCCTGTCCTCACAGCCAGAAGGCCCAGGCAACAATTGCAGGGTCTGTGCTCAGAGGGGAAAGGGCCTCCCACCCCGCCCCTGCCCTTGGCTGTCAGACAGGCCTTGAGGAGGTGACAAGAGACCAGGCCTCACAGGATCTCTGACTTAACCGTGTGGTACTTGGTACAGTACACAGACCAGGATGGGAACCCCAACACCCCATTTAGCTGCTATGTGAGATTGAGCAAGTCATTTGACCCCTCTGAACCCTATCTTCCTCGTCTAGAAAAGGAGCACTTTAAGAACCACCCCCTCCCCAGATTGTGCTGGTTGGGTTAAATGAGATCATGCATTTAAAGCACAGTGTCTGGTAAAATAAAAGCATCCCCTTAGTTCAGCCCCCAAATTGCAGCTGGAGACCAAGGTCTCTCATCATCATTAGGAGCTGTGCGGTCACTGAAGTGGCCACTTCATTAGCACCCAAAAGCGAGCAGCCTGGGCGCAGGGGTGGGTGGGCAAGCTTTGGAGCCAAACAGCTGGACTTGAACCCTAACCCCGTGATGTCATAGTTGTCGCTGTTCTAGCTGAGCTCCAGTGGTTCCCACCACAAATAACCATGTTACCTAGCTCACTGGCCTCACTTGTTCATTCAAGAAATTATTGAAATGATTCTCAAGTACCTACATTGTGTGAGCTCTAGCACCCATGGGAGAATAAGGCTGGGCCCCTGTCCTTAAGCTCTTGTCATGATTCAAGGAGATACTGTGTGGACAATGCCTGGCATTTGGAAAAGGCTCAGTAAGTTGTCTTTTTGTCATGAATTACTGCCTGCCTCTTACCTCCTTTTCTTCCTCCCCTCCCCCCCTTCCCTCCCTGCCTCTCCCTTCCTGCCTTCCCCCCCAACACCAATGAGGCATGAATCAGACATTGGTCCTCTGGGAATAACTACATGGAGAATGGGGGTAGAGGGTCCAACACCACCCCCCCCCACCCCATTCCCCAAACAGGTGCCAAGCCCTTCTTGGCAGGTGCAGACCAGGGCCTGGAAGGAAAAGACAGAGTCGGTGGCCACAACAGGAGAGAGGGTTTTGAAAAACAACCCCCACGAGTTGCCTTCTAAATGCCTGCAGCTCTGCCTCAGAGACCTTGTTTGCAGCCCTGAAGTTCCTGACCCTCAGCTCTGCGAGGGAAGGGAGCAGGGACTGGAAGCTCAGTGGCCCCCGGCAGTTTGTTCCAGCCCGGGGGCCTGGGAAAGCCCCTTCTGGGCAGGAGAAGATGCTGGTCACACGGCCGCGGCTGGCCCTGGGACTCCCCAAAGTCATGCCAGGGTCACGACCTCACAGGGAAGGGGCTGTGGGGCCCTCCCCGGCCGGCTTGGCCTCCCTGGCCCACCCATCGGCCTGTGTCACCGCCCAGCCTGGCTGAAACCTGAGCCAGAGACAGAGCCCAGGCCGAGCCAGCCAGTTATGTCTTAATGTAATTTAGCTGTAATCGCAGCGTGTTTTCATTTGCTATAATTAGTAAAATGTGGTTGTTTTCTGTGTTCCTGGAAGATGTCTGAACTGGAGCCAGCTCCCCGTAGCTTTTCTGACAAGCTCTCCCAAACAGGCCCACCAGCAACACCGTGGGTTTACCAGCACTTTTTTTTTTTTTTTTTTACCCCTTAACCTGAGTCCTCCTGAATCTGGAGTTGGGGCCTCTCCCTCCTGGCCCCTGAGGACAGGCCCTTGGGCTCAGCGCGGAGCTGGGCATGCTGTAGGCGCCCAATAAGTGTGGGTGCGTGATTGAGCCATCCAGCAACAACAACAAAAAGGCGGGAATTCCTTTTTTTAGGAATTCCACGAGATCGTCAAAGAAACGTGTATGCGTGGGTGGGTTCATGTGCACACGCGTGTGCAGCTGTCCACACGTGGGTGTGTCTGTGATAAGGAGCACAACCAGCTGTGTGTGGGGCTCTACCTGCCTGTGACTCTAGGTCTGTGTACGTCCACCTGACAGTGCTGGCGCCCTTGTGTTTAAATAGGAGCACTCTCTGGGTTTGGGGGCCGCCTGGAGGGTACCGGAACTGACCCTTCTGAATGCCCCGACCACTGTGTGGAGGGTTGGGACAAGGCACAGGCTGTGGAGCGTCCGGTAATCCACATCTTCCGTCCTCTGCCTTGGATCCTCACTAGGTACAGCCTTTCGCCCCGGCATTCGGGCATTCCGCAGCCCCTTTCGGGTCCTACCGTGCGTCGGCACATACCACTCTTGGCTCTCCATCGGCTCTCCCACAGCATCTCACTCCCCCACCTCTCCATTAGTTGAGCATTTGTTAATTAATCACATGGGCTACAATTTTGGGATTTTGCGTGTGCGTGTGTCTGTTTGCATGAAGGATCAAGAGTCTTCCCCAATGGGACACATATTTAAGATAGGTTTCAGATTTTGTATCATTATTTGATCAGTCACTAAGGAAAATGAAGCGGTAATAGCCCCCACCTCACAGACGTCTCGTGCGCAGTTCACATCTAAAGTCCCTAGCGCAGCACGTGGAGCACAGGAAGTACTCGGGAAACATCAGTAATGACAACTCCTATTTCACAAAAGCGCTAGAGCAGTTGGGAGCACCGACCCCACACCACTGTGTGACCTCACGCAGGCTACTTCACCTCTCTGAAAGCTTGTGGGACGCGATTTGATGCGTAAATGCTCCATATATGTAAAAGATGCTGTTAGTGTGTGGGCTTCACTTTTTCAGTTAAGCGCTTCTCCACTTGAGCTCCTGAAGTTCTGTCATTGGCAGAAGTCAATGGCTAGCTGGGCCCGCCAGATCCTGGATCAGAGGAATGCTGAGCTCTGGTTGGCTGAATGAGCCTGCACGCCGAGTGTTCCCATTGGCTGGAACACTAGTGGTCATGGCCAGTTCTCCAGCGCGTATTTAGCGGTAAATCTTGGAAAGTGATGCCGCACCGTGGATTTGTCCTTTTACCTGGGTTATCGTTCTTTTTATCTGTTCTCAGGAAATCTCACCAATGTTCAGCTCTACGACTTTCTGCAGACAATTTCCTCCAAAACACATTTCCTCTTACAAAATGCGTAAACGTTGTGGTATTTACCCCAGGGCACTTGCATGACTGAAGTGGGAACGTGCTCGTGTGCTAGGATGTGGAGCTCCACATTCGCACGTTAGGCAGGAGGGTGTTCCTGGGGTCCTGGCGCCAGGCCCCTGCTCACATGAGGAGCCTCCAGTTCTTGCAAAAGGGCACTTCTCTCTGCCAAGGCCTCCTCTGGCCAGGCACAGAGATTCATTTTCGAACCATGAAACATAATGGGGAATTTTTCCATACCCTGTACCATGGCTCAGACCTGGAAGTGGTCGTGCTTTTTCATTCATTAATTTATTTATTCACTCACTTGCTATGCTTTAAATGCTGGGTTGAACTCTCCGCAGATATTTTGAAGAGATAGAACATCAAGGTAATGATACTGAGAGAATATACAATGTGCCATGAACTTTAAAGGTGAAACAGAGAACTCCAAAAGGCCACTGAAATGTGAAAAAAAATTCTTCATCTCACCAGTAATCATAAAACTTTATATTTAAACAAGATGATTTTTTTGTCTCTCTTTTTGATAAAAATTTAAAAGGTTGATATTAGTACTGAAAGTATAAGAAAACGGGACCTCTCATCTAGTGCTAGTGGGAATGCAAATTGAATAAACATTTTTGGAAGATAATTGAGCAAGTTCACATCTAGAATTCATCTCAAAGTAAAACTTGGGCATACACACATAGGAAAGAATTTTTATGACGTTTATAAGAAATTTAAAATAACACAAAAGACCATCAAGAGAGGATTAACTAAATAAATTATGGCACAATATTCACCCATTGAAGAGAAGGATGTTAATGGCAATGAATGATGTTTGAAACAAAATCATGCAAAAAGCAAGTTGTAGAAAAGTCTACAGTGCATATATTAATAAATGTATATAAGGTAGAGATAGATATTTTGTAAAACATTCCAAAAGGATATATGCTGCTCTTGACAGTTATTCATTTGATGGAATGGTTTTCTACTTAATAAACTTTGTTTATTAGGGGCGCCTGAGTGGCTCAGTCGGTTAAGCGTCTGCCGTTCGGCTCAGGTCATGATCCCAGGGCCCTGGGATCGAGTCCCGCATCGGGCTTACTGCACAGCGGAGAGCCTGCTTCTCCCTCTCCCTCTGCCTGCCATTCTGACTATCTATGCTCTCTCTCTATCTCTCTGTCAAATAAATAAATGAAATCTTAAAAAAATAAATAAACTTTGTTTATTAGAGCAATTTTACATTCAGAACAAAATTGAGCAGAAAGTACAAAAAGTTTCCCATCCATCCCCACCCTTCTCATAACCTCCCCCACTATGAGCATTCCTACCAGAGTGGTGCATTTGTTACAATGATTGATTGACACATATTTATTATCCAAGTCCATAGTTTACATTAGGGTTCACTCTTGGTGTTGTCCATTCTATGGTTTTTAACAGATGCATGGTGACATGTATCCACCATTATATCATACATGGTAGTTTCACTGCCCTAAAAGTCCTCTGTGTGCCACCTCTTCATCCCTCCACTTCCCTAATTTCTGGCAATCATTAATCTTTTTACTGTCTCCATAGTTTTGGCTTTTCCAGAATGTCATATAGTTGGAACCATACAGTATGTAGGCTTTTCAGATTGGCGTCTTTCACTTAGTAATATGCAAGATTCCCACATGTCTTTTCATGGCTTGAAAGCTCATTTCTTTTTAGTGCTGAATAATATGCCATTGTATGGATGTACCACCATTTAGTAATCCTTTCGCCTACTGAAGGACATCTTGGTTTCCTTTAAGTTTTGGCAATTATGAATAAAGCTTCTGAAAACATCCATGTGCAGGTTTTTGTGTGAACATATGTTTTCAACTCATTTGGGTAAATATCAAGGAGCACAGCTGCTGGATCATATGGTAAGAGTATGCTAAGTTTTAGAAGAAACTGCCAAACTGTGTTCTATCGTGGCGGTACCATTTTGCATTCTCACCAGCAATGAATGAGAGTTCCTGTTGTTTCACATCCTCACCAGTTTGGTGTTGTCAGTATTTTGGATTTGGCCATTCTCATAGGCATGTAATATTATCTCATTGTCATTTTAATTAGCAATTCCCTAATGATATATGATGTTGAGTATCTTTTCATATGCTTAATTGTCATCTGTATATCTTCTCTAGTGAGATGTTTATTCAGCAGGTCTTTTGACTAGTTTTTAATTGGCTTATTCATTTTCCTTTTGTTGAGTTTTAAGTGTTCTTTCTATATTTTGGATAACAGTCCTTCATCAGATGTGTATGTTGCAAATATTTTCTCCCAGTCTGTGGCTTATCTTCTTGTTCTCTTGACCTTGTCCTTCACAGAGCAGAAGTTTTAATTTTAATGAAATACAGCTTCTGATTTCTTTCATGGATTGTACCTTTGGTGTTACATCTAAAAAGTCATCATCATAGCCAAGGTCATCTAGGTTTTGTCCTATGCTACCTTCTAGGAATTTTATAGTTTTGCATTTTACATTTAAGTCTATGATCCATTTTGAGTTGATTTTTGTGAAGGTTATAAGAGCTGTGCTTAGATTCTTTTTTTTTTTTTTTTTTTGCATGTGGGTGTCCAGTTGTTCCAGCAAAATTTGTTGAAAAGACTATCTTTGCTTCATTGTATTGCCTTTGTTCCTTTGTCAAAAATCAGTTGACCAAATTCATGTTGGTCTATTTATGGGTTCTCTGTTCTGTTCCATTGGTCTATTTGTCTAGTCTTTCAACAATACCACACTGTCTTGATTACTGTAGATTTATGGTAAGTCTTGAAGTTGGGTAGTGTCCATCCTCCAACTCTGTTCTTCTTCAATACTGAGTTGGCTATTCTATTACTATTTTGAACAAAGTGTTATCTGATGGATCAATTAAGAATAAGAAAATAAAAGACTGTTTACCATCACTTAATCATTCTCCAATGTTCTCCCTTTCTTTATGTAGATCTGAGTTTCTGACCTATATCATTTTCCTTCTCTCTGAAAAAGTCCTTTTGACATTTCTTGCAAGGCAGGTTTACTGGCAACAAATTTCCTCAATTATTGTTTGTCTAAGAAAATCATTATTTCCCCTTCACTTTTGAAGGATAATTTCACATGATGTAGAATTCTAGGTTGGGGGGTTTTTTCTCCCAACACTAAATATTTCACTCCACTTGCTTACATGGTTTCTGAGGAGAAGTCTGATGAAATTCTTATCTTTATTCCTCCATAGGCAAGGTGTTTTGCCCTCTGGCTTCTTTCAGGATTTTTTCTTTATCTTTCATTTTCTGAAGTTTGAGTATGGTATGTTTATCTACAGTTTTTGGCATTTACTCTGCTTCACGTTCTCTGAGCTTCCTGGATCTGTGGCTTGGTATCTGACATTAATTTGGGGAAAATTCTCAGCCATTATTCCTTCAAATCTTGCTTCTGTCTGATTCTTTCTTTTTCTTCTGGTATTCCCATTGTGATATGTTACAACTTTTTAAATGTCCCACAGTTCTTGGATATTCTGTTCTGGGTCTGTTTACTTTTTTTTTTTTTTTTTGGTCTTTTTTTTCTCTTTGCTTTTCAGTTTTGGAAGTTTCTGTTGTCATATCCTCGAGCTCAGAGATTCTTTCCTCAGTTGTGTCCAGTCTACTAATGAGCTTCATTTCTATTAGTGTTTTTGATCTCTAGCATTTCTTTTTCATTCTTTCTTAAGATTTCCATCTCTCTGCTTACCTTATCCATCTGTTCTTGCATGCTATCTGCTTTTTCCATTAAAGACCTTAGCATATTAGTCATAGTTGTTTTTTTAATTCTAACATCCCTTCCATATCTGACTCTGTTCTGATGCCTACTCAATCTCTTCAAGCTGTCTTTTGCCTTTTAGTGTGCCTTGTAATTCTTTGTTGAAAAGCAAACATGATGCACTGGACAAAAGGAACTGCAGTAAACAGGCCTTCAGTAATGTGGTGGTGAGGTGTTGCAGGAAGGGAAGTATTCTATAGCCCTATGATTAGGTCTAAACCTGTGCCCCTGGATTCTGAATTTCACCAGTGCCTCTCAGTTTTTCCTCCCTTTGGTGGGACAGGATGACCGGAGGGGACTAGAGTTATGTATGTCCCTATCCTCATGTGGAAGGCCAGAAAAACCAAAGTTGGATGTTTCCCTTCCTCCAAGTCAGTTAGGCTCTGATAAAATCCCAACAGGTTAGGCTTTGGTAAAATAATTTCTCTGGAGGCCAGCAGGCCTTGTTAAGAAAACTTGGAGTCTTCTAGCATATCTCAAAACGGTTCCTTTTCCCCTCCCCCTGCTGGAAGAATGAGGGTTTTTTTTCTGATATTCACTGTGAGGACCTGGTAGAGCTCCTGGGGCTAAAACTTACAAAAGTGTGGGGGCCTCTTGGTGACTGAGTCCCCCTGGTGTTTTTAACTCTCAGTGTTGTCCACACTGAGCCTCCAGCAATTCATCAATTCCAGTTCAGGTTCTCCTACCCCAGTACTGGGGCCTGTGGAGACTTCTGCTCATGATTTTCTGCTCCAGGAAGTTGTGACTCTCTGTAGCCACCTGCCCGTCTCTCCAAATCTGGGGGCAGTAGTTTTCCCTGTAATCTCAACTTCTCTGAAAGATCCACAAGGAGTTTTTTTATTTTTCAGGCTTTTATTTGGTGTTAGAATGGAGTGAAGACTTCTAAACTCCTTATCTGCTGGACCAGAAACCAAAAGTCCCTGTTGGGATGATTTTAAAGAGTATGTTTGCTTTCCAGCTGTAGCAGTCAAACAGAACCAATAGGATGTATCGAGAGAGAAAGAGATTTCTTTTTAAGAATTGGCTCACACAATTATGGAGGCTGGCAAGTCCGAAATCTGTGGAGTGGGATGGCAGACTGGAGGCTCAGATGAGAGCCAATGTTGCAGTTCAGGTCCAAAGGCCGTCTGCCGCAGAATTCCCTCTTGCTCAGGGGAGCTCATTCTCTTCAGGTCTATGCAGGCCTTCAACTAATCGGATGAGTCCCGCCCACAGTATGGAAAGCATCTGCTTTACTCAAATTCCACCAATTTCAATGTTAATCTCACCCCAATCACCCTCAGAGTAATATCTAGAATAATGTTTGACCAGGTATCTGGGCACTGTGGCCCAGCCAAATTGACAATAAAATTAACCATCACACAATTTTTACAAGTTCACATTTGCTGGGAATGTTTGCAGTGTGTCTGCTTTGCTTATAATCAGAAAAAAAAAAAAAAGAATACAACAAAATTAAATAAAAGGCAATAAAATGTGGTAGGGCGCCTGGGTGGCTCAGATGGTTAAGCGTCTGCCTTCGGCTCAGGTCATGATCCCAGGGTCCTGGGATCGAGTCCCGCCTCGGGCTCTCTGCTCCTTGGGAGGCTGCTTCTCCCTCTGCCTCTCTCTCTCTCTCTCTCTGTCTCTCATGAATAAGTAAATAAAATCTTTTAAAAAAATTAAATTAAATTAAATTAAATGTGGTAAATAATATATTAGAATTCTAGGATGCATTTGTGATGTGTTGCTTCAGAATGTGATGTCTGGAAACTTGGTAACAAATGATGCTCAAATCATAGGTAAAGTAAGCTTTATGTGAGAATCCCAGGTAGGAAGACTCTCCAATGAGTGAGGAATACAAACTTGATGATTTCTATTTTGGTTGCTCAGACACCTTTTGTTTTTGCTTCCATCCAAGTTATCCTCTGAGTCTAGATACATGAGGTGCCATTTTTAAGGGAAAATGTTCCATCTGAAACTGGAAGCTATTGGTGGAGCTCAGTTGGGATCAGGCAACAGGACCAAAGAAACAGGAGGGTGGTGTAAACAGGTTTGTGGCATGTGGGAAGCAGACAGCAAGAGAAAGCATGGAGGAGGGAGGGTGGGGCTGGGTGAGGGAAGGAAGGCAGAAAACGCTGTTCAGTAAGTTGGAGCAGATGGGCGGCTGAAGCACACCTCACAGAGCTGGTGTGGAAGAGAGGGTCCCACGGGGTCCAGGGCCACAGTCAACATGCCAAAGGACATCCAAAGGACATCCCTTCAAGTGACTCCCCAAAGTTCTCATTTCCCAAACATGGGTCTCACCAGGTCTCAACCCCCCTCCACCCACTTTAAGACTTTCCCTGACTCCCCCTTGCTCTCAGGATAAAGCCTACACCTCCTAGGCTGACCCCCAAAGCCATGATGGTGTGTCCCCAGGTTTTCCCAGCTGTGTCTCCTGTGGCAGCTGCTCCTTGATTGCTCATCTGTCCCTTCAGCCTGGAAGTCTCTGCAATGCCCCCAACACCCATGGGTGAGTCATCCCTCCCTCTAGGCTCAGACAGAAATTTCCAGCCCCATGTGCAATGACTTGGGTCATTGTGTCTGCCTCCTCCTCACACTGCGCCCCCGAGGTCAGGGACTGTATGGCATTTATTCTGACATCTCTGATGGCGGCCTGGGCCATAGGCATGTGTCGTGTGGTTCGGAGTCACTCAGCCACCCCTGCCTCCTCCACCTCCCCCGCCCCACGCAGGCTACCCCCACCGCCATGATCACTGCACATCGCCACAGCCATTACTGGGAAGCAGAGGGTAGACAGGACAGACTCAAGGACAGTAGCTCTCGCTCTCAGTTACTCTGTGCTTGCCCTGTGCCAGGCAGGTTTTGAAATGCTGCACACAAATGATCTCATTTCGTCTTCACTGAGAACTTTATAAAGTCAGCACCACCGTGAGCCTCATTTACAGATGGTGAAATGGAGCCCGGGAATGTTGTCTCTGCCCCAGATCCCGTCGGTGAGGATGGGAAGGCTGGGATGTGTACACCCACCGTTTGACTTCACAGCCGACACGAAGCCTACACTTAAGTCTTAACTCCACAAACTTGTAGAATAACCAAAGAAAATCAAATTTTTTTTTTTAAAGATTTTATTTATTTATTTGACAGAGAGAGACACAGCGAGAGAGGGAACACAAGCAGGGGGAGTGGGAGAGGGAGAAGCAGGCTTCCCGTGGAGCAGGGAGCCCGATGCGGGGCTCGATCCCAGGACCCTGGGATCATGACCTGAGCCGAAGGCAGATGCTTAACGACTGAGCCACCCAGGTGCCCCGAAAATCAAATTTTATGAAGTGATCCTAGAGTTCATCTGGAAGGATAATTGTGTCAAAAGCCACAAAATATTTGAGAGAAAAAGAATGACTGGGGTGGGGGTGGTCTTCCTTTACCAGATATTAAAAGGCCTTATAAAGTCACAATACTTAAAATGGTGGGATTGAGTCTAACCTCCAAGCGTTTATGAGAACGGCAGCATCTAACAAAGAGATGGCTTTGCCCCTACAGCATCTTGCAGGAGGCGTAGGGTGGGTATTATATGACTGTCAGTGTTGCATTGCCCTTTTACAGACGTGGAAACCGAGTCCCAGAGGGTAGGGTGAGTCACACATGACAATCAGGCCCTCTGAGGGGGAAGTGTCTGAAATCTCCGAGGGAGGGGAGCCTGGGTCAAGGGAACTTGAGGACAAAAACAAGAACTGCTTTTCCTTCAGAGGTACGGAGGTGCGAGCGAGCACCAAGCCAGGAATGGAAACTGTCCCCGCATCGACACCCTTAGCAGGCACAGGGACCCACCTCGGTACCCTTCCTGGCTGAGCCGCGGCAGCCTGAGAGTCTTATTAATGCAGAGCCTCGGCCATCCGCGAGGACTGACTCATGAGATGAAAACGCTTGCCATCTTAATCTGGGTCAAACCACCTTCCCTTGCAGACGATGACCCAGGGTGTGGAGTGGGGCTCTGTTCCACCACACTGTGTCTGGAGCCCTCCTGGCAGCTCCACCAAATGCCCTCTCATCATGTGTGACCCTAAGTCAGCGGGGGCCGCCCTTCCCCTGCACCTCCAGACACAGCCACTCCGGCCCCGCTGCACCCGCAGCTGCAGGAAACGCAGATCCTCAGGGGACGCCTATCCTCCCCAGCATTCTCTGTCTCCTCCAAAAGCCCACTGCCGGCTGTTCGGCTCACTTTGCCTGCCTGATCACCTCAGCCGCCAGCCGCTGGTCCCACCTCGCCCCACTTTTGCCCCTTCTCTCCCACTCCCCAAAGCACCTCAAATATAGGGCTTTTGGCCATGACAGAGGAATATTCCTGCAAAGAACAAAACTCAGTTTAAAACTAGGCACAGGGGCGCCTGGGTGGCTCAGTCGTTAAGCGTCTGCCTTCAGCTCAGCTCAGCTCATGATCCCAGGGTCCTGGGATTGAGCCCCGTGTCGGGCTCCTTGCTCAGCGGGAAGCCTGCTTCTCCCTCTGCCTCTCCCCCTACTTGTGTTCCCTCTCTCACTGTGTCTCTGTCTGTCAAATAGATAAATAAAATCTTTAAAAAGCTAAAAAAAAAACTAGGCACAGAAAATTATCTGTCATTAGAGTGTGTCGGCCCTTTGTCCCAACAAAGGGAATCCCTTGCGTTTTTCTTGGGAGATTCTGTTCTCCCTCTCATTTCCCCCCAAAACCATAACTCCTACTTGGGGGCAGTCTCCCTTAGAAGGGATGTTGGTAGTCTGGGCACCATGATGGAGCAGGTACCTTCACAAAACCCTCCCCACGGCTTTGCTTAGGCTGTCCCCACTGCCTGATTCACTCTTCCACCTCCTAATCTCTTCTCATCCTCAGGATATTTTTCTCTTTGTGGGAGGACCCTCCTCGGCTGAGTTAGGGGCCCTGCTTCAAGGATGCCACAGACCCCTTATAACATATCAAGTTGGAGTTGGTCTACAAGTTTATTGGACTGCTCAGATTTTTTTTTTTGAATCTTTAACTTTTCTGATTAATGCTCCCCTTGCCCCACCCCCGATTTTTAAAATAAGCTTTTAATTTGTTTTCCAGGTTTTGGAAAATGGAAAAGTTCATACAAATATCAACATTTCTGATTGACTTTAAAAACTAAAGTCTCTAGGGGCACCTGGGTGGTGCAGTCAGTTAAGCATCTGACTCGGTTTCAGCTCAGGTCCTGATCTCGGAGTCGTGAGATCCAGCCCCACGTCAGGCTCCGAGCTGAGTGCAGAGTCTGCATAAGTCTCTCTCTCCCTCTCCCTCTGTCCCACACCCCAAAGTGCTCTCTTTATGTCTCTCAAATAAATAAATAAACATTAAAAAAACAAACCTAAAGGCTCTAGTTTTGGGGCCCACATGACAAGTGACAAGTAACAGCGGCTACCACCAGCAGACACACTAAGGTGCATCTCTGCAGTTCAGCACAATACCCACCATTCCCTATTGCCCTACACACACCCCATCTGGCCCCGCACCGTGTGGGCTCGTGGCCCTGGTGCTGTTTGAGTGGCGTGTCCCCGGTCTGCCTCTGTCTCTCTGGCTGGACCATGAGCTCCAGTTACTCATCTGCAGAAAGGGGGTGGAAGCGCAGGAGGGCCTACTTCACAGGGTTGGTGTGAGGATTCAGTGCAGTCACGCTCCGCACTGGCCCGCTCCCTGGGGGTGCACGCATGACCAGTTCCGGGGCCCCTGACCCCAGCCTAGCCCACCAAACGCTCCCCAGCTACAGGGCTTTGTGGTCCGTACTGCAGCTGAACTTGGTCACCCCAGTGTCGCAGCAGAAGTCAGAAACTGCCCAAGATTCAACTCTGCCAAAGGACCCGGGTGGGCACAAGACAGGACCTGGGGTCGGGAAGTTAATTACACCAGAAGAGAGCCTCACACCGTGCAGGGCCCACACCCACCCTGGTGCTCCTGCCCTGAACAAGCTGCCATGAGACCACAGGTTCAGCTCACACGACCGGGGCTGCTCCTCCATCTTACCCAGGAGCAGCTCTGGGGCTGCGCTCCTGGCAGAAGTGGGGGGGGGGTGTTTGGGGTGCTTTGGGAGAAGGGCTGATAGACACGATAGGGCCCCAGGTAGCACCCCCAAGCCACTGCCACATCCTGCCTGCCGCTGCCTACGACAGCCCAGGTGTCCAGACGTCTCCAGTCGGGCCTGAGGGGTCCTCTCCAGGGGAAAGACCTTCACCAGTCAGTCCCTGAGGCCCAGACTGAGACAGGATTCTGAGCTTGTCTTGAAGTCAGTGCAGCACACAGCGAGCAAGCAGTGGGCGGGGGGCCAGGAGACCTGGGATCTTCTCCTGCTTTGCCCTGAACCAGATCTGTGCCCTCGGCCACGTCCCTGCTCCTCTCTGGGACCCAGAAAGGGAATGCATCCAATCAAGGGGCCTCCAGCTGTGGCCTGGGACGTCTCAGGCTTCTGTGTCCCCACCTCCTCTGCTTCTGCCTGCTTTTCTCTCTTAAATATTGGGATTTCAGCCAAGATTGATCTAAAACAAGATAAGCAGCATAGTGTAAAAGTTAACAATCACAAGCTCTGGAGACAAACAGAGCTGGAGGTTCAAATGAGTAAGTTTGGGCAAAACTGCTGGCCTTGTTGAACCTCAGTTTCCCCATCTGTAAAATCGGAATCATGCTGGAACCTATCCCCACTGGGTAGTTTCAAGTATTAGGTGAGCTCATGCATGCAGAACACTTGACGTTGAGCCTGGCATGTGATGGGTGCTTCATAGATGTTACCTACTAGTGTAATTATTAAAAGACCCTGCCAGGAGGGGAAGAATGAAGCGGGGGAAACCGGAGGGGGAGACGAACCATGAGAGACGATGGACTCTGAGAAACAGGCTGAGGGTTCTAGAGGGGAGGGGGTGGGGGATGGGTTAGCCTGGTGATGGGTATTAAAGAGGGCACGTTCTGCATGGAGCACTGGGTATTATGCACAAACAATGAATCATGGAACACTACATCAAAAACTAATGATGTAATGTATGGTGATTAACATAACAATAAAAAATTTAAAAAAAAATAAAATAAAAGACCCTGCCAAATGTTTATTTTAAAGTTTGTAACCATTCACTGAGGTCTCTGATCACCTCAGTCCTAGCTCCTATCTCTGGTTTCCATCCCAGCCCTCATCCCCCACCTCGACGACTAACTCTAGGAGCCACTGAGCCCTCAGCCCGGGGCCTGAGATTGATCCCGGTTGGACATGAATGCTGGTCCCAGCCTTGTCTCTGACTAACTGAGTGACCTTGGGTAAGTAATTTCACTTCTCCCAACCTCAGTTTATCATCTGTGAAGTGGGGATGATGGCACTGCGTACTTCCTAGTGGTGCTGTGGGGATTGGTATAGCACCTGACACAGATAAATACTCAATAAATGGCTGTTATCATTAAATTCAGTTGGGATAAGCGTTTTGGTTTTGGTTTTTAATCATGTTTTGGGGAGCGATGGGCGCCCTCTAGTGGTGGAGCCCCACATGGAGGGGTGTCTTAGCCTTTACCCAGCGGGGTAGGACGGTAGTGAAGGGAGGACAGTTGGGGTCTAGATCTTAGAGGTGGACCTTCTTCGGACTAAGAATGAGTCTCCACGCAAGGCCACCACGGATGGGCCTGGGACCACTATCTGTAAGCTAGTTAGGCAGGGAGGGCAGAGTAGAGAGAGAGGTCCAGGTTAGAACCCGGGGTAAACCTCCGCGAAGAAAGAAGGGTGCCCACCGTGGAGCTAGGAGACAGGCATGAGAGGGTGCAAAGGCAGTTCTCCTTCTTCCTTCTTCTAGTGCTTGGTGCCCCCTCACCACCATATTCCCGCTCCATTTTACAGATGGAGAAACTGAGGGCCACAGAGGGGAAGGGACCCTCATGAGGTCATGTAGGGCATCCAAGGCAGCAGGCCAGAACTTCAGGTCCGTTGCTATCTGCCCTACAAGGGCAGCTTGCCCAAGCCAGGCAATGGAGAGCAGAGGACATTTCATTGAATCATAGAGTGAAGTTTCGAAGGAGAAGAAAAAAACAGCAGCAGGCGGAGTTCCCAGGGCTGGAGCGCTGCCCAGCTGGTCCCAGGGCTCAGGGAGGGCGGGAATGACGCAGCCTGGGCCCGTGGCAGTCTCAGGAGCACCATTCGCCGGGAATCCGCCTGTGGGGGCAGCCAGAGGGGCTACAGAGGCTCCGGGAAGGACGGCTGAGCCGGCAGCCCGGCCGAGTCCGTGGGGGCTCTGTGTGTGCGGCATGGTGTGGGCTCAGGATCCCCTCACCCTTCAGCACCGCTCAGCACCCCACCCACATACCCAACACACACACACGAGCACCCAGCCTCAGCAAAGAGGGTGTGCCTGCGTAGGCAGCAGAAGCCTCCTCAGCAGGGACGGGGTCAGCCTGGAGCAGGCCCATGAGAGGGGGCGGCCATGAGCAGGAGTCCAGGCCCAGCTGCCGGCCGAGGCCGGAGTCTGAGTCTGTGAATGCAGCCAGCTCACTTCCCCCGCTCCAAAGGGCCCCCATCCTGTCCTCCAACCTGGGAGTCCTCGCCCACTGTGTGTCCTACAGACTTTCTCATGCATTAGAGCTCAGCTGAGGCTCACACTGCTTTTGTTGGATCTTCCCAGCCTACAGACAGGGAAGCTGAGGCCCAGGGAGGGGAAGGGACTGCAGGGCTCTGGGGGTGTTTCTACTCACCTCAACTGTCCATCATTCTTGGGATCTGTGGAATTAGGCTAGTGGGAGGGAAGAGCAGACTCTGTTCAGCCAGAGAGGGCCACTGGCCTCCAGGACCCTTGTGAGATGACAGTGTGATAGCTCGCACTCTAGGCCTCACCAGCCACCAGCTCCCAATGCGTGTGCAGTCCCATGGTTTGAGCAATGGAAGGATCCAGCTCATGATGACAGAAAGAAAGCAGGCTTTGACACCAGCTGGACCTGAATTCAAATTCTGGCCACCATCTGTTGTACCTGTTCTAATCACTTTAGCTGCCTTCACTGATGGCATCCTTATCAGAACCCTCGGATACAGTGTTGCTCACAGCTCCGTTTGCAGGTAAGAAAACTGAGACACAGCTGGGAACGGGCAGAGTGGGGACTTGAACTCTGCCTGTCTGGTCCCTTCAATACAAGCTACAATGTCCATTTATGAAGTATGAAAAGCACATCAGAGATGTTAGCTGTACTATGGGGCTGGGAACTTGGAGGTGATGTCACCACAAGGGACGAAGACCTTGAGAGCAGGGGTGCTCAGAGAACAGCCCAACCAGGGAGCACCCATCCCTGCCAGGATCCATTCTGACCACCCAGATATGCTGGGTTTGGGAGACCAGAAGGAAACCGAGTGAGGGCAGGCCTCTGGTTGGAGTCTGGGGTCCCAATTCACAGCTCCCACCAGGTCCCCTTACCAAAGTCTTCTGCTCCTCAGTAATTACTGATGCTCTCCTCTGGGACTGGCCCAGGTCTAGACACTCAGGACAAGGCAGATGAGGGACCCAAGCCCATAATAGCCCTCTCAAGTGGGAATAGGCCCAGTGGGATGTCATTGTGGTGAGGAGGCAAGGAACCACGGCATCTTGATGAGGCGGCGGCCCCTCTGCCTGTGGGAAGGCACTGAGCTCTGACCCCAGGGCTGAGAGGTTGAGATCTCTCACCCCCCATTCCCCGCACAAGAGCTGCCCCTTTAAGAGGTCTGGCCCCGTCAGGAAGAGAGATGGGGCAAGGCCATTTCCCACCAAGTGCCCCTTCGGCCTGCAGCTGCAAGAGTCCTGACTTCCACACCCCTAGGCGGAGCTGGGGATAGGGAGCCCCCCTGCTCTTCCCTCGACCTCTAGTCCCTCCCCCCCCAGCCTGCCCCAGCCCTAGGTCCCTGTGCCTTGGTGTGGCCTCTCAGCAGCCCCAGTCATCCCATCCCTCTTGATCCCGTTCCCTGGCTGGGACTCCTGGCTGGGCTGCCATGGCCCTTCCCTTCCCACTCCGTGCTTGGCAAAGCGGTGAGTGTCTGTTCTCAAGCCGGGGCCCAGGGGGCTGGACAGGGCCAGCGATAGGAAGGGGGATGGAGGGCAGGGCTGTCTAAAAGGAACCCCTTTCCTGAGGAGCTTGCTTCGCCCACCACAGGACTGTGGGGTTAGGACAGACAAAAGGGAAACTAGCCTTCACTTGAAGGCTGGAGAGCATCTATCTCCACAGAAGATGAAGCAAGTGGTCAGGCTTCGAGAAGAACTGATTAACCAAGGAGAGTCCTGCAAGAACAGGAAGATCCCATCTTCCTGGGCAGGCTAGCCTTCCATCACAGGAGGGTAGGAAACCAGGAGCCCAGATGAGCTCCTACTCCACTTCTGGCAATGCAGAGGCCTGTTATAGGCCTGACACCAGTCCACACCCGTACCTGCCTCCCTTCCCACCTCAAGCTCTCGCCCAACTAGGAGAACAAGTTAGAACCTGGGCTTTGGAGTTTGACCAATGTTAGGTTCAAATCCTGGCTCCATCACTTACGACCTGTGCGATCTTGAACAAGTCATGTCACCTCTCTGGGCCTTGGCTTCCTCATCTGGAAAATGGGGATAATAGTAGCTGCCTTAGGGGGTTGTTGTAAAGAATGCCTGGCATGGAGAGTGTGCTCACTCAATTCTTGTTCTTCTCTGTGGGTCTGTCTGCCCTGCACACCCACCCATCTTGTGGGTCCCGGGGAGCTGCAGGCAAGGATTCCTGATCTCCTCGGCTGTGGGAAGTCCCTCCCCTCAGCTCTGCCTTCCTCCTGCCGGTGTGCAGTGCATGTTCAGCAGGGATGCACAAAGATGTATTATAACCTCTTGCCTGAAGAGCTGCGGACCCTCACCACGGAGGCTGCTGGGGACCCAGCCCAAGGCCTCCCCATTGCTGTTACCCACTGGAATCAAAGTGAGGCAGAGAGGAGCCATTAGAGGGAGATGTTTTCCCCAAATCTGAGTCTGAAGGCCCAAGGTCAAGGCTTTGCCTGCCACTCTTAGCAGAATGATCTCCCTTCTTCTGAGCCTTGCTTTCCCATCTGCGAAGGGGAGAGCACAGGAAGGTCCCCAGGGACTCCAGCGTGAAGGTGGTTTGCGAGCCTCGGTTGAGCAAGGCCAAGGGCTGTAGATTCAGGCCTCAAAGCTGCCCTTGCCTTTGTTTGCTTTATTGAGTAAAAGAAAATACTTTGAACATTTTATGGGGACTTGGGGAGAGGAGGAGGGGTCAGGGAGAGGCTTCATCCAAGAGAAACAGCCTCCAAGGAGGATTCTGCCAAGAAAACCCAAAGGCGGGGGCCAGGAGGGTTCTCCTCTGAGCCTGGCCAAGGATGGGAGCTTGAGGGGACACAAGAGCCAGGAGAGAAGACAGAGAACTGTCTGTGCATGGGGGAAGGGACCGTGCTGCCCACTGGGGCCTCCCCGGATAATGAGCCAAGACAGCCCCTTGCCCCAGTCCCTCCGAGCCTCCTTCTCTGCTGCCGCTGCTGGCTTTGCCCCCAGGGCCCACCTCAGGACCCCCAGCTCACCCACTCACTCCCACTGGGCCACGTTCATTCATTCCCTCATGCCATCACACACTCATTCATTAGCACAGGCAGCCGCTTTTCTGTTCATTCATTTCCTCATCATTCACTGATGCATTTGCTCAAAGGTGAACAGTCACAGCACTGCCCTCAAAGTATTCTTGGGTTAAGACATGCTCCCCACAGAAAATCTCCAAGGCAGAGCCCACCTGAGGCTGAAGAAGGCCAGCAGGTCAGCTGTGAGGGCCTCACAGAGAAAGGTAGGTTCTGGAAATGTGAGGGGAGGGTACCAGCGGTGAAGGGGGAGGAGACGACAGGCCAGGAAGATGGCAGAGAGGTGGCCAAGAGCACAAGGTGTTTCAGAAGGGAGAGAGAAGCCAGAAAAGGGGCAGAGCTCATCAGCCACAGAGCAGGCCAACCTTGGCTCCAGAAGGGCACTTCTGTGTCCCCCACGACCTCTGTGGGCCCTGACCACTAACTAGGCCAGGATCCCTTGGAATGCCCCAGCATTCCCCATGGGCCTTCTTTCTCCAGCTGGGTCCAGGCCCTTGCTTCCCAAGGGACTGAGGTCAGATCCCAGCTGGGCCCATCCCGTGCAGCGCGGGGAAACCCTGGCGTGCCCTCCCTGCCCCGCTCCTCAGGAAACCCCAGTGTTTCCTGCTCTCCGGGTTGCAGAGCTAAAAATCTTCCTCTGGGCTCCCGTCCTCAGAGGCCACAGGTCTTGACATTCAAGCTCAGAGACTGCCAACACAGCTTGACAACTGCTATTTTTCTGAAGGAGGAGGAGGAAGAGAGGTAGAATTTGAGGGGGGAAGAAAAGAGGGCCTGGGAAGCGGGCGCAGCTGGCTTCATGGCTCTGTGGTTTCTAAATCAGTGTCTGTCCCCTGCAACAAGGGGCACCTCCAGGGTGCGGCCTCACCCCTCCACGGTGAGGGCCCGGATTCCAGGCCATATCTCCACTCTGGGGTGTCTTTTAACCAAGTGCATGACTCTTCCCTAAAAAGTCACTCAAGCCCTTTGCCTCAACTTAGCACCTGAAAGTGTTGAAAACCCTCAGGTCACCACTCCTGCTGGGAATCCTGGCTGTCACCCAGAGCTCCAGGGGAAAAGCCCGAGATGACAGACGAACTCTCTACGTACTTCTCAAAGCATAGCAGGAAGAGGAAGATTTGGATGCAAGGGCCATCTCTACACTTTACTGAGTACTCTTGGGTCAGTCAAGTACTTTCTCTGAATTCCAGTGTCAATGGGGACAATAATAGATACGATAATAATACGAGTGTTATCCCCACTTTACAGATTAGGAAGCTAAGCTCAGAGAAGTTAAGTAACTTGTCCAAGGTGATCCAAGCAACAAAAGAAATAGCAAGTACCCCAACACAGCCACTCCAACTCCGAGTCTGAAGACTGACCTGTCACACCAAAACTCACAGTGTTTTGTGCATTCATTGAAGGAGCAAACACGGAGCGTTTCCTTGTCCTGGGCACTGGGCATAGAGAGAGAAATCTTGCTCCGGCTCTCCAAGAGCTTCTGGCCCATTGAGTGAGATGGATAAGTAACCAATAATAATGGAGCTTGATTGTTGTTCTAATAGATGAATGATAAGATGCTGGGTGTATTAGGGCATTCAATGCAAGCTGCTTTAACAAATAATCCCAGCCTCTCGATGGCGTAACAAGATATCACATGGTGCAATGCATTGGCAGGGGCTTCTGCTCCATGTAATCATTATGAGATCCAGGCCTCCTTGGAGTCTTCTACTGGAATCCTCTACTGGATGTCGGCCAACACGCAAGAGAGAGGCGTCATGGAGGACTGCACAGAACGTTTTATGGCCTGGCCCAGAACTCACGTACCTCACTTGCCCATGTTCCATTAGCTAGAACCGGTCACACTGCCCCACTTCACTGCACCGGAGGCTGGGAACTGGGGAGCCAGGATTGATGCTCCTCTAGCAGGTCTCTGCCACAAGGGGAGAGACAAAGGAGAAAGTGGCTAACCCTATCTGATTGAGCGGAGAAGTTTCCCAGAGGAAGTCAGGATGGAACCGAGTCCAGCAGGGAAGTGGGCAGGGAGAGGGCATTTCAGGCAGAAAGAACTGCACGTGCAAAGAACTATGCAAGATCATTGATCCAAAAATGCTTTGCAATTAATTCTATAAATCTAAGTTCCGATGATTGGGTAATTTCCTAGGAAGTAGAGGGAAGGAAGGTACCTTAGATCAGCTTGCCCAGAGCACTCTCTAAGCTCAGTATTTGAGGGCAAGTGATTTATTAAAGAACCGCTTTCAGTAAGAGATTGGGAGGACAACAGGGAATGGAAGGAGCCAAGCCAGGGTGCAAACTGAGGCAAAGCCCCAGCCTCAGCCTGATCCCACAGACAAACGAGGGAGTGAATGTTCCCCCTGAGCTTGTGCGGGACACGGGCACCGGACTTCTACGTTCCAGTACCAGTCAGTCATTGGCCAAGGATGCCCTGCTATAGGGTGAACGGAGAATATAAGTTCCAGGGCACGACCATCTCTTGGCATCTGGGTGAGGCACCTACAGCCAAGCCAATGGACACAGAGAACACAGAAGCCAGGGGAGGGGCTGAGAGACAGGAGAAAGGAACAGAGTCGGGGGCTGGGTGGGAGAAGCTGGGCAGGGCAATGACAGTGTTGGGTGCAGAGACAGAGTGGCACCCCAGGGGAAGGGGGCCTAGCAAGACACTAGGGCTTGGCAAATCCCAAGAAGTACCAAAGGCCATATCCTTAGGGCCTCTCTAGCTGGAGGCAGGTGGAATTGAGGAAGCCAGGTGATTCTGAGTTCTAATCCTGACTCTGCCACTAGGTGAGGTCACTGTGTGGACAAAAGTCTGAAGGCAGAACCCTCATCTTATTTACAAATAAGAATGAAAACATGGACTTGAAGGGCTGTGCTGAAGATAAGAGGCAGGGCCAGGTGTACACAGTAGGCATTCAATAAATGCCGACCATCCTTGCCATTTTGCTCTTTGAATCTACACCCCAGAGCCTTGGGTGATCCAGAGCAGTTACCTGCGCAGGTTGTGAGGGAACTACTTAGTCTGTGTCCCAGTACGTGATCTGATTCCTACCCACGTCCCAGTCCTGGAGGCCCCAGGAGGAGGGGGAAAGGGAGGAGGGGAACCGCTAAAAGCCTGCCCCAGGAGGCGACTTCCTACCCAGTGACTTCAAGATCTACCATTCCCACACCATCAGAACTGGAAGGCACCTTACAGATTACTCAGGCCGTTATTTAACAGGTGGGAAAACCAAGGCCCAGAGAAAGGAAGAAATTTTCCCAAGGCCCCACGGTCCCAAAAACAGGACTGGCAAATAGGTTGCACCTCACGTGCCAGCTCTGGTCGATTGGTAGTGGCTGCTGGAGGACTGTAATAAGAGTCCTGGGTCTTTATCTGGGCGCAGTGGGAAAGAATGCTAGACTCAACTAATCATGCTGCCATGGGAGGGGTTGAGAGGACATAACAGGTATGGACATTATTGCAGAAGAAGACAAAAGAAGATGAACTGGCCCTCCTCACCCGCCTCTGCCCTCTCCCTAAAAGGTTCAGTGACGTTCCTAGAAGATGGTTGCAAAGCAAGTCAAAAGGACTGAAGGGGACAAAAATCTGATGTCCAAAATTGTGAAATCAGTTAATAAACGCTAGAGTACAGCAAACGAAAACACTGGAATCTGGGAAGTGGCTCAAGTGTCCTGAATTGGAGCAGACGTGTGTTGTTTCTATTCCCCTTCCTAACAGAGTTCTAATTTCCTCTTGCCGAATTCTGCTCCCCACTGCACTCAGTCTACTGTATCTGCTCTAACCTGCCTCCCACCCCACCCAAGCCTGCAATCGAATCTCACCCAGACAGACGCAGACACGGGAACGGTGGGGGCTCCTCCAACGGTGGCTTCCCGACCAGCTCTTCGGACTTGGAATGAAGAGATGCCCCTGTCACGCATCACTCCACCGCCCGTGCTTCTCCTGCGAGTCAGTAAGTTCCTTAAGAACAGGGATTCTGTCTCTTTGCTAATGTGTTTCCCAAAGCCTAGCAAGATCCCCGAACGTAGTAGGCATTTAATCATTTTTGCTGTTCTGGAATGAATTAATGAAAGCATGAATATAAGAAAATCTGTAAGTTCTGAATCAGAGGACAGGCTTTAAACACTAGCCCTGCTTCTCCCTAGCCATGTAACCTCGGGCAAGCCTGTTACCTCTCTGAACCTCAGTCTTCTCATCTATAAAATGATACAATTACAATTCCCAGGATGGTTGAGAGGTTTAAGTGAGACAATGGATGTGAGAGTGCTTTATAAATTGTAAATAATGTGCAGAGGGTAATTACTCTCATCACCAAATGGAGGATCGTCCTTAGGTTGGTAATAGGCCTGGAAAATACAAATAAAAGTCCACCCTAGCAGATAATTAGGGTCATGATGAAGCAGGCATTGTCCTTGCCCCAAAACAGTTTGTGATTCAATGTCTGTATTAAGTTGAAAGTCACAGAAAATTTAATTCAAAAATAAGGAGAATCTGTTGACTGAAGTCACTGGAAAACTTTGGATGCTCGCTTTAGGTAAGGTTTGATCAAGCAGCTTAAATGATATCACTAAGGGCCTAATTTCTAAGCAGAAAGACTGTAGCTAAACACCGTTTGGTGGCCCTGTGACTGAGTACATAGTAAGAACGTAGGACATTTTTGTTGAAAAAAAAAATTGCTCTTAATCTCACATATGGAACAAATAGAAACTCCAATGATTCAAGAGTCTTTGGTTGCATGGAACAAAAACTGACTTAGGCAAAAGAAATTCATTGGTAGTACTGAGAAAGAGGCCAGAGAATAAGGCTTAGAAATGGACAGGAATCAATTATTGGAAGGGCCTTGTAAGCCACTGTGAAGAATCCCAAGGTCAATGGGAAAGCAACCAGAGAGTGACCTGCTTCTATTTGCGTTTCAGAAAAGTCTCTCTGGCTGCAGCCTACAGGAAAGATGGAAGGGAGAAAGAGTTAAAGAGGAGGCCAGAGATGAGGCTGGTGCTATGGTCCAGGTAAGAGGTGAGAGAGGCCCAGACTGGGCAGTGGTGAAGCACAACTGGAGAGTGTAAGGACCCCAGAGATGGTAACAAAGGGAACCAACAGGATATGGAGGCTGGTTGGATGTGGCAAGAGTCAAGAGTTACCTGCAGGGTCCAAAACTGGCAGCTGGGCTCAGCAATGGCACCATTTACTGCAATGGGGGTCATGCAGAGACGATGGCTTCACCCCACTGGGTCTTGAGTAAGAGTGCTCCAGCTGGCGCCATTTGTCCTGTAGAAGGCCTAGGCCAGGCAGCCTGCCCAGGGAACCGGCCAGAGAGGGATGGGCTAGAGAAGGATGCCCAGTTTGGTATCGGACGTCAGGGTAATTCCAAACTCTTTTGGGTACAGCGATGGGCCTCCAGAGCCAAGTTCTGGGATGCTCTCTGCCTCTGGCTTCCCGCCACAGGCATCATCTGCAGGGAATATTCAAAGATGTAAACATGATGATTTCATCAAGGTCCAAGTGTCAGGGGACACATGTGCAGGCGATGGCAGCCCATCAAACCGTGGAAATTCTGACCTGGGAGGTTCAGACACAACAATGTGGAGGCTTCCCTCCCCCGAATCCCCTCTGGCCTGCGTCCAGTTCTCAAACGTGGTTAATTAATGTAATGAATTATGACAAACGTGTATGGCGCCTCTGATTTGCTGACAGCTGATACAAACAGAGGCAGTGGCCAAGAATCCCAATGCGTACATTACACACACACACACACACACGCACACGCACATGCACATGCACACACCACAACTCCACCAAAAATAGCTTGCAACTGGGTTTGTAATTCAGTGACTTTTCCATCTGTACTGGAACATGGCAAGAAGTGGCTGTTGCTGCAAAGGGTAAAAAAGTTGGAAATATGTTGCTCCCTATTTTTCACATTATAAAGCCTCCTTCTCCTCACCACTGCCGCTCCTATGACATACGTTCACTGGTTACTTTAGCCAACCCTGCATTCCACGAAGGAAGAGAACCACATTCACTGAGGACCTACTATGTGCCAAGGGTTTTCTCTACTAAGTCAGAACTCTCCTGGTTGCAAGCAACAGAATTCCAATTGAATCATCTTAGGGTAAAACAAAAGGGGATGGGATGTAAAAAGGACTTTGAAATATCTCATAAAAATGAATATTCAAACCATAAGAAAAGCAGAGAAATAGCTAGATCCAGGGACTCAAACCCCCACCAGAGCTGAAAGTGTACTCTTTCTCGATCTTCCAATCAATTCTCATTTTTCATGGATTCTGTATATGTGAATTCACTTCCTTGCTAAAATTTATTTGCAACCCCCAAATCAACATTTGTTGCGTTTTCATAGTTGTTCATGGATATGTGCAGAGTGGTGAAAAATTTGAGTTGTCCAACACACACATCCCCAGCTTAGGGCAAACAAGGTGGCCAGCTCATCTCCACTCTCATCCCTGCTTGTCATTGTCTATTTAGTGCCACATTTTTCTCATTTTAGTGCTTTTTGGTGGTGATTTCACCATTGAAAATGGTCCCCAACCATAGTTCTACCTAGCGATCCTAAGTGCAAGAAGGCTGGGATATGCCTTACGGAGAAAACACATGTGTTAGATCAGCTTCATTCAGGCATGAGTTATAGTGCTGCTGACCATGAGTTTAATGTCAATGGATCAACAATGTATATTAAATAAGGTGTCTTTAAACAGAAACACAAATAAAACAAGGTTAGGTATTGATGAGTTAATGAAAATGTGACAACCAGGAGCTCACAGGAACCTTGCCCTGTATTTCCCCTAGGAGCAATGGTTCAGTGGTCACTAATTCAGTTTGTGGCCAGTTTATAGAACATAACTATCATGAGTAATGAGAATTGACTAAATCTGTTCTTTTTCCTTTTCTTTGCCTGCCTCTGTCACTCCAGGTCAGTGTCCTTCATAGGACAAGGAACAGGCCAACAGCTCCCAAGCCTCATGTTTGATAGCATCTGCCACTAGAGAGGGGCTTTTCATGGTTGGGAAAATCCTGACCAATTGAATATAGCGGGTGTAGGGAAGGTCATACATACATGGTGTCTCCCAGAGAAACAACATAAAGCACAGAAACAGTAATTCCTAAAAGAACAGAGATCCATTCTCATATGACTGAAAAAAAGACTGTGCAAACATATTACACACACACACGCACAGATGCACATTATTTAATTCTTGCATAAATTTTACCATATCCACACACCACTTACAACATTACCAACTATTTTTCCTAAATTAACTCTTTTTCTTTCCTTAAATACATTCTAAAGGAAAATTTATATTTCTGTCATGTATAGAAATTGATCATCAAAATAAACTCATGACTATCAAAATAAAAAACTAATGTTCACACATGATATTAGTCCGTGAACCATCTAAAACGCTCTCCCCTGAAACCAATCACATGTTTAGGATCATAGGTTCCTGTCTGTGTCTCTGTCACCGGACTGGGAGCTCCGTTCAGAGGGGATCATATCTTGTTCACTTCATCCCAGCACAGCTCCTGGCACAGAGTGAATACTCGATACACATTTTATATCTAGGCTAAGATTGCTGCTATCTGCATCTCCCTCCCAGGCACATTTGGAAAGGAGACTGGATAAAGAAGAGGACCCCCTCGGGGGCACGGAAGGACAGAGGGTGCAGAGAGAGGGGACACGGGGTGCTGCCTAACATGGCCAAACCCTATATTACCTCCCCTCTGAGAACTAGACTTTCCGTACACTTACTATGAACATTTCCTATTTTCTCAGCACCTTTGTCTACATGCCTTTCCTGAAATGCTTTTTCCCTCTCTTTGGGACATATTCTTCAAATTCTCCCTCCTCTTCTGTATCATTTGGGAAGCCTTTAGCAACCAGTTGAAAGGGACTTAAATACAAGAACATTTTGTTGTCTCAGACAATAAGAATTCTTAAGGAAGGCCCCACATGACTTAATCCAGTGGCTGTACGAAGATCCAGTTTTCTTCCATCACTTTGCTCTTCCATCCTCCGTGCAGCAGCTAGTTGTCCTCATGGTTGCAATATGGCTACAACAGCTCCAGCCACCACATCCTCACCAAAATCCAGATTCAGAAAAAGGATCGTGACTTCCTTATGTATGTTTACAAGAGCTAAGAAACTTCCCTAGAAACATGCCCTGGCACAGCTGCCCACATCCTTCCTCTCATAGCTCATTGGCCAGACTATAGTCACATGTCCCTTATTAAGCCAAACACTGGGAAAGGGAATGCAATTAGCACCATTGGCTTCGACGAGTTAAGACTCAGACCCTGAGGATGAAGATGACACAGGGCTCCTCTGAAGTACATAACCCCACAGGGGAGCAGGGAACAAGAACCAAACCTGTATTCTGTAGTGAGAAGTCTGCCATCATTCTTTTAAACCGTATTTCTTTAAACCCTTGAAATAAGCACCTTTCAGGCCACTTGGATGAAGACCTTCTTTGGCCCATGGAAGCCTTATGTCTAAAGGTTCAAACGTTTCCAGTCTTTTCTCCCCTTCTAGACTCTTCTGCACAAAGACCACTCCATACATCTAGCTCCTTCGTCTAGACCTGTTGGATTACTTTGCCCTTCTCGAACTACAGTATGACTTGTAACTTAATCTGTTTATGAGTCTGTCTTTGTCACTAGGCTGTGAGTTCCTTCTGGGTTGGGCCAGAATTGTACTGGGATCTAAAAGCCAGGCCAGCCTAATGCCTGACTAAGGTGCGGTGTGAATGCAAGTTACACTGAATTTACTGAATTCAATTGTGAGGGCAAAGAGGAGGGGTAGGAAGAGGGAGAGAGAAGCAAGGAGGAAGGAGAGAAGAGGACAAAGCCATGAATAAAATACAGGCTTTGGCTGCAGACAAAACACAGGATGCCTGAAAAGCCAATTCACAAACGGGGATGGAGATGCTATTGTGGGAAATAATCATTTGTTAGCTTAAATAAACCCTTTTACCTCAATTACATGTGCTAGAATACAAAGTATTGACTCAGCCTGGGGAGGAAAGCAGAAGTTCAAACCCACCATCACTTCATTAGCGGGCACTAATTGCCCCAAGGCTTAGGTCAAAGGTTATGGCAGGATTAAAATTGACAGTGAAAACAAAAGCAAGGCCTTGACTCCTGAATTAGCTAATTGCTCCTCTCTTCTGCCTTACCCTGGCTTTTGATGGACGTGTTCTCTTGGCTGGCAGGTCCCTCTGCCCAACGAAGCCACTACCTACAAACCTCCCCGGGGTAACCTGAACCCTCACTACACTCAGGCCCCACCCTAGCCTGTCTGGAGGTACAGAAAGCAAGTGCTGGAATGTACTGGAGGTGGAGGGGAGCAAGGGAGTTGCAGCATCTTGGCAGAGAATCTGTCTTCGAAACCACCGCACCAGATGAGCGCTCACTACGTCCCAGGCACAGTGCTAACAGCTTCATAGGAACCATCTCGTTCCATCCTCTGTGAGCCCTGACATTCTCCACTAAAATGAACCCAGGCTCTGAAAGAAATAGCTGATCCCAGGGCGGGGCTGGGAAATCAGAAGATCAACTGGGGACATGTTGTCACACCAGGAAGCAAGGAAGCCCTCAGACTGCTGGGGGCAACGACAAAAGAACACAAGAGCCACCCAAAAGAGCACTCACTGGCCAAAGGTGGAAGAACTTGACCTTCAAAAGGCATAATGACTGCTATGGATTGAAAGACATTAATTAGGTTTTTAATAATTCCCATGGTGACACTAAAAAAATGCATTGGTCATCCTTGGAGGATGCTAGTTAACTAATTATTCTGAAAAGTGGTAAATAAAGAGAAAGAGTCAAGCACCTGCCTTTCCTATATGAACTACCTCTCGGGGTAACTGAACAGTTGATGGGGGAAAGTTCTTATTTCATAGGAGAATCCCAGTTAATAAACACAACAGAAATGAGAGAATTAGAAAATCATTGTTCTGCCACCCTCTGGGAAGAATGGATCTAGGCCAAGTTTTCTCAACCTCAGCACAACTGACATTTGGAGCCAGGTAATTCTTTGTTGTGGGACCTGGCCTATACATCATGAGATGTTTATTCAGCAGCCCCCCTGGACTCTACCCACTAGATGCCGGTAGCAGCCTCCTGGTTGTGACAACCGAAAGTGTCTCCACACGCTGCCCAGTGTCCTGTGAGACAAAGTCCCCCTCGCTGGGGACCACTGATGCAGGCCACCATGCTCAGTGGCTACTCAAACCCCGAGGTGATATCTGGGGGGAACAGAACCACGCCTGACTCATTAGAACCCCTGGGGGTACTTGAGGAAGGTGTGGTACCCACAACGATCATCCGTGTCCATCAGCTTGGGCCCCCAGACTCCCCCAACAAAACAGAAACCCGAGGTGAATCTTCTAGTAACATCCCCCGGTTTTTGCCATCCAAGCTGCCACTCCTCCATTGAAAGCATAAATCTTCTCCTGGCCCCTTGCTGTGTTCCTCTAGAGGCTATCCTCTCTCCAGCCAGGTTTTTGTACATGCTACCTCTTCTGCCTAAGATGCTTACCCCTCCTACCCCCTTCTATTCCTGCCAACACTTTCTTACTCTTCAGGTCGCAGGTTTCCGTGACTCTTCCTCCAGGAAGCCTTCTCTGATTCCCACGTTGTGCTATGCTTGCCCCTTGTGTCACTTGTCACAGTGTGTAGTCACTGTTAATGGTCTGTCTCCTCAGTGACGCTAGCGGGGGCAGAGACCATGCCAGATTCATTGTTTTATTGCCAAGGAAGCCAGTATGAGGTAGGCACTCAGAAAATGTTGCGAGGAGGAAGGAGGGAGGAAGGGAGGCCCGACCTGGCGCTCTGTTAGTGCTGGTGTGTGCACTGGGCTGAGCATCAGAGTGTGACTGACTGTTCACACACGTGCACATCAGGGTGAGTGTGAACACAGAGGTACATGCGCAGTGCAGAAGGGCCATGCAAAAATGGGGGCCTACAAAAGCCACAGCCTTGGGGTGCCTGGGTGGCTCAGTCGGTTAAGTGTCCGACTCTTGGTTTCGGCTCAAGTCTCGATCTCAGGGTCATGGGATCAAGCCCCGTGTCAGGCTCTGCACTCAGCACGGAGTCTGCTTTAGACTCTCTCTCCCTCCCCCTGTCCCCCTTCCCCACCTCTCTCTCTCTCTCAAATAAATAAATAAATCTTAAAAAAAAAAACCACAGGCTTGACTCTCTTGCCTCTCTCCCCTCCCAGCTGCACCTCCCACCACTCTGCCTCCCGCTTGCCAGCCCCTGCCACACCTTCATGGGTCTTTTCTGCCTTTGCACGTGCTCTTCCTTCTGCCTGGGCTGCCCTTCCCTGTTTTGCAGTTAAACCTCCCTTCAGATTTCCAGAGTCTCCTGACCTTATCCAGTTTGTGCCCTCGTCCTCTACGCATCCCAAACTTCTGGGCCTCCATCTATACGCTCTTCTCTTGCTGCATTATAGCCCACCTGTTTGCAGCATTCGACTGTGAGCTCCCCAAGGGCTACCTCTTAAGGTACCCACAGGGGACTGTGTTGTGGCACCTCCGTGCTCCCAGCTGCAGAAGACAGGCGAGCGAGCCAGTGTTTCCAGATTGAGACTCTACTGTCTCTGTGTGGGTGTAGAGCGTACGGGTGCATGCATTGGCCTAGAATGGGGTCTTCACATTTTTTTTTTACTCATAAAACCCTTAAGTAATTTTTAAAATTACATTTTTTCAGTAGAATCCATGTCATGCACAATTAAATTCAGCTAAATCTAATAAATACACACCGAGAATGAATAAATGAACAGGTGACAGCAAATAAGAGATTTCCACCTAAGTAAAAAACCAATGTGGATTTATAGTAGCCAGTAATCTTTCTGCAAAAGTTAAATGAAAATATTTCCCCTACAAGTCTGAACAAATGTTCAAGAAAATATAAAACAATAACTTCCATCTGATACAAGATATTTTACTCAAAGATCGCCTGGAGGAAGTAAGTGTGGAACATTTTACCTCCTCCTGCTTTGATTGGGCAAAATGCTTTCCATGGACCAAGGAAAGGATGGATGAGAAACACACCAGGTTCTTTCTCATCACTGAGAGTAGCAGCAACACAGCAGGATGCACTTGGCCCAGACTCGTATGTCCCAGAATGTTTTTTTCAAATTGTGAATATTGTCATTCTAAGGTGGCTTGGCAGGTAGATAGGTAAATAGGCAGACAGGGGGATGGATGAGTGGCTGGATAGGTAGACAGGCAGATGGACAGATAGATGAGCAGATAAGGAATGGAACTTATCCAGGAGTTTGTGTGCCCTGAATAAGTTACTTCCATTACCAATATTTCTTTTCCTTTCACAAGATACTCCTTCGTAGTGAATGAGTTCCAGAACATTTGGGGAATAAAAGAGGCAAAGTAATTAAAGAAAAGTTGCCAGTACATCCCATTGTGTAATATACCTGCATTCAGAATAACCCAACATGGACCAAAACAAAATGCACAATTTGCCCTGTGATAGAATAGACCAATATTCAGACAAGGAAAAGCATGAGGACTTTCCACAGATTCATGGCACCATCCGCACACTATCATCCCTTCATCCCATGATCTGGAGTTTCCTACACTCCAGGCAATGCGCGCAGTGAGATGCAGGCAGGGTGAGAGGTGCATCTTCTACTGTAAAGTGGAGGAGGGGCTTTGTAGGAAGAGTGGTGGGAAGGGGAGCCTGCCAGCCATGGGAGCATTCTCCAGCAGATCAATTTAGGGGAAAGCACTCAGGAAAGTCAAGAAGCTGTAAATTGATTTCCTCAAGATGGTTGTACCCATGGACCTCTTGGAAAGCCCTTGCATAGCCTGGGGTGTATGTGTCCCCAGTCTGAAGTCCTGGATGGGAACACAGCATACACAGTGATGGTGGAGAGAATGACGGTAAGGCAAAGGGGCAGACCAGTGGTTCTTAAAGAATCCCAGTCCAGCGGCATCAGCATCCCTTGGGAACTTGCAAATTCTTGGGCCCACCCCAAACCTATTGAAGCGGAACCTATGGGGGTGCGGATCAGCCATCTGTATATGAACAAGCCCCCCTGGGGACTCTGATGCACACCCAAGCGGACAAGCGCTGGGACAGACTTTTCTTGCTTTTGCCCCTTTTCTTTTCTGATAAGAACATTTCCATATTCCCTTGGGAAACCACCTCTTCTTCAACTTGCAGACTTTATGGTTGGGTGGACTGGCCCATGTCTCCCCAGCTCCAGCTCCCGGGTCTGGCCCGTGACCTACACCTGGCCACTGAAGCTATGCTGTGCCCCTAGTGAAACTCCAGATCATGGAATGAAGGGGAGCTTCCTATTCCAACCACAGTGATTGGTTCAAGGATATGCAAGAAAGAGAATTGATCCAATGAGAATCAGCCCTGGGACTTTTACTGGAGCCTCTGGGGAAGATATGTTCTCTTCCTTCTGAAGTTACTTAGCCAGTAGAATGTAAGCCTGGAACTACAGGGAAAGCCCTCCTGAGAACGAAGCCAACCCAACAGAAAGCAGAGAGAGAAGACTGTGCACTTGGATCCAGCTTTGCCTGAAGCCTGATGCCTGTACACGTTTCTGTTACACAAGCCAATACATTCTCTTATCGGCTTAAGTCAGTCTTCACGTGTTTCTGTCACTTGTAACCGAAAGAATCCCGAATAACACTGGGAAAGAAGTAGAGGGTTGGGGAGAATGGAGACGTAAGATACTAGAATACAACAGACCTAGTTCCAAATCCTGGCTTCACTACTTAATAACTTCACGACTTTGAATAGGTCACTTCTCTGCTCCTCTATCCTTGTGTAAAACGAAGGTGACACTAAGTCCTTGGGAGGCTGCTGTGTGGTGTCATAGCAGTCAGGTGCCGGAGTTGGGGAGTCAGATGACCTTGAGCGGGTGACTTCCCTTCTCTGAGCCTCAGTTTCCTCATTGGTAGGAAGCAGATTAAAATAGCTCTCTGAGGCAATGTGGTGGGAATTAAAGAAGTGGGTAAAATGCCCACAGAAAGCTAATGCTCAATAGATGACAGTGAGCCCTGCGTGGGGCAGGCAAATGAGACTTCAGTCTGTGACAGTCTTTTAAAATCAACCAGTGCCTCTGACCCACCCCAGGGGGCAACCCAGGGCCCGGCAGCCTCAGAGTGATCAGCCTGGGAGGCTGGAACCTTGAAAGAGTAGCTCTGTCTGCAAGCAGAGGAGGTGGGCAGAAATTCTAGCAAGTGCTAATTAGGTCCGAGAAGCTACCAGAGGAATGGGGGGAGTGTCTGATTAATCACTGGCCTGCTCCGCAGGGGGCCGCACACCGGGGCTACCTGCCACGTTCCCTCCTTCTCAGAGCTGGCAACCTCAGCCAGGAGGCCAGGCGGTTCTGGGACAGGATAGCCGAGGGTGAGCCTCGCAAACATCTGGTCCCAGCTCCCCGCCTAATGTGTGTAACAGACCCACTACCTAATTGCACGGTTGGGGAGCAGCCTTCACATCTTTAGCACTTAATTCACTATTGTTTCTTTGGAAGCCCCAATCGTGCGCCTGGGGAGGGAGGGCTCTGCCTGTTTATGGGGCTTTCAAGCCCCGGGCATCCCAGCCCCGTCTAGCTAGGCTCCAGGTGCACAGGCATCAGGGAGGGCATCTCCACCCCCCCAACTTCCTGCACTCAGCTCGCGGCTTTACTGCCTCCCCCTGCCCAGGCTCACCTGGTGGGGCAGGAACAGCCCCAGACACAGCCTCTCCTGGTCCTCATGTCCTCCCCACCCACCCAGGAGGGGCACTTGATTTCTCTCGCCCCAAGTTTTGGGGCTTTATTGCCCTCTCCATTCCCAACAAAGGGATGAAGAGAAACAGTGGGAAGGGGAAAGTAGGACCAGGGAAGCCTGCGTTCGAATCTCATCTCTGTCACTTTCTACCATGGGACCTGGGGCCAATCGCATTCTTCTATGCACCTCAGTTTCCCCATCTACAAAACGGGCCTCCTAACACTTATCTTGCCAAGTTCTTGTACCAGTCAAATGAGATCATGGTAATAGCTAGGGTACCAAGAGCTCACTCTGCACCAGGAGCTATCCCGAACAGGATGTGTGTGTGTACAGCTCTGATCATAAGGGTCTGTCTAGAGTAGGTGCCCGATAAACATCACTCCCTTGTCCTATGCCAGTGGTCAGGGGATGGGTGGCCATGGAGGGAGGAGACTGAATCCAAACAATGCCCAAAGGTGGGGCAGGTAGGTAGAGCGAACGCCCTTATCATCAAACCCATTTCTTTCCCTTTTGGGGGCCAGTCCCATTATTCTGACCCCTTAAAATGCAAGGGTAAGGCTCCATCTTTACTCACTTCTGGCACTTGGTCACATGGTACCACTATGGGGATGAAAAGCAGAGGGGTAGGCTCTGGGACCAAGAAACCTCAGCCCTCTCCTCCTTGCCCTCTGTTTCCTTGGGTCAAGAAGCAAATTTGGGAAAGATGCTAAAAGGGACCTGGCCAGCCACCAACCTGGCCCCTGAACTCCCTAGAAGAGCCCTGACTCATTTCCCTTTGCCATACTCCAGCATGTTTATTAGTCACTATCATCACTATTCGTTGGTCATCTAATGGGCTCTGTCGTTAACTCGCTGGGTGCCCTGGAACAGGTCGCTCTCTCTGTCTGGGTTGTGATTGCTTCCTCTCTAAAGTGATGAGGTTGAAGGGAAATGGAGAGAAGACTGAGGGTAAAACACCTGCCTGGGTGCCTTCCAGCTCTTCCTGGGCAGGAATAATCCCCAATTATTTGCTCGGCTATCTCTTTTGAACATTACATCGGTGACCTGCAAGGTGAAAACAATTGGATTGATGAGGGATACTGCTCAAGGTCACATAGCTGCCAAAGCGGCCAAGCTGAAAATAAACTCAGGTGCCATAGGTCCCAGATCCCTGTACCCTCTGTAACACTGACATCCTGGAAAGGGTCCAGGAGGGTAGGAGTAGAGCTGTCATCCGGGACGTGGGAATGTGTTCTCTATCTGTCTCCTCCTTCCGGTGGGTTGAGGGATGATGGACACCAAGACAGGATAGAGAGGGCGGGGGGTGGGAGAGACTGAAACCCTGGACAGGTGCCAAGAGCTCCAAGCTGTAGGGATCAGCCAGACCTGGGCTCAAGTCCCAGTGCTTTTATTGACTAGCTGTGTGACCTCAGGAGAGTGACTCCACTTCTCTGAGCCTGCTTTATAAAGTAAGGCTAAAGATGCCCACCCCAAAGACTGTTGGGTAGATTCAATAAGATTGTTCTTGGTACATAATAGGTGCTCTAAAAGATTTCCCTACTCAGCTGGACTGTGGAAACACTCACTTGGCTCCTCCGTGAAGCGAGCATCCTAAGACATCATCCGTGGCTGGGAAATCTTCCCGCCAGTCCACTGTGTCTATCAGTAACATATTTCTCATTGTCCAGGAACTATCCGGGAAGCCTGTCTAGAGTAAACAGAAGCTGGGCCTGCATCTTCCAAAGACAGGGAGTCTCCAGAGGGGCAGGAAAAGAGAATAAATGCCGGCCTCATTGCTCTGTGAGATGGAGCAAAGGTGCTGCATGTGGGAGGCGCCCGCGGCCTGTGAGGGGGTGGGCAGAGCCAGCAGCCCAGGGCAGTGGTGAGAGCCCAGCTTACGGCCTCGGGCGGTCCCAGGCTGGAAACTGCCATCCTTCTCCACACAGTAGCCAGAGCAGTCCCTTTACATAAGGTATATCACATGTGGCTCTCCGTCTCACTCCCCGAGCGGTGGTCTGGCCCCCTTCAAAACTCTGCCTCCTCCCCTATTCACTATGCTCCACCCTCCAGGCCCTTCTTTATTCTCTGACAGGCCTCCGGGCCTTAGCACTCTCTGTTCCCTCTGTCCAGAATGCTCTTCCCCTCAGTGTCTGCCTGTGCCCCCCACTCCAGAGGCCTTCCCTGAGCACTCTGTCTAAAATAGCAGCCCCATCCCTCTCTATCCCTTCATCCTATTTTATTTTTCCCTATTTTATGATTTATCACTATCTGACATATATTCTATTTGGTTTATTGATTTTCCCCAATGGAATGTAAGCTCCATGAGGGCAGGGGCTCTGCTCAGTTCACTGCTGTATCTCTAGCCTCTGGAAGAGCATCTGGCACAGAGTAAACTAAACACATATTATTGGATGAATAAATAAATGATCGATTGAATTCTGACTCCACGATTTTCTAGCTTGAATTGCTTTGGACAGGTCATTTCACATCTCTGAAACCTTCAGTGCAAAAGACAGGGCACACCCTTCTCCTAGGGTTATTGTTCAAATTAAATGACAGAGTGTGAAAGGAACTGACACAGAGTAGGTGCTCAGTAAATGACAACCACCATCACAATTACTATCCCCGGGGGTCTCAGGCTCAGTCGCCCACTCACTGAGGCCTTGGACACATTGATGGTCTCTCTGAGCCTCAGTCAAGGGTACCCATGTCCCACGCCAGGATATGTAGTGAGGCCCAGGCAGGCCCTGTAAAGTCCCCAGCAGGCCATCTGAAACACGGGAGGGCCTCACCAAGTGGCAGCTACTGCCACTCTGGGAAGTGTAGGATTTGGACACCAGCCCCAGCTTTCTTATTCTGTGATCTTGGGGAAGCTGCTAAATGTTTCTGGGCCTCAGTCTCCTCCATCTATAAAATGGGAATAATGACAATATCTTCCTCACAGGTTGTCCTGAGGTCACAATGAGATCATGCACCTGAAAGAGCTTCACAAAGCCCCAAGCAAATGTGCTGGGACACACGGGATGGGGCCCCGGGATGGAGAGAGACCCTCATCATGCAGGGAGGAAGGACAGAACCAAGAGTTACGCTTGGCCGGAGCTCGGAGGTGGGTTGCAGAGAGAGCACATAGGTCAGAAGCCAAGCCCCGGCCCAGCCAGAGAAGGTTCTCCTGCCCCCCTCTTTCCTTCCTCTCTGTAGGGCTTCCCTGGGGACTTCTCCTGGCCAGTCTTGGCAGGAGGTGGTTTCAAGGGAGGCAGGTGACAGCAGCAGGACCCCACAGGAGACATCCTCCTCTTCAGTCAACCTTCTGCCCAATCTGCTTCCCACCCCAAGACTAAGCCGGCCTCTCCCCTACATCCTGGCCAGGCCCTGGGGAAGACCTAGGAGAAAGGGCCCCTGGAAGTTAAAGAGGCGGACAGACTCCTTGCACTCCCGCCCATGAGAGTCTAAGGAGAGAAACACCAGGTCTCCCCCCGACCTGGGCCCTCTGACTGCTCTACCACCAGACACAGAAGGGGGCCCAGGGCTGCCTTGCTCAGCCTGTGCCTGGCAAAACCCAGATGCGGGCTCCACAAATGACTCAAGCAATAATCCCGAGACTGTAAGCTCCATGCAGCATGATTTGGGGTTTCGTTCTTTGATGAATTCCCAGTACCTAAAACAGTGCCTGGCACTTAGCGAAGTGCTTAATAAATATATGTTGAATGAGGGGTTCCATCAGTAAATGAATGAATGAAGCAATGAATCAGTGACTAAGTGAAGTTCCCTGGAGGCTGGCATGTTTTTGGTGTGTTTTTTGATAAATACCCAGTGCACCGAAGAACATAGGAGATGGCGAGCAAATGTTTGTGAACGTATGTGCCTGAATCGGTCATCCAATCAATGACTCATGGGAACGTAATCTCTCTGAGGGCAAGGATGTCCAGAAGCTAAGATCCCTCGGTCTAAAGCTGCGTTCTCAGTGCCTAGAGCAGCCCACGGAGCAGGCGCGGTGGCATGAATCAGTGCACGAATGAATGAGCGAGGCCCCAGCTCTCAGGGCCAAGAGCGCACACCACCAAGAATGAAACACAAAGGGGCCCGCCCTGCCTGAGCCCCGCCCCCCACCACCACTCACCTCATGGTTTTTTTAAATAATTTGTCGATTGTTTTTAATTGTTGAGGCAGTAATACTTGGTTCATGAAACTGCAATATACAGAGAGGTGAAATAAATAGCTTATATATATATAATATATATAATATAGCTGGTTTTAAAATATTCCCTTATCATTGGTGTACTAGGTCACGTGAGTCACGGAAGGTCGATAGCAGCATCCTCCAGAACTGCGAGCAATGCAGGGTCACTTGATTGGACGAGGCCGTCTGTCGTCGGAAGTCGAGGCGCCGAGAATTCCGAGGGGCACGCCTTCCCTGCGCGGTGTCTCGGGACAGCTTGCAGCGGACAATAAATAAATGACTGCAAACCAGAGAGCGATTTTTGTTGGAGTCTGGGGCAGGGATAGGGGGTTGGGAAAGGGGGAGTCTGGGGATGGGTACTACTTTCTCTTTGTTTTTCTTTTTTTTCTTTTTTTCTTTTTTTTTTCTTTTTTTTTCTCTTTCTTTCAGAACCTTTGGGAAAAAGGACTTTGGTTTCTCAGAGTGTCGTTTTCCTCCTTCAAATCCTCCTCTGGGGACGAGATTAGAGTTGTCTGTTCCTAGAGAGAGACAAGCACCTGTACGCTGACAACAGTCCCTTTTTGTGAGTCTTTTGTCAGAGACAGGGGGTTTCAAGTCAACAATAAAATCCTTATCGCTCCCCCCACCCCAAGAGTTTTGGTTCAGTTTTTGTCTTCTTTTAAACACAATGTACAAAAATAGAGCTTCTCCCTAATTTTTCATGTAAAAATATTCCTCTGATGCAGTTCTCTGTGAGTGTGAGTGTGGGCCTGGGGGCAGCCTGGGGGGCTGCGGTGGGGCCAGCCTAGCCGGGGTGCGTGGGGCGGATCCGCCGGGACCTCTTGGTCACCGTGGTGTACTTGAAGGGTTTCTGCAGCTCTGCCTGTCCCTTGGGGTAGCGCTTCATGAAGTGCACGTCCTGCTGGTTCTCCCGGGTCTTGGGACCCTTCCGCGGCCGCCCCTTCTTGGTGAAGCCCACGTACCAGCCAGAGTACTTGGCGGACATCAGGGCTGTGTAGTTGTTCTCCAGGACCTTCTCAATGAACACACACTCCTTGCTGGTGCCATCGGGCTGTAGGAGGCGAGAAAAGAAGGTGAGAAGGGGAGGGTGGGTGTGAGGGGCAGAGCTACGTGGACAGGGTGTGAGGTGGTGGAGGCTTGGGGCAGTAGAGTAGAGGGCCCGACCCAAGTTTTGTCCCCAGTAATTTCACTTCCTGGATCTGTGCAGTGGACTTGTCATATTGGCCCCTGCCTCCTTCCCTACCCGCCAATTAGGTAATAGATTCCCACTGTCATTCAGGAATCTATCCCTTCCCCACTCAGTATGCTACAGCCAGGGGCTTCCACTTCAACTCTACTAGAACACGAAACCCAGACCTGGCCAATAAAACATTATTTCCTATGACTGCTGCGGAGCTCGGCACGTGGCCTGAGCCATCCAATCAGAGTGCTCCTCAAGGCCCTTGTATAATCCCCCAAAACATAGGCTGATTTAAACTTGAGGAACGTGTAAGGCTGAAGCAAAGGCAGCCATTTTACCACAATGAGGAGAAACGTTGTCTGACAATAAGGCCAATACAGAGGAAGTAAAGCCAAGAGGAAGGGAATGAGAGAAACCAAGTTCTGGTCACAGCCTTTGGGCTCTGGACCAAACAGAATCTGAAGCTCATTACCTCATTTCCTTTAAAGTAGTTGAGATTATTTTCTATCACCTGCAACAGAAAGGAGTCCCTGCAGATGTGCATAAAACCTGATATGAAGTCTGCTACACCACTGCCACTCCCCCCCACTGCAATACAGTTACATTTAAATTACATTTAATGTGGGATATGGTGCATTTTAAATGTTTGGTGTGAAGAGGGGTGGGGACCTCCAAGAATAAGAGTTTTTGCATGGCCAAACTCCAAAGCCTATGCCTTTGGTTCTGAGATTTCAGGCTCCCCAGCAGATGTGTGAACTCCCTAGGAGACAAGGGATGCCGGGCAAGGAGTACTCGATTTGGAGTCAGAAGCTGAATCAACTCTAACACTTCCTTATGTGACCTCAGGCTAGTTAATTCCACTCTCTAGACGTTGGATTCCTCGTCTGACCAAACCGGGACAGGGACCCCCGCGTCACAGAAATGTTGTAAGGAATGATACTTATACTTGAGCCCCGTACACAGTAGGAAATTGCTAAATTATTTCTGAAGAGCAGGTGGTTCAGATGGCTCTGGCCTCCCTCCCTGGATCGGAGCTGGACAAAGGATGGTGGGAGGCAGGGCTCTGAATCTCCTCCCTGAGACAGCCAAATTGCTCCATGTAGAAGAGTGAGAAGCACACAAAGCTGGAAGGCCTGAATTAGCAGCACTCGAGTTTCCAACTAACATCTCCAAATTTAGGCTGGGCCCACTCCTCGTTACGGACGGATGCCCGGCCAAGTTGGAAGCCCAGCGGTCTGGCTGTGCGTGGTGCCTGAGGTGCGAGTTCCAGCCTTTTGTTTGAAGTGGAAAACAGGCTGGAGCTTCCAGGAACGTTCACCTTTGAGTGGAGGGCAAGCTTGGGCCCTGCAGACAAAGTGCTGAACTTTGCAGAAAGGGACAGACAGGGTAAGAAAACATTCTCTGGAGGCCGAGATCTTTCGAGGAGGCTACAGAGCAGGCAGTGGGTGGGACTGGGAGGCATGTGGGACCCAGAGGACAGTGTCTGTCAAGGGGTGAGCCGTGAGGGACTCTTGTGAGGGAAGTGGGACATATGTACAAGGCAGGTAGAGGGGAGTGGTCTCTGGGCCCCCCATGGATAATTCTGGAAGCTGCCTATCCAATCTAAGTCCAGGTCCCTTGGTCACTCTCCATGGAACGGTCACAGCAAACTGAACAAAGCCTACACCATGCTGTTCCCCACCATAGAATACCTGCCACTACCTGGAAAACTGCTTTCATCCTTCAAGGTCAAGCTCAGTAACCACCTCCTCCAGGAAGCTTTCCTTCACTGCCATCTAGCTCCCTCTTCTTCATTTAAGACTCCATTCAAGCATTAGGTTTTATTGGACTCACATACTCCATCTTCTCCCCCTTGGCACCCACTCCTCCTCCCGCTCCCCAACAGAGCAATCCCATATCTCCCTGCCTCCTCATTAGCCCAAGAGCTTCAGGAGGTCAGGACCACCTGTCAGTTGCCCTCATGGCTCAGCACAGGTCTTGGGCACCCAGAGCATTTGTGGTTGAATAAAGGAAGAGTTCTGGGATAGAAATGGTGGCAGGGACCCCTCAAAAGGCTTTCTCCTAAAAGAAAGTGGATACTGTCCCCTGGATCCCTCACCAATGTCCCAGAGACCGTCGTGAGCTAGGGGAGGCCCTCCTGGGGGTGTGCTGAGAAAGGGACACACAGCAGGTAGAGGACCAGAGCTCCCGGCCTGGCCACTTAGGCTCCCTACTCCTTCATTCACTCGCTCATTCAGCATTTCCTGCTTGTCAGTTATAGGCCCGACATCTCCACGTGCATTATTTCATTTAATCCTCTGAACTTGCTCAGGTAGACTCTCCCTGCTAGAAGAAAACAGAGTTCAAAGAGGGCGAAACGGCTTGCCCAAGGTCACGGGACTTGTAAGAGGCAGAGCCACGTTTTTACCTGCATTTGCCACTGCAGCTCCTTTCTCCTCTGCCCAGTTCCAGAGAAGTCCATGAGGAGAAAGAGTGTGGAAGAGAGGGCAGGGTGCTGTCTGTCAAAACTACCTCCCCTCCCCAGGCCCACGCGGCCGCCATCAGCATGAAGCAAGGTCTCGGACATGCAAGGAGCAAACACAGCGCCTGGCACTGTTTGTGTGTGTCTGGGTGTATTTATGACGGCTAAAATTCCCAGCACCCCAGAGCTCGGGAGCCCCGTGGGAGGAGCCACAGTACCCGTGATGGTCACAGGAACCGCCCCCCCGCCCATGAGCTCAGACACAGCAGATTCGAAGCTACTGGCAGGCCACACCTGGCCTTGATCCTCACCTCTGTTCCTGACTATCTCTATGACCCTGCTTATTGCCTGCAAAGATTTAAAAAAAAAACACCTGTGCTTGGGTCTCACCCCCAAAAATGCTGACGCAATGGGTTCGGGCAAGGCAGACCATCAGTATTTACAGAGTGAGTGAATATCCCATCGCAGAACTTTGGTGATTAAGTAGAATTTGAGCATCTCTCCCCCACCCCCACCCCCACCTCCAACCTCTAATCTCCTCCTTTCCAAACTGTGCCTAGCACATAGTGCTCCATACTCAACAACTGTTTATGGAATGAAAGGATGTGCTTCCTCCTGGGCCAGAGAGATGTGGGGTCCAGAAAGGTGGCAAAGGGAAGGGGGCTACCTGAGCATGCAGGGGCGCGGGGCAGAGCTTTGGTATATGATTGTCATAGTTCAGCAGAGCTACAGCCAGGGGCCCAGAACATCTGAAAAGGCTCTGGTGGGGGTTCGATGCATGTAGGGCCAAAGAGGTGCAAGGCTGGCACCCAGGGTCAAGACCACCCAAGAAAGCTATCCTGTTAGGCCCCTGCAAAGGAGTCAGAGCCTAAGCCGAGGTCAAGGGTTTCCACAGGTGAAGGAGTAACTTTGTGGCCTGGCTTCAAAGGGGAAGTGAATACATATTTATCACGTGCCCACCAGATGCCAGCATTATCATTGCCATTGTACAGATGAGGACACCGAGGCTCAGCAGTTAGGGCACTTGACGCCCTGGCCCGACATGAATAATTCTAGCTGTGGGTTAAGACAGTCCTCAGAAAGCAAGAACCATTTTTCTACTTCTTTGGTGCTTCTGCAGCTCTGTGGCCCGGTACACAGAGCATGGATGGATGGATCCAGAATCAGCCCTCCATGAGCCCTCAGTCGAGTTGCGAGATGTAGGCACACAGACAAACAGTGACAACTCGGGTTAGCGACAGCCAACAGAGGACCGTGTGAGGGACTGTGGGCTCCAGGGCGGGCGTGCTGTATGAGGGGTGGGGGAGGCCAGAAGCCGCTGAAGGCTGCGCAGGACTTAGGGCAGATGGACAGAGGGAGGGGCGATCAGCATGTACAAAGCCCGAACGCCCTGCGCAGGGATCGGCAGTTGGCAGTGCCATGTGTCGGGGGCTGAAGGAACCCGAGGATGGGTGGCAGGGCTGTGAGGCCAGGGACGCTCCCCAGGGCCTTGTGTGTCTCCTCAGGGAGTGTGGCCTTTCTCTGGTAGATGGTAGACGGTGTGGACCCACGGATGGGTTCTGAGATGGGTTGGGGGTGGAAGACAGGAGATGCGCTTTAGAAAGCTGATGGTGGGTAGTGGGCAAAGGCGAAAGCCTGAGGCTGGGACTCCTGAGGCAGCTGGGGCAACAGTTCCAGTGAAAGGATGAGGCCACAACAGAGGCAGTGGCAGCAGTGAAGAACAACGCAGGGGTAACCCCAGGACCTTGGGGCCTGCCTGCCTAGGAGGCTGTGATGAAACAGCACCCCAAGAGCCTGTGGCTTCTAGCTACCGGGACCAGAGACAGTGAGGGGAGCTGGGCTAGGCGGAGGGCAACAGGGGGCCTGCCCAGGGCCATCCTGGGGCAGGTGGATTTGGGGGCCAGCCCAGAAGACGGGCGCGCCTGTATGGGGATGGGGGAGCTGCCGCGAGGTGGGGCGGGAAGGAGGGAGCCCTCCCCGGGCTGCGCCGAGCCTGGCCGAGCCAGCGCCAGCTGAACCGTCCCCAGTATTAATGACGGGAGAGAGGGCGAGGGGGCAGGAAATCGGAGCCGGCTCCTGTGGAAGCGGTGACTCAGCGGCCAGCCGGCGGGCGGGCGGTGGGCGGCCGGCGGCGGGGAGCGGGGCTGCTCTTTTGACCCCAGCGCGGCCCCCCTGGGGTCAAGCTGCCGGGAAGCGCGCAGACCGGAGGGAGGGGCGCGCGGGCACCGGGCACGGCGAGCTGCCGCGCGCCCCCCCTGCAAGCCGCGAGGCAAGGAAGCCGAGCGTCCAGCCGCAGGCAGGTTGGGCCTGGGAGGCGGCCCGGGCGGGCAGGAGAACAAAGCGCCTGACGCGGGGCCGGGCCGCGCCGCCACAGGAAACGCACTGCCAGGCCAGGGGACCCGGCGCCCGGCCCGCCCGCCGCCCCTGCCCCGATCCCCTCGCCGGCCGGCCGCCCCGGGACGCGGAAAGTGAATCACTAATTAAAACCACTCCTCGGCATCCCGGAGCCACGCTCTGAGGATTACTATTCTTGTGCTCCCCGAGCAGAAGCTTCAGTTGGTGAGGGCAGTGTGGCTGGAACCTCTGCCTTCCAGACCGGGCTTGGGATCCCGCGCCGCTCTAGTGTGGGACCTGGGACAAGTGCCTCGGACGGCGCCAAGCCTCAGCTTTCTCCTCTGCGAAATGGGGATGGTAGTGGTGGCGACCTCATGGGATTATTTGGGAGCATTTTTGCACAGTGCCTGGCAGAAAGTAGGTGCTCAATTAGCAGAAGCTATCAGTAGTGTTATTGTTAACAAATAAGAAGCAACGGGACTCTGGCTCAAGTCCCTGGCCTGTTGCACTCTCCCCAGCCACTAGGGTGTGAAGGAGGGGAAGAGGGAGAAGAGTTGGGGGATTCAGGAAAACAAAACCATGGCTTAAACAGGAATCAGGGCCCTGCTTCCTCCTCCCAAGACCGTGTAATAAATGCAAATCACCAGCCAGGGCCTTGCGCAGAAACAGGAAGAGCCATCCTCCTTAGAATCAGGATCTACCCTGCATCCCTCACTCCACCTGTCCAACAGAACCATTTTACAAGTTAGATATGGGGGTGAGTAGGGGCCCAGGAAAGGGAAGAGAACACAGGGCACGAGCACCAGGTAGCTACTAGTCCGTAACACCTTCCACTGGAGCACCCAAAGGAAGCAAGTGTATGAACTTCACAAACAGGCACACCCAGGAAAAAAGGGGGACACAAAGCAGCACCCGTGGAAACTCAGAGCCCCAGGCCTGTGGGTCCACCCCCCCATACCCACACACCACCCTAATTTGTTACATGCAGCTCTGTTGCCTATTCCAAAGTAACAAAATCTTCCTGAAATGCTAGAACCATGAGGCCCAGCGCTGAGGAGGCAGCGGGGTCCAGGCTTCTCTGCAAAGCCCTGGCGATTGTTCAACCATTGCTGCGGCCCCAGCCCTCGGCCTGCCGCTTCCCTGTTCTCAGTCAGCAGACACATGCAGGCAGGGAGCCCCTGAGCCCCTCGGGGTCCACATCGAGCAGGAGAGATCAGGACCCTGCATACTCCCCAAGGTCACGGCCATGGATACCTCGGCCTGGCAGGCTGTGATGTGGGGGCAGAGAAGGGGCTAAAGGAAGAGATTACAGTCAGAATCTCTCTCTCTCTCTCTCTCACACACACACACTCACCGGGCTTGTTTTCCATTTGGGGCTGACCAGGCCCTGAGCACCCTGTTCCAGCTACCCAGTGTTACCAGGGGGAACCCTCCTGAATACCCTGGGAATTCCAGACCATCACTCACCTTCCCCACGAGCTTGCCTTTCCGGTTCATACACAGGTAGAATTCCGTCTCCTTGCCCTTGATCCGGACTTGACTACCGAAGGTGTCTGTCTCCACTAGGAGCTGGGCTTCGAAAGGCAGAAGGAGAACAAGACACATTTGTTTTATCAGGGGCAATGGTTTGGCCGAAAGGCTCAGCGACATGATCCCTGACCCTGTCCCTGGACCCCCTCACTGCTCCAACATTGGGCATGGGGAAGGCTTTGAACAGGTCTCACTGGGGCACCCTGCCCCTTAGGCAGCCAGAGAAGCCTTCCGTCTGTGTTCTCCACCCCCAGCCTCTCTTGACTTCACTTGGGACCTACATGGCTCCAGCTGGAGGGTTGTTCTGCCCCTTGTGGCTAAAGACCAGTGTATTCTCCCCTCACCCACCCCACCAGCCCCTTATCTCTGTTCCCCAGAACAGGACACACAGCCACCAATAACCCCAGAGAAGTAGCAGTCTCTAGAATGGGGGCACAGAAAAACGCATGCGAGTTTCACACCCTGCCTCGGGGGATATCAAGCTACTTCCTCCAAAATTTAGGTCAAAGGCCCCTCCCTCCAGGGCAAATATGTAGAACCCCTTCTATGTCCCCTCCCCACGCCACACCTTTGTAACTTAAAGTGGGGAAGGCCCAGAGAGGGGAGGTTTAAGGCCCCCAGGAATGGAGGCTATCTTCAGAATATTCTACTTTGCTCAATCAAGGACACCGAGGCTGAAACATAGCTAACTTCCAGGAGCCCAGAAGTCCCAATCAGGACCCAATATTCCCTGGTTCGAAGTAGGAGACCCCACACTAAACGACCCACTCTCCATAGAACCTCCCTTAGGAGAGGGTGGTGTCCAGAGCTGATCCCCCAAAGCCCTGACTGAGCAAGGGTGTCAAATGGTCAAAGGGTGACTGTCCCTTGATTAGGCATGCTGTGCCTAATCCCTGTCCCTCTGCCAATCCACTTTTTCTCCCCAATAAGGTGCTGTGTGACTTCAGTAGGCCACACACACTCTCTGAGCTCTCTCTCCTCTCTGGCCTTGAATTCCTATGCCTGGTTCCCTCCCCAACACCTCCTCCCACTGCTGCCTTCTTTGCCTATGACTCCCCCATTCCCACCCTCCCGTCTCTGACCCTTTGCTTCCCAGCACCTGCCCCTCCCTCACCCACAAACTTTTAATTTCAGTGACAAGGGACTTGCTTCTCCATAACAAAAATCATAGCCCTAAATACGGCATCCTTGGAGCCACAAAGCGTGTACCTCGGTGCCCCTAAAATACACTAGGTATGATTTTAATAAAAAAAAATTAAAAATATATACCCTGGTGCCCTGCTGTGAAAATTAAAACCATCTGGAACTCAGGATTTCCAATAATTAATCTAGCCCTCCTTTGACACCACTACTAATTAAAATATGATACCCCACCTTTCCAAGGAAAATAAGAAGAATTTACATAAAATTTAAAGATCTAACAAGAATTTAGTAATTCTAGAAACAGGGAGGGAGGGGGAGGCACATTCTTCTCTCCACCTTCCCCCATCCCTAGTAAACACAGTCAAGAAAATTAAGCAACACTGAGATAGGGGGTTACAAGCTCCGCATCCTCCCCGCTCCCCTTTAATTCAAACTCCCTGTAACTCTCCCTGGGAACCCAGAGCCAAACATCAGAGCAGCCTGGGGCTTGCTTTCTGCATCTCCTTGAAACGCTCAGGCACCACACAGGACGGAGGTCGTGGGGTTCAGGAGTGTCCCCCATCCCAGGGGGGTGAAGAAGACAGCACATGTAAGGGAAAGGCGAGAGCTTTGGAATGCACAGATCTGGGAATGAAACCCCGGCTCCACTTGCCGACCATGTGATCTTGGGCCTCAGTTTCCTCACCTGTAAAATGGGTATAATCATCCTTAATCTTCAGAAGGTATTGTGAGGATTCCACAAAAGGAAGGCAGAAAGGGCCTAGCACCTGTTCTCAGAGGCCAGGTGAGGGAAGTAACTATTGTGTTAAGTTTTGTAATAACTGCAAAACTAAACCCTTTTCCCCTAAACACACACACACACGCGCGCGCGCGCGCACACACACACAGCATAGTGGGAAAAAATCAGATGCATGTAAAAGGGCAGAAGTAGAGCCAAACTTGTCTCCCCAGGCATGCCTTCTGACCTGAACTTCTTCAGCATCCTCCAGGGTCACAGGCATCCCACACTGCGAAGTGCATCAGAACATACGTTGGGCTGGGACTTATGGGGTCTGATTCCATTTCTGGCATCGCCATGCTGGGCTGTGTGACCTTGAGCCAGGCACACCACCTCCCCCTGGCCTCAATCTCCTGACCTGTGCAAGGGGGAGGGGGAGGCTCACCCCTATTCTGATTCTCTCTGGGACTGGGGCAGAGCCTAGGAGAGGAGTAGGGATGGGAGACTATAGAAAGGGGCTCAGGCCCCAGGACTATGGCCCAAGAGACCCCAAGTGAGTCTGAGGGGAAGTCTGTCCCTCTCCCAGCACATGCCTGGACCTCTGTCCCCAGAACAGTTCCTGCCATTCTGGCTCCCACGTGAGCCCACTGAAATTTATACTTCACCTTGAGCTTGGGTGGTTTTGTCCCCATTTTGTAGTTTAGGAAACTGAGGTTCAGAGAAGCAACCCAGCAGGAGGGGCTGCCATCAGGTCTGCCTAATTTTCTGCTGGGGCCTGGGCATTAGGGGAGGTCCCCCAACTCCGGGGAGATGTAGTCCTCTGCCCGACCCCCCCCAATCCCCCAAGGCTCATCAGTCACAGCCTACCACAGAAAGCCCTGGCCTTTGCCCGAGCTGTCCAAAGGGCTTAGGCTGGGGCTGGGCTGCACCTCCACCCCCACAAGCCTAGCTGCCCTCACCCCAGCATGGGGAAGGTCTGCTCCAGATGCCATGCCGGGGAGCGAGCAGTCTGTTCTTCCCGACCACAGCAGGCCTTGCAGTGACCTAGACTCCACTTGGGTGCATGACATAATGAGGAGGGAGCCGGGCCAGAATTATGTAAAGTCTGCGGGGAGTAATAGCAGCAGCAGTTCTCAGAAAGAGAGAGAAAAAGAGAGAGAGACAGAGATGGAGAGAGAGAGATGGAGAGAGAGACCCCACCCACCCAGGCCAGGTTTGCTCCACAGCCTACTTCGTCCACAGCATCACGGCCCCCCTGCTCATGACCCAAGCCCCCAACATGCAACTCTCAGGAGCTCAGAAACCTCAACTGGGTTCAGTTCCATTCTCAAGGCCTGTACCAGGCCAGGCAGGAGGAGTCTGGGACGTTATCTGGCTCCACTCTTCATCAGACCTCCTCTCTAGGCATCCCCTCCAGACTGCACAACTCAGCAGCCTCCTCTCTCTGCCAGAGAGATCCTTTAAAAATATAAAATTAATTTTATCTCTTTCCTGCTAAAAGCCTCCTAGGGATCTCCAACCCACTTAAAATCTAGCCTCTTCATGGGGACCCAGATGGTGCACATGCTCCGGCCCCTACTGATCCTTCCTACATCCCACCCTCACTCACAGCCCTCCAGCCAACAAGCCCCTTTGCTGTTCCTCTCTGACACACCACGCACACTCCTGCCTCAGGGCCTTTGCACTTGCTATTCCCTCTACCTGGAGGCTGCCTTGCCTAGAGCTTCCCATAGAGGCTTCTCTTCTCTTAGGTTGCTACTCAAATGTCAACTCCTCAGAGAGGCCTTTCCCTGGCTACACCATCCAATGTCTTACCACCCTCCCCAGTCCAGCTCTACCCACCCCTGCTCCACTTTCCTCAGAGCTCTTCTCCAGATGGTCTTAGTTGCTATCTTTTTTTTAATTATCTGTCTCTCTCCACCAGAAGGTAAGCTCCACTACAGCAGACCTTACCTGTCTTATACACCACTGTGATTTCTGGTGCCTAGCCCATACCTGGCTCACAGGAAATGATCAACAAGTAAATTTTAGTAAATGCATAAACGGCTTTGTGAAGTAGATATGAGTAACACTATTTAAGGTAAGAGTTAAAGAAAACAAGATTCAGGGAGGTGAAGGGACTTGCCCAAGGGCACACAGCTGGTCAAAGCAGGGCAGATGTTGGGACCCAGTCTGACTCCACAGTCAATGCCCTCAGCCACTCCACTCCCCACTGGCCGGTGCTACTCCTGCCACTCACTAGAACTCTGAGCTCCCACCCACCTGTCCCCAGCCTCAGGATTATTATCACATCTTCCGACTTGTCGTGTGACAGAGGGGAAAACCCTGTTCCTCTCCGGGCCAGGCCTAGGTGACCTCCAAGGCCTCTTCCGGTTCTGCCCCTCTAGAAATATTATCAGTAATCTACATGTAGTTAGAGCTTATGATGTAGTGGGCACTATACGCATATTCTGTCACTCACAATACCCTCATAATAATCCCATGAGGTGAGAACTGTTATTATCATCCCCATGTTACAGGTGAGAAAACTGAGTCCCAAGGTTACACGGTGATGGAGTTAAAACCCAGGCAGCCTAGCCCAGAAGTCTTGGTCTTATCTTGTCCACCGCTCCCTTTACCTTCCCTCTGCATCAGTCCCTTCCCTGGGGGAGTAAGCGAGTGAACACCAAAGGCGGGGAAGGTCTTTGCTTTGACCTCACTTTCTTGCTGCAGAGGGACTATTGGTAGAGATGCCCACAGTGCCCTTTCTATAAAAAACTCATGCTGCCTTTTTTCCCCCCTATTTTCTTAAATGCTTGAAGTAACAATGATAATTTAAAAGTCCCAACAAATACTTATTTGAGCATTTACCATCTGTAGGCACAGTGCTTAGTCTGAATGTGCAGTGCCTCATTAGATGCTCACAATCTTATGAGGTAAGGACTATAACACCCATTTTATAGATGAAGAAACTGAGGCACTGAGCAGATAAATTACATGCCCAGAGCCACAGAGTAGGGCCGGGATTTGAACACTGGCAGGGTAACTCCAGAGCTAGTCTGAGACAGACAGAGATTCTGAGTTAGGCAGAAGGGTACAGATACCCTGCAGGCCAGCCAAGGCAGGGAAAAGGGAAGTGACATTGACTGACTGATTGACTGACTTCAGTGTGATTCCCTACCTGGGCCTCCTAGCGTGTGATCCAGGGCCTCACTTTGAAGACTTTTGGTTTGAAGCACAGGGAACAGCAGGGAAAGACACAGAGAGGCAGCCAAAAACCAGAGACACAGTGCGAAGAGAGACACAGGAGACAGGAACCAAAGAGAGGAAGCCCGAGAGAACAAAGCTGGAGAAGGGGTTTTGTTTTCCCCCAAGCCTCAGCCTCACCAACACCGCCCCCCCCCCCCAGAAGACCTACAGGAGCAGTGTGGGAGCCAGGAGCCCCCCAGGGCCCTGTGTGAGATGACCAGCAGCTGGCGGGCCACTATGACTCCAGGGCTGACTGCACGGCTGGCCGCTCTCCAGGTGTCCTCCAGTGAGGAAATGTCCTTGCCACCAAAGGCACGGGAAGGTCAGAGCAAATCAATCCTCCCTTCGTCCCTCCGAAGGTGGACCAGGTGGAGAGGAAGGGGTGGGGAGAAGAAATGCTTTCTGGAGATGTTTCTACATCAGTGTCCACACACACACACACACACACACACACACACACACACACACACAGCCTTTCTCCCAAAGTTCCCTTCTCCTTAAGTCCCCCAAGGAGGTTTGCAGCCCACGTGGGCTTGCTGGAAAGGAAGAGGGAAAAAAATCAATAGGATTGATCAGGAGCTATATTTAATCCTAGCCATAGCTCTAGGGTGGCTATTTCAGCTGCAGAGTCAGCGAGGTGTGGGTGACCACTCCTCACTGGGGACAGAAGTTATGGGACATGAGCTCAAAGGGCAGGGGTTTTGATGCCTCTTCCAGCTGCAAGGGCCCTAGGGGAAGCCAGGTCTCTTGCTGCCTATACCCCCATTGCATGTTGCAGAGCTGGAGGCTGGAAGGATGGAAGGGAGGACGAGAGGTCGGGAGAAGAGGAGGCAGGGAGCACCAATTTGTGTGCCTGAGCTCTGTGCCAGGCACCTGCCCCAGGGGGAGAACTCCCAGCCACACACATGGCTCATCAAGCATATATCGAGCACCTGTTTGTGGCTGGCTCTGTGCATGGTGATACAGCAGCGAACTAAATAGACAAAAGCCCTCTACCCTCAAGGAGTTTGCATTATAACAGGGGAGACAGGGAGCAAAAGGCTAAATACGTAATAGAATACCTAGTAGCAATAAATGCTAGGAAGAAAAATACGTCCACAAGGAGACAGAGCCAGGAAGTCTCTGATAAGGAGACAACTGAACAGAAGCCTGAGTGAAAATGAGGGAGCAAGCCATGAGGATATCTGGGAGAACAGCATCCTCAGGTTGAGGGAACAGCAAATGCGAAGAAGGCCCTTAGCCAGGAGCACACCTGGCCTGTTGGCTGGTGCGTGGGGCTGGAGCCGAGTGGGCGAGGAAGAGGCAGTGAGGCGAGGCTGGAGTGGTAATCAAGAGCCAGGCCATTCTGGGCTGATCCAAGAATTGGGATTTAATTCTCAGAGAGACAAGCGCCTTTGAGAGTGAAGTGACACAGTCTCACGTTTTAGACTGCTATATGGACTACGGGCATTGGACTCAGAGAGGAGGGGGTCTCTGCAGCATCAGCCACACCAGCCCTTTCTCCTTATTCAAACACAGCCCTCCAGCAGGTACCAGGATGAGGGAAATGGGACCAGAAGACTCCCCCTCACTCTTGTCATCTGCTCAGCAAAAGGTCTGGAATGCCCCACACACCTTCCTGCGTGAGCCACACAAGTCAGTCCCAGATCGTGCTTGGAGTTGCCCCATAATTATTTTATTCATTCACCCAGCAACATTTAGGTGCAGACCTGCTTTCTGCCAAGCCTTGTACTGGACATGGGGACATGCAGAAGGGCCACTACTTTCAAGGAGCTCATGTTCTCAGGAGGGCAAGGCTGAGCAGGAAGGTGCAGGCCCATGCTGGGATGGGCTGACTCCTCCTGACCCCACACAGCAGTTCCACAGCTGGAAACAGACGAATCCATGCCTGAGCTCTCGAGGAAGCCAGCAGAGTGCTAACTCCACACCCCGCAGCCAGCCCCCCAGTGAATGGTGAGGAAGCCCAGGCTCAGGGAGGGAATGAGAAGGACCCCAGGTCACACCGAAGTTAGAGAACTAGATGCTTCCTACTCAGAGTCAGCCCCTGAGATGGAGCAGGGTCTCTGGCCTGGGAGCAGCGTGAGGGCTGGGACCAAGCATGTGTCACCACCGTATCCCCAGGGCTCAATAATTCTGGACAGCGAGTTAGGGACCGCAGCTCAAACGGAGAAAAGATCAGACCACACCCAGCAAGAAGGTCCAAAGACCCTGCCTCCTCGGGCCCAACAGGAGCCAGAGCAGGCCGACCTGCTGCTTGGAATCATGCCGGGGAAGCCTCTTAGGCCTACAGCTGACATAGCAGGGCCGCACAGATGCAAGAGAGACCCAGCTCCTTCTGGGAGCCCCAGGAATCAGTTCCCGAGAGGGGAACCTCTACCAGAGCCCATGCGAGTACCCCCCCACACCCATACAACAGCAGTGACTTCAAGTAGTTATCATTCATATTTTTTTGCTTTAATAATCATACAATCTGTGAGCATAAGAGATGCTCTCATTTCCATTACCCCATTTCACAGAAGAGCAAAGAGGATCAGAAAGGCTAACTCAGATCCGAGATCTCTAGCCCGCAAGTGATGGAGCTGGGTTCAAATCTTGTCCAATTCCCGAGTCTACATTCTCATCCCCTCGAAAGATCAACTTCCTGGCTGACACAGCCCCTGTTCCGGGCACAGTCCTGGGAGGCTGGCCTACTACAAAACATTGGGTTTGGGGGTTTTCTTATCTTTTTTTTTTTTTCTGAAGTAGAAAACCCTTTTTTCAAATGAAAACAGGAAAGAATATCCAGTCACACTGCTTATAAAGGCAGAGTTGCCCCCACACTGCCATTTCCACCGCCAGGGGCCCTCCCCACTCCCTGAGCGCAGACTCAGTTCATGTCCCACCCCGCACACCCCCCACACACCCCCCACCCCCCCCATCCCCCGGGCCTCTTCCTCTAAAACTCCACCTCTGTCACTGGCAGCCCGGCCCCTTGCAGCCAGGAGGACCTAATGCCTCCACACCCGGGGCTCAAGTGCATCAATCTCGGAGGCAAGTCGAGCGGGCCTTTCTCATCCTCACTTGGCAGAGGAAGAAACTAAGCCCAGAGCCAGACACGCTTGCCCCAAGCTCCGCGGGCTGCTCAGTGGCAAAGTGGCAACAAAAAACAAGGTGTCCTGCCTCCTGGAGCTGTTTCTGCAATAGGGCCACTGCCTACATGACAGAGGTGGCCAGGGCCAAGGGCAGGAGGGCCAGATGTAAGCATCCTAGGTGGGCAGGGTGGCCCTAACCGGCTCGTCAGCCGTCCCCCTCCAGAAACCCTCAGCTTCCTGGCTAGCACGCTTGTCCCTCCAGCACCTGGCCCACCTTCAGGCACCTTAGAGTGCTTGGGGGGAAAGCTTTGGGGAGCCCTGGGGAGATCCTCTTGCAGAACTGCGGGGTGTGATTTACATCTATGCAGATCTCACCAAAGACTGCTCCCAGATGTAAAGATGTAAAGCAGGCCAAGAGCTCCTGGGCCAGCCCCAGACTAAAGTGGGCCCGTGCCTTGTGCCTGCCCTGAGTCTAACACCTCAGGATGTCACTGAATCTGAGATTCCAAGTGTCTGTCGGGATTCCAGATTCCAGGTGTTTCTGGGGCCCCTGTTTATACTTGGTGTTTGCTGAGGTTCCCAGACTGCATTACAGCTGCATATGAATGCAAGCCTCAGACCACATCATTCTTTCAGCCGCACAGAGTCCCGAGAAGGAGGGACTGTCCACTGTCTGGTGGGGGGGGGCCTGGCCTGACTGGGGACTACTGGCTGCCCATCCCCCACAGGCAGGGCAGGCCCCTACCGCAGCCCCATCCTCCAGGCTGGCTTGGCCACATAAATCACCCTCCCAATAATATTTGTATTGATTATCTAGATTGGAAGCCTCAATTGGCTCCATTGTCTCACTTCCTCTCCCGGGGCTCACAGATGGGGTCCCTTCGCCTCATCTGCGTTTCTAATGCGACACTTAAATGAAGCAGCCTCAGCAGCCAGCAAAGCCCCACGCTGCCCTGGCGGGGGCTTGGAGAAGTGATAAACATATTCCTTGAGAGAGAAGGATTCAATCTGGGGCCTGTGGGGCTCGAGAAGCCAAAATGGGCTAGTTCCTGGATACGCGAGGTGTGGCCCATCCGCACCATCTGGGTGCGCGTTAGAAATGCGGAGCTCAGGCCCCACCCCAGACCCACCAAATCAACATCAGCATTTAACAAGATCCCTCGGTGATTCCCAGGCATGTTAATGTTTAGGAAGCACTGCTCTAGTATGCAACCCTTGTATTGTACAGATGGGAAACTGAGGCCCAGAGGAGGCAAAGGGCCTGTCTGATGTCACACAGCACGTGTGATCCCCTGAGTCTCTGTCTGGCTCAGGCAGAGGAAATGAGAGGCAAGTAACTTCTGAACCGAGGGGGTGGCCTTTTTTGGGCTCCTCTCCCTCCTGAGCTCCTACCTCCTGTCTCAGGGCGTGGACAGATGGTTCAGACCAGGCCTGGAGGGGCCAGCGAGAGCTCCGGGGACTCCCCAGGAGGGCACCTCCCTCCCGGCCCGGCCAGCCAGCTGCCCCTTCCCTGGCAGCAACTGGACAGCAGATCCCAGGGAAAAGCGCCACCTGGGTCCGCCCAGCACAGTGGGGGGCCCGGAGAGACAGAGGCCCCCCGAGAGGCAGAGGCGGAGGACCTGGGAGACGTGGGGAGGAGGGACTGGAAAGCTGTGATCCGAGGGAGGGAGGCAGGGAGGACAGAGATGGTGGGGAGGGGGAGACAGAGAGAGGGATGGACAGACACAGAAGGGAAGGGGTGAGCACCAGGAAGGAGGGGAGAAGGACTGAGAGAGAAGGGTTGGGAGAAAAGCAGCAGTAGCAAGACTGAGAGGGGAAGAAGGGGAAAGAGGGAGGGAGGGAGGGGATTGGAGGCCCTAAAGAGTGATGGCACAGGGAGAAGGGAGGCAGCTGGCCTGGAGTCGGGGAGCCCAGCCCGGCGCAGCCCTGCCCAGCCTGGCCCGCCCCAGCCCCCAGTGACAGCGCAGCTGCCACACTTGGGCCCTACCATGAGGTCAGTCCTGCCCCGGGGCGGAGGGAAAATGAATGGGGTCCAAGATAAAAGGTCCAAGAAATTATTTGTCTTCTTGTCATGTCTTGACTGCAACGAGCAGGGGCCGGCGGGCAAGCAGGGCATCATCCCAGAACAGCCCAGACTGGCAGGCCCACAGTACACACCCGGGCCCCAGCCCCAGCCCCAGCCCCAGCCCCACGCCTTGGTCACCCGCAGCCCCAGCTCCCCTGCCCAAGGCCGGGGAAGGGAGGTGCGGGGGGCTGGGACACCTCCCAGAACCTGGCTTAAGAAGGCAAGGACCAGGGCCGCCTGGGTGGCTCAGTCGGTTAAGTGTCTGCCTTCGGCTCAGGTCATGATCCCAGGGATCATGGGAATTGAGCCCATGGGTCCTGGAATTGAGCCCCGCATCGGGCTCCCTGCTCGATGGGGAGTCTGCTTCTCCCTCTGCCTCTCCCCTGCTCATTCTCGCTCTCTTTCTTGAATAAATAAATTTTAAAAATCTTAAAAAAAAAAAAAAAGAAGGTAAAAACCCGTGGGGCAGGGTCAGTATTTGCTCAGCACCGGTCCCCAAAATCCTCTCGAGGCTCTGGGCAAGTGGAGTCCTGTCTGTTTCTCTCACTGCTGAGGGTCTGTGTGAGCTGGGGGGTGGGGTGGGCAGGGAGGCAGGGTGTCTCATTCCTCCTGGCCCCCTCGCAGAGGCAGCATGAGGTGAGGGATGGTTCCCAAACACCCCAGAGGAGGGCTGGGCGGTTTCAGGGTCAAGGGCAGGTCAAAGGGCCGATAGCCCAAGTGCTACGAGCACCATTCCTCACAGGTGTACAAGCTCAAGCTCGCAGAGCACATACCCGTGCTCACACCCATGTGTGCCCATGTGCACCCACACTCACACCAGGCCGATTTCCGCACGGCCGGCAGCATCCAGAAAGCACTCCCTGGAGGCTCCCCCCTCTCTGAGCACCTGAACCCGGGGCTGGTGAAGCAATGCCATGGGGAGCAGCTCCTGGCTTTAGGCCGTGCCCAGGGAAGCCACGGATACCCACGACCTTTCCCGGCAAAGCGCTGAGCACTCCCCCCAAGGCTCTCCAGGAGACACGACTGCCCCTGCAGTTTGCAGAGGAGGGGTGGGAGGGCCAGGGAGGCTGTGCCAGGAGCGAGGTTACACAGCCGGGGCAGGGCAGACCTGGGATGGGAACCCGAGGGCTGGGAGGCACACGGGGAGGGAGGAGGGGGCTGGCACCTACCATACTTGTCCCCGTCCTCGCCGCGGGCGCTGATCCTGCGGCCCAGGACCTGGATGTGCTTCCCGCTGGTCCGGCTGTAGAGCTGGTACAGCCGCAGCTGCTTACGGCTCACATCGTCCCGAGCCCGCGTCTGGTTCTCCACGTGGATGCGGAAGTCCACGTTCTCCTCGGCCGCCAGCACCTGGCCAGGGAGAGCGGCATCAGGGATCTACCTCGGAAGTCCTGGGTGCCCTCACGTGGGAGCCACGTTCACACCGGAGAGCAGGGCCCCGCTCCGGGCCGGCTCTGGGCCAGGCCCCCGCGCAGACCCGTGCCTGCTCTGTCACCATCCCCATCTCACAGATGAGGCAACCGAGGCTCAGACAGGTGAGGCGTGTTGCCCGAGGTGGCTCAGCCAAGAAGCGGCGAAGCTAAGAAGCAGGCCTCGGTCTACTGGACAACAAAGCTTGCGCTGCCTTTCCACCAAAGCCCCAAATTAAAGCAAGAAGTACGGAGCGATGGTTTCTCCTGTGACCTTGGGCACACAGACTCCCTCTCGGTGAAACAGTCGAGCAGAGCCCCTACCCTGATTACGTTCCAGGGCGGCTGTGAGAATAAAGTGAGCACGTGGGGAGTAAAGGATCAGAGTAGCTATGAAGATGGGAGAAGGATGGGGGGCATATAACTGCTGGTTGGGTGCACAGCAGGGAAGGACAGAGGCCTGGCACGTCACCCTGGGAAGGAAAGGGCCAGAATCCACTGTCACTTGGGCCCCAGGAGTTGATGCCGGGGGCTCTCCTCTCCACAACCAAGCACCCTCACCTGGCATTCGCCCACACCCCTGGCATCTCTTGGAGAAGACTTCATTTTGCATCTCCCACCAAAACTCCCTATCTCCCCAGAGGTTTAGTTCACATCTGACCACATCCTCCAGGAAGCTGTCTCTGGCTATGCCAACATGTATCTCTCCAGTCTCCCTTCCTGAACATGACCTCTCACCTGGACAACTTGCAGCCACCTCCTCACCAGCCTTCTGTTCCCACTCCTGCCCCCTGGTTGTCTGGCTTCCACCAAACCCAAACACCTTGAGTAATGCTCCCCCTCTACACTCTCCGGGGCTTCCCATCACATTTAGACAAAGGTCCCTACCACGGCCTCAAGGTCCTCAGGATGAGTCCCCTCTTCATCCTTTTACTACTCTCTCACCTCCACTTGTACCGGCTGCCTTATTATGCCACTGAGCATCCAAACACAAAACACACACCTGCCTCAGGGCCTTCACACTTGCTCTTCCCTTGGCTTCAGTGTTCTTTCCCAGATTTCTACATCCTGGCTCCTTTGCTTCATTAGGCTTTCTGCTCAGTGTCACATCCTGAGACTGGCCTTCTTTGACTGTTTTTCTGAAGCAGCCCCCACCCTGTCACTCTCCATCTCTCTACCTACCATGCTATGTTTTTTCCTTCTAACATTGACCAACCTGACATAACATCTACTTATCTGGTTTTTGTCTGTCTCCCCCCAACATTACATTGGCAGTACCATGAAAGCTGGGGCTGTCTCCTTCTTGCTTGCTACTCTATCCCCAGCATGTAGCACAGCAGAAACTCAAACATTTGTTGAATGCATGAATGAATGAACAAATGAACACTGAAAAGATGTGGAGTCCTGTCATTCCATTTACTATTAAATTAGGTTTTCCTAGGCCCTGCTAAATGTATGCCTGTCCCGTCCCATCTTAACCATAAAGCTGAACAATTCTCGAAGCCCAGACAGTGTTCTTGGTTTGTTCTGTGTGCCCACGAGGTCTGACATGATGCTGGGCAGGCAGGACCCCACTCCCATGAGAGCACGGCCCACTCAGCCTGTTGCAGAGCTCTTGGGACCAGGGCTGCCCAAGCATCTGTCTCACCTCTCAATCGTGAGCTCTTGAGGGCAGGGACCCTGTTCTCCTCATTACTACATCCCACGCCCAGCCCAGGGTCTCTGTCCCCAAGCTGACCTGCACATGTCCCCTGTGGCTAGCCTGGGCCCCACAGGCACTCCAGCTGGACCACATTATTTATCCTTCACTATCATCCTCAAGGCGGAAATATTATCCCACATTACAGATGAGAAAACTGAGGCCCCAAAGCTAAATTGACAAGGTCCCAGAACAAGCAATGGCAGAATTAGCCCCGAATTAGCTCCAAAGCCCCTCTTCCAGCCCCATTTTGCTGGGCCCCACTTGCCCCACCAGCACAATCAGGAGGAGGTCCCAGGGTCAGAACCCAGGGTGTGCCCTTCCCTCGCTAAAGGGCCCTAGGCAAGTTACCAACCCCTCTGGACTTCAGCTTCCCTAGAAAATGAGAGGGGTGACAATGGCATCCACCCCAAGGGCTGCTCCTCAGATGAAATGTAGAAAGTCTTAGAACAGTGCCCAGCACAGAGCGAGTACTCAAGCGGCATAACTGAGAGAGCACATGGGGGTCCTTTCAGAGGCTCACAGTGAAGCCCTGCAGACAGAGCCTCTCTGGAAATACAAGCAGACCACACCCCCAACCCTGCAGACGGGGCACCTCGGCACACACTCAGTCTGGGAAGACGCTATTGCCCCTGACCCTCCAGACAACCCTGCAACATGGGAATGCTTATCACCTCCACTTAGCAGATGCAGAAACCAAGGCTCAGGAAAGTTAAGTCGGTTGCTTCCAGCCACACAGCCAGGGGTGCGGGGCCTGGCGCCTGGCCCACCAAGGGTGCGCACCCTTCCCTCTCGCTCTTCTCGATGGCCAGGCCCTGTTACCAATTCACAGCCAGGGTCTGACACCTGGGACCCACCTCCTCTCATAACCCGATGCTCAGGTAGGGAAGAACTCCGTGCCCCATGAGGTTCACACCTGGTGGGCACGTGTCCTGAAGACCCCCCGCCCATGGCCCTCGACCTCCCCAGAATGACTTCCTGAGGTAGCCTGGCCTTGTCCCCTCCCCCAAGGGCGGGCCTTCAGCCTCCTTCCCTGTCCTCCAACTCTCCTCCTGCTCACAGGAGACCTTATCGACCAGAGGTCAAACCAATCTCCTTACCCCGGGTCCCCAAGGGGAGCTGCCCTGCCCCAGAAGCCAGCCTCCTGTTAACGATTTTCTCCCTGGCCCACTGGACAGAGGCAGCGCGGGTGACCCAGGGTCAGCAGGGGCTATCCGGTGGCCCTTCCCCAGGATGTGGAGGGAACAATTCATCTTGCCCAGCTTCCACCCATTCAAGCCACATTCTGTGGTCACATCCTTCCCAAGGGAGGTAGCAGGGGTGGCCTCTGACACATAAACAGAGTCCATCCTTCTGAAAAGGCAGAGAGACCCCTGGGCTTCCTGGGCAAGACCTCTGGGGAGCCCCAGGCCTTTGCACAGGTCAGGTCCTCTGCCCAGGGCACCCTGCCCCCTCAGCCCAGCTGACACCTGCCCTCAGGTGCCTCCTCTGGAAGCTTTTCCTGCCCCCCACCCTCCCAGCTGGGTTAGGGTCTCTGGACACTACACTATAATGGCTTATCATCCCCAGATGGCAGCTTGTCCGGCTCATCCTGGGGTCTCCAGCTCTGGCCCCAGGAGGTGCCCGGCAAAGGTTTGCTAAATGACTGTGGCTAGGATGAGGGAAACCTGGAGGCCAAAATCCACTCCAGCACTTACTACCCAGATAAGCAGAGTGCCCCACAGAGGGGTGGCAAGGGGCGTCCTTAAAGCTATCAATTGCTGAGCTTTCCTCTATTCCAGGTGCTCTGCTAGGAAGCCCTCTAGACGTGGTGCCTCCTTAGCCAGTCCTGGAGGTGGGCACCCGTTGGAGCTCACTGCAGAGACTGGACCTCTGAGGCGCTTCTCCAGGGCCACGGAGCTGGAACGTGGGCAAGCGGAGCTCTAGCGTCTGCCTCAGGAACATTCTTTCCCTCCTGCTTTCCTGCTCACTGGGTGGCAGGTCACTGAGCCTGGGGGGGAAGGAGGGGGGGACTGTATTCCAGGCCTTCCTGGAACAGCTGAAGCTGCCCTCCGCAGGCTAACACCCCCCCCCAGGGGCACAAGCATGTGGGGTGTCAAGAAGCTGCAGTGGGAAAAAAATGAGACTACTGCAGCTCTCACAAGGTGAGCAGGCTGGTACATCCAGGACGTGTCCTTGGGCAGAGGAAGGGACCTTTGTCACTCTGCCTTCCTCCCACCGCAGCTTCTCTCTTGGGTCGAAGCAGCTTTTCCCACAGCAGGATGGCCTATAGTGGGGTCCCCCTGCAGCCCAAGACCCCCCATTAAGACCCCCCTCCGGCCAGCCCCTTCCCCGCCCTAAGAGCTTGGGCTCTGGTGGGAATATTCACTCCCCAATCCAGGAATGGCACAGAGGCATCAACGGCCACATGTCCCCCAGGGTGTGCCGAGGCCCCAGGCCCTGGCACAGACAAGGCGTCCAGTGGGACAGAGCCCCCTGCCTTCGGCCTGGCCTGCAGTCTCATCCTTGCGGACACAGCACTCTAACACTCAGGGTGAGGCCGGCTCCGACTGCACACTCGGCCTGGCTCCCCACTGCCCACAGCACGGTGTCCACTCGGGGTCCTTCACCATCTAGCCTCTCCTACCTTCTGAGCCTCTTCCCTTAGGCACCTTGGGGTGAACCTTCCATGGGGTGAAAAGAGGTTGGGGTGATCTCAATGCCAGCTCCCAGACATCAACCCAGGTCCCCTCCTACCGGGCCCTCCATCAGCCACCCCTGCTCCGTCTGGCTGAAGATTTCCGCTTCACTGACCCACTCCTGTTCTGAAGACATGTTTGGGGGCTTCTGTTTCTTCCCGGGCCGCACCGCCACCTTCCACAGACGTCCGCCGTGTCATGCATCACTTCGGCACACACACCACACACGTCCAACAAGATGACTAGCACGGACTGACCACCGATTTGTTTGCTTTCTCTAACGCTCAGTTTTCTCACTGGCGGGATGGGGACTGCGGATCACATTTACCTCTGAGAAAGGAACAACAACCACAACTGTTTTTCTTTTTTTCTTGTGTTTTGTTTTCTGAATAGTCACTGCTTATTGAGCATAAGAACCACTTTAGGTCAATGGTCTTACATAATTCCCAGAGCAGCCCCATGAGTCGGTGCGAGTATAGTCCCCATTTTACAGAGGAGGAAACTGAGACTTGGAGAGGTGGCATCGCATGTCCAAAGAGGCACACTAGTGAGCAAAGGAATAGGCCTAGAGCCCAAGCACTCAGCACTTCACCCTCGCCTGCCTTCACTCTCCCCTCTCTCCACCCCCTCCCCTCCCTCAATTCAGGATGGCAATGGGTTCTGGCCACAAGCCATAGTCGGGGGCAGGGACTGGAGCAGGGATTAAACATGAAAGGGCTGAAGGCCTTGAGCTCACTCCCCCTACTCCAGAGGAGGATGGGGTCACACTGCCCCCTCCCGCCCAGGTCCCCATCCTTGAGGCCTCCTACAATCCATGCCCCTGTCTCCAGGCAGCCTGCCCAGAAAGGGAGGGTCTCCTCGGTCCCCGGAGGGGCAGCCCACAGACTTCCGGCCACATTCCACCACCGCCTGCCTCCTCCAGCAGCAGTGTGGCCAGCCCCGCCGAGGGCTTTCAGAGCTTCTCCACGTTCTCAATTCACCCCTCCAGGAGTGGGCCCTGGTAAAGTCAGCCCCGCTCGCCTCCCCAAAATGCAGCTCCCCAAAATCTGCCTGGACTCAGGCCCAGGAGCTGCTGCCAGCCCCAGTGTGCTGTGGATTATTCTCTGAGGGGCTGAGACGAACGCTGGCTCCCACTTGCTGGGCACTTGCTTTGTGTTGGGGCCTGGGCTAAGCACATGGCAGGCATGGGCTCCCTCCTCCTCACACAACCTGGGCGGGTCAGAATGATTACCATCCCTACGACAAAGGGAGACACAGAGAGGCCAAGTGGCTTACCCACGATGTTGTACACAAAGCAACAGAGCCAAGATCTGAACCCACCTCTGGCTCGAGAGCCCATGAATTTCCCCCAGCTGGCATCTGTGGACAGAAAAGGGAGGGGGAAGGCCAAGCCCACCCCTGGATGTGAATTTGGCTCAGATTCACACTCCCATTCACCCCTCAGCTCCAGGCTTCTCCCCTCTCTCCTGTCATAGTCCCCACACCCAACCCAGCCAGAACAGTGACGTTGCAAAGGGCCCTTCCCCACCCCCAGCCTGTCCATTAAGCTCCCAGGGCTATCAATGTATTGATTGGCAAGGCTGAGGCATCAGCGTGGGAGGGAGGGGCTGCCACCCAAAGCGGCTGACTAGAAGCCCCTCTCCCCACACATCAGCCTTCTCCCTACAGATCGTCAATATGGGTACCTTTGGCAGTCAACCCTGAAGCCAGCTGGGGGAAGGAGGCAGGACCCCTAAAGACTCAAGTTCCCTTCTTTTCTTTCTTTTCCCCTTCCCACCAATCCCTGTTTCAATTCCCTGTCCCTTGAAGCACATGGGTGGGGAGTGGTCCAGCATGCCTACAAGGTAATAAACAAGCCCTTTATTCCAGCATTCAATGCCCACCATGGCCTTTTACATCACCCCTATTCCTGAACTTGATGCTCACTGGCTCGGAGTCCCCTGAGCACATCAGGCTGTTCCCTGCTTCCATGTAGAGATGTCCCATGTGCCTGCAACGGCTTTTCCATACACACACACATACACACACACACATGCACACACACACACACACACGCATGCACACAGGTTCACAATGTCTTCACCCAGCTTGTTCCTAATCTAAGATTCAAATGGGGCATCTTCCCTGCTCAGATCCTCTGGCCCCCAGTCTGGTTTCATGGCCCTTCACCAAAGTACCCATGGCACCCTTGAGCCCCTGTACCCCTGCACAGATCCCTCAGATTCTCTCAAGTCCCCAAGGGCTGGGATAGGTCGTGAGCCCCCTTGCCCCAAGCCTGGTGTCAGAAGGGGCCTAAATCCAGCTGCCTGGCCCTAGCTTCTCTGGGGCCCCTCCAACTCACTGACTCAACACTCATCCTGCTCACCAGGTCTGTGCCAGGTGCCGCAGGGCCCTCGGGATGGGTCCAGCCTCCCTTGACTTCCAGGAACCACGAGCTGCTAGACAAACAGGCCTCTAGACACACCAAAGTCAAATGCCTAACTACGGCTCACATTTACTTAACACTTATAATGATCCAGGTGCTGTGCCAAGTACTTCCCCTGGGGTGACCACAATTCACCCCTACAGCAAGCCCAAGAGGGAGGTTCTACCGTAATGCCCACATTAAAAATGAGCCACAGAGAGGCCAAGCAATTTGCTCAGTCATGAGACTATGAAGTGGCCAAGGCAGGGTGTGATCTGCTGGGCTGGATCCAGAGCCTGAGCTCCTATGCTTCCCTGTGAGCCCCATGGAGATCACACTGGGTCATGTGACAGTGACAAAGTACAAAGGGGTTCCAGGGCAGAGGTGGAATGGGGGGTAAGGGAGGTGAATAAAGCTGCCCAAAGTGTCAGTCATCTCTTCGCAGGGAATGCTTTGAGGGAAAAGCTGAATGGATGCCTTCTTGGCACCCCCTCTAAAATCTAGTCCAAGGCCACCCACGCAGCAAGTGTCCCACAAATGTTTGCTGATTGCTAATAAGGAGCAGCATCATAACTGCGTAACTACGGAATACCTGGCCCAAGACATGACTTCAATTACACCTCCCAACAGGCCTGGGAGTGGTACTATCATCCCTATTTCCCATGTGATAAGGAGGCAGAGACTCAGAGAGGTTAAGGGTCTTGCCCAAGGCCACACAGCCTGAGAGGGGTGCAAACCTAAGTCCAAAGCCTGTGCTCTCAACTTAGACAAGAGGAGCCCTGAGGCCACTGATGCAAGGAATACATCCCTCCCAACCTTCCTCAGCACCCTGCAGAATGGTACGCACTTAACACACACACGGAGCAGGTAACCGATCCAACAACTACTGTTACTCAGTTATTTCCAGAGTGCCAGCCACTGTACTAGCTACTTTGTGTGCATTATCTCACTTAGCCCCCACAGTAACCCTTAAGAAGTAGGTCCCTCTCATCACCCCACTTTACAGGTGGGGAAAACTGAAGGGCAAAGGGTTGATGTTAAGAAATTTGTCCAGCAGCACAGACACGATTCAAACCTAGGTCTCTCCTATGCCAAAGCCCATGCATTCAAGCTCCATAGAAGTCAGCTAGCTCACCTCACTGATACCCAGGTGTGTAAACTGAGGCCCAGAGAGGGAAGTCATCCAATGAGCCAGTGACAAAGCCAGGACTGATCCCAGGGGTCCTGAGAGCGTTTCTGCCGTCCGTGGCCCCATCTTTGGCACAGGAGCGTTTTAAATGGCCCATGGGCATTATGCCATTAAGATGTCAGAGCAATAATCCACAAACATCTCCCAGCCCCTACCAGCAAGCCTGATTAAAGCCTGAGGGGCCAATTTACCCACCGATGTTCCAGAACAAGTCCCCACACTCAGGCCCAAAGTGGAGACAACAGGCTTCCACCTTCTCTGAGGCTCAGTGGCTCTCCCCCAGCCCGGGCCAGCCTGGCAAGGCCCTTGGCACTGCCCTATCCCTGAGTGTCCCAGCAAAAAAATGGGGTACACAGAGGTGGAACAGAAAGCCCCTGCCCCCAGAAAGGAACCAATCCACATCTCCCCCCTCCTAGTCGCCAGGAGGTGACAGTGCCCTGGGGAAAGGGGGCTTACCACACCAACACGGGTAGGGGGGCAAGGGAGCCCTCCCAAAACAAGAGACACGGGGCCAGTACCCTGACCCCTGCTCTCCACCTGTAGAAGGCAGGGATTGTTTGGTCAGTTGTTTTCTTTCCATTTTACACATGCAGAAGCTGAGACCAGAGAGGTTAAGTAACTTGCTCAAGGTCATACAGCAAAGATAAGGCAGGGCGACCACTGGAACCAGGCTGGCACACCCCAGAACCCCCATACTGCTGTTTCATAAGCCTCGAGCCTAGAGCCAGGTGACCCAGAGTCGAAGCCCGCTCTGCCTCTCTCTTGCTGTGCGGCGAGAGGCAGGTTATTTCATGCCCCTGAGCCTCACCTTCCTGTCGGCAGAATCCCCTGATGTCGGGCTGGTTGCGAGGCTGAGCCTCCATGAGGTGAGAAAGAGCCTGCCTGTCACATCGCGAGCACACCATGCCCGGTGGTGGCTACCGGCATTGCTGTCGGCCTGATGGGCCTGCAGCCTGATTGCCCACACCTACAGCTCTCCTGCAGAACCAGAAGGTCCTCTGAGGCTAGGAAGTCTCCCCCCTGTCGCCCTCCATCTCCCTTTGGGGGCCCACTGTGCCCTGAGAGCTACCCCAAGCCTGCTAACCCTGGCGGTGCCACCACAAGATATTTTAACAATCCACCTCCTTACCTCAGGCTGCAGGGATAGCTGGCAGGGTGCCCCCTCCCCTTCCCTGCTGGGAACGAAGCCGGGAGGGGAGTGCTGACTCCCCCAGGCCCTACCCTCCTAGACACCCACCTCTGGCTCTGGGACCCTTTCAGTCCAGAACATTCTAGGAAAATCAGGGCCTGCAGACTCCGAGTCAGGTGCCCTCCATCAGAGACACCTATCTGGGCTCTGATCATCCGTAGCATGGAGATCCTATCAATGAGAATCCAAGAGGAAGTGCTCCCTGAGAACCCCTAGCATGCCCCTTGGAACTCCATTTCCCCACCGGTATTCTTTCTGAAGAAGTCTGTCTGGTGTCATGGAAAGAATACAAGATCTTGAATCCAGAGTCTTGAGTCTTAGCATTGGCCTTGAACAAATCCCTTCCCCACTCTGTGCCTCAGTCTCTCCAATTGTGAAGTAGGAATATTAGCCCACCTACTTCAGGAGGAAAAAGGACAGGAAGAAGGAAACATGCTTCTGGATGCAAGAGCCTTGGAGTCTTACTTGGTTGGACAGAAGCAGGATGTGCCCCCCTTCCGTACTTCTCAGGAGGCAGGATCACAGGAACTCTCCCCTCTAGAATGGGAGCATCTTGAGGCCAGGAACTGACTAGTCTTGTTCTCAAGGCCAGCAAGAAGCGGGGTTCCAGCAAGTATTTGTTGAATGAATATCTGACTGGACACACAGATGGATGATGTCACTGCCTTAAGAAACTAAAAGTGCCACCCAATAGGACATCCTCCTCATGTCCCAAAGGACTCTGTCTCTGGCTTTCCTATTCTAACCAGCTAGAAGAAAGGTTCTAAAACTCACGGAGGAAGCCAGGTGTGGGGGGTGGTCAGGTCAAGAGGGGGCGTGAAAGGAAACTTCAAAACTTGAACACACTGGGCGGTGGGTGAGAGGGGAAGGGGTGCTGTGGGAGGGACAAGGGGTGGGTGGTGGAAGCCCCCCCTTCCTGGCCCGCCTCAAGCCTGGCCTGTCTGGGGAAGGCCAGGACCTAGCCGAGCCTGGCGGTAGGAACAATGTCAGGCAGGTGCCGGCCAAGCTGCGTGAAAGGCCCAGCCCGGTGTCATTGTCAGCGCTCAGCCAAGTGCAGAAAAGCAATTTACTGGTCACGCCGCCTGCTCCCCTCGGAAATTTTTAAAATTCTTCCGATTTGAGCTATCCGCGGTGTCCCAAGTCGTGTGGAGAAGGGATTTTATTAAATTCCCAGCTTCCTGCTTCCTGGGGTGGCCAGCAGGGGCGGGGCTCACCCCATGGGGGGCGGGGGGGGAGGCAGTGTCTGGCACTGACTGTTGTACTCTCTCGAAAATGTGGCTGGAGGTGGGGGCCCACCCTGCTGGCTGACGGAGGGAGAGAAGGAAGAGACCAGAAACTCCCCCCAAACCAGGGAGGGGGGGATGGGAAGGGCAGAGGTATATCCATTTCCCAGCAGAACAAAGTACCCTCCTGGGTGAATGAGAATCTCCAAACCTCCTTCCACACCTATCCTGTACCACTTCAGCCTCAAGGCCACCCATTTCACAACTGCTAAGGAAAGATGAGGCTGGGGCTCAGGCCCAGTCCACCAGGTTGCAAAGCTCTGAGCTCTTCCCAGCGCGCAGGGAGGCCTCCCCAGCCTCTGCTCACCAAGGGAGCTCCTGTCACCCTCTCTAAGCTTGCCCTGCCGGGAAGGTAGCTGCTCTCCCCTCTGCCTGCCCAACACCGCCTCAGCAGGGAGTGCACTTCACACTCCCAGCAACGAACACTTGAGGCCCACCCCTCATCTCTACCTCTAATGGCCATGCCACCTTTGTTCCTAGACCATGAATGGGGACAGGAGCCTGCCGTTTCTTTATCTTTTAGGACTCATAGATGCTTTTGAAAATCTGTGGGGAGCTGAGAGCCCTCTCCAAAACATGAGCACATTTGGGCACCATTTTGGTATGACATATCAGGGGCCTGCCTCCTCCATAATCCCATCCTTAGATACTCTATGCGTGCAGGGACCATGGGTTAAATACATCAGTCTTATGGCAGTTTGGATGGGGAAAGTCTGAAAAGATAGGAAGAGGTGAGAGAAGTGGGAGAGGAGGCTCCATCACCTGCTTGAAGTCCTAACCCAGATGGACCACCCAGCTCTTTCCTGAGAGGCTGGCTTCAGCTCTAGGCCAGGAGGTCGAGGTGGGATGCAGAGTCCAGGTTCCCTCCCTCATGCTTCCCCAGAGAACACAAAGATGCTGCAGCAACCCCTCCTGGGCCCTGCTTTAAGGACCAAGAGGCAGCAGGCTGCAGGAGGCTTGAGCAACAAAGTCCACAGATCTCTCTACCTCCATGCTCATTGCAGCAGTCCCCCATCCCCAGGTGCAACATGCAGGAAAAGAGCTCTCACCCAAATCAGACAAGCAGATCCTCTGGAGTGACCCTGGGGCCTGCCCTCTGCTTGGGGACTCAGCTGCAAATCAGGCAGGCCATGCCTGGCATTGGCCTCTCTCTCTGACACCAGCCATTCCCCACCCCTGCCCCCGCCACCACAGGGTCACATCTGCTTTGGCAAACAGCCAGTTTTAAGTTACTGACTCCAGTTATATTGATTCAAGGAGTCACTGGGGACCTCAGCCTGGCCAAAGCTGGGGGAAAGAACCCATCAGTCCGTCTGTCCATCCGCCCATCCATCCATCCATCCATCCTCACAGCCCCCAGCCCCAACTAGCTTCCCCGAGCCCAATGTCCATTCTAATGGCAATGATCCTCTCCCAGGAGTGGAAGGGGAGGTAAGCAGACCCACCACCACACCAAACACTGAAAGAGGCTACTGGGTCTCAACAGCACTCAACACGCACAACATTCGTTAAGCCATAAAGCTGGGAGAGCCACCATTTTCCCCGCTCAAGGCTCTTTTGGGGCACCTCTGGAACCCCAAAGGCTAAAACCTAAGCATCGTCTCTAACCCTGTGAGGACACCTGCCTTCAACCCAGAGGGGGAAGGGGCAGATAATCTCTTTTGGCCCCAATCCAGCTCCTCCTAAGGCCCCTCCCTTGCAGCTCTAGGTGGGTGGGGGGCTAGGGTAGCTGGCACTTCTATTTCCCTTCCCTTTGCCCCCCCCCCCAACCACGCTGAGGCAGCCCTGGTCTGGTTCTAATCGGGGCTGAAGTCGCTCCCTCTTTCCCTCTTCTCTTTCTCTGCGCCCCCCCCCCCCCTTTTCCTTCATTTCCACGGCTTTGGAAGCCAGAGCGTTCCAACTGTCTGCGTGCCAAGACCTTCCCGAGTCTGAAAGCTGCTGAAGTAACAGATCAGATTTTAGCAAGTGCTTTCCAGGCTGAGCGCCAAGCCCTCTTCTGATTCACAGAGAGCGAGCGAGCGGGGAGTAAGGCGGGGAATCAGTCGAGGGCTGCACCACCTTGGGCGAGGGTGTGCGGAGCGTGGCCCATTCTGGAGCGGCTTCAAGGGCACTGGCCTCTCAGCCCAAGCGCCCGTCTCTGCTACCTCTCACCTAGTCTCTCCAAGACCTGTCTCTGTCTCTCCCCCCCTCTCTCTCCCTCTCTCTCTCTCTCTCCCCTGCAAACCCCTTTGAAACCACAGAGTAATTTACAACTGAAGCTTTCTCCCTGGACTCAAAATCCATTCGGCTCAAAGGAGCCTTTTTGTTTGGAAGAGCGACCGGAGATATTAAGGGACGGATGGCAGAAAAAATCCTCAGGTCCCAACTCCTCTCCGGTTGTGGGCAGGGGGCTTGGAGCTGGGCACACTGCAGCGGCTGAGTCCGCTGGCTCCGGGGATCTCCTCCCAGTCGAGGCCGACAGGGGCCGCGCCAGTCTGAGCCCTGCAACAGAGCCCCTTGCCCTTGGCTGGTCCCCCGCCGGCGCAGGGCGCGCGCGGAGCCGCCCTTTGGCGCCCTGGGAACAGGTGCACTGGGCTCGACGCCCAGTAGGGGTGGGGCACAGGGAGGGGGCGCGGCCCAGGCGAAGGGGGTCGACCTGCACCGCTAGGCAGGGGCAGGGGGAGGTCAGAGTCAGGATCCTACGTACCTGTACCTGGAAGCACAGCAGCAGGAAGTGTAAACACCTGCGGGAGAGAGATGGAGAGGTGGTCAGTGGGACTTGAGGGAGGGGGGCGCGCGGACAGACAGATGGATAGGCAGCCGGAAAGTCAGACGAACGGCCGGGCGGGCAGACAGAGTCACAGGCACACGGACAGACGGCCAGGCAGGGTAGGCAGCCCCGCGCGCGGGCGCTTACAGGCAAGTGCAGGCGGAGGGCGCTGAATACATCGCTGGGCGGGGGGGAGGCGGCGGCTCCTAGCCCAGCCTGCACATGTCCGCTCCGCGCGGCCGGGACCGGGCGCCTCCGCCGCCGCCGCCGCCGCCGCCGCCGCTGCTGCTGCTCCCTCCTCGCCGGCTGCTGCTGCTGCAGACTCTGCTGCTCCGGGGCGCTCCGCGGCGCGCCCTGCGGCATCAGCGCCCCGCGCGGCTCCTCCCGAGCGCTGCGCCCTCCGGGCTGGCGCGGGGGCTACGGGGTGGCCGCCGCTGTGCAGGAGGCGCCGGGCTGGTGCGGGGAAGCTTGCTCACTGCTGGCCGGCCGGCCGGCCGTCCGGGCGTCCGCGGGAGGTTGGCTGCTCGGTTCACTCCGGAGGCAGCATGCGCGACGGGGCTGGAAGCTGGGGCGCGATCTCCGGCCGGGGCGCGGGGCTGTGCGGGGCCAGGGGTCAGCGCTCCAGGGCCGGGGCGCGCGGCTGCAGCAGGAACGCGTCACGGCCGCACCGTCTGGGCGCCCGCCGGCTCATGTCTCCTCCTCCGCGTCTCTCCGGCCGTGCGCATCGCCGCCTCCCACCACTGGCGGCGGCCGGGGCGTTTTCTACGCGCGGGCGGCGAGGGGGCGGGGGGCCGGGGGCGGGCCCGGGCCCGAGTCGGCACAATGAGGATGCGGGGCCCGGGGGCTCCCCCCTCGGGGCGCGGCCGGACGGGCGCTCAGCTCGGCTGGGTGCGCCGCGCCCACATCAAAGGCGGCCCAGCCTGCTTGCCTGCCTGCCGCGGCCTCTCCACCGCCTCCTCCTCCTCCTGGCGGCTCCGGGTTAGAGGGAGGCGCTCAGACTCTCGGAGACGGGACGCGCAGCTCCGAAGGGGCAGAGCCCGCGAGGCTGGAGCTGGTGATCGCTGGAAGCCGTCGGAGCTGTGCGCCCGGGCGCAATGACCCGCGCCGCGGCGCAAATGCTGCCCGAATTCGGAAGGCGGCGGTCCCCAAGAACGCAGTTAGGTGCGGAGCGTCCTCACTCACCCACATTCGCTACTAGCACTCACTCACACCCACTAGCGCTTCAGTGGGGAGCCAGGAGGGGGCGGGTCAGGCCCAGCCCCCGGGGCGGCTCCGTTTAAGGGGGTTCGCTTTCGCCCGCCCTGTGAGTCCACGCAGGACCGTGGCGTGTCCCAGATGCCCTCTCGGACGGCTGGCACTCTGAGACCCCTTCTGATGTCTCCGTCCTTGCCGCTGCGGGGGAGGGGGGTCTCCAGGACTTCCCTCCCCCTCACCCCCCTCCAGGGCTCTCGGGTCGGTTCTCGGGCTCCCAGCGGGGCTCTCTGGTAGGCGAGCCAGCTTTGGAAACGCGCGGCTGCCACCTAGCGGCCCCGAGGCGTCGCTGCAACTCCAGCCCGGGAGGGCTACAGGGAGCAACCAGCAGGACTCTGGCCAGCGACCACTCTAGGCCTTCCGCCGGCCACCTGGCTGAGACTAGCTTCAGTTTGTATACTAAGCGGTTTAGTTCCTTTAACCAGGACTCCAGTGAGGGTATCTCCTCTCCCCTCCTCTCCTCGCTTCAGGGGCAACACTCCCATCCTTTCCAACTTCAAAATGTGGGTGTTGTCATATGCCGCCGACAGTCGGGCTGTCCTTTGGCCTGATGCTAAGGGAGAGGTCATAGTGAGAAACAAACTCAAAAAGCAAAATTCAGGAATCCATACTATTTGGTTAAAAACCTGGTGTCACTGGCAGTGGTTGATAATCCCATTGTACTAGAGCATAAACTGAGGTAGCTGCTGTCAAACAGGAAATAACTGTTCCGTGTACCAGCCCTCTCCGCAAGCTCTTGTGAAGTTCCCTTTTAAAGCTGAGGCTCTTAAACAGGTTGCCTCTGTCTCAGCATTAGACACAAGAGCAGAAAACCTTTTGAAAACTAGCTGCTGGGTGTCGGGGAAAGCTTCTGTGTGAAGGGCTGGGCTGAATTTACTTAAGACATTCTCATTGCCAGGATTGGTCTTGCTTATACTATTATTACTTTCTATTACTTTTAAATGGAATGGGTATATAACTATCTTCTAGGTAAAATGCTTGCCATTTTTTTCAATGTTCACATAAAGTCTGTCAACCTCACAAATAAGACTATCACCCAAATAAAGACTGACCAAAAAAGTCAAGAGAACAGTTCTGAATAAGAGCATGAACTCAAGAGTCAGAAATCCTGGATTTGAATATTGCCTCCAACATTTACTTATAAATTCCAGCAAGTAACAGTCTGAGACTCTGCTTCCTCATCTACAAACCATGGCTAAGAACAGTAACAACTCAAGAGTTGTTTTCAGTTACTGAATGAGGTCATTCTGAGTCTGGCACATAATAAAGGCTCCAAAGGTTTTAGCCATTATTAATAATTATAATTATGTTTCTCAGATTTTCACTTTCTTTGTGATTTCATGAAGTAGGGAGGCAGTATCATTACAGCTTAAGAGGTGTCCAGTCAGGTTCTGTCTTAACTCCAACTCGTCATTTAACCACATTTTTTCTTACCATTTACATCTCAAATCTAGTTTTCACATACCTATTTACTTACTATATACATGATTTTTATATGGAATTTTCCTATCTGAATTTGACACATGAATTCATATTAACTTCGTATGTACCACTATTTGGTAGTCACTTCTCAATTCATTCAATTACGATTTATTGATCCTGTCAAGGCCATGGGTGAAGACAGACAAGTTCCTGTTCTACTAAAGCTATTTCACTTTCAGGGAAAATGGGCAATAAGTAAGGCAAGTCAAGAGATAAATTCTAGCCTATCAGTGCTTTGAAGAAAACCAATGGGATAGAGAATACCTCTTAGTAATATTTAGGCTAAGCCACAAAGGTGAGGAGAGCTAGCCACGCAAAGGAAAATTCCAAGCAAAAGACACCAAGTGCCTACAGGTAGAAAAAAGCTAGGTAACAGGCAGGAATAGCCAGGGTGAGTGGCAAAAGTTCAGGGTAAAAACAGGCAAATACTTGATCATGCCTCAAAGGCTCTCAGAGGCCAATAGGTAGTCAAAGGCCTTTTTTAAAGGGACTATTTATATACAATTTTTAAGTCTGTTTTAAGTGTGCTCAGAGTTTAACATAGATCTATGTAAACACCCCCCCCTTTTTTTTTTAGATCTTACTTACTTATTTCACAGAGAGACAGCAAGAGAGGGAACACAAGTAGGGGGAGTGGGAGAGGGAGAAGCAGGCTTCCTGCTGAGCAGGGAGCCCAATGAGGGGCCGATCTCAGGGTCTGGGATCATGACCTGAGCTGAAGGCAAAGGCCTTAACAACTGAGCCACCCAGACACCCTGTAAACACCTAAGGCATCCTTCCCACACCCATTGCTGGTCCCAAATTAACATTAATTTGTTGGCACTAGATACTAGTGTAATGTAAATAGAACCATGTATTATTGTGCTATTTTGTGTCCAGCTTTTGTTCAGTATGTTTTTGAGATTTCACCCTCATTGTTGCTTTTATCATTTAATTGCCAAGTAGTACTCAACAGTGTCTATGTACTATTATGTTTGGCAATTAGTCTATCAAAGGCTTTGAAACTAAGGGTCAGAATTAATTTGCTTTTCAAAAGCTTATCACAGGTGCTAAAGTAAAGAATGAACTGGAATGGTCCAACTATGGCAGTTGGGGGGCCAAGAAGGCTATTACCAGTCCAGGCAACTGTAGTTTGGGATGGATGACTGCATGCTACATCAAATTCCCAGTTGTAAGCTAGTAAACTTGCAATTTTCTGAGCAGATTCTCATCTGTAAACCCCCTTGTTGTCTTATGCGGGACTGAAAATTTAAAGGGAGTTGAGAATGTATATTGACTGCTAGTGCAATGGGATGCACGCTCCACAGGGCAAGTTAACGGTTTTGCTTACTGACTAATCCTAAACAACTAGACCTTTGGGACACAGTATGTAGTTAAATGTTTTAGATTCCTATCTTTTTCAAGTATGAAAGTAATATACAGCACAGCAACCTGACATTTTCTACTTTTCTCCAATTTAAGACTCACAAAATTCAGAGAGTTCTATAGAATACAAGTATTTTGGATACAGATAGGAGAACCTCCAGCCTAAGAACACAGAACAGAGCCTCAAGCCTTCAACAGGATCAAGTAGTTTAATAAGAGTAGACAGACCCTTAGCACAGACGAGGCTCTAAAATTTTCTCAAAACCAGCTCTTAGAACTTTCACAGCATTAAAGAGGACCTCTACTGCCAAATGCATGAGTCAGGGAGCAACTGGCTCTTTGGCAAGAACTGGCTGGAAGGTAGCCTTAGACTTTCTAAAATAACATTAACCCTTTATTGTTAACTATACCGGAGTTTTAAAAAAATTAAAACAAACTTTAATCCTTTATCTCCAGAGCCCAGACCACTACCTTTTATTCAGAGGCTCAGTGTATGTGACCCTCAACTTTTCTTGGGACAATTTCAAACAAAGCCCCACAACCTGGACGGTTTCTCTCCCTCATTAAGCTACTGGTTGTCAAGACCACATAGTAGCTTCTGCAGCTTTATGACACACTATAAACCTCATACTATTACTTGCATGGGTCCATTTAGAGTCTGATCTGCTCTCCCCAAATGGCCTTATTATGTTCTGTGGTTGAAATTTAAGGTAACACAACCTTACATGATTAAGGTATCAAATGAAAAGAAGCGTCCCTCAAGTTACCAAGTGCCATCACTGCCCTCCAAATGCTGACAATTCCCCATTGCTTTTCCAAAGGGTCTGATCTGATCATCCATAAAGTGAAGCTAATGAGCACCACCCACCCAGACAGTTCCTAATTGCCATTTTTTATTTTAAAAGATTTTGAGAGAGAGCAAGCAAGAGCAGGGGGAGGGGCAGGAGTGGGAGCAGCAGATTCCCCACTGAGTGGGGAGCCCCATGCAGGGCTCGATCCCAGGACCCTGAGATCAGAACCGACTGAGCCACCCAGGCATCCCTGCCATTCTCTACAAGAAATGGATCATTCCAGGTCTGAGAAAGAAAATGAAGATGAACCTGGAACATTTTCTCACTAGAAAGCAAGACACTATCAGACTACTAGAGTCTGTGATGGTAGGAACAAGCTTGAAGGGGACTCCATCAGCCAAAAAAGATATAAGAGCGAAATACCAATACATAAAAATCTGAATCCAAAGTACTTAATTAAAACTCACTACTTTCAAAAAAAAACAAACTCACTACTTTCAGAGGTTGCTAGAACATCAACCTATCATTCTGAAAATTGGTAAAGAACAGAACATTAAAACATGTTTTTCAAAAGTCAGGTAGAGGCAATACAAGTGGGGATTTTAAAGAAAATGCCTGCAAAATAGTGAATGGTATTGCTAAAGAACTAAGCCATTAAACATTCATATTCAACACTGGCTTAAGAAAGGGAAATATAGTTATTCCATCAAAAAGTACTTTAGGGGCGCCTGGGTGGCTCAGTTAAGTGGCCAATTCTTGATTTCAGTTCAGGTCATGATCTGAGGGTCTTGAGATCAAGTCCCTTTTTTCAGGCTCCCTGCTCAGTGGGGACTCTGCTTGAGATTCTTTCCCTCTGCCCCTCCCCACACCCCTCCCTGACTCCCTCTCTAAAATCTTAAAGAAAAAAAATTAGCACTAGGGGGACGCCAGGGTGGCTCAGTCAGTTAAGTGTCTGCCTCTGGCTCAAGGTCATGATCCCAAGGTCCTGGGATCAAGTCCCTCATTGGGCTCCTTGCTCAGTGGGGATACTTCTTCCTCTGCCTGCAGCTCCCCCTGCTTGTGCACTCACGGACCAAAAATTTTTTAAAGATTTTATCTATTTGTCAGACAGAGCAGAAGCAGGGGGAGCAGCAAGGCTCCCTGCTGAGCAAGGAGCCCGACGTGGCACTTGATCCCAGGACCTTGGGATCATGACCCTGAGCTAAAGGCAGACACTTAACCAACTGAGCCACCCAGGTGTCCCATAAATAAAATCTTCAAAAAAATTACTAGGGACAAAGGGAAATAATTTTTTCCTTATTAGTCTTAGAAAACTAAAAATGCTTTAAAATTTTTTAGTTTTCCCTAAGTACCTCAATTGTATGTTTTTTAGCAATTAAACCAATATTGATCTAAGTATGGCCAATCTCACTTAACAGTTTGCATTGCACAAAAGTGTTTTTTAAAGAAAGAATTTCTAGTCACAAGCCTAGGAGTTCAATTTTCAGATTACCATATTTTGTTGGCTGAGGTCAAGTACCAAGCACTATTAAGTGACTTTGGAGGCACAAGAAAACATGCCCTACCTGCAATCTTTTACAAAGATGGATCTGATCAGCTTAACTGAACGTGCAAGAACAGGACCACCAGTAAGGCCAACGGCTTTCCCTCAGAATGGGAAGTCCTTTCGGTTTTCCTGCTACATTAAGTACCCATCAGCTAAGCCCAACGGTTAACTTCTACACAAAGCAACTCAAATAATAAACCTATCAGACCCACATTTTGGTTAAGTCATTAAAACCTAAGTATACATCTACTTCTGAACATTTTAAGTAACTAATTACCTAATATAGTCCTACATCATCATATACTGTGATGTGAAACACTATCTAGGGAAGGAATGACTCATCTTTAATGTATTTATAGTTCTTAGTTAACACTCTGTGGCACTATTTAACACTAGTAACTTTTTCAAATTCATGTGCAGGTTAAGCATTTTAAGATTCTATGAATTTAAAGTAGATGATCTTTTAAACATTAAACATAAAAACATCCTTTAAAATAGACGTACTTTCCAGTGAAATTAAGAACAATGAACATTTACCATTTCCAACTGAATCTCCATTAAAATAAGATATAAAAGGAGAGAAGCTACAAGGACACCCTGCAGAGGAAACGGAATAATCAATGAAGGAAACCAAAACCTGAAGTCAATGACTAGAAGAGGCACCTGAAGCCTGGAAAGTGGGATTTAGAAAGACAGTACTGAACCAACCTTTCCCAACCTCCAAAAGTAAGCTTACTCAGAGCCCCTGCTGGGCTGACTCAGCCCCTAGGGCATCTCTGACTCTTTTGAGTTCAAGCCCCACATTGGATGTGGAGCCTACTTAAAAAAGTAAAAAAAAAAAAAAAGTGGTTGCTCTACCAAAACCATTCCAAAGATTAAAAGGCTGATATCTGCTCATTCCCATCAAAGTATTTTGAACTACAGCCTAATCAAAGAAAGCAATCCTCCTAATCAATGTAAGATAGGATAAAAAAAAAAAGTAAACAATACATGTGGTGAAAAGGGTTCCTTCAAACTTTAAATATGTCCCCAAACACCAAGGAAGAGCATTTAGAAGTTAATAAAACCAACACAAATTTGAAGACATAAAATAGTCCTTTCTCCTACTAAAGTTTAAACAAAGAGGAATGATGAAAAACATCCAACAGCATCAAACAAAAGGCCCAAGAACAGATAGAAGTTAAGCAGGAGAGCAAAATCTCCCAAGAACATGCCCCCAAACTGGAGAATCTGTGGAGAACAGACCCAGTCTACCCAGGTCCCAGAACAAGACAAATTATAAAATTTCAGGAAACCAGCAATAAGGGCAATCTTAATCAGTTCTCAGGAAAACTGGTCATATACAAAACAACGCATGAAAATGGCAATAGACTAAGCCATAAAGGGCACAATTAAAATTCTGAGGAAAAGATTTAGCAACACTGAATTTTATGTCAAAAATTGACTTTTTCAAGATTAAAAGTAGTCAGAAAATACTTCCTCCATATATTAGCAAACTACCTGGAGACACCACAGCGAAACAAGAGGAAGAATAGTAATCTAACCACAACCATCATGCAACTGGCACAGGGTAAAACAGATAAACGATGTCAAGGATTAGCCCCTGAATGTCCCCCTGTAACCACCACATGCAAATTAATCCTTTCCCTATGGATCTAAAAATGTATAAATTATGTGCTATTTTGGGCAAATTCAAAAAACAGCCAACAGAATTCATTTTCTGTTCTCGTTCAGATTAAGAACCCAAGTTGAGAAAAGCTGCTACAAGGTGTAAACATGCCACATTTTACCAGTAAAAACTGAGCTAACGTGGATAGGTGGTTTGACTGAACATTTGGAAACACGCTTGCATGGTCATAATTATCATGTTATCAAGAGGTGAGAAGCTTTAAACATTAAATGCTCACGAAAAATAGAAGGGTTAACTCTGAGAAGCAGAACTATTTGGAGGGGTAGGGCAAGGACTGCTTCTCAGCGGATTTTAGGGTATTATTTGACACTTTTAACTATGTACATTTATTTCTTTGACAAAGTATAAGAAGGGTAAATAACAGAAAAGAGAAACAGTGCTACTTTATTAAAATACTGAGTTTATTTCACATGTATATTTTTGTCTCCCCACCATTTCCATTTGTCTGACCACCACTACTACTATGTCCTATCATAACATTCCATACATACTTAAAACCAAGCAAAGGGTGGAGTTCCATCTTTAAAAACTAAACAGGCATTTTGGACAACACATTCTTGGCAATGGAACCTGGACAACATTTATCAGACACGGTAGGGAAAGTTCTCACTCTGCATTATAAAAAGGACAGCCAGATATCAACTGTTACAGAAATGAAATAAGACGGAAAATTTTAACAAACTGTTTAAACTATTTTCTTAAAGAGACTTCCTCCACTGCCAGAGATCTTGAATAGCCTGGAAAAAAAAAAGAAAAGAAATGCAGTTAAAGAACCACAACACTTCATAGACACCAATAAATTAAACCATGTCTCTTTGTACAGTTCAACATATCTATTTTTCATCCTACCACCAAAAAGGTCCACTACATAATTAAGAACTGATTTCAAGTAAATTTATACTCAGACATAATTTAATTTCAAATACTTCAAATCAGACATAAAATCATGTGAATCTTTGTAAGCAGAGTCAATGGTACTAGTATGTATGTAACAGCTTAGATAAATGAAATTCAAGAGTAGAGAGGCCAGTTTGGCCAATGTCATCTGCTTTAGGGCTGCCAGATTTAGCATATAAAAATACAGCACACACAGTTAAACACATTTATTTCTAAGCCTATGGAATACATACTAAAAAATTATATTTACTCGAAACACACCAGATTAACTACTCAGACTTGTTCTTATCTGGGTTTGTTAAATCACTTAACACCAATCTTCCAAGACATAATCTGCTTTTCCATTCTTAAAATCTAATGATTTAATGTGGTCTACTGACAGAGAGTATCCCTGTCCATTTCTATGTCCTCCTCTGACACATAATGAAATCTACACTTGTTCCCATGCTAGTATTAACATCCATATAAAAGAATCATTCTTTAAATATGACAGTCTCAGTTAACTAGTTATTAATTATCCACTTCACGTTGGCATTTCTTTTCCTATTCATAAATAACATTCTTTTTCATCTTGAGATGACTGGCTGGCTCAGTTGGTGGAGCATGTAAATCTTGATCTTGGGGTTGTGGTTCAAACCCTGTGATGGATGTGAGGGTACTTTAAAAAATCTTTGAAAATATAAATAAAAATAGTCTTGATATTTGTCAATTCTACAGGATTCAACAAGTTCCTTTAAACAATGGAGTGTACTTCAGTGAGTTTTTTGAAATTCTCTGAATTTACATAATCCTACTGCTAAACATATTTAAAACTATATATAAGAAATAAATAGACTTTATTCAATGAACATTTAAAAATGTCACTAAGAACATTTGGAGTCTTTTCTTCAAAAGTAGGATTTCAGTGCTTCAGATAGATAGGATTCTCTCAACTATTATTCAACCACCACTGGGTTTCAAACACAAGAGAACTGAGTATCAAATGTAAGTAACTCTCACAAAAACCCTCCCTCCGTTCATTCAGTTCAATATAAGTGTTTAAGAACAATCACATGACACTCCAGTCAAAAGAAACATCAGATGTCACTTGAATAGTACTATGTAGAATGAGGACAGCAAAATACCTTTTGTAGAATCATCACTGCTTTGAGTAAACATTGTATCTTTACATAAATATTCACCAAAATTTGATCTGTCATTTCTCCACAAAAAGCAGTACAATTGTTTTCATTAACTCTTAATTCAAGAGCTTCTGCAAAGATTTGCTAGTATTTAAGTCCCATCTGGAAGGGATTTTACTAGCCAAATCCTCATAAGCAACTCTTTTTCACAAGAAAAATTACACAAGCAATGGAAAAATTTCTTTATACGTTGTAACCTTTATCTGTGGGTATGCTGTAAAAACAGGCATTTAGTTTTGATAATCTCTGTAACAGTAAACAGAACTACTTTTTAATATTGCAGAAATTTCACCCTTGCACTTGAAAATAGGCTTTCAATTTTAGACTCAGAAAATACTTCTGAAGGCAGTGAGTTCAGTCATTTCAGCTGCCAAGACTGATAATACACTGTGTGGAAGGCCTTTACAACTTTGGTTATTTTATCTTCCCCTGAATTTTTCTTATTCACAAATTATATTTCACCACTTTCTTTGGTACTAGTGGGAGAAATCATCTGTCTTATGCTTCCTTGTTAGTAATGCTGGTTTACATCTTACTTTCCACTATGCAATACTGAACTAACAATTGCATATTGTGGTTTCACAAGGATTTTTGTTTAACAAATGTCCACTACTCAGAAAATTCACACTTGCATTTTGGGGTTCAAACGTACACAAATAGCAACCAGAAGAGTGTAATATTGAATTTCATCGCCATGTCAATAAAGGCTGAACTCAACAATAGTAAACAGTGTTCAAACACTTCAAAGGGTTTCAAACTGGAGAAAAATAAGTGCTGCCATTTAAGTCATCTGAGTACTAAATAACTGGCAGAAAATTAGCTCAAACTGACAAAGTTCTTCATTTACTGAAAAAAGTTGAGGCTTAGGGGTTGACAAAACCATTTAACACAGAATATTCTGTATATACAAGACACCTAGCAACCTTACCTGTTTTTACATTTTCCTTTAAAATCTGAGTCAGCAACCATAAATAAGACAATAAAAATGCATGAATTTTTTTCTATTGACAAAATAATGTGTAAGAAATACAAAACTTAACAGCTGACTCAAACTAATATACTGAGTACTAACTACAATTTGGCTTCTTGCTTCCAGATTTTACACTTAGGTTGATTTTAGAAAAATGTGCTTCCCCTAAGACCTATGGAGAAAATGGTCTCTGCCAATGCACAAGAAAGCAAAAGTCCAGACTACCTCAAGTACTCAAATGGAGCAGCAAGGAAAACCACAGAATACTCCCTTACCCAACAGAGTACCAAAAGTAAAAGTGAGTTCAGTAACCAAGAGGTAATTTACCAACTATATAAAAAGCTGAGAAAAACGTACTTAAAGAGTCGTCTCAATCTCTGCCAACTAAACTCTTAAGTTTCCATATATTTAATCTGAAGTACTGTCTGTGGTTAGGAACCTTTTAAAAGAAGCCAACACTTAAAGAAACTAAAAGAATTATAAATAAATAAATCACAATAAAATATTTGGATTTGGTCATGTCTCCTGAAAACTCAGGTTACCTCTTGGTCAGTCATCCGGAAGCAATTCTTCACATAATTGATGAACTTGGCTTCCACTTTGGGAAGAGAACCACCCTAGGAGACAAAAGCATTATTAAGGGTAAGTACAGAAACACTGTTTTTGAGATATTATGAAATTCCTCACAGATTTTCATGCTATTACATGAATCATTGGTTCATTCCATATCCATTCAACTCTTTCATCTCAATACTTTGTTTTTAGGCCCAGAAACACCTACTGGGCAACAATATTTAGAACCTAGGCCTTTCATTAAGGAGGGCACAGTGATGTAACGAGCATTGGGTATTACAGAAGACTGACTAATCACTGAACTCTACTTCTGAAACTAATAAATACGCCATATGTCAATCAATTGCATTTAAATAAAAGAGGGAGGAAAAAACCTAGATCTTTCATAGTATTCCCATATTGATAGGTTTGTCAGTTTTAAATTCTCTCCAACCACTCTAAAAATACAAAATATAAGCTACACTTGAGATTCTTCAGGCACTCAAATGTCAATTTGATTGCCTACTCTATTATATACCACCCAGAACCAAATACAAATGTATACCCCCCCTTTTGAGTACCATATACAAAGAAATCAACATTGTTTATCACTTAATACTTACTACTTCTGAATGATCTTATTTAACATACTAAGTATATCCTCTTTGTTTCCTCTTTTGATAACTAAATTTTAAAATCTTCTATGCATTTTAAAAGATCAAGGTTTCAGAATGCCAAAGAAATCATGGCATAAAATAGGCTAGTGATCAGAGGTATGCTGTAAGATCCTTAAATTGCCTCTATAATCTAGAAAATAAACCTCACTGTAATTTCCATTTTTAAATTATTGTCACATACATTCTTATTTGATTCATTAAAATATTTATTGAGCAGCTAGGGAGATACAAAAGTGATTAAAACATTGTCAAAAAGGTGAGGCAAATGCACACATCATAGAAAGCCAAGTGTAAGGGGTCACTGAAGCACAGCAGTCAAAAGAAAAGTGCTTTGGGAGATCAAGAATGAGATTGCTTCCAGCCTGGAAGGGGGTGTGGGTGGGTGGCAAATCAGGAAAGGGGATCTGAGACTTCAGTCTGGATTGTTGATGACAGTCAGTATGGACTATATTTGTCTCTCCTTTTTCTCTCCCCAGCTTTGGGTTTAATTTACCAGTAGTGCCCAGGACTGTTCAATTCGCCTGTAATTAAACCAAGGAGATAGGACCATATTAAAATGCGGGGGGGGGGAATCTAAAAGATGTCATTTTAGCACTGTATGCAAGGGATAAAAATAAAGCAGTGATACTGGAAGCTAGAAAGGTATACAGTAGTACTAAAGCAAAAACACACACATTCTGGTTCTAAATGTTATTTTTCCAATTGACTCTTCACTGCACAAGGAAATCTACTGAAGCCAGGTTAAAACTTAGCACAGGAAAAACAGGGGGAAAGGAGTCACCAACTTTTCCTCACCATCCCATCCCACCTTTACTCTCACCAATTGGGGTCTTATATTTTAACTCACAAAATTATAGCTTTTTTCAAATGTTTCAAGACATTTAAACTGTTTATTCTGTATTATTCTACAAGTCCAAGTTCACTAAGGTTTAGTAAGTTTAGTTTCCCAATCAATAAGCAGCAGGATGAGAGCTAATTTCTTCTCACATTTCCCCTAAGACACAAGGCAACTAAATGTAAGCATATCAAAGATTCAAGATATCACATATATCGACCAGTAATATCTTAGTATAAAAAGCAAATAGAAAGGACTCAAATTTGCTGGAAAATGTTTGACTAGAGTCAGTCATGAGTATTTTTTAACTATACCAACAAGCAACCAGACGGTCTCCACTTTTCCAGAGGCTTGCAATTTTATAAAAGACTCAAACGCCCTCTGCTGGTTCTGTAGCATCTTACAACCAAAAAAAACAAGCAAAGGAAACTATCGAACTAAAGTCAGAATGAATCTTAAAACTTACTTGTATTTCTTTTATTAAAAAAAATAAAATATACATAAATTCAAGTACACACACAAAAAATCATGATTAGAAATGAATATAAAAAACAATCCATTTCTGAAAACAAAACAAAAAGGGGCAGGTATATAAAAAATAAAAAAACAATCTAGTTCCAAGCCTTCACAATGGTTATTATTTTAACAAAGGAAGGAATAAACCTATCTAGTTTTTCAGGAAAGGTCCTTTTACTCACTTTTTCTATACTTGCTTGCATTTTTGCTTTAATGTCTTCTACAGAACTAGGTCCTTTTGGTGTTTTGGGCGTCTTTTCCTGTTTTTTGAAAGATTCTTGACCCTAAAAAAAAAAAAAAAAAGGTGAATTTCAAAAGGTCCTTAAGAGTACAGCTCTTTTAAGACCCATCCCCTATCTACCTGGATTTTCTCAAGAAAATCACTCTTATTTACAATCCTTCCTTGTAAAATGTACACAACCATAGTCACATTATTTTAATGTCTGAACAATAATTTTTTAACATCATCCCTTAAGAAAGGAATAGGAATAGTTTGAGCTTGCTTTTATATTTCACACCAGATCAGTTCTACACTTAAAAGGTTTCAAAATTGAAACCCAAAGGCCCCAAGAATGAAGCAAGTAAATGCAGCTTGAAATGCCTGAGGCCCATCTTGTAGCTTCTAATGATCTCCAAGCCCATGTACTGTGGTTCTTTTAAGCTGTTAAGATTCTAACACACAGCCAGGGTTGAAAAACTGCACTATGCCATAAAATAATACTTTCAACCAACTCCTTACAGGACACAACTGTTTGTAATGCAATAAAAATCTTTCTGTTGGCATCCTCCTCCACTAGAATGCCAGCAGTCATACATCTAGACAATAATTACCAGCCAGCACACTTTAGCTCTTTGAGACACCAATTACGAGTATTCTCCAAACAATGTCAAATTTCAGACTAGCTTCTTTCATAGGAGAATTTTTAATTTTTCTAACTGCTTCAATGAAAGCTGTGTTTTTGTATGTTGCCACTTACTTTTGTTCTTGGTGTTGATGGTTTTGAGTCTTTTCCATTCTGGTTTGATTTTTGTGCATTTTTGGCTGGAGTATCTCGTATAGACTGCAATTAGAAATTAATCTTAATCAATGCCCTCCTACACAACAGACATGAGTGCAAATAAAACTTACCCAAACCACATAACAAAAGCAGCAGTCAGGCTAAGACAAAACAGTCATTCTGAACTAACAAAGTGGGAGAAGGCCACATGGATAAAAATAGATCGTTCTGCACTACTAGGAAAGTTTTTAGGACGAAAACCCTACTCAGGACTAATTTAAGTATGAGATCATCAACTCCTCCCAAGCCGGCTTTCGTTAATTACAAAACAAGTGAAAAGCACTAAAAAATCTCCATCATTTCTGTTATTAGTTATTTCTGACAACCTCATACCATTGTATCCTACTTACTTTCTTTACTGGAGCCTTTTCTTCAGCTTCCTCATCATCAAAATCATCATCATCATCACTACAAATGAAATGAGTCATTATTACTGATTCCATGCACTCATAAGCCAAAAAAGCATATGTAGAAATTGGATGAACCTACAAGTTTAAGTCAATCAAGACATTAAGAACTTTCATACTTTTGGGGGATTGATTGACAAAAGATTTAGAAGCAGGATCTTGAAGAGCTATTTGCATGTTCATCTTCATTACAGCATTATTCACAATTTCCAAGAGGTGGAAGCAACCCAAATATCCATTAACAGTCAAACACATAAGAAAATGTCATATATACAACTAATGGAATATTCAGATAATTTTGATAGTTATTATTACAATATTCAGATTTGTGAGAGAGCAAGCAAGCATAAGGTCCGGGTGGGGGGGGGGGGGGTCTATCTCAAGACCCTGAGGATCATGACCTGAGCTGAAACCAAGAGTCAGACACCTAAACAACTGAGCACCACCCAGGGGCCCCTGGAATATTCAGTTTTAAAGGAAATCCTGTCCCATGTTAAACATGGATGAACCTTGAGAACACTTTGTTAACTGAAACAGAACAGTCACAGAAAGACACATACTGTATGATCCCACTTAATGAGGCATCAAAAGTAATCTTTATAGTCCTTATAGAACCCAAAAGTAGATTCGTGGTTGCCAGGGGCTGGAGAATGGTGGAAATGAGGGGTTTTCATTCAATGAGTATTATTTTCAGTATTACTAGATGAAAGAGTTTAAGATCTACTACAACATGAATATGGTTAGCACTCCTGAATTGTACACTTAAAAAATGGTTAAGATGGTAAATATTGTATTCTTTTACAACTAAATGAATGAAAATAAAAATTGGAGGTCGCAGTTTGAAGAAATTAAATAGAAACACATCTTATGTTCACAGATCAGTGGAAATATTCTTACTAAGGTGGCAACTCTCCAAATTAATCTACAGATTCATCATAATCCCTAAGAGTCCCAGCTGGCTTCTCTGTAGAAATTGATCCTAGAATTTGTATCAAAATTCAAGAACCCAAAGCAGCCAAAAACAATCTTGAAAAAGAGCAAAGTTGGAGGATTCACTTAAGTGTTTTCAAAAGAAACCCCCCCAAACTACAAAGAAACAGAAATCAAGATGTTTTACCAGTGTTTAAGGATAGACCCACATCAATAGAACTGAAGAGTCCAGAAATATACCCATATATTTATAGTAATTATTTTCAACAACAGTGATCAGACTGTCAATTCAATGGTGAAAAAAGTCTTGACAAATGGTGCTGGGACAACTAGAAATCTACAGGCAGAATTTAAGTTGGTTCCCGTAACCACACCACACAAAAATGGATTCAAAATGTATCAAAGATCTAAATATAAAACATAGTAAAGGTTTCAGAAGATTTGGCAATGGCTTCTTAGGTTTAATACCAAAAGCACAAGCAGCAAAAGAGAACGAACTTCACGAATCATTAAAAACATAAAAATTTAAGCTAATGTGCACATACAATGTGACCACTATATGGTCAACTATGCTTCAATTACAAAGAAGGCAATAAAGAAATAAACTTTTGTGCAAAGGATACCACTCAACAGTGGAAAGACAACCCACAGAATGGGAGAAAATATTTGTGAATTTTACCTGATAAGGTGCTTGTCCCAAAACATAAAAAACCTCTTACAACTCATATCATCAAGACAAGTACTAGTAATGCTACAACATGCATGATTCTTAAAAACTCAAAGACAAAAATAACACATTGTATGTAGGATTCCATTTACATGAAATACCTAAAATAGGCAAATCTATAAAAGACAAAGTACATTAGTGGTTGACTAGAGCTGGGGAATATAAACGGTTATAGTATGGTTACTTTTTGAGGAAATGTTCTAAAATTGTGATGACTGCACAACTGTGCAATATAACTAAGAACCACTGAATGGTACATTCTAATTCTAAATAGGTGAATTAGGAGGAAAAATCTAATCTGAGAAATCCATGTAAGTATTAGCTAATAGTGGATCTAGCTCATGTTTTAACTACTTCACAAACCTAACTTTTATACTAGCCAAAATGTTTTTCTTTTCCACATTACGTAGTCTCTAAATTTAAAACAGGAGCAACTTCATCTCTGTGCACCAAAGAAAACACCCATCTTTCCAGAACTGGGGTAAATTTAATATGATGGCCTAATATCATGTAGTACGTGTAAAGCTATATATACACACACATACATATAGAGTCCTTTATTTTAAGGTGATTCTGTCAATTTTGACTGTAGAACCTAATCCCTGTATGTTCCTCCCCACACTAGAAACAAGGTAACAAGGATTTCTATAAAACCAATTATCAGTTTTATTTAACTATCCCTACCTATACATTTATCTGACTACCCACCCTTTTTTCCCTTATAGGACAATTTGGACCTTGACTAACATCTATATATATATTTATTTCATTCCTCCTGCACTACCAAACTTAAAGACAACTTAGAGGGAACATGGAAGAACACAAAACTATTCTACACTGTGGTTGTATCAGGAAATATACCCATTTTAAAGACCGGGAATCTTTCAAAACCCAAGCAGAATCAAGATAACCATCGGGTCCTACTCCAAAGCCTTCCTAGGAGGGATTATCTCCTCACTGAATATGCTACTGGACATAAACAGTAAACCTACACAAAGGTAATTTAAAATCAAGGACTAAATAAAATTCAAATTTAAGTACATACACCATCCATATTTCTCATTTGTTTTAAGTCCATTTCCCATTCTTCTCTTGGGGTATATCATTTTAATTCTGACTAATGATAACTATTCTCAAAAGTAGTTAACAGTAAAACACCAACTATACTGTTTTAAGTCTGACATGCAAGTAATCTTGAATTTTTTAAGCATTCAACTCTGTCTTTTCCTACTTTCTGCCTTCAACTGTCATGCTCAAAGGTCTTTTTTAAGAACTACCAGCTTGGCTAGTTGAAGTTACTGAAAACTTAACTCTCATATTTGATCATTACCTAGTATGTGTTTGATCAGCCTTTCTTAGATTTTATTTGAATTGTGTTTTCAATAAATACATATGGACCAACCTGGGAACTCAGGAACAAAGCTGAGAAGTAATTAAAAGTTCAACTTATCAGAAGTTACTATTATTGCACATAGGAAAGACCAATTACAAATAGCATTTTATTCTGTAGTGTGCACGTAACTCTACCTTAGCCTGATCAAGTTTAATAAATCAATCATCAAATTGTTTCCAACCAAATTTTAAATCCTCCTCGAAAATCTTAATCTTTTTTAAAGATTTTATTTACTTGTGAGAGAGCACGAGAGAGAGAGAGAGAGAGAGAGAGAGAGAGGGCACGAGCAGGGGGAGGGGCAGGAGCAGCAGATCCCCTGCTGAAGGGCTTGATCCCAGGACCCTGGGGGATCATGACCAGAGCAGAAGGCAGAGGCCCAACAGACTGAGCCACTCAGGCACCCCTTCTTGATCTCTTTTAGAAGAATCTTACTTTATCAGTAAAGACTGAAGAACCATGAGCCAAAATCCTTTATGGGGGGAAAAAATCAAGTGACAACTTAAAAAATGAATGTAGCTGGAACCATTCGGATGCTTTCTACCCAACCACTTAGGATATACTATTCAATAAAAAAAGTACCAGGGCGCCTGGGTGGCTCAGTTGGTTAAGCAACTGCCTTCGGCTCAGGTCATGATCCTGGAGTCCTGGGATCGAGTCCCACGTCGGGCTCCCTGCTCAGCGGGGCGTCTGCTTCTCCCTCTGACCCTCTTCCCTCTCGTGCTCTGTCTCTCATTCTCTCTCTCTCAAATAAATAAATAAAATCTTTAAAAAAAAAAAAACTTAAAAAAAAAAAAAGAAAAAAAGTACCAGCAGACTTGTTATCATAGGTTCACTAAATCTTCTTCAGAAAAACGGTGTATCTAGTCAAATACATTTGGGAAATGCTGCATATTCTTTTGAAAATTTGCAATACACTGCAGCGTTTTAAAGGCTCTTAATCCCAAAAGTATTCTTTAATTCAGCTATTTTAATTCAAAGTGACAACCACAGACCACTTACCCTTTAATTGTATTAATTTCACAGGATGCCTGCAGTAATTAATTTTCATAAACTACTCCCCATACAACTGTCAAGCTTCTAAAAGCATACTACTTACTCTTCGTCATCATCGTCATCATCGTCATCTTCATCATCATCTTCATCAGCAGCAAGTTTTACTTTTTTCTTAAAAAAAAAAAAAATATATATATATATATATATAAAAATATACACACCCATATAATCATGATTAAGTGCTGACCTTAATCACAAAAGTAAAGGCCAGAATACGATATCCGCAGTAATTTCACCTACCTGTGGAACCTTGCTACCACTTCCAGGGGCAGAACGCTTTCCAGATATACTAAGGAGTTTCACGTCCTCTTCCTCTTCATCTTCTGACTCTGCATCTTCCTCCACAGCTAAAATAAAATTTATTAGCCGCTATTAAAACTCAACCAACAAGCAAGAACTCAGAAAAAAGGGGCATTAACATACAGTAATGAGCATTTAAAAACAAAGACTCTACTAGAAAAACAGCAAATTGGGAACAGAAATTTTTTACAAAGTACTTTTCAGGGCTAATATTCTACTAGATCTTAAATGCAAAAAAAAAAAACTTTTCCAATTATTTCCATTTGAACAATTACAAAAATAATAGTATTAGAACTAAGCATACTTTTCAAATTTCAAATAGGGAACAAAACAACTGCATTTGAGAATAGATAGCATAATACATAATAACATACCTACTAAGTGCTGTCCACTAATATGCACAGGCCCTGAACCACATTTCAACCGTAAGACCACAGGTGGTGTTATTTCAAAGCCCCCAAGAGAAACCTAAAAAGGAGAAACTTCTAAGGTTAAAGGTTTGGTATAAAAACCTGTTCACAACAGACTTAGAAAAATGTTTGCGTTAATAGGCATTACAGGCAAACTCATAAGCCAAATGAACAAACCAGTGAACCTGTTTTTCCACTTCTGACAAACAAGTAGCAAACCACTATGTTCAAGAGTGATCATTCAACACCACAGTGACAGAAGACGCAGCTACTGCTACTAGAAGAACCAAAGGAAATTCCTCCTTCTAAGTCCTTGGTGTAGCCTAAATGACATCTACTTTAATCCAATACAATTAGACCTTGACATAAAACCCAAAGTTTAAGTGCCCTTACCGTTGGCTGTACAGACATTTTCAAAGTTGCCAGTGTGACTTTAATTGGACTGCCTTCATAATTCATTGCCTCTGCTTCAACAATGTGCAATTCATCCTTTGCACCAGCTCCTAAACTGACCTGTGAACAAAAATAGTATTTCAGCTTAAGTTTCTATTTTATAATCCCAGTATTTGTCTTCAAAAAAAAAAAAAAGCAATTATAAACCTATTATTACCACTGATAGAAAACTAATTTGTGCATTTTCTTCAAGTTTTATGTCACCTTGCCAATCAGAAAACTAATTTGTGCATTTTCTTCAAGTTTTATGTCACCTTGCCAATCAATTTCTCATACTTGACACATTTGAACAAATGCATAGAAATATATTTGATGGCATAGTTGTAGGTATCAACTACCCACAGTATGGATCCCTTAACATTTACTGGCCACCTACCACAAGTTAGGCAATAAGGCTACAGGCCTTACTGGGGAGTACAAAAAAGATTCATCGCTGCCCTAAAGGGTTTTATACTGCAGCTAAAGAAGCAAAGTACATAAATATGGAATGATGAACAGTAGTGTGACTGAACTTCACATGATTACCAAACGAGAGGTAAAGATGCCAAGTTTTATACCACAGGTACATTATCACGTATATACAATACTCAGTTATGAGATATTATGAAAGTGTTAAGTTGCACAAAAAGGAATAAGCTGATATCAAGAAAAGTAGTGTAGTTTGGAAAATTGAAGTACCGTTCTTAAAGATAACTGGTGCTCATTTTCATCATTATCCACCTTAAAGTGATAATCCTTGTCAGCCTTTAGTTCACAACCTGTAATGAAGGAAAAAAAAACAAAAAACAAAAAATAACACTGAAAACTTAAAGGAAGACAACCAAAAAGGTAACAGTTGTTTTGTGAACAATTTTCTACTGTACTAGATACCAGAAAGCAAGGCAGAAGTAGCTATTCCTGGATTTCTTAAACACAAATGTCTGTAAACATCAAATAACATCCACACACAGCTTTATAAATTCCACTTTCCCACTATACTATTTCATTTTCAACTACACTAATTACCGTTTTTAGGTGGAAACAGGCTCAAAGAGCTAGTAAATCTGGAACTGAAACCAGTATCTGAAACTAAGTCTAATGTACAGTATTGACAGAATCCTACTGTTTAAAAAGATGAATTACCTACCTAAGCACCCAAGAGAAGTGGCAAATTTAGAAATGAGAATGGTTACACGAACACCTACATGAACAGTTTATATTTCCAAGAGAAAAACCAAATGTAAAAGAACCAAAACTTGCTACAGGGGTCAGTATCCCATCTTTGAAATTAACAGAAATGATGTACATTAAATTATCCTCAGAAATTATATTTAAGAATAGATATATCCTAGGAATCTTTCCAATAGAAAAGATTACCACAAAAATACGGTATAAACTGATCAGAAACCTGGCTATTCAAAAGGGTTAGGAATTAAAAAACCTTAACATATAGTGCAAGTTATCTACTCCCATTCCATCAAAAGGCAAGTTGTTTGAAGTACCATCAGAATAATTTTAATTAAATGATTCCATTTAATTGCCATCTAACAGTTACGGGTACAAAGATGCCTAAATGTTATCTCAGTTAACAAATATCAGCATGATACATAAAGAAACAAATGTGGGGCAGCATTTGCACTTAACTTCAAAGCCTGACAAAGATAGGGCTTACAGTTAATTTCATTAACACTGAAAACTAAAGCTGGCCTCTTTCTACTATGGTACTGCGTTCTGGAGAGGGGAGGGAAGATTCCAAAACAGTACCAGCTCTTATTGACCCAAACTGAACCCTACACACATTTCCCATCTTTTCAAAAAAGCTGTTTGCTCAACGCGGCACAGAAAGCTGTTTCCACCAGCCTCCCCTCCATAAATACATAAAGCACCAGCTCTAGAGGCAAGGGTCTTGGTTTAGATCCATCTAGTCTCTATTTCCCTACAAGTACCACCTTCGTTAAGTCACTTCAGTTCTGAGCATCAGTATCGTCATCTGCAAAGTGGGCTAATTCAATCTCCCAATGTGAGATTAAAAAAAAGTGCTCTATAAATGAGAACTGCCATCATAGATATTAAGCACTGAACAAAGACTTCCAGAATCTTGGCTCTACTAGCCACTTCACCCAACATTTCCCGCCCAAGAGCTTCAGTTAAGCCCCAGGATGCCAGGCTCCGGGGTGACAAGACACCAAGGAGACCCGGATGTATTGCCCACACCCCCTCCTTCCCCCAACCACGTGGCAACCACGTGCTCCCAGCGGTTGCGGCCTCCTCACGCCCGGCCGCGCCTCCCCTCCCCCCGCAACCGGCCGAGGCACCGGGGCTGAATTTCGGCGCTAGAGCTCCGCACTCTTGAAGCCTGAGGACAACACCAGGCTCTAAATACCCTTTTCCCCCAGAAAGTAAGGCCATGCCCCACACCACGGACTCCCACAACCTCCAGCACCAAGCCTGGGCCCAGCATCAAAGACACCAGCCAGGAAATCACAAGCCTACGAAATCACAAGCCCGAGAAAAAATCATGCCCGTGGCTCTACCGCGTGCCCCCAGGCAAAGCCGAACCCTCAGCCTGTTGGTTCTAGGGCCTGGTTACCTCAGGCCCTGGGCCTCGGATCGCTCCTGCCCCAGGCTTCAGGCCGCCCCTCCTTCCACCGCTTCGAGCTCCAGCTCTCCTCTCCTGACCTCCTATCCTATCTCTTAGGCTGCAAGGCCTGGGCACCTCGCTTCCCTCCCTCAGGCCTCTAGTCTGCCTAGCTTTCCCTACCAGCCCAGGCCTCAGGAAGATTCCCGCCCCCCCCCCCACCCCGCCAAAGCCACCAGGCCCTGCTCGGCCTCGCCCCAACCCCCCAGCACTTACCGAAAAGATAGTTCTGGGGCCTCAGGGGGCTCATGTCCATGTCCATCGAATCTTCCATGGGGTGGTGGCACGCACTTAGGTGGAAGAGAAGGCGGACGGAGATAAACGACTACTGTTCCACACAACAGCCGCGCAGGACGGAATCACACCAGGGAAAGGACGCGGGCTCCCTGCGCACATATATAGCATCGTGAAGATCTCGCGAGAGCTTCCTAAGTCCCGTCTCCGCGCGCGTGCTCGGGAGCCCCCCCTCCCCGGACGGTCGCCCTCCCGCGCAAGCGCTCTTCAACCCCACTCCTTTCTACCTCGCCCCCCACCTCCTCCAGGTACTTCGCGGGCTCCCACCGAGCACGCGCACTCGTACCCCGGCCCCACCCCTCCGCCGCCTCCGTCTGTGCGCACGCGTGCTTTTCCCTGGTAGCGCGCGCTACCCCCCTCCAACTCTTCCACGTCCTCTCCGGCTCTGGCGGGCCGACCCAGCGCCAGGATTCTGCGCTGCCCACCCTGCAAAATGGCGACGGCAACCCTTAGCTGTACTAGGTATGGAGGGCGAGCCGGTTGTAAGTGAGCCAGAGAGCAGCTCGGTTCATCTTTCTCCATCACTTCGTGCCTCTCAGGCCTCCAGACAAGCATAACCGCCTAGGGATTTTGACTTACCTGAAGGCTTGGGCTCAGGAGTTCATTGTTTCCCCAAAGTTAAAGCTTCAGGTGCCAGAAACAGTGGATTACTGATAATTTGTTGGGGAGAAAAGATGTAGCTACTGTCCGGACTTACTCAACTGCTTTTATAGCTCTTTCTTTTCTGAGGAAACATCTCTGAAGTTGAAATCCCTCATCTTTATGTCATTTAGGGGCCTAAAGGGGGCTGAGTGAACCTCTTCCATATGAGCAGGGCAAGAACCAAGCCTGGTTGATTTCTCCAGACACAAGATTTTAAAAGGGCTGCATACCCACAATATGTCCCTATGTAAGATCCTGTGAGGCAGATGTGACTATACCCACTCTGGGGACAAGGAAACGGGCCAAGTGCCCAAATGGATGAAGTGGTAAGACAGGATGCTCTAGCTCAAAGTCCAATGCTAACATTCCCTTTAAAAGAGTTTGGAGGGATAGGTGTGGGTCCAGTCTGAGGCAGTGCAGTTCTTAATCTTTAATACTGCTAAGACTGTTCTGACCTGTGAAGAAAACATATGACTTATAAGAAATGCAGAGACCTCAATTAGACTCTTTGGGAGTGAGTCTGGAAATTATTCTAAAAAAGCTACATCTTGGGGCGCCTGGGTGGCTCAGTTGTTTAAGCGACTGCCTTCGGCTCAAGTCATGATCCCAGTGTCCTGGGATCGAGCTCGGCGTCGGGCTCCCTGCTCCTCGGGGAGCCTGCTTCTCCCTCTGCCTCTGCCTGGCACTCCCCCTGCCTGTGCTCTCTCTCTGTCAAATAAATAAAATAAAATAAAATAAAGCTACATCTTGACAGAGGCTTTCCCACCCCTGGAGCCTCTGGGCACTGGTGCCTTTTTAAGGATTCCCCTAAATTATCTTGTTTACATCAACAGATTAAATAATTTAAGAAATAGTGGAAGGAATAAAAATAGTGAGAGCGGTGCCCCACCTTCTCTCCAAATACAATCTAGTTGGGAAGATAAACTATAATACAGGTGAATCAACCATTAATTAACAGAATCATAATTCTAAATCTGGAGAAATCAGTGAAACTAATATGTGAAAGGGAACAAGCTGTTCCCCACCCCCAACTGAAGAAGAGTCTTCACCAGTCTGGTTCTTGGATCTTTTGAGATGCAGAGTATGGCCAATTGCTAGAGAAAATCCTGAGACTTAGAAGGATATATGTGTAAGGAGCTGAGAAAGGCCGAGAAAGGGAGGGAGGACTACGCAGAGGATTTGAGATTATTTAAAAATAAAATCTTAAAAAAAAAAAAGATTTGGGCATGAGAAAGAATGAGAAAGTCTCATGAGGAGCTATAGGAGAGTGGAGGACCAGAGGTTAGTATTCTTTGAGCCCATGCTAGTATGAGTTGCAACTACTTTGTACTTTCTTTCTGGATTCTGGGCCATGATTATTCAAATGCAGCTCTGCACAGAGCCTGAGCCATGTAGGAACCATATCTCATATAAACAAATACATTTGTTTTTAAAATATTTTAAGCACCTAGTCTAGGTATTATCTCATGGAATCAAGCAGTTAAAAAAAAAAAACTACTTATCGCACTTTTTCAGATTTAGAAATGTAACAATTGCTCACTTCTTGAAATAAAATTATTTAGGCCTATACAGAGTAGAAAAGTAAAAGTGCCTCTCTTTCCATATTCCCAAGGGTTAGTCACCACTAATAGCTGTGTGTGATTTTTTTCCTTCCAGACTATCTATCTACCTATCTATACAGAGAGAGATGATATAGTTGGAGGGTCTTTTGTATATTTTTTAATGTGGATGATTCATATATTGTTCAAGTGGCTTTGTTCAATTTGCTTGCTTTATTCAAGAATATATTTTGGTGGGGTGCCTGGGTGGCTCAGCCGGTTAAGCATCTGACTCTTGCATCTCAGCTCGGGTCTTAATCTCAGGGTGGTGAGTTCAAGTCCCACATTGGGCTCCATGCTGGGTATGGAACCTACTTTAAAAAAAAAAAAAATTATATATATATATATATATACACACACACACACACATTTGGACATTTCCCTACACTAGTACATAATATGGGTATGTTATAATTTACCTGTCCATTTCTCCATTGATGGACACTAAAATTATCTCCATAATTTTACTATGAGAAATGATGCTTTAGTAAATATTATGGACTGAATGTCTATGTACCCCCCCCACCAAATTCATTTGTTGAAGCCCTAACCCTCGATGTGACTGTATTTGGAGACAGAGCCTATGAGGAAGTGATAAAGGTTAAATGAGGTCATAAAGATGAACCCTGGTTCAATAGGGCTGGTACTCTTATAAGAAGAGGAAGAGACATCAGAGCTTGCTGTCTCTCTCAGCTATGTGAGTATGTAGGAGAAGGCACCCTAACCCAGCCTCAAAAACTAAGAAATAAATTTCTGTTGTTTAAGCCACCAGGCCCTGTGGAGCCACCCAGGCGTCCCAGGACTCCTTTAACAAGCACACGAATTCCATTCACGAGGGCTCCATTTTCCTGACCTAATCATCTCCCAAAGACCGCACCTACTAATACAATCACCAACGGGGGTTAGGAGTTCAACATAGGAATTTTGTGGGGACATAAGCATTCAAACCATAGCAATTATTCCTCAACTTCCCTTCTTGATTTCATGTAACTTAGCTGTCTTTCCATGATATAATATTTGAGGCCCACTGCTTTCTTTTTAGGAGTTGCATAATAGTCCATAGGATGGGGGTGCCTGGGTGGCTCAGTAGTTAAACGTCTGCCTTCAGCTCAGGTCATGATCCTAGGGTGCTGGGATCAAGCCCTGCATCGGGCTCCCTGCTCAGCAGGAAGCCTGCTTCTTCCTCTCCCACTCCCCCTGCTTGGGTTCCCTCTCTCACTGTGTCTCTCTCTGTCAAATAAATAAATAAAAATCTTAAAAAAAAAAAATAGTCCATAGGATGTACATATATGCTATTGTTTTAATTCCAGGTTTTATTTATTCCTTCATTTGTTAACGCATTTTGTGATGGAAAATTTCAAACATCACAGAAATTTAGAATATTCTGTTGAATACCCATATACCCATCACTCAGCTTCAAGAGTTATCAACATATAACTACTCTTATTTCATATATACCCTCCCACTATTAGTCTCTCCTCTGCTAGATTGTTTAAAGAAAATCCCAGACATGTATATTTTCATCTATCAATACTTAAGTATGTATCTTTAAGAGATAAGAACAATTCCTCAAAACCTAAATGTAATACCATTATGATCGAAATCAAAATTTTACATAAGTACTAATATTACGAATTATCCAGTTCAGATTTCCCTGATTGTCTCACAGTTGGTTTGTTTGAATAAGGATGCAAACAAGGTCGACACGTTATGCAGGAAGACGTGTTGTCACTTAACGTGTCCCTTTATCCCCTGTAGTTTCTTTAAGTTAGCAGTCAGACCTATAGCTGCTCTGTCAAATGGTTAGTGGGTGCCACTAACTACATGTGGCTAGTTAAATTTAAATTAGTTAAAATTAACTAAAATGTAAAAGTCAGTTCCTCAGTCTCACTGGCCAAGTGCTCAATAGCTATGTAAGGGATAGCACACAAAAACATTTCCATCACCGCAGAAGGTTCTGTGGGACAGCTGTGATACAGAGGCTTCACCAGATTCGTGTTCACCTTCCTGACAAGAACACTTCATAGGTGGTGGGAATACATCCTGTTGTGACAAGAGGCAGATACCGTCTGGTTGTCTCTCTTTTTATGGTGTTATGTTCAGCTATTGTCAGCCTAATTCTTCCTTTGTGAAGTTCTCCATTCACCTAAGTTTTGACTGATCACTGCCTCTATTCATTATTTCTAATTTTATCACTCTCTCTGCATTTATTAACTAGAATTCTTCTATAAAGGAGAACTTTCCCTTATCAACTATTTGGCTACCCTGAAAAATAGTCCATAAGTGATTGTATCTTTCATTTACTTGTTTTACCTGTCTACAAAGATGACTAAGTTTTTTTTTTATCATTTTCATGTACACATGAATTTTAACATAGCTAGTATTTCAACTTATTTCAGTAATTTTTTTTGTTGCTCAAAAATTTTGACAGTGAGATCCCCTTCAAGTTGGCTTTAATGTCTTTGTGAAATGACATTACTTTCTAGTATGATAGAATATTCTAGGCTTCGGGCGCCTGGGTGGCTCAGTCGTTAAGCGTCTGCCTTCGGCTCCAGTCATGGTCTCAGGGTCCTGGGATCCAACCCCTCATCAGGCTCCCTGCTCAGCGGAAAGCCTGCTTCTCCCTCTCCCACTCCCCCTGCTTGTGTTCCCTCTCTTGCTGTCTCTCTCTGTCAAATAAATAAAAATAAAATCTTAAAAAAAGAAAAGGAATATTCTAGGCTTACCTTATACATTTCCTACCCCCGAACTGGATTCAACCATTTCTTTAAGGATCCTGATCCCTTTAATGGGAATGGGATTAGAGACCACATTGTAGTTGCGAACGGTGCTTGTTGCTATGGAGTTAGTTGTTTTTCTAGGACTTTCCAATGGACAGAACTAGGAAATATTTTCTTAGGTAAAAGGCAATATATTATACTCATTGCTTTGCATCTCTTGTTTTCTTTTTCCCTCACTTAGCAGTGTATCTTGGACGTCACTCCATGGCACAGCATGTAAAGCCTTTTTTTTTTTTTTCACATCCCATTTTCTAGCCGCACAGTATGGATGTGCTCTAGTTTACATAACCAGTTCCCTGTTAATGGACGTTTGGGTTGTTTTCAGTTGTGTGCTGTTGCAATTGGTACAGCAATGAAGAGCCTTGTACATGCATCAGTTTGTGTTTTTATCAGGTTTTCACGGCATTATAATGGGTCAACTTGGCTAGGCTGAGCGTCCCTCTATGTTTATAGTTAGGGTGGTTGACAAGAGATATTTTCCCATGAAACTTGATGGGCAGAGGAGAAGCTGCAGCCATTTTGGTTTTCATGCCCAGAAGCTTGGGGCAGGTACTTTTGCGGCTAACACACATGGTAGCGTATTCACTGGCTCACTGGTTTGGTACAGGGCAAAACCCAGGCCTACAACTGCCCCACCTCCCCTTGCATCGTCATTCAGTTTCTACAACTCCTAGGCCTTGTGGATATCTAGCTCAGTGAGAAGGACACCACCTTCTGCAAGACACCCAGTTCCTCAAGGTTGGAGGGAGTGAGAACTGGAATCAGTTTCAGTCTGTCCTCATGGGTTTCAGCTCATGTTCATGGATGTCTTGTCCTTGTGCTCTCTCATTTTATATCCATATATCCATCTATGCTTCCTGACTGACTGCCCTGCAGAATTCAAGTTGCAGTATCAGACATGAAGACAACAGCCTTACAGCTCCCACAATGCAAATGATTTTTGCTAGATGTTGTCTATTCCCCTTTATATAAGATGTAAAATTTTGTATTCCCACCAGCCTGTTTCCTCACAGTTTCATCTATAGAGTATGTTGTGGAACTTTTGGATTTTTGCCAATCTTATAGATAAGTGATATGGTTGTGGACTTAATTTGCACTTGTCTTATACCCTATTTATTTAACCACTTCTCCATTGTTGGATATTTGGGTTATTTTTAGTTTTTCAATGCTGTAGACTATAAAATGATAAACATGCTATTTTTGAAAGATTTATTTATTTATTTTAAAGAGAGAGAGAGTGGGGGGGGTGCAGAGGAAGAGAGAGAATCTCAAGCAGACTCCCTGCTGAGTGTGTGCAGAGCCCAGCACAGGGCTCTGTCCCATGACCCTGAGATCATGACCTGAGCTGAAATTAAGAATGGGATGCTTAACCGACAAGGCCACTCAGGAGCCCCAAATGATAAACATCTTTAAACATACATGTATTCTTGAAAATTAAACCTCCAGGTCAATACCATAGCTTTGTTTTATTGCTTTTTTTTTTTTTTTTAAGATTTTATTTATTTGACAGAGAGAGACACAGCGAGAGAGGGAACACAAGCAGGGGGAGTGGGAGAGGGAGAAGCAGGCTTCCCGCAGAGCAGGGAGCCCGATGTGGGGCTCGATCCCAGGACCCTGGGATCATGACCTGAGCCGAAGGCAGACGCTTAACGACTGAGCCACCCAGGTGCCCTTATTGCTTTGTTTTTTTTAAGAGATGAATGATATACAGTAAAATTCACCTTTTCTAGAGCACGGTTCTACAAGTTTTGACAAATACATAAAGTTGTACAATTACTACTCCAATCAATATAGATAACAGTTTCATCACTCCAAAATCCCCTGATCTTTTTGTAGTCAACCTCACCCAATCACCTCTAGGTCCTGGCAATCACTAATCTGTTTTCTCTCCCTATAGTTATGCCTTTTCTAAATTGTCATATAAATGGAATCCTACAGTACATTGGTTTTTGAGTCTGGTTTCTTTCACTTAACATAATGAATTTGGGGTTTATCCATGTACCAGTTGTTTATTATTTTACTGCTAAGCAGTATTCTATAGTACATATACTGCAGTTTATCAGTTTATTAGATGAAGGACTTATGAGTTGTTTCCAGTTTTTAGCATTTACAAATAAAGCCACTATGCACACTCTTATACTGATATCGATGTCAATATAAATGTTAATTAAAAATTGGGTAACTGGGAACACCTGGGTGGCTCAGTTGGTTAAGCGTCTGCCTTCAGCTCAGGTCATGATCCCAGGGTCCTGGGATTGAGCCCCACATCGGGTTCCCTGCTCAGCGGGAAGCCTGCCGCTCCCCTTGCTTGTGTGTGCGCGCGCGCTCTCTCTCTCTCTCTCTCTGACAAATATATAAAATAAAATCTTTTTAAAAAATTGGGTAACTGTCCAGGAGTGGGATTGCTGGATCATGTGGTAATAGTATGTTTAACTTTATAGGAAAAGGCCAGACTGCTTTTCTAAGTGGTTGTAGCAATTTACATTTGCACAACAGTGTTTGAGAATACCAGTGGCTCCTCCTCCAGGCCAGCAGCTGCTACTGTCAGTTCTTTTTTCCTTATAGCTTTATTGAGGTATCTCAATAAACTTACATGTTTCAAGAGTGTGCAAACTAGGTGGCATGCCTTGGGATTCAGAAACAGTTCATGTCCAACTCAGGGGAACTAAGAAGTCCTTTCAGAGGAGATGGCATTTGAGCTGACTCCTGAAGCATCAGTGAGGGGAACCATGTTCTGGCAAGGAAAAGAAAATGAACAAGTAAATGAAGGGAACACAGGGCTTGTAGGGGACCAGCAAGTCATTCTTGTGCCTGAGGTTACAGTAAGCAAAAAGATCCTTTCACTGGATAGTGGTATTTAGAAATCAAGAGATAGGTGCTAGATATGCAGTAGGAAGTCCTGTATCTGTAAGTGTGTGTGTATTTATATGTTGCATGTATTGTATGTATATGTACATGTACACACACACACACACACAATTAGTTCATATCTCCAATTCCAAACCTACACCATAGGTTTCATTCAGCCTTTCCCTTTCTTTATTTTATTTTTTTTAAAGATTTTATTTATTTATTTGACACAGAGAGACACCGCGAGAGAGGGAACACAAGCGGCGGGGAAGGGAGAGGGAGATGCAGGCCTTCCTCCCCCCCCCCCCCCCGGAGCAGGGAGCCCGACGCAGGGCTCGATCCCAGGACCCTGGGATCACGACCTGAGCCAAAGGCAGACGCTTAACAACTGAGCCACCCAGGTGCCCCCCTTTCTTTATTTTAACTGCTTTCTCCGACAGTGAGAAACCAGGCTCTCACTATCCACAATGTATTTACTTATTGGCTTCAATACACATAAAGTAGTTTCAGAGTACTAATCCATATCTGTGATACAAACAAACTCCTAAGTAAAGTATTTGTGCTCAATTATTTTTTCTTTGGCTTTAGAGGATATTAGTGTGTATAGAGTCAAAATATTCTTTTCCAAAGTTACTTAGGTTGGTTCTTTTCTGCTGCCACCCCCAGTATGGTTATGTTGTTCAGTACAGTTAGGTTTTTGTGTATATTTCATTTTGGGCTCTCATATTTGTTGATTATATTTTGTTCATATTTTTAGTATATGAAACATTTGCATGGCTCTAAAAGTCAGCAATATATAAAAAGGATTGCTCAGAGAGGTGTCCTTACCCTTTCCATCCTATCCCCATCCACTACCTGTACCTAACCAATCTCATTAGTTTTTGGTTTATCCTTTTTGTGTTTCTTTTTGCACAGTTGAGATGCAGAGACCACATTAGGGTGAGGAACTCACCTTGGGCACAGTAATTAACCGGGGGGGGGGAATCTGTAGTCAAAATAAGTAAGATTTTAGGGGTGCCTGCGTGGCTCAGTCGGTTGAACATCGACTCTTGGTTTCAGCTCAGGTCATGATCTGAGGATTGTGGGATCAGGCTCTGCATTGGGCTCCGCACTCAGTGTGGAGTCTGCTTGGGATTCTCTTTCTCCCTCTCCCTCTGCCCATCCCCCACTCATGCTCTCTTATCTCTCTCTAAAATAATAAATAAAATCTTTAAAAATAAATAAATAATATTTTAATGCAATATTTTTTAAAATAAAAATTAATGCAAAAAAATCTGTGATGACAACATATCAAATTTTTAAATAAATATGACCACAGAGCTGAGCCATATTGGAACCTGAGGCAAAAGGAAAAATGTGTGCCCTCATGTACATTTCTTAAGTAGTTTTTTTTTTTTTTTTTTAAAGATTTTATTTATTTATTTGACAGAGAGAGAGATAGCGAGAGCAGGAACACAAGCAGGGGGAGTGGGAGAGGGAGAAGCAGGCCTCCCGCCGAGCAGGGAGCCCGATGTGGGACTCGATCCCAGGACTCTGGGATCATGACCTGACATTTCTTTTTTTTTTTTTTTTTTTTAATATTTTATTTATTTATGTGACAGAGAGAGACACAGCGAGAGAGGGAACACAAGCAGGGGGAGTGGGAGAGGGAGAAGCAGGCTCCCCGCGGAGCAGGGAGCCCGATGTGGGGCTCGATCCCAGGACCCTGGGATCATGACCTGAGCCGAAGGCAGACGCTTAAGGACTGAGCCACCCAGGCGCCCATGACCTGACATTTCTTAAGTAGTTTTTAATGACTGATATTCCCCAAGAACATTAAGGCAGATGATAAAATATTGAAAAATTAAAAAGTAGGTAGACTAATACATTATTTTATTTTATTTATTTTTTATAGCACAACATATATTCCAAATGGACCAAAAATTAGTATCATTTACAATATCTTAAGATAAATTGCCTTTGAATGGGAGCTTCCTTTCCAGTACTTTGAGGTCTATAAGATGTATCTAGAAAATGTAACTGTGGAAAATGAAGACTGTTTAAATTGAATGGGAGGACTGTGGTTTTTCTTTTCAATTAATTGCTGTAACACTGTCCTTGGGGCGGCTGAGGGAGTTTCATGTTTTCTTTAGACATCATTAGGCACCAAAGCTCTTGCAGGACAACTTTGATGCTATTATGAATTCTGCCATTTTGCCAGCACTGATATAGCTCTTGGGTCCACCACTCCATTGAAACTATTAACCCCATTCATATTCATTTTTGTTACAAATATTACAAAGGGGAGGTGCTTCTGGGTATTTAAGACTGTATATTTGATTTTCATAAATTGTCCCAGCTCATGGTGGCTGATGGCCACCTTGCATCACTGTTGCTCCTCACACCATTATTTTTAATTTAAATATTTTATTTATACCAAAACAGACTTTACTATAATTTTACTTAAGCTTAAGTTAATTAAAAATTATTTAAGATTGCCACTTGATCAAAAGAAATGATCAAGGAGCACCTGACTGGTTCAGTCTGTAGAGCATGCACCTCTTGAGCTTGGGGTCGGGAATTTGAGCCCCACATTAGCTATGGTGCCTACTTTACAAAATAATAATAAAATAAAATAAGTGATCAAACGTGGCAATTCTCTCAACTGAAAACAATATAAACAAAGAAGTAGATTTTGAGAATATTTATGAGTTTGCTTCCATTAGAGCCAAGGGTGTATATGTTCCTTTTGTCTAAGCTCCACATGGCTCACACGGCATTGTTGAGCAGATATATGCATAGTTTCGTATTTTCCCCTTCTTCATTACATGAAAGGTAGCATACTATGGGCGCTCTTTACACGCTTTTTTTCGTCCTAGAAATTGCTCCATGTCAGTTCATAGAGAGATGAAGAGATGCTGAGGGGAGTGACCTCTGAAAGGTCAACCAGAAGGTACAATGCCCAACCCGGCAATTGTGCCATATCAGGGGCCGTTTGTGAAGAAGTCATGAAAGCGTCCCACGAGACCCAAGGCCAGCATTTGGGCATCTGCTACAGGAGAATAGTGATGGTAGATTGAACCACCACCATCAAGTTAGACCCTGCTTTGCTTCCTCCCATCTCTCCTTTCCATCCTGACTGGGGCAGCAGGAAGCATAGAGAAGTAGGAGTGAACATAGTGAAGAAATAGAAACAAAAGACCACCCTTTTCCTTCACTCCCACAGGTTTCAAGCCTACATGGGCCTCAGAAGATGTCATCTATACCAGAAATGGAAGCTCAGACTTAAATCCACCCAGATTTTTGGCACCTGAAATGAGACTATTCTAACACCTGAAGTGACGGAAAATCTAAGTGGTCTGCTCAGTATACCACACAGATGGAGAATGGAGAATTGACCAAGTAGGTTTAAAGAGTAAGTGGTGAGAAAGAATAAAGCTACTTCCTGCTGCTCTCCCACCAAGTCCTGCCCATTAAATATGCCACATTCACAGCAGAACCCAACTCAGACTCACACTAGCCAGGGAAAAAAGATACAAAGCAGCATTCAGGTAGGATTTGATAAACAGTGGTATAAGGTGTCATCAAGGTTACTATAACTTAAATTCTCTCTGCTCCACCCTCATCAGCTCTGTTTGTGGTTTGAATTCCCTCATAAGACCAACACAGACAAACTTTTTGTTAATATCTGGGGCTGGGGGTTGAGAGGGTAGAGACATCCTTCATCAAACTGTCAAAGAAAAGTCTCGGGATTTTCTCTAATTTAATTCTTAGGTCACAGGTTCCCCCTCACCCCCACCTATGGCCTGAGAAATGCTATGTGATGATTGTCTCAGGCCTAGGTTACCTGTTCATGTCATCCAGTCCCTGTGGGAGTGGATATGGAAGGAGAATTACAGTGAAGGGTTTAAGCCACTCAGAACCCATTCTGGAATTGAGGAAGGGGTTAGTCATACCCAAGGCACGTGGCTAGAAAATTCAGGATCCGCTAGGTCATTCAGTGAATATTGAAGAGGCAACTTCAGGATATGAAGTGGTCCAGTTCGAGTAGCTATGTTTGTTGTTGGTTGAGTCTATCAATCTACTCTAAACAGTAATAATAGCAACCAGTTTTTAAGTACTTTTTATGGGCCAACCACTGTACTAAATACTTCCTGTGCATCATCTCATTTAATCCTCATTACAACTCTATGGGGCTGGAGCTATTTTAATCTCTGTATTAGTTGGCAAGACTTGCTGTAATGAAGTACCACAGACTGGGTGGCTTAAGAACAGAAATGTACTGTCTCATGGTTCTGGAGGCAGGGAGTCTGAGACTGAGGTGTTGGCAGGGATGGTACCTTGGCTTTTAGAAACATCTTCGTCTCTGCCTCTATCTTCATGTGTCATTCTCCCTGTGTGTGTGTATGTGTCCAAATACCCCCCCTTTTTTAATATTTATGTATTTATTTTAGAGAGAATGAGCAGGGGGAGGGGCAGAGGGAGAGAATCTTCAGGCAGACTCCCTGCTGAGCATGGAGCCCGATGCAGGGCTATAACCCATGACTCATGAGATCATGACCTGAGCCAAAACCAAGAGTCGGACGCTTAATCGACTGAGCCACCCAGGCACCCCCAAATATCCCTTTTTAATAAGGACTTCAGTTGTGTTGGATTAGGGACCCACCCTACTCCAGTATGACCTCATTTTAACTTAACTAATTTTATCTGCAACAACCCTATCCCAAATAAGGTCACATTCTGAAGTATTCGGGGCTAAGACTTTGACATAGGAATTTTTGGAGAACACAATCCAACCCATAACAATCACCATTTTGCAGATGTGAAAATGGGATTAAACAAGTTAAGTAACTTCCCCAGAACCATAGCTAGTGAAAGGGAGAAACAGACCTTTGCTTGCCTCCTAAGCCATGCGTTTACCTCTGCTGTTGGGCTGTCATCAGATCATTACCCAACAGACTATGCTTTCTACAAAGGGAGTGGGACCATTTAGCTCAGCACTTCTCTCCTATGTTAACCTGTTAGAAATAAAGAAAAATAATTTTATATAAATGCATAAGATGGGATAAAGATAACTGATCTGTCTGAACTTACTGCCTCTTCCCTATCATCCTCCTGTATTTTCAGTCCTCCTGCCCAAAGAAGATTTTGCAAAACTTTCCTTTGAATTAAGAAATGTACTTCCCACTATTTCACTTTGGCATTATCTGAAGAGACTTAAGAAGGTTGGTTGAACTGTATTTAATTGAAAAATATGCCATGCACCGGGCGCCTGGGTGGCTCAGTCGGTTAAGCGTCTGCCTTCAGCTCAGGTCATGATCCCAGGGTCCTGGGATCGAGCCCCACGTCCGGCTCCCTGCTCAGCAGGGAACCTGCTTCTCCCTCTCCCACTCCCCCTGCTTGTGTTCCCTCTCTCGCTGTGTCTCTCTCTGTCAAATAAATAAGTAAAATCTTTAAAAAAAAAAAAAAGAGAGAAAGATGCCATGCAAAGACTATGCAATATAAAATTGGAGGCTAGATCAAAGGATAAGCCTAAACTGCCATCTCCCCTCGACTCTTCTATTATCACATTTTTTTTTACTTTTTCTAAATTTTAAGTAGGCTCCATGCCCAACGTGGGGCTTGAGCTCACAACCCTGAGATCAAGAGTTGCATGCTCTGCCAACTGAGCCAGCCAGGCGCCCCTGTTATCACATATCTTAAATCCATTTTCTCATCATACCCTTGCTTGAGACTTCCAGCTGTAGAGAGGAGAGAACAGAGTTCAATGAGAGCAAATGTAAGGACCACCATAGGTGGGGATGACAATCAAGTGGCCGAGATGTACTGTATATGGGTTTCAGGATGTCCCCAAACAGCTTCCTTCGGGATGGAGAAATTTTGCTGCAATGAAGCTTCAACTAATTAGAAGAAGGGACTTCCTTCCATTGACCTCCAATAATAAACTTCACCATGTTTTACTATATTTACATGGCTCTCTTTTCTCGCAGTGAGTTTCTCAAGGGTAAGGAACTAATGTTACTTTTGCATGCTCCCCTAACCCATGGACTGGAAGGACAAAAGGAAGGGAGGGAGGAAATACTAATGCCTCTACATTAAGACTGTACTAAAGCAGCTCATGCTATTTGAATTCTTTATCTGTTTTCTAGGTCTGATCATTTTTTCCTTTTTTTTTTTTTTTCTGGCCTACTATATGACAAAAATTAAAAGAATCAATGATACCATCCACAAGCTAACCCCTCTTTAAGAATATTGCCTCTTTAAAAAAGTATTATTTTCTTTTGCAGAGGGTGGTATAAGTAGAATTAGTGAGCAGAAAGAATGATTGTATACTTGGAAACTATCTTTGCATTTTTTTATGAGGAATTATTCAAATAGGTCATAAGGATTAGGTCACTAAAGTTTAGGATCCACAAGAAATCAGTATGTATAATGAAGGTAGAAAATATTGCAAATCAGCTTTTACAACCCTACTGCAACCTCCTAATAATATAGGATGATCTTGGGAGCAGGCCCTGAGACAAGGATTCAAGCAAAGGTGACTGATTAGGAAGTGCTCCCAGGAAAAGCTGGCAGGAGTGTGGGGAAGTGGGTTGGGAAGAGCATGAAGCCAAGCCAGGGTGTGACATCTAGTGAAGTGCCATGCAGGGTAACTTTGGCTTAGTTCCACAGGAGAGCTCTGGACAGTATAGACAAGACTTACACTGTCCTGATGGGGACCAAGGGAGCTATCAGTGACTGGTTAAGGGCTGGTGTGTGTGTGTTGAGGGTGGGGGAGGGGAGTGGGAATTGTAAATTCCCAAACACTTTTGGCCCTCTGTGCCCAAAGGCACCATGGTGCCAGCAATGTGGGGGCACCCCTTGAACAAAAAGATACAGGTGCTGGCTGTTGGAAGAAAAGGCACATGGGAGATGGTGCCCCAAAATTACAAAGGAAACTGAGGATATGGAGAGAATATGAGCAATTGCACTACTCTTGTGTGCTTCACATTAGATCCAAACCAGTGATTCTTCAGGAGGGTGGATCATCACAATTTCTAGCCAAAGAGATGTATAAGAGGAGATATAGTGGAATGAGCTACAGCCCCTGCTTCTATAGTTGGTCCTAAGGCTATAGTTGATAGTTATCATCTCCTTCTACTACCCACCTGTTCTAGATTCCCTCTCACCTCAGCTAGCACTTTCATTACTCTGAATTGCTTGCCTGTTGGGGCATTCTAGACCTTCACCCCAAGTGGCTTGAGCCTTTGCTTACTGTGTGCTTGTCAGGCCATGGTTCCTGAATTGTCCATTCACAGTTAAAACCAGGCATGGCAGCCTCAAGAGATGCCTAGTGGATTCCCTGAGTTACAGACATGTTTCTCCATTTTCATATTATGTCAAAGCAACTCTATATCCCTATAGAAGGAAAAAGGTCAATTACTCCTGACAATGTAACTTTTTTCTTTGCTGATCTTCTGTCATGAGAAAGTCAAAGTGACCAAGTAGCAGCCAGAGCTTTAAGTTCAGTAGACTATTTATTGTCCCTTGATAGACAGTAAATAAAAGTTCTCTCCACCTACCCTACCCTCTCATCACAGGCCTCTAGATGCACCTAACCTAAAGTTGCAGAGATGAAAAGTACAGAGTCCCTAAGAAGGCCACTGAAAGTGGTGGACAGAGGACCACTCTTAGCTTTCATTCCTTGCCTCGTGGACCTATGTATTCTGTCTAATGGGAAAACAGCTCCATCTTAGTTCTGTGTCCTACTGATAAAACTAAATGAAAAACTACTACAACTCAATAACTCAGTATTTAAATTATAGGGTATCAATTTATATGTAGCACAATTTATATAATAGCAATTTATATATATATATCACATCTGAAGGTCAGTACCCCAGCCCTACAGAGTTATCTTCAGACTTAGCTGCATCTTGTAAAGGCCATTCCAATGTTCTATTAGTCTAGAATTTGGGGTGATGTGATATATGCTAAGACCAATATCTCCTATAGTTACATGTCCATCAATACTCCTCCAGTACCATACCAATACTCCTCTAGTACCATAAAGTGGGCCTCTTGGTCCAAGGTGATATTATATGGGATCTCGTCTCAGCAAGTCAGACTCACTGGTTTTGGCAGGATGAAATAGAGTGGAAGGGGTCTAATATTACCAAATCACCACCAGGTAGCTGGTTGGATGGATCTTGGAGAATGACAGTAGGTTATCATAAGTGTAATCAGTGGTAACTTCTGTTGCATTGCTGTTTCAGATATGGTTTCATTTCTGGCGTGAATGAACACATCTCCAGGACCTGCTATTCAGCTATTGGTCTGGAGAATGCTTTTTCCTCCTTATACCTGTTAATTAAGACCATGAGATATAGTTTACTTTCAACCGGCAGGGCTAGCAATATATTTAAACAGTGTACCTCGGGGCTATTTCAACTCTCAGGCTCTCTGTCATGATCTAGTCTGGAAGCACCTTGATTGCCTTTCTATAGGACATTAAGCTGATTCATACATTGATGATATCATGGTGCTTGGAGCTGGTACGCAGGAAGTAGCAACTACTCTAGGTATCTTGGTAAGACACTTGCATACCAGAGCATAGGAAACAAATCCCACAAAATTTCAGGGGTCTGCCACCTTGGTGAAATTCCAAGGGTCCAGTGGTCTGGGACATATCAAAACATCCCTTCCAACATGAAGGACAAACTTCTGTATCTGTCCCCTTCTACCACCAAGAAAGAAGCACAATGCTGAGTGAGCCTCTTTGGATTTGACAACATATATCTCATTTGGCCGTGCTATTCTAACATATTTACTGAGTGACCCAAAAGGCTCCCAGGTTTCAGGAGGGCTCAGAACAAGTGAAAGTTCTACAGTAAGTCCAGGTTGTGATGCTGCTCCACCATTTGGGCAATGTGACCCAGAAGATCCAATGGTGCTTGAAGTATCTGTGGAACATATGGATGCCACATGGAGACTTTGGCAAACCCCCATAGATGACTCATGGCTCAGACACTTAGGATTTAGGGACAAAGTTATGTCATCCTCTACAGATAACTATTCTTTTGAGAATGGCTTGCTCTGGGCACTAGTGGCAACTAAACATTTGGTTACCAAGTGTTGTCTTACTCATCCAATCAAAGTTAGACATGCATAGTGGCACTTCATTTTCAGATGAGATCAGGCTCAGGTAAATTCAGAAGACGCCGGTAAATTTCATGAGCAAGGGACCCAGGTGCCCATGGTCCTCTTCTCACTTTCATGCTCCTTTCTTTCAATCTGCATTAGGGCAGATTATATTTCCACAGATGGCCACAATAATATGTCTTTTTTTTTTTTTTAAGACTTTATTTATTTTTTCATGAGAGACAGAGAGAGAGAGAGACAGAGGCAGAGGGAAAAGCAGGCTCCCTGCGGAGCAGGGAGCCTGATGTGGGACTCGATCCCAGAACCCTGGGATCACGACCTGAGCTGAAGGCAGACGCTTAACCGACTGAGCCACCCAGGTGTCCCCACAATAATATGTCTTATTCCATGTAGTTTTCTAGAACCTTGACACCCTTCTTTAAGAAGTGGAGTCTATGTACCCTCCCCTTGAACCTATGCCTTGACCAACAGAATTAAGGCAGAAGTGATGTTATGTGACTCCCAAGGCCCTTGGAACACTCACTCTTGGAGCCTAGCCACCATGAGCAAGCCCAGGCAACCTGTGGAGGTGCCTACTTGGAGAGGAACAGAGGCCTAGCCTACAGTCCTGGCTATACCTCAGCCAACAACCAGCACCAACTGGCCAGCTGTGTGATTGAGCCAAATTGAAAGTACATCCTCCAGACTAACTCAGTTAAGTTTCAAAAACCGACTATTCAAACATGGAATACAGATGAGCCAGCCATGCTGAAGGCCCAAATAACGTATTCACAAGCAAAATAAATTATTGTTGTCATTTTAAGCCACTAAGTTTTGGAGTGGTTAATTACATCACTGATACACTCATGTAAGGCCCTAAAGGACCATGTAGAAGAGACATCCTCTTAGTAGGTGGAACTCTAAGCAGTGCACCTGGTCATTTGTCCTGCCTAGAAAAAGAGATGGCCAGGGGGACAGATCTACCATGATTCATGGGTATTTGTCTGGCTAATTGTTTGGCTGGATAGTCAGGAACTTGAAAGGAGCATGATTAGAAAATCGGTGCCAAGGAGGTCTGGGGATAGTTATATGGGCAGAGCTTTCCAAATGGGCACAGGATATGAAGATACTTGTATTTTATGTGAATGCTTATCAAAGAACAACCTCAGCAGAGAAGAATCTCAGTTATCATATGGGCAAGATGACCTGTTCTGCCAACATTAGTCAGCCTCTTTCTCCCATGACTCCTGTCCCTGCTCAAAAAGCTTATGGGAAAAAATGGCCAAAGTGGCAGAAATGGAGGTAATGCATGGTCATGGAAACATGGACTTTTACAGCCCCATCTGCCAATGGCAAATATAAACAATGAGCTTCCAGTGTGGCTCCATTTCCCCAAGGGATCAGTCAGTCATAAGATGTTAGATTGTTTTCATTGGCTCAGTTCCATATTGGAAGGGATAGCATGTTGTTCTCAATGGAGTAGACACCTAACTTTGTATATAGACTTGCCTGTCCTGTCTACAATGCTTCTGCTAAAACCAACATCCATGGACTTAACAGACATTTTCACTGTCATAATGTTCCATAATGCATTCTTCTGACAAAGGAACTTCCTAGCAAATGAAGTGACGCAGTGGACTGATGCCCGTGGAACTCTGGTTCCATGTTTGTCATCATCTGGCAACATTGAATGGTGGGATGGCCTGTGAAGATTCAGTTATATTCTCAGCTAAATGGTAGCATCTTGTTGGGCTGGAATAATGTTCTCCATTATGCAGTATATGCACCAAATCAATGACTAATATATAGCCAGGATTTGTGGAAATCAAGGAGTAAAAACAAGAATGGTTAATGGGAGAAAAGCCCCTTCCATTTCCACCCCTAGTGATCCCTAACAAGTGTTTTGCCTCCCATTCTCTTAACATAGCTGGTCTGGAGGTATTAGTTCCCAGGGAAAGAAGGCTTCCACCAGAGGTTATAGCAATGATTTCATTAAACAGGGAATTGAGACTGCTGCCTGACCATTGTGGACTCCTCAGGCAAAACGGGAGTTTTTGTACTGACTAGGGTGAGTGATCTTGAACTATCAAAGGGAAATTGGGTCACTAGAATACATTGTGAGTAAGGAGGACTATGTGTGGAATGCAGTCATTTCCCTGGGATGCATCTTAGTTCTGTGTCCTACTGATAAAACTAAATGAAAAACTACCACAACTCAATAACTCAGTATTTAAATTACAGAGTATCAAAGGTGGAGTGTGACTCAGCTAGAGGAAGTAATCCTTTGCAAAAAAGATGGGCCTTTATATCCTGTTTTGAGAGAGGGTTAGCATGCTTTTTATTGTATGAGGGATACTTGCAACATGTTAGCTAGAAGCATGATTTTGCTATTGTCTTTATTTGAAAGATAAATATGGTTGATAGAGGTAAGGTGGACTATGGTGGTTTTGTAGGGTACCAACCAGGCTAAACTGGAACTGTGTTACCTGGAATTCCCTTCCCTTAACTCATAGTTTAAGATTCGTCACAAGAAAAGTATGCCTGAGATTTGGAAGATGAGAGCAAACTAGCAGGCATTAGGGCCTGAAGATCAGTATGGGGGAGCTCCAGGTGTTGCTGCAATGTGCTTACCTTGTCCCTCATCTGCTGGCTCCTCCTCTGCATTTTCTCCTTCAGTTCCTCTGTGTCCTGGGCCAGGTGCACAGCAAAGGGCACCAGCTTCTTCTGCAGGTGATCCATGGCATCAAGGTTGGAGACTCTGAAAAACAGATGTGGGTTCCAGTATGTCTTCCTGTGTTCCAGTGTATCCCCATTCTCTCCTGCTTTGCATTCAGTTTTTATTTCCCACTTCTAGCCCTGTTGACCCATTGCAACTTTAGCCCAACACCAGGCACAAAGATTTCCATAGACTTCTTCATTGGCTGCTCTTTGTGGTCCCTGGCTAATGACTTCTCTCTGTTCCTCTAACTGTCCTCTTCCAGATTTTTCTGCCCCAACTAACCCTAACCTGACCCTGACCCTGACCCTGACCCTGCAAATTTCTGTTAAAAACAAGACAACAGGTGCAAAATAGAGTCACTTATGCTAAGCCCCTCATCACCAAACCAAGATTTAATTTAATTATAGTTTCAGATCTCCCAGAAATGGAATCTTTATAAACCAGTCAATTAGGAATCTCCTGATCAGTGCTAGTTAGGTAATCTGCCTGATAGACCCCTGCCATCCCCTAAAGGAAAATAACCTTACAATAACCAACCCACTTGTTTGCCTAGTATAACTTCCTTGTTCCTGCTCCCTTCTGCCTGTAAAAGTTTTTCATTTTGTACAGCTCCTTGGAGCTCCTTTCTATCTGCTAGATTGGACGCTTCCCAATATAAGTAGATTTTGGCTCAAATAAACTCTTAAAAAATTTTTTTTTTTTTTTTTTTTTTTAAAGATTTTATTTATTTATTTGACAGAGAGAGACACAGCGAGAGAGGGAACACAAGCAGGGGGAGTGGGAAAGGGAGAAGCAGGCTTCCCGCCAAACAGGGAGCCTGACGCGGGGCTCGATCCCAGGACCCTGGGATCATGACCTGAGCCGAAGGCAGACGCTTAACGACTGAGCCACCCAGGCGCCCCCCTAAACTCTTAAAAAATTTTTCATATGCCTCCATTTATTTTTTAAATTTTATTTATTTTTTTAAGTAACTCTGTGCCCAACGTGGGGCTCAAACTTATGACCCCAAGATCAAGAGTCCCATATTCTATCAACTGAGCCAGCCAGGTGCCCTATTTTTTAATATTTTAAACACACTTAAATTTGGGGCTGCCTTCAGCTCAGGTCATGATCACAGGGTCCTGGGATCAAGCCTCACATAGGGCTCTCTGCTCAGTGGGGAGCCTGCTTCTTTCTCTCCCTCTGTGATCTCTCTCACTCTTGCTCTCTCTCAAACAAATAAATAAAATCTTAAAAAAATAATAAAATAGGGGTGCCTGGGTGGCTCAGTTCGGTAAGCATCTGCCTTCGGCTAGGGTCGTGGTCCCAGGGTCCTGGGATCAAGCCCCATATCGGTCTCCCTGCTTAGCGGGGAGCCTGCTTCTCCCTCTGCCCTCTGCCCCTCATAAATAAATTTTTTAAAAATAATAAAATAAAATAAGCACACTTAAGTTTTAAAAAAATATTTCGGAAATTCAAATTTAACTGGATGTCCTATATTTTTATTTGCTAAATCTGGTAGTCTTAATTGAGGAATAACAGACAGTGATGTCTGCTATTATATATAGGATTTTATATACATACTTGGTCTTTCACTCTGTCTAAAAAAAGAGATGGCCAGGGCTATAGATCTACAGTGATTCATGAGTTTGGTAGAATTAAACAAATCATCAATTTTGATCCTTAATGAAATAATAGGTCCAGTTCATGATCTCAAGGAACATTCATATAATTAGGAGAAATGTTTAGCATTTTTACAGTGGAGGGACCAGGGCCACACCACCTGAACCCACTGATCCATCTTAGATTCTCTGAAAGAAGGATAACAGACAACGGGATGCAGTAGAAGGTACACAAGGGTGCTCATGAGCTCCTGTTGTCAACAAACAAAATTCAGTCTAATCAGGTCTTTAGAATAGCTACCAGCTTTCAGGAAATACAGGGTATAGTAGAATAAGTTAGATGATATCAAGAAAAAACAATCAACCAAATACATAATGTGAAATGTTCCACACTTAAAAAAATAACCTGGTTTCTCCAACAAATCAAAGCACAAAAAAGACGAGTGAGGCCTGTGTCAAAGAAAAGAAACTGATGAGACCACAGCCATGTTTGGATTCGGAGTCAAAGAAACCAGTCAGTCGTAAAACGTCTTTGAATATTGACTGGTATTGGATATCTCATGACTAGTTGAAGAAATGAGATCCACGATCACAAGTTTTATACATAATACTATTTCATTTTCCCCCTCTCTCTCTTTCACTTACTACATTACATAGAGCAAGTTCAAATATTTAATACAGAGTTTATCATTTAGCACTTAGATTACAGGGTATCAATATGTGGTTATACTGGAAGAGGAATGAACATCACTTAGAGATGGATGCAGTGATGTTTGGGTTTCTTTTTGGGGATGAGCTCATTTTTGTTTGTATGAGGTATGAGTCCATTAGGAAAGTATGTTGATTCTGGTTATTATTTTTGTTTGGAAGATGTTTTTAAGAAGATTTTATTTATTTATTTATTTATTTATTTATTTGAGAGAAAAAGAGTGAGAGAACATCAGAGGGAGGGGAGAAGCAGGCTCCCCGCTGAGCAGAGAGCCCAATTTGGGGCTTGATCCCAGGACCCTGGGATCATGACCTAAGCCGAAGGCAGACGCTTAACCAACTGAGCCACCCAGGCACCCCTGGAAGATTTCTTTTTTTAAGATTTGTTTATTTATTTGAGAGAGAGAGAGAGAGAGCATGAGGGGGAAGGGCAGAGGGAGAGGGAGTGAGACTCTCAAGCAAACTCCATGCTGAGAGTAGAACCCGACGTGGGGCTCAATCTCAAGACCCTGAGATCATGACCTGAGCCAAAACCAAGAGTCAGAATCTTAACCAATTGCACCACCAAGGTGCACCCCTTTTTTGGAAGATTTATTGACAGAAGACTACATACAGATGCTGTGTTCCCAAATGGGTGGACTGTAGCAGATATTACAAATTGGCTCATTCAGCTCCATTCAGCCACTTTGTGTAATGGCTTGCTGTCTGCTAAAAACTGAAAAGCAAAATACTGCATTTCCCAGACTCTCTTACAGCTATAATTTTTCAGATGACCTACCTTCAATCTAGCAGTGTGCCCATATGAAATGTGGACAATAAGAACCAGTATTATAAGACACAAACCATAATTCTTCTGCTTCTGCTACCAAGATCATAGAGGCATTTGGACTTTCATGGCATTTGTAGTAGAAGACCCAGTGTCCAATTCCAGTTTTGTTGGGGGGTGGAGAGGCATCCATTTTAATAGTGTAAATCATGAGAAAAGCACTAGGAACCTAGAACTTGCAACTGTGATGACAACTTTCTTATTCCCAGCTTCCCAAAGATGGCAGGGGTGGCTGCCTTGGTGAGCCAGTTCCACACTGTGGTTCTGGAGTTCATTCCTGGGAGCTCATCAACTCTTCCAAATCTTCTAATGATTTAAAATAACTAGTAATAAATCTTGGCTTCCAGCTAGAGTAGATTATGTTATCTACAATGGCACCTTGACCCATACAATTGGTAATACCTCGAGGATTCAAGGAAACACGCCCTTTCACATCCCGCTGATTGGAACGTAAGTTGATACAACCAAGTTTTTTGTGCCTTTAAAACTCATATCCTTTGATCCTATTATTTACTTATACAGATATATTCTAAGGAAATAATCAGAGATGCTCTCAAAGCTTTGTGGCACATACAATGACAATATTTGGCAGTTGTTAAAAATGTTTTAAACCATAGTGAATGACATGGAAAAATATTCATGATGTCATGTAAAATGAAAAAGGCAGTTTATATATATACATATTTCAGCATATGGGTGAAATGACATGATTCTTTGGATTTGTTTCAAGATATTTCAGGAAAAAAGAAAAGCAAGCCAGTAGAGGGAGAGATGAAATACAATTAACAAAATGTTGATAATTATTGAAGCCAGGTGTTGGGCAGATGGAGATTCATTATAGTTTTCTCTCCTATTTTTACATATGCTTAAGAATTTCCATCATATTGGGGCACCTGGGTGGCTCAGTTGTTGGGCATCTGCTTTCAGCTCGGGTCATGATCCCAGTGTCCTGGGATCGAGCCCCATATCGGGCTCCCTGCTCTGTGGGAAGCCTGCTTCTCCCTCTCCCACTCCCCCTGCTTGTGTTCCCTCTCTCACTGTGTCACTCTCTGTCAAATAAATAAATAAGAATTTCCATCATATTATGAGGAATTTGAGAAACAAGACAAAGCATCATAGGGGAAGGGAGGAAAAAATGAAACAAGATGAAACCAGAGAGGGAGACAAACCATAAGAGACTCTTAATCTTAGGAAACAAACAGGGTTGCTGGAGTGGTAGGGAGTGGGAGGGATGGGGTGGCTGGGTGATGGACATTGGGAAGGGTATGTGCTATGGTGAGAGCTGTGAATTGTATAAGACTGTTGAATCACAGACCTGTACCTCTGAAAGAAATAATACATTATATGTTAAAAAAAACCAAACGTAAAAAAGAAGACAGTAGGAAGGGAAAAATGAAGGGGGGGAAATCGGAGGGGGAGACAAACCATGAGAGACTATGGACTCTGAGAAACAAACTGAGGGTTTTAGAGGGGAGGGGGGTGGGGGGATGGGTTAGCCCAGTGATGGGTATTAAGGAGGGCACATATTGCATGGAGCACTGGGTGTTACACGCAAACAATGAATCATGGATCACTACATCAAAAACTGATGGTGTAATGTATGGTGACTAACATAACATAATAAAATAAAATTAAAAAAAAGAATTTCCATCATATAAAGCTTTAAAAGTTTAAAGAGAAAGCAAAACAAAATAAAGTGCATGCATAGTATGTGCTCACTTTTGTAGTGATATTAATATACACACATATACATAGAGAAGAGACTAAAACGTACGAGAAGATGAAAATATCAGTGGTTGCTAGAGGTTAGGAAGGAGAGAGAGATGAATAGGAGGAACATGGGGGATTTTCAGGACTATTTTTATATATCAAACTATTCTGTATGATACTATCATGGTAGATACATGACCTTATACATTTGTTAAACCCACAGACTTGTACAACACCAAGAGTAAACCTTAAACTGTGGTTGACCATGATGTCTCATGTAGGTTCACTGGTTATAAGAAATGCCCCACTCTGGTGGGGGATGCTGATAATGGGGGGTGGGGCTGGATGTGGAGGGGGCGGGGAGTTTATGGGAAATCTCTGTATCTTCCACTTCATTTTGCTGTGGACCTAAAACTGCTCTAAAAAATAAACTCTATTTACAAAAATACATCCAAGTGTTAATAGAAGTTATCCCTGGGTGGTAGGATTAGCCTGATGTTTATTTTTTGAATTCTGTATGTGTTATCAACATGTGTGTATATTAATGGGTTCTGTTTAAATCGAACTAGCCAAGAAAATTTAGACGATACCTTGATTGGCAAGTATGCCAAATTTTGATTGGCAAGTTTGACTGGTAAACACTAGTGGTCAAAGGGGCCACATAGGTCTCTCAGAACAGGGAAAAAATTACCCTCAGCAAGCGACAGTAGAAAGATCCCACACATGAGGGCACAGATGAGCTACACAAAGACGTGAAATACACCATGAGGTGGCCCGTAAGCAGACTGGTGGGCTTGGCGGCAGTCCAGTTCCACTCCAAGAAGCTATAACCAGCATACAATTTCAGAGAACAAGGAAGGAATGTGCTTATCCCTTAGAAACCTAAAACCAGATCCCTTACTTATTCCCTACCTGGTCTGATGGAGGCTGTGGGAATCAAAAGGGATCCTATCTATCATACCTAGATAAGAGATGGACAGGAAAATGTAAATTGGCGTTGTCCTCTCTCCGTGTAGGTCAACCTACCTGGAAATTACACGGTGACATTATTCCTGCTTTCACAGATGCTTTTCTGTTTTCCATGGTGAGTTAATACCCTGAAATTCTGCATCCTATATCTGCTTCCTTGTTCATTCCACAGGTGGGGTGAGGGCAAGAGAGAAATCACAGACAACTCCCAGGTTTGGGGGCTGAGTGAGTGGTGATCCATGAACAGAGGTGAGAAGACCTGGAGGTAAGGCACGTTTGGGCTGGGAGTGGTGAGACAACAGGTCTTCCTTGGAGGTGCAGAATGTGAGATGCCCTTCAGATGTGGAGGCAGCGGGATGCAGGAGCCCCGTAGCTTGGGGGAGAGGATGGAGACGGAAAGAGAATTCCTGGGAGTTCCATCAGGCATATTGGTTTCCTAACCCTGCTGGGACCTGGGTTCGCAGTCAGTATTCAAGTTCTGAACCCTGATGGCTGAGGACCTGACCCAGACCCGCCCTGACTCTCAGCTTGTCTCCTCGCTGAGCTCAGCTGAGTTGGAAGAGTGCTAAACTTACAGAATACAGCAGAGGGCGCTGTGAAACTAAACTGCTCCTCAGGCCCAGGGAAGGTTTATGATGCACCCAGTCAATTTTAGCTTTTAGCATAGTAAAATAATTAAGAAAGGGTCTGTACCATATCTTGGCTTGTAACCTAAAACAAATCAGACTCTGTAATATTTTACCTTGAAATAGCACTAAATTTGTCCTGAAATACAAATAATGCAATTAACAAATATTAACAAATGGATGATTTAAGTGATACAGTTTATGGTTTACAAGCTTTCTTTAAATTCACAATGAGTAGCAAAGAGCTGGTATTTCAGGAAGGATATATTTATGCCTATTTATATGCAGAGTAAAATTCTGATTAAGTATTCTTTGAGCAAGAGTTAAGAATAGATAATATATGGACACTAATTGCAGTAAATGTGTTCATTGACAAGTGATATTACCAACATTTCCCTCCTCCCCCAGCCAGGTGTGAAGTAGTTCTGATGATATGCATTACTTGTGGGCTTAAGTGACATTAAACCAAAGGAAAACAAAGGAAAAAATTAGTAAACATGTGTGCAGTTCAAAATTTAAAAATAAATATTTCTTCATTCACTTTGCAGCTTTCTGGAGGATTAAATGAGATAGTCTGCTAGTCTTTGTAGAACACTTAGCACAGAGCCTGGCACAAAGCAGGCAGTCAATAAACGCTAGTTCCTTTCTTCCTTTGTTCCCTTTATTGAATTCTCTTCTCAATTTACTTCGTGTAAAAATATTGTGTTTTCCACATAGATTAGTAACATTAAATATCATTCTCTGTTATTGATTTGGGATGTTAGGAATGCAAAAGATAAAATGCAGGGGCTCATGGCAGATAGAAAGTAAACTTAAAACTGAGAAATCACTCTGTGGGTTTATTGTTGTTGCTCTTTGCTTTTGATAATGTGCAATTATAGAAATTTACAAAGATCCTTTTAAGTGGGCAATGTCCTGCTTTCAGAGCCAGTTTGCTCAGGCATAGATCAACTCAGAGACTGACTGTCGCCTTGCTATTAAATTAGAGCTATACTTTTGACAAGTATGGCAGCCACATCATCACTTTAATCACCCAATAATCCACTGTGTCTCTTTATGCTAATAAATAAAACATCCTTCGTTAAATATTTCCTAGTAAGCAATAGCCGACCTGTAATCTCCACCCCTATATGTTACAAAGTAAAATGATATAACAGTAATAAAATCAAATCAAATCATGTCTAGGAGTTTTATAGACAACTAATAGCTGCGATTGCAAAGTGCACATCAGATACCAATTGAAGGGTACTTTTCTCTTTAATATAATGTACTATGCATATTTCACTAACTGTCTCATGATATCAAATGAATTTAACAAGATGATTATGTAGGTCAAATTACTTAGTAAGTTCTTTTAAGAATGGCTTTTAGACCTATTATGACTTTTAATGGTGCAATTTGTTAAATGATTGGAATTTCTAGAATCCTGCCTGCAAGTGCCTGTCAGAGACACTTGCTCTGCCCTGGTGATCTATTTTTAAAACCTACTTCTCGCTTGTGGCAATTGAAACAAAAACGGCCACCGAAGAGCGACTTCTCAAAGCTCATTCCTCATTTTCAATTATTTAAACTACTTCTTTATCGCCAAATTGTAATTTGAATATTCTCCTTTCAAATAGCCTTCTGACCAAATTTCTTTCAACTTGGTATGAAGATGTCCCGAGAGTTCTTCCCCCCCAATATTAAATATGGCCCTGCTTAATTTATCTCAGGAACTATATACAAAATAGATATTACCAAAGGTTAAACTTTTAAAAATGGTGGATAGGGGTGCCTGGATGGCTCAGTCATTAAGCGTCTGCTTTTGGCTCTGTCGTGATCGCAGAGTGCTAGGATCGAGCCCCGCCTCGGGCTCCCTGCTCTGTGGGAAGCCTGCTTCTCCCTCTCCCACTCCTCCTGCTTGTGTTCCCTCTCTCGCTGTGTCTCTCTCTGTCAAAAAAATAAATAAAATCTTAAAATAAAATAAAATAAAAATGGCTAGTTCTATAATTGTACATCTGTGATGGTAAATTTAAGGGAAAAACTAAGGAATATGATTGAAACATTCAGTCTTCGCACGTGGAGTTCTTTGTCTACGTTGTCTTTTGGTATTTTATAGGTATTTCAATTCAGTTTAAGAAAGCCCACTATTCAGTGCACCTAGGTGGCTCAGTCAGTTAAGCATCCAATTCTTGATTTCAGCTTGGGTCATGATCTCAGGGTCATGGAATTGAGCCCCACGTTGGGCTCCCTGCTCATTGGGGAGTCTGCTTGAGATTCTCTTCCTCTGCCCTTCCTCCCCACTCTCTCTCCCTTGGCCCCTCCCCCCCACTCCTGCGCGAGTGCTCTCTCTCTCTCTCAAATAAATAAATAAATCTTCAATCTAAGTTTTTTAAAAAATCACCCATTGAAAATCACATATATCTCATATGTTTAAAACTATTTTATTAAGTATTTGAATATCCTAATGTAATAATTAGTCTCAGAAGTCAACATCCTTTAAAAACTAATCTTTTGTCTTTGGTTTCTGCACACTTCACATTGAAATTCCTGTAAGACTCCAAATAGCCTTAAAATCTTAGTGCTTCTTGGTAATTCTGATCAATAACAGAAGGCTCCACATCCCAAAGTTTGACATTCTTCTTACTGTAGAGCAGAGAGCATTCCGGAGCAGAAGTTCCAGGTACAGCTGGATGATAGTGGTTCTGTTCTTTCTCCACCCCTGGACTCACAGGGTGACCCTGGATGAGAATCCCTCGGCCCCCACAGAACCCATGGTCACAGCTCGGAAATGAGGCTAACAACTCTTGATTCCTGCTCCTTGGGGTACTTATAAGGCTTAATGAGCTCATTGTGCACATTTTCATTTTCTCTTTCATGCCTTCAGTGAGTCCTAGGTAGGGGGCAGAGTAAAAGCGAAATATGGAAGTCTGCTTGTATGTCTGGGTGGAAGTCACTATAGAACAGTGTTATTTAATTTTTCTACTTCTTTCAGTTCAATGGATGCAACAATCACAATCCTCTCTCAGCCCATCAACCACAAAAACTTAATTAGATATTATATCTCCTTGGTTTAAAATAGTATTTAATTTTACATAATGTGCTCAGCCAAAATATTAGGATTCCCTAAACAGAAATGTTCCCTCTATTTTTTCCCCTCGGGCTTTTATTTCAATTTTTTTTTGTAGCTTTTAAAAAAATTATTCTCCTTAAAGTATGATTTCGGCAGTTTCCCTCTGTGAAACATCACTGACTCCCCCCGCTACCACTACTTAATTGAAGATGTAATCCCCACTTAGTGACTTTGCAGCCTCCCACATACCAAGTGTGGCAACGAGTAAATATTAACATTCCCGTTAAATGCGCACTGCCTCTTATTCCTTTCCCCCCACAAATTGTCTTCCTGCTCCTCCGAGTGTCATCTGAAGTGAGATTATATTAACCGTGCCTTATATGGGGCTTAGAGCACTGGAGTGGAAATTAATGGGCAAATATCCTGTTCACTTCCAGAGTAAATGCACACTTGATCTTTGGGCCATACCCAGGTGTTACAGAGAGGCACAGACGAAGGGGTGCACAGCCAGTGAAGAATGCTGCACTGCGGGGCCAAATTAGCGTCCTTGCCTTGCCTGATGGACAAAAAAATAAAATTAAAGCAAACTTTAAAATGAATAAATAACCCTCAGAACACAACAGCTCTGGGCTGTATCGAATCCAGCCAAGACTACCCTCTTAACGATCTCTCCAAAAATACGCAGGCACGCTCTTCCAGTCCCTGCGAGTCTTGGTATTCGGTCAGTTTGCTTTTCTGTTCCGAGACACGGCAGTTCCATCTGTGGGGTGAACACCGAGGCCGGCGTAGCAGGACATCCGAGGCTCTGTGGGGGATCCCTGTGCTCCGACCCAGATAACTGGAAACAGGGCCAACCAAATTCAGGTGGAAACTTTGTTGGTTCCAGTACTCTGGTTGGTTTTCCTTCCTTGTGGTAGACATTGATGACTCCCTAAAGAAGGGTTTGTTTCCCAAATGACAGCAGAGGGCACTAGAGTCTGCCACACGGCGAATAAGGCCGCCTCTCCCACCCTCTCACCACAAATGTGTGATGCACGAAGGTCAGGAACATCTCCATTAAAAAAAAAAAGATCCCCCCCCACCCCACCAGGTATTCCGTTTGTGTAATTTGGGGCTGCGAGAGAGCCTTGCTGTGGGGACACCCCGCTTCTATTCTGACCTGCGTGGTCGTGGCTCCAATGTTCATGCCCCCATCCGCAGAGACACATTTGTGTACATAGATGCACATGGATCATTTTTTTAATCAAAACTAGAAGGGAAAATGATTACATAACAACAACCTCAACTCTACTGGGAGACCTGTCTCGGTGATCCTAGGGGGCTCTGCGAACATCTGCTCAGCATCAGTCCCCCACGAAGAAATTATTCTTCTGCTCATTTGAAAGACAGGTAAACTAAGGGTCAGACTGCTCCAGATGACAAAAGCAGTCTCCATCAGCGAAATAATAAAGCTTGGGAGCACAGTTAGCAAAGGCTCTCAGACTCAGACAAGCATTCATTTGTTATTACAAATAGCATTTAAGGTTGACATTAGTTATGAAGGCCAAAAACCGTGGTTAAAAGGCCTCTTCTTTCCTGGAGCACCTGGGAAGCTTCCAGGCCATTAACTGTGCTTGGTGGCAGACCAGTTTATTCAGAAAGCATTTGTTACCGAGGAAGGGTAGGAAATGAGTCAGATCGCTTCCTGGCCCATCAAAATGCGGGAGACGGATCTAGTTGTGTCCCCAGCCTGGAAATTCTACCTTTATCAGAGGGACTACCCTAGGGCTCCTGGAGGGGATGGGGAGTGCAGCCTGTCCCAGGGTTCCCTTATATAGAAGGGTCTGGAAAGGATTCATTTTAGGATAAGACTCTTTTCTGCTGTCTTCATTTGTTGTTCCTTCGCATTCCTTTGAGGGGTTCAGAGTTTCAACATTTTGCAGACTGGGGACAGTTTCTCTACAAGGCAACTCAGTTTCTTTCAGGAGCCCAGTCCCACTCTATGGCAGGAAGTTTATCTCGATCAGGTCACTGTTTCTCTGGGCTGCTCTCAGATCTGGGGGCTACAGGACATCAAGGCTGGCCAGATGCTTGTCCTCAGCGCCCGTCCTGCAGGCTAGCACCTGGGGTGATGACCATGCTCCAACACTGGTCCTGGGTTCGTGACAGACGCTGCCCTCCTATCCTCTCACCACATCATCCAGATGCCCCCCACCTGGGCACAGTTCCTGTGCCCTCTGGGGTGCAGGCCCCTCTGGGAGGCCGTCTCAGGCCCATCTGGCTAACTGCACAGCCACTTCTGCCACGATGTGCTTTCTCTGTAAGTTGAGTGGGAAGCAGGGTCCAGGCGTCCCCTGGGACAGAGTTCCCACAGCACTCTGGGTTTTCTGTTGTTCCCTTAACTCTCAACTGCCTTTTGCTCACTCTTGCTCCAGCCTAGAAGCTTCAGCCAGCTTGGCTCTGTGGACTCATTATCTCCCTTCTCAAATCCACTGTTCAGTCCCACAGTCCCACAGAGCTTGGGCTTTGAAACTCAAAGGAGATTTTTCTCATCCTACTGTGACATGCCTTCCCTCAGGCACAGATGCCACCTGGGCTTATTCTGCTCTGGACTGAATGAGGGAGGGGGTGGGGAGAGCAGGGCCACAAGGAAATACAGGGAGGAAAAAAGAGCAGTTGAAAATCCAAAATACTATCCTTGCCCATTTACAATAAAATCAATCCAAATATAAATAGAGAATCAGGATCAAAGAACATATAACAGGGGTAGAAAATCACACCCTTTAACCTACCATTCATGTGGCTAACATGTAATTGAGCTCAGAATTTGTCTGTGAGCTTCCTGGCAGCCAAAGGGGGGAAATTAAGAGGAGACACAATCACTTTACACACTTGTTTTCAAAGCAGAGAAAAGTGTACAAACTCATCAAGAACAGTAAAAAGGTTTTCATTTCCTCTGGATTTCAAAAGACTTGTCGCTTGGGACCTTACAGGGGCAGTCCCAGAGGGAGAGCGGAGGAAGTTGACAGGGCAATCCAGAAATGAGCTTCGGGCTTTTCTGGAGTCCTGGTGGCTCCAGGCCACAAGCTTGAAGTCAGAGCAGAAAGGTTGCCCGGCTGGCTGGGCATCCTGTTAGCTAACTTTCTTGCTGGCTCCCAAACCCCCCTTCTTTTTTTAACATTATAAAGTAGCAGATGTTTGGAATTGATTTCAAAAATACAGGGAAAAGGAAAAGAAAATTAAAACACCAAAAAAAAGAGTCCAAGGAGTGAACAGTCGGTTGTCTTCCTTCCTTGTCTCCCATTCCCCAGCTCCCCTCTTCACAGCAGTCTTGAAACTAGCTCTTCCTTCCTTCCAGAGTCAGCCTATGCATGTGTTAAAAATGTCTAGTCCTTCTCATCTTTTTTTTTTTTTTATACAAATGTAAGTTGACATGTACCTCGTGCTGGACTGCTTTTTCACTCTGCAATGTATCTGGAGATGGTTACATTATCAGTCCATCTTTTTAATGGTTGCATAGTATTCAATGATGTCATTATTCCCTATGTTATTGAATCCATTCCCTATTGATATTTATTTAGATTATTTACAATCAACTGCTTTTTTAAATGGTGCTGGGATTGAATTACCTCATACATACTTCTTTGAAACATAGAAGTGTATCTATTGGATAAAGACCTCTTTGTGGAATCAATCAATTAAAGGAATGGGCATTTTAAATTAGTAACGATATTGTCAAATTGTCAAAAAGGCTGGCCGATTAACACTCCTGCCAGCAGTGTATGAGAACGCCTGTCTCCCCTACTCTTGCCAACATAGTAGAGTGTCGCTTTTGGTCTCGGCCAATTGGATAATATTGTCTTCCTTGATTGTTGGCACTGGCCTATTTAAAGAGGAAGAAAATTAGGTGGGGGAATGCTCAACAGTCAGGATCATCTAAATTATGCAGACAGGACCAGCTCTACCATGTGTGGGCCCACCACACAGTGAAAATAAGGAACCTCTTGCTGAAAAATTAAGTATTCCAAGATGGCAACAGTCAAGCACTAAAACCAAGTGCAGGACTCTTGCAAGCGTGGGGCCCCTGACAGGTTGCCAGCCCATGGCCCTGGCTCTGCCTACAGGGAGAAAGAACAATGGGATGCCAAGTAATCATTACAAATGACAAGCCTGAGCTGTCCATCAGGGGAGGAAAACATATACGGAAAAGGACCTATCAAACTGCTCTTGCCCACAGCCTCTAGCTTCACGGACATCAGATCAGACACCTCAGGAAAGAGCTTACACGCTCACAATTACTACTTAAACCATGAGCTTGCTCTGGTCAGAGAGCAGTTTCAGAGGGTTGTGTGTAGGGAACCCCATGTTGCTCTGTTCAGGTTCCCCCAAAAGCAGACTAAGAGACAAGAATAGGGGTACAAGTAATTATTTGATGGTGATCCCAGGAGACAGCGGCAAGAGAATAGGGAGATGAGACAGGAAGGGAAGTCAGACGACAAAAGGTGTGTCTGCCTGCTAGTTCCCACTGTGGCAGCCGGAGGTCAGCGTCACTGGGGGCCTCTAGGAGACAGGAGAAAATGCCTCGCAACCCAGGGCCAGGCAGCTGGAGTACTAATCCATCAGTGCCCTGCCCATTATTGGTTGGGGGCTATAAGCAATAGCTCCTGTTTGGAGGGCAACAGGGCACATGCTCCCATGGCCAGGGAAAGAGCCCGCAGGTTGAGAAGCACAGGTGTGGACCCCAAGGAGAAGGATGACACTGGGGCGCCTGGGTGGCTCAGTCGTTAAGCATCTGCCCTCGGCTCAGGTCATGGTCCCAGGGTCCTGGGATCGAGCCCCAAGGGGCTCCCTGCTTGGCGGGAAGCCTACTTCTCTCTCTCCTACTCCCCCTGCTTGTGTTCCCTCTCTCTGTGTCTCTCTCTGTGTCAAATAAATAAATAAAATCTTAAAAAAAAAAAAGAATTTAAAAAATTAAAAAAAAAAAAGAAGGATGACACAGCCAAGCTGTTGGTGTCCCCGTGCCCACATCCAGTCCCCTCCGTACTCACCTCCCTGTGCGCACAATTGCAGTCACTTCAGAGAGTCAGCCACCGCATGAACCAGTAAGCTCACACGGGTGGTAGCATTCACATCAGCAGTGATACAAAGGACAGAAGTGCAGTGTCATGGTCACTAGGGTGAGCATCCTCTTGCTTGGTTTGCTCTTGAAGCTAAATTTATGGCACACACAGTCTGAGCTGCTTTATGAATGGAAGACTCGGGGTTTGCTTGCTGCCGGCTGAGGGTGGTGGATGCCTGTGCTGGGGCTGGGGGTGGGGAGCATGGGGCAGGTGGCTATACACAGGAGCAAGGAAGGAAGGAACAGCCTGGGGTCTTTGCCAGATTTCTTGTGCAATATTTTGCAAGTAGGCCATATATTACACACAAGTTGGCCGGTGCAGCCATGAGGATTTTCCCCCTTCTAACAATTTCTCTGTTGAGACAAAACGCTTGTAGTCGCCCACTAACTCAATGCTCCTATTTCTGAGAGCTAGTCAGCTGACCTCTCCATGACTAATCCACCCTTAATAACAGCCTTTCCATCCCCTCCGTGGTACCTGTGGGCTCATTCAGGAGAAGTGTGTCATCCGCCACAGCTCTTGCGGTTCCCCAAAGGCCCACTTTTGGCTAAGGCAAGAAATTCTTTGTCTTTTTCCTTAAAGGAAGAATTGGATGCCGAAATTCTCTTTAAATAGTGATCTTTTTGTTTGTTTCCATTGGAAAATCTTCCTAGGGACCTTGGAGCATTAAGCATATTTTAAACGAATCAAATAAATGGCTACACATCTTTAACGTGTCAGCAAGGCTGCTTTGTAAAAAGCCTTTTCAAAGTTTGGATCAGCATCAGCCCTGTTTGTTCTCGGAGCTGAGAGCTTGGTACCATCCAAGAACGGGCCCCCTTTCCCAGAGTTATCTACAGGCTCCTTCCCCGATGGCCCTCCGCTCTGAGCTGCCTGTCGTCTCTCCAGAGTCAGCTGGCGATATCAAAGCCAAGACCGTCTGAAGGAGGCCAGAGGGAGACAGACAGAGAGAACAGCGGGGGCAGGCGGGCAAATGCATCTGTGGTCTTGGGTATTTCTGCCAGAATGGACATGGACACTCTGCCGCCTTTTTTTTCTTTTTTTTTTTTTTGCTTGACAAGAGTCTGCTTGGAAATGAGTGTATCCAGACTGGCTTTCTCTTTCCTTGTTCAAAGTTCTTGTTCAGGAGAGTTTGGTGGTGAACCCCCCATGGACCCAGCCCACCCTCAGCTCTTGTACTTAGAAGCCGGTGGGTGGGCTCCTCTGTAAGTGCATTTGCAGAACGGCCTATTCCGCCTCCAGAAAATAATCGGCCCTGCTTTGCATCCAGCAGCGAGGATGTGGTGGGCGGAGAGCAGCAAAGCAGGTACGGTTATGCCCAAATCACAGGGAAGGACCCTGTGCTTCAGAGAGGCGAAGTCACTTGTCCCAGGTCACAGAGCTCCGCGGCCAGGGTGCTGGGGCTGGAACCTGCCCCATCTTTTTCCCAGCCCCGCCTCCCTGTCAGACTGTGACTGGAGCCTTCAGGGAGGTCTGGACTGTAAACCGTCCTCTTCAGTCGCCTGGTCTCTGTCACTCAGGCCTGCCGCACCTCTCCTCTCTCTTTCTCACTTGGGAGGAGGTCTCGGGAGCCCAGTGCCATCCTACCTCCCCCTTCTGGGAGCCCCTCTTTCACAGCTTGAACCTTTAGTCCTGCTTCTAGTCTCACCCCCAGACCCACCTCCCTGGGCCACCAGGGACTTCCCTAAAGTTCAACAGCCCTCCTCCCACCACATACACACCCTTGCATAAAGTCTTTCCACGCCTCAGCGACACACACAGATTGATGTTCCAGCTCCTAGACAAGGAATTCAACTCCCATGAATGGACCCTCGCCCACCCAGCTGTCTGCCATCTTCTTCCCCCTTCCACACGCTGTCCGGCCACCCTGCCCACTTCCTGTCCGGGGGGCAGCTTTTCCACTGGGTCAGTCCCACCTGCATGGTCACAGACCGTCTATCCTCTGTGTCCCTCTGTGTCCCTCTGCGCCCAGTCCTCGCACCTAACCTGCTCCCCACAGCCCCATCTGTCTGCCTACCCTCTGTGTGAGTTCCTCCAGGACAGGGAGCCTTTTCTTGTAAAGTCTCCAGCACTGGGAGCCGCATAGGGCCCCTGGTGGGGGAGGAGGAAGTGTCGGTCAAACCCAAAGGTGAATGAACTGACTTTGATGTTTGTAAGATGGTAACCACACCTAGAAGGTTCTACTGACACCCCCCCCCACACACACACACACACTGCCTTGCCAGGGAAAATTTCAGCAGCAGGTTTTGATCAAGGAAAGGGGCAACTGGGAGATGTTAGTAAGAAGGTAAAACACTGGGAGGGCATTAGGGGTTGGAAGAAAGACAAAAGAAACTGAACAGATTCCAAATGGCACCAAGTATGTTTTCAAACTTCCTGCCCTAACACTGCCTTTCTATGCCTGGCTCACCTACTTGTTCAAGGTGACCTTGGGGCTAGGCAGGGAATTTTCTCCAGGTAATCTCCCAGGCTTCTGTCCTTTCTGCTCTCTTGTCATCTGCATTGCAACCGGCCCTGTGTCTCCTACCAGCCCCCAGGCCCCACTCTGCACACTCTCTGCACAGCAACCCATCCAGACCTAACATGTATCTAAATTCACTCATCACTGGAAAAGCTATTGGTGTTGACGTGTAGGGACATCCATTTTAATTATGGAAAGGGACCTCCTTATCAATTATTTAGAGCCCACAGAAAATAATACACTGAAAATAAGAGAGAAAAATTAGCTGTCTTTTGCCTCGAAAATTTGACATGGGGGCTGTCATGGTACATGCATATGCCACCACACAACATGCGCACACACACACACACACACACACACACAAAATGGACCCACTGAGGTCCATTCCATTCTCCAGAGTCTAAGACCACTATCTTTTGAAAAGGGATAAAACAGCAGAAATTAAGATGTTGGCTGTTTAAGAAAAGCCACTGAAAAAAAAACAAAACAAAACAAAAAAATCATGAGCTGCAGAATGAATTTCAAAGATTATTTCGTTGAAGTAACTGATATCCCTCTGAACTCAAATCAGTCTGCAGAGCTAGTCAAAACAAAGTGAAAGATTGGAGAGAATTACCCAAGTCATTTAGGGTAAAAAACCTTCTGAAACATTCCAATAACTGAGATAAGAAGGTTTTCCCTGGGCATTCATCCTCCAGAATCGCTTAGTTAAAAAGCGTCCTCACACTTTGCACATGTAACAACCATTTTGTCTTATAAACGTTTTACATTCAATGTGTCCGTGCTGGTTTCTGACAGAAAATGGAGTACGTTTTTAAGTCTTTAAAAAATTGGGGAGTTGAGACATTAGTGAGTTCCTATCATTTTCAAGGCACGGTGCCGGGCTTCAGAAGAAACACAGGCCCAGTCGGGCCCTGCTTAGCCTCCAGTGTCATCTTTTGATGTCTTACTTTTCCCCGTGTTTCATCATTTTTTGTTTTTTCAAATCTTGGTGTCCTATGTGTTTAAAAAAAAATAAAAAAACTTTGAGCCATATAAACTAAAAAAAAGGTTTAGGTGGCAGGACACAGGTCATTTTCTCTTACCTTCACTACTCTTCTACCTCTTAGACATTATTGTAGCTTTTGACTTAACTCAAAACATTTATCTTCCAAAAATCTTTAAGTTTTGCAAATGACCATGCAATACCGTGAGAAATGAAAGCCTCCTCCCACTCTGGCATTCTTTCCTCAGCAGGAACCTGAGCAGACCCTCTCCGACTTCCCTCCTATGCTGACACAAGGCCCACCAGCGGGTAAGGTGTTTTACTGAGATGTCACAGACATATGATTTTGCAACTCAATTGTTTTACTTAATAGTGCATTCGGACATCTTTCCATGCTAGTGGCTATCAATTTCTCCCACTCTTTTTATGGTTGTCTTTCATTCCATACTATGAATGATGTTATTTTATGTGACCAATCTCTAAATGATGGACATATGATTATTCTAGCATTTCCTTCTCGCGGCCACTGCTATGCCAAACACGCAGGTATATGGAGCTTTGGACACTTATACTAGTATTCCTTAAGTGCCTTTTTAAAAAAAGAACTTAAGGTGAAATTCACATAACATATAGTTAACTGTTTTAATCTGTACAATTCGGTGTGGCATTTAGCGTATTCACAATGTTGTACAACCACCACCTCGCTCTAGTTCTGGAACTTTTCATCACCCCAGAAAAAACACTCCTAACCCATTAAGTAATCACTCACAATTCCTCCCTTCCCCTGTCCCTGGCAACCACCAGTCCCTCTTCTGTCTCTAGGGACTTACCTTTTCTGGACATTTCGTGTAAATGGAATCATACAATATGTGACGTTTTGTGCCTGACTTCTTTCACTTAGCATAATGTTTTGGAGGTTCATCTCGGTTGTAGGATGTATGGGTACTTCCTTCCTTTTGATGGCTGGATAATATTCCATTGTGTGTATAAACCATAATTTGTTCATGCATTCATCCACTGAATGACCAAAACCCCTTCTCAGAGGGAACAGCTGGGAAGAGCAAGGGGTTCAGGTGAGCCTCAGATATTGGTGCTGGTCCCAGATATTGTTTCTCTCTCCCTCTCTTTTTAAAGATTTTATTTATTTATTTATTTATTTATTTATTTATTTATTTATTTATTTAAGAGAGAGAGAGAGAAAGCATAAGCAGGGGAGAGAGAGAAGCAGGCTCCCTGCTGAGCAGGGAACCCGATGCGGGGCTCCATCACAAGACCCTGAGATCATGACCTGAGCAGAAGGCAGATGCTTAACAGACTGAGCCACCCAGGTGCCCCTTTTGTTTCCTTTTCTTGAAGGAGCCCAGGCTGTATTGATTGCTGCATATCCTGGAGAACTCCTGTCCAAGAACTATTGTTGGTTTTGGTTTTTGTTTTTCTCTTTTAACCAAGAAGAATCAGTGGCCTACAAGAGCCTCATCATATGGAGTTTCTCAAATTGGAGAGTGTTAGGAAAGTAGCTGGCTTGGTCAAGTTTTTATTATGCGTGCTAGGAAAGAACCAGCTCACACTACAAAGGATTCCTGCCACTCCTAGACCTGGCTCTCCGGGGTGGAAAAGTGGGTACTGAAAACAGCCTCTTAAACTTCAGTTGGGGTTGTGTGGGCTTGGGGGCGGGGAGGGGGATGCACGATGTCCTACAGTCCAACAGAATATCTCTCTCTCGGGTCACTATTTCTCCTGAGCGCTATGAACAGAAGTTGTATGCGTCTCTCCTTTTCACTTCATTTTCCCCCTGGTACCTTAAATCTTTTTAAAAAGCTTATTCTGTACCAGGCTCCAAGGATCTAAAGAAGGTAAGAAATGGCTCCTGCCTTCATGTCACAGTAGGGAAGATGAGCACAGAAAGAAAGAGCTCTGCTCCTTTGGGGCAACAGGACAGAGGAAGGATGAGCACGCACCAGCTCACCCAGATGAAAATGGAAGCATCCCATTGCTTGTCTGGATGCCCATCTGATGGACATCGTGTGCACAAAGGTGCAGAGGAATAATGGGGTTGCTCGCCTCTCACATTGGTATTGCCTGGCAGGAGTCAGTGCTGCGAGGTTTCCAGTGACCTGGGTTCAAATTCTGCTCTACTCCCTAGCTGCATAACCTCAGGTGAGGGCCTTATCCTTCCAAGGGCTTTACATCCTGACCGCAAAAATGAGGATAATGCTAGCTGTCTGCTGTAAGCATTAGATGTATGTAAGCAAATGGCACACACTACTCAGTGAATATCGTTCGTCCTTTTCCTAGTTCCACGTCGATCTGTTTCTCCCCTAGCTTGTGAGCTACCAACATCCGAGTCTCTCACAGTCCTATTCCCAACTCCCTAAAGACAACGGTGCCCCAGGAAATGTCTCTGAAGGGCCCCAGGCTGGCCTGTATTCCTCTCCTACTTTGCACAAAACTTGGTGTCTTTCAAGTTAGAATTGGCGTTCAGCACCCATTCTATTCAGCTCCCAGCAAACCCCTTCTAAAGGCAGAGCCTCTCACCTCCAGCCAGCGCTCCTGGGAGCTCCAGCAGCTTCTGAGAATCTCCCAAATCTGGCCTCCCACAAGAGGGTCGTCCTCTCCTGACAAATTGAGCCCGAAGCTGTTAAGATCTCTTCTGTTAGAACTTTTTAACGGTGTCATAAATCTTTTATTAACATTTGGTATTATACTAATTAAAACTGTTCTCTGTATGTATTATTAATTTCCCTAGCACTTCTTGCTGGGGTGACGTTTTTAGCCAGCTAAGCAGAATGTAGCACAGTAAATAAGAAGAAACTCATTTCCAGACAATTAGCCTTGCAGAAAAATAAGTTGGTTAATGGAAGGCATGATGATTACAAATTTTACCTAAATAAACAGGGTATCTTAATGGTAACTCTTCAAGCTAAGTAAACAGATTGGGGTGGTAATGTCCTAAGCAATACTTAAATGTAACAGTTTAATAAATTGGTAAATTACTCATTTCATCTTAGAACAAAATGGTAATACTGTAGTAATAACCTAGTATATATTCCGTAAATATGAAGCATTATCACTTTAGCTCTGTAGAAATCACCACAGTGATATGTCAGCATTGATCTAAAACTGTAGCATTTTATCTCAAGTTTATTACCCATTTTTGAGAATCGCTGAGATTTTCAGAGCATAATGGCAATAAAAGAAGAATTTAAAAAGCGCTTTAATGTGCATAAGTTAATCAGAGGTATCCTCGGGGGGAAAAGGAAATTTGGTAAAACATGAATTATAAGCATCATTTAAACTTACTTTGGACACTAGAGATAATAAATGGCACCATAATTTAGAAATAGCTTTTAACATCAATGACGGTAAGTACCACTTTACTGTTCATAAGAATTGCAGAGCAATGGTGCTGAGGCCAATTTTATTAGCCATTTTTTTCTTTATAAAAGCAATCCAGCCCTTTCCACAACTGAGGAGACAGGAACAAGAGTTACGTGCTAATATGCAAAATGCATTTAAGTTTTTTGAAATAGAGAGTAATAAATTGTGCCAAAAGATGGAGTCTGGAGACAAATGAATGATCATTTAAAAAGAATAAGGCGCTCTCAGAGTTTACATATTTGGGGAAACTTGATAAAAAAAAAAAGCCAACAAATTGTTCATACATTTTCCCATTTGCCAAAGCATGCGGGGGTGCTTTCAAATCCAAGAGATGAAGCCATAAATCCCAGCGATTGGGAGATGCCACAACAGAAATATATTTTTGTAAATTGTCACCATTGACAAATCATTTTTAAACTATATGAAGTGTAGGTTCAACTTTCTCTTCATGGTGCGCTTCCTGCAGAGAAGCCTCAGACTCTGACCTCTGCTTGCCAAGCGCAGCCCGACGGGGCGGGGCTGCTGGCTGCCCCTGAGCTCAAGCTGTGGGTAGGACGGTCGCCAGGACTCCCTGAACCACCTACTAAGTGCCCAATGTGCTGAGTGTTATGGAGCCCAGGAGAAGCTTGTCTGGCACAGTGTGTGGCGAGATTGGCTAAACCTGGCGTGTGTGGAAGAAACAAATCCAAGATGTCAGCCCAGACCTTGACCTTCAGGATTTAGTAACTCCAGGCTCAAGGTCTTTTGCTTTTTACCTGATGAATTTGAGGAAAAACAAAACAATCCACCTTACTTGATCTTTAAGTCTTAGATGCAATTGAGTAACATAGATGCTCCCTGCCCTGCTTTTGAACATGAAGGTATGAAGGGCCTGGGGTCTTCATCTAAAGCAGTTCCTTCTGAAGGTGGGAGTGGGGGATGGACTCCAATAGTACAGCGGGGAAGGAGGCAAGGAGAGGAGAGAGGAGAAGCCGAAGGCAACGAGGACAGTTCCCAGCAAGGCTCTTGGCTGTGTACTTGCAGGGCAAGAGCAGGCCTGCAGGCCTTTTGTCCACCCCAACCCTGGTTTATCTATTTATGTTCATCTTACCTCCAGACACTTCATCACTGTCTGCTCACAGTCTATCACTGACATCCCCTCCCTCAGAGAGAGTCAGGAAATAGCAAGTTTGCCTGGCCTCCTTGTGGGAAAAGCCACGAGGCTTCTCATATTTCGTGTGAGAACTACACCTCCCATAGCCATGGCTGCCCCCATCTCTATAGAGCAATCCAACTTTGGTTGAAGACCTCAACTTTGAAACAGAGTGGAGCATCCTGGGCCAGTAAATAGAGAACCGCTGTAGTCGGACAGCTATGTGACCTTGGACAAACACACTTTAAAGTTACCCAGCCTTAGTTTTCTCATCTGTAAAATGGGGTTTCGAAACTGTTTTAAAAGATGATTGTGAGGATTGTGTGAGAAAATAGAAGTGATGTCCCGAGGATGATGCTTAGCACTTGGTAGGCACTCGGCACAGATTGGGTTTCTCGCTGCTGTGGAGTCCAAACATCTGGATTCCAATCCACACCCTCTTGGATGTCGGTAAGTTATTTAACATCCCCCGACTCAAATTTCTCATCATCAAAATGGGATCTACTTTCTAGGTCTGTTTTAAGAGTTAAATGAGATCACTTGTGTAAAATGCTTAGTCCACTGCCTGGCCCACAGATGTTCTGGAAACGCTACTTACTGTTATTATTTAATAAACACGTACTGGGCACGTACTGGGCTGTTGCAGTGTGCCAATCATCAGCGACCCAAGTAAACAGAAGCCCCAGAAGGCAGCAGAGAACCTGGTTACTCTTACTTAGGATAATCTAGATTTTCAACAGTCTAGAAGATTCTCTAAGGGGGAGATATTACACAGACTGAGTGAGTCAGGGCTCTAAACTCTGACATAACTGGGTTTGAATTCTAGCTCCATCACTTAACGTCTGACCCTGAGCAAGCAACTCATCTTCTCCGAGTTTGCTTTCTTCTCTCTAGGAGGAGAACAAGAACAATTTATCTTGTGAAAATTCATCTACCACTGAAAATAAGTATAGTAAATGTACCTCAGTGCTTCTTGTGCATCAGGCTCCTGGTGGTGAAATGCTCAATGCATTGTGTCATTTAATCCTCAAACAACCTTGTGAGGAAGATCTATCCTTACAAAGTACAGACGAGGACACTGAAGCTCAGAGAGGCAAGGTGACTCATCCAAGGCCACACAGTTGGTGAGCGGTAAAACTGGGATTTTAACCCAGGCCAGTGAAAGCTGCAAACATGCTGCGGGCATCTTGGTACGGGAGGCAAACCACGTACCAGTGCCACCTCCCTTCCTCGGCCGGAAGTCCTCGGGGTCCAGCAGCTGAGGGGTACACCATAGCTCGTCAGCACCCGGGGGAGGCTCATTAGACCCTGTTGGTTAGCCTGGCCTTGGGGAGAGGTCCATGGAGGACCTTTGAATCCCTTAGGGAAAGTGGAAGACCCAGTGCCTTCCAGCCACCTTTAAGGGGCTCCACAGAGAAATAACAGTTTACAATACTCTTGCAAATACAACCCAGGATATTCTGGTTTGTATCTGAAGTTGTTCGGGGATGATAGTGTTCAAACCAGCCAGAATTCCCTCTGACAGTCTTGAAGACATTGGCTTTAATAACAAGGAGGTTTGAGGGACCTTCTTGGGTAAAAGCCAATGAGCCGGACTCAGTCCACATGGATTAAAGTCCTGGCATCAGAGGACTTGGGAATGTTGTGTCACACTCTGCACAGTCTCAGTTTCCTCATCTGTAAAATGGGGATTACAGTCGTACCTATCTCCTAGGGCCCTTGTGAGGATTCCTCCAGGCGCTCTCATCAGATGGTAGCTGCCGGGCCCTCTCAGCCTGGCCACCATGGGAGAGTACAGGTGGCTGCGCCTCGGAGGGGTCTCCAGGAGCTGGGGACTGGGTGGGTGTAGGACCCCATCCTACAGACTGTGCCCACCCACCCCCTGCAACAAACCGACTTGCAGCTAGAGTCATTAATAAAGAGGACCCCTCCCAGGGCCCTCTCCTTGTGTCTGCCCGTCTTCCCGGAGTCGGGTGTCCTCTCGGCTCTCCCCCACCCCCTCCTCCTTAGTCCCATTACTTCCTAGGAACAAAAGTGTACCAGCTGTGGCGCCCCAGACAGCAGGTGCGAACACGCGCTGCTTAGCATAGTGGATATTCAAGGGTGCCCCTCTGAGCCCACCCCGCGCTCTACAGCCCCAGGGGC